>NW_006434835.1:15254569-15277490 GCF_000325575.1 Pteropus alecto
CTCCTAGTATTTCAGGTAAGACTCACAGGTTCCAAGGATGAGGATGTGGACATCTCGAGAGGGCCCTTATTCAGCTGATCACAACATGCTAAAGATGATACTCTTCACCACAACAGAAAAGCCTCCTTCTCCCAAAAGCTCTTACATGGGATGCCTAGCCTCCTTAACAATGGCAGCAAATCAATGACACAGCTGATTCATTGATCATGTATATAATTCAACATTGCCGGGGGAAAAAAATGATACGACCCAGAGCCAACCCCTTGAAATCATAATAGCTTAAGAGCCAAGTGCCATTGCCGAAAAGAGGAACATATACATTTAGGGTCACACTCTATCGAGGGAGAATATCATTTATAATGAGGTTCATAATATTATATAGAACAAGAAATGTAATAATTCAGGAAATTCTAATGCACTGCCGCAATTTCAGAGATATGGTTCTATCTGGAATTATCTCGTTTACACGTATGTTTCTTTCCCACCATACTCCCCTGTCAGAACATCGCTGCCATGAGAGCAGGAACCTTATATGTCTTATGTCTTTGGGGTCTGGAACAAAGCTCAGAACATAGTAAATATCTATAAATATCTGGAGATAGTTTTAAAATCATCTACTACTAACTTTCCATGCATTAAAAAATAAATGAGAATGAAGGACCTAATGTTTGAGTTCCACAGCATCAACAGAATTTGCTTAATGAAATAATATTTCCTTTAGTGCAGTTTTCATCTCCCAAAGCAGACCTGGCTTCCTCCCTGCAGTGGGGCTCCCAGTGAAGGAAGCTGGCGTCACTGTACCCCATGGCTCCTCCTTGAATGAAAGCATCTGGGCTCCAACCATCTCTGCTGGAAATGGTTATGTGTTCGGCTTCCCTAACCAGCTGGACTCCTGGTGTGTACTGTCTGGCACCGCTCACTAATGCACATCAGCAACCAGACTGGTGACCACACAACTGCCCAAAGCATAACATTTTTTAAAGAATGAGAGTGCTCTAAAGAAAGAAGAAAGGCTATGTATAAGGAATGCTATCACTATCTTACGCCTGTACCCAGCTACCTTTTCTCCCCACAAACATTTATATGCATATGAAATTTAACATGCATGCCCCTCGGCAGGGCAGGCTGCCAAGCCTCTGGCTTATCTGATACCAGGCATCCTGCTCAGGCCTCTTTAGGAGGCAGTGATCCACCAGTGGTCTTGTCTACCACAGGGGCGGTGAGCAAGCTCCTGATCTGGGTTCTGTCTCACCTTGTTCATCTCTGCAACTGATGCTGAGATTTTTGTCTCTGCCTGTTCTTTCCAAGCCAGTCCAGTCCTGCCTGCTCTTCCTCCTGGCATGCCTGCTGCACTTCAGCGTGGCATAGCCTAGAGGCTGATGGCTCCAAACCAGGTGCTGTTCATCTGCCCTGCCCTAGCCCACACAATAGAGAATATGACCCCACCCCCACTCCAAGCCCTTCAGGGAACTGTAACACATGGAATGCTGGAATAGCGATCACCAGCTCTGTTCTGAAACAGACTTATATGTGTACTGGCCTGTCTGGCAGGGTACAGAGTCAGTCCAACTTTGCATGGTTTGAATCTCGAGTTACCAAAAAGCAGATATGTGATTTGAAGTCATGCAACCTCTTAGGGCCTCAGTTTCCTCATTTGTACCATAGAGATGATACAATAAAACCCTATCATAAGGTGATGGGTGGGGCAAAAACAGGTCAATGTTTTGTGAAATGCAAGAGCACATTTTTGAGATCTAGTGGGTAGAGGCTAGGGATGCTGCTAAACATCCTACAATACACAGGACAGCCCCACAACACAGATTCATCTGGCTTAAAATTTCAGTGTGCCAAGGCGAGAGAATCCATGATCTAGAGCAGGAGGCCCTAACCCCTGGTCCGTGGCCTGTTAGGAACTGGGCCACACAGCAGGAGGTTAGTGAGCAAAGCTTCATCTGTGTTTGAAGCTGCTCCCCAGCGCTAGCATCACTGCCTCAGCTCCACCTCAGATCATCAGACATTAGATGCTCATAAGAGCGCTGGTCGCTGGTGCCAAAATGTTGGGGACTGTTAGAGGAGAGCTGCTTAGTCCACAATCAGTTATTTTTGGCAGCGAAGGGAGAGAAACACATTGCACCCTTACAACTCTTAGGAAAACTGTCCTTTCTGTCGCCTGCTTCATGACACTCACGCATGCTAGAGGGCAGAAGGCCGAGGAGACTCTCGGGGGCCCAGAGAATTGACTTGGGAATCTGTTTTCAGAGTATTCAGCGCTACAACTACATTTGGTGAGTGTTATATCGGACCGCAATGTCTCTCACAGCAATATTTTCAAACAAAAAGCTCCTGGAAAAGATCTTGTCTTTTTTTCACCCTTTGGCAGCCCTACCAAGATATGCAAATGAATCAAATTATGTCAAGGCCACTGAACCCAAGTTTTCAGTTCATTTGATTTTTTTTCTTTTAAAAGTGTTTTAAAAGGTTATCTGGGCACAATTAATCCAATTTAGCCTTTCGGGCAGCCCAGAGTTCATAGCGACTGTTTTTCCATCTGATGGTTTCCTCCCATAGGTGCAGCAGAGCAACAAAATTCTGGCCAAACCAGAGGATGAGAAAGAGGCAAAATAAAATAAAGCCAGAAGAAGGTAGAGGGAGACGCAAAGGGAGAGGGAGGAGGCATGGGGGAGAGAGAGAGAATCAAAGGGGTGGGGGGCCAGCAGGCCCAGAAGGAATGGAAATAGCGCATCTTAACTTTCTTGGCTTCAAGAGCCCCCACCTCCGCTTACCTCTTTGCCTTCTATCCTGTGTTCCCAAAGCACTGCACTGGATTCTAGCCCACTTCTCTCTCCTCAGCTTCTGGGCGGAGGTGGGAGCACCTGTCTCACAGGTGGGCTCTGTGAGAAAGAGAGTACCTCTCCGAAGGGACAAAGAGTATACCTCTCTGAAGGGATGCTAGGGTGTGTGTGAAATTCGAGACTATTTTGCCATTGCCATTCACCTGATCATAGTGGATTGTCTGTAAATACGGACTGTTGTTGTTGATAAAGCTTGAATATCCATTCGTTAGCACCAGACACAGGATGAATGAATCACGTCCCCACTCACGTGGGTTGGATGATGGTTCAGACTATGACATGACTCCTTTGAACTCCGTATTTCTTGACCCATTGGCTGAACAAGCTACAGACATTTTCTTAGAAATGAGATTTGATTTTAAAATGTGCAAACATCTGATCCGAAACGTGCAAACCATTTTTTCCAGTGCAGTATTTTACTTGGAACTTGTTGCAGGTGTTAAGTGTGCTATTACAAATTCTTTGACATAACGATTTGTCTAGGCCCACCTGCAGATGTTATGCCTCTCTTATGAAGTCATCCATGACAGAAAGTAACTAATCACTTGTAATACTTCTTAACAGAATTTTGTGTTATATGAAGCATCATTCTTCATTCTAAAAATTTGGTTACTGGCTGGTGCCAAGTGTTCTATAGCACTTCCCTCATATAAACAAGAATTTCATAAAACCTCCCTGAGATGATATTTCATTGCTTAAACTTGTCCCTAACTTACTGGCTTTCACTAATGAAATTCTTCTTTATCCCAAAACTTACTAATATAAGCACATGTCTTGACCAAAGTACTTTGCCTTCTCTTGAATTTCTCTAATTTTGGTTTTGAATTCAACTGTTGAGAGTTCAGCGAGAGTTTCTCCTAGTCTTCCTTATAGCGAAATATTTAATAAACCCCCACATGCCTTGCACGCGGCATATGCTCAGGAAGATTTGTTAGATGGAAGAGCAAGAAAGGCTACATTATGCAGCCATCAGGCTGCAGTGTCCACTGAGGACCTTTCCTTGTTTTCTGTCTCTCATCGGGGTGTTTCCAGGACCTGGGGATCTTTCACCAGGCCAGTCTCCCTCCGGTGCTAAAGAGAGTCATTGTGCTAGGAATTGAAGCAGTACCATCATCACCAGGCGCTTCCTGGGGAGCCCAGGCATTATGTCTGCTCTGTTAGCATTTGGTACAGCCCTGCAGGTCAGGCCGATTCCATGGAAGCTCAAGCTAGTGAGAGGAATGGAAATGATGGGGCCTGAAATTTCTTCACTCTTTGTTCTTCTGATGGGTGACAGGATAATTAGCCCAAATGAGATGCAGCCTCTCCCAGACTATATTTAGTCTAATTGCAGAGCTTTCTTTCCCCTAGAGGAGTCTGGTATTCCTCCCTGGTAGATGGTAATGCCAGGAGAACAGGATCAAGCAGGCCGGCCACAGCCACACCAGGATGTGTTTGAAAGGAGACAGTGGTGCAGCTTGTGTCTAGGATTCAGAAAATGGGGTTCCACCCCCAATTCTGCCACTGACTAGCTGTGTGGCTGAGGACACTTTATCCCCTCTGAGCCTGAGATTTTTATGTTAAATAGAATGATAATCTCTACTTCACAAGAGAGTGATGAGGAAAAATGTGATAAATTTTGTAAAGCACTCAATGAGTTGTAAACATGTGATACAAATGCAGGTGTACTGCCATAAATAGGAGTGCTCAGATTTCCCCTTTTACAAAGGGCCAATGCCTACTTGACCTTGACATGTGAGGCTGTCATACTTACGAAGTTTGTCATCATTTTCTCTCCTTTCCTCTTCCTTAGGACCACTGTTTCCCAATCCTCAAGCTTATAGTTAATGCTCAATAAATATTCGATTGCTAATGTTACTATTTGCAGTAAAATATTAAAAGTATTAATTCAGCAAACAGAAGAGATACACTGTATATTTAATTGTCTAAATATACATATTTGTAAATAAATTGGAGAGGTGATGCTTACAAGAGCATTTTTTCATGGGAAGTATACTTAAAAGAGTGTGTCGTTTCAATATGCCTTTATCCCTTCAGCTATATATTTTTAAATTTAATAATGTTAATATAATTTGACACCAAATTATTTAATGTAATTTGACATTAGAGCATTTAGATAACTTTCCTCTTTCTTTTTAAAAAACTTCCTCTCCTTGTCTTGTTTGTCCTATTTCTCCACCTCTTAAATGTAAAAGAAAAGAATTTTAAAATACAAAAGAATAATTCTATTTAATTCAACATATATTTACTGGACATCCACTATGCAGAACTGAAAAAGAAGTTTGAAATCTATGGGGTTTTCTTCTCCAACTCACTCCATCATAAAACTCCAGTTACAATATACACACGAGATTGCCATTCGATCCCCTGGGTTTAGTGTTTTAAACTTCTTATTCCACTATTTAACACCTGCAATCCATAGTTACTTTCCCTTCTCAGTAATTCATCCATCCTCTCTGCCCGTCACCCCCCTGCCAAGCCTTTCAGTTGAAAATGAGACTGAAGCGTATTGCCTTGGGAAAGAGAAAGATGGACCCTGGCTAAGACAGTGACGTTATGGCTCAGCTCTGCACTTCAAACGAGACTTTAAAAGTTCTTAGTGAAACAACAGCCTTGAAAGCCTGGGATATTTCTCAGAATTTCTCAAGCTAGGTTTCTGCATAAAAAGAAACACCTACTGGAGGACCCACCATAGGATAAGCCAGAGAATAAGCACAGATTCCTGCCACACTTACAGGAGAAAGCCCTTCCACCAAAGTGGGAAAGAGCTGGGGCAAGAGAGGGCAAGGGTCAGATGCAGGTGTCTTGCCTCACCTGTGTGTCAAAACTCTGCAGGAGTGAAACAGTCAGGTAAGTGAGGGAGGTGCTAAGAATATCAAGGCTGGTTTCCTGATTTCCTGGACCGAGTGTGCAGACACCGATTACGTCTCTCAGACAGATTTTGCTTTGGATTGGAAGAGCAGCAATGGTGGAGGGACCTGCAGCCTGGCATCAGCCTCATAAGATACCATATGATGGAGAGTTTTCGAACAGGGTTCTCTAACTTTTTTGGTCTCTAAGAGGCAGACCAAAAACCTACTCAACCTGTTTCTCTAGGGTGTGGTTTTTAAATTCTTCGGTCTTAAGATCTCTTGACACTCTTACAAATTATTGAGGACCCCAAAGAACATTAATACATATATAGTTACAGAGATTTACTATATTAGAAATTAAAATTGAGACACATTTGATATTCATTTTAAAATAATAAAACCATTGATTTTAACATTTTTATGAAAAATCACTTTCTAAAAAAAATGAAATGTAGTAAGAATGACATTGTTTTATTTTTTTTTGCAATTTTTTAAAATGTCAAGTTTAATAGAAAACTGGATTATTACATTTGATTCTGCATTCAATCTGCTATGAAATATTGCTATGGTTGAAGAATGTGCTGAAATCCAGCCTCATGACTGATATGTAATTGGAAAAGAAAAATGTTTTAACAGACCTCAGATAACCGTGGGTATCCGTCTTCAATTCCACACCAAAGTTCAGCAAGTGATAGTTTTGTAAAGGTTAGTTGCAATGTGGAATCTAAAATCACAGTTTGTTCTCTGTTATTCTAAAATCTGTTGATCTGTTTTGCACTTTGAATGGATCTTTTACCCATTTGTGATTTTGTGACTTCGATGTCATTTGGAAAGTATTAGTTCACTGAGATATGTAGATGTTCTAAATGTTGACAAATTTTATTATACAATATCGAATATCAAATATATCTATGCCTGTGTATCTATTTCTATCTATCTTAGTATTTTTGATTTTTCAGAAATCTTTAAGGATTGGGAAGCTGTTAAGCTTGTGGTGGCAGATTCACCTATTTCAAAATTCTTTCACTTAAAAGCTCAAATTTTATAACTGTTAATACTGTCATTTTTTTCTAAAGTAACAGGTTCACCTTGTTCATTTTCAAGAAAATTCCCAAATCTAAATAACCATAGTTTGTCTGTCAGTTGTACTCTTAAATGGTTTTCCTCTTTTCTTTTAAGCTTTTGACCTTCACCTATTTCTTAAATACACACAAAAAAGTAGCTAGTTCAGTTCATCACTCAAATAAGTACACAAATGCTTTTTCTCTAAATAAGCAGTGTACTTCCATATGCAGAAGTGTTTTAGATGTAAAGTCCCCATTTTGTCACACATCCTAAAATGACAGGTACTCAGGTATCAAGATTCAAAATGAATCATAGGCCTAAATGTAAAATACAAAATGATAAAATTCCTATAAAATATCAGGAGAAAATCTAGATGACTCTGGATATGATGATGACTTTTTAGACACAACACCAAAGGCATAATCTATGAAAGAAATAATTGATTAAATGGACTTCATTAAAATTTTAAAAATCCGTTCTGTGAAAGACGCTGTCAAGAGAATAAGACAAGCCACAAACTGGAAGAAAATATTTGCAAAAGATATATCTGATAAAGGATTGTTATCCAAAATATACAAAGAACACTTACTTCAACAATAAGAAAATGAACACCTGATTAAAAAATGGGCCAAGAACTTACTAGTCACCTTACCATTTACAGATGGCAAATTAACATATGAATGCTCAACATCCTCTATCATTAGGGAAATGCAAATTAAAAGAGTGAAATACCACTAAAAACCTATTAGAATGGCCAAAATCCAAACACACTAAAACTACCAAATGCAGGCCAAGTTGTGGAGCAGCAGGAAGTCACATTCATTGCTAATGGGAATGTAAAATGATACAGCCACTTTGGAAGACAATTTGACAGATTCTACAAAACAAACATACTCCTACCATACAACCTAGCAATCACACTCCTTGCTCTATCCAAATGAGTTGAAAACTTATGTCCACACAAAAACCTGCACACTGATGTTTATTGCAGTTTTAGTCATTATTTCCAAAACTTGGAAGCAACCAAGACGTCCTTCAATAGGTAAATAGATAAAATAAGCTGTGGTATAACCAGATGATAGAATATCATTCAGTGCTAAAGAAATGGGCTATCAAGCCGTGAAAAGACATGAGGACACTTAAAAGCATATTACTGAAAAAAAGCCAATCTGAAAAGTCTATATACTATATGATTTCAACCTCCAGACATTCTGGAAAAGGCAAAACTATGGAGACAACTTTCTGTTGTTAGGGTGGGGAGAAAGGGATGAATGTGTCGGTCACAGAGGATTTTTAGGACAGTGAAATCACCTTTATGATACCATAATGGTGAATACATGTCATGATACATTTGTTATAACCCATAGAAAGTACGACACTAATGTAAACTATACATTTTGGGTGATAATGATGTGTCAGTGTAGATTCATTGATTTTTAACAAATATTCCACTCTGGGTGGGATGTTGATAGTGGGGAAGGTTGAGAATATGTGGAGGCGGGGGGTATATGTTAACTCTCTGTACTTTCCCTTCAATTTTGTTATGAACCTAAAACTGCTCTAAAAAGTCTAAAAATAATTCATGAATCAAAAACTGATACAATTGCAAGGAGAGAGAAAATCTATCTTTGTAGTTGAAGATTTCAGTATTCTCTCAATGATTCATAGAGCAAGTAGACAGAAAAATCAGTAAAAATATGGACGACATAAACAACTTTATCCACCAAGTTGACCTAATTGATATTTATGCTACATTACCTCAACAGCAGCAGAATACATGTTTTTCTTTTCAAAAGCACATAAAATATCATGGGGCCATATAACACATCTTAATACATTTAGAAGGATTCAAGTCGCACAGAGTATGTTCTCTGACTACAATGGAATTAAAATAGAAATCTGTAAGAGGAAGATATCTGAAAAGTCTTCAAATATTTGGAAACTAGATAACACACCTCTAAATTGCACATGGGTCAAAAGAAATCAAAATTGAAATTTGAAATGAAATGAAATAACATATCAGAATTGCTGGGATTCTACCAAACTAGTACTTAGGGGGAATTTTATGGTACTAAAAACTTATATTTGAAAAGAATAAAACGTATTATGACATTGGCCTCCATATTAAGATATTAGGCAAAGAAGAACAAATTAAACCCAAAATACGCAAAAGAAGTGAAACATAGTAATAAGTATCAGAGTGGAAATCAATGAATAGAAAACAGAAAACCAGTAGAGAAAATCAAAGCATCGAAGGCTGGTTTAATATTTTGAGGTCAATCAACGTAAAGAAAAATCATATCAAATCAATACATGAAAAAAGGTAGTTGACAAAAGTTTAACATTCATTCCTAATTTAAAACAACAACTCTCAGTGGGTAATAGTAGGGAGCTACTTCAGCCTGATGAAGGCATCTAGGAAAAACCTTTAGTTAACATCACACTTAAAATGAAATACTAAATGCTTTCTCTGCACAATCAGAAACAAAGATGTCCACTCTCACCACTTCTATTCAACAATGTACTAGAGTTCTAGACAGTGCAGGTGAAAAAAAAAAAAAAGTTATCCACAATAAAACCTTCTGTCTTTGGAAATAACACTGTCATCTATATAGAAAACCCAAAGAAGCCACTGAAACTAGTGAGTTTTGCAAGTGTGTTTAGCAAAATCAGTATAAAAATATAAATTAAATGGTTATGTCCATCGATTAACACTCAGAAACTGAATGAATTTAAAAATGTTTAAATTGTCACTTACAGCATCATTTATTTTTTTTAAAGTAGGTTAAATCTGACAAAAGATGGGGTTAGATCTATTCGCTGAAACCTACAAGGCAATGCTGAGGAAATTAAAGAGTATGTAAATAAGTGGAAAGGTAGATTAATGGCAAATACTAAGATCTCAATTCTATCCCAATTGATATATATCTTAAACACAATCCCAATTAAAATCCTGTTCTTATAGAAACTGACCACTGATTCTATAATTCATGTGGAAATCAAATGAATTATAGCCTATCCAATTTTGAAAATGAAGAACAAAGTTGGTGGACTAACACTACCTGGTTTTAAAAGATTTATAAAGCCACAATAATTAAGATAATGTGGCATTGGTGCAAAGATATAGAGATATGTACATTTCCACCAGCAGTGTACAGGGATTCCAATTTCTCTACATCCTGGCCAATACCGTTGTTTTCTTGTTTCTTAATAACAGCTATTTTAATGGGTGTGAAGTTGCATCTCATTGTGGGTTTTGATTTGAGTTTCCCTGGTGATTAATGATACTGAGCATCTTTTCATGTGCTTGTTGGCCATCTGTTTATCTTTGGAGAAACGCCTATTCAAGTTCTTTACTCATTTTTACTTTCATTGTTGAATTCTAAAAGTTCCTTATACATTCTGAATATTGATTTCTCCTGAGATACACTTGCAAATATTTTCTCCCATTCTGTAGGTGTAGGTTGCCTTTTCACCGTTGATATCCTTTAATTCTTAATGAAATCCAATTTACCTATTTTTTTCTTCTGTTGCCTATACTTTTGGCATCATGTTCAAGAAAACATCGTCAAATTGAATTATGAAGCTTTCCCTGTTTTCTTCTGAGTTTTTATAATTTTAGCTCTTGATGTTTAGGCCTTTGATCCATTTAATTTTTGTACATGGTGTAGGATACGGGTTCGATTTCATTCTCTTTCATGTGGATATCAAGTTTTCCCAACATTTATTGAAAAGACTCCCCTTTCTCCATTGACTAGTCTTGGCACCCTTGTCAAAAATCATGACCTTATATGCAAGGGTTTATTTCTGGGCTTTCTTCTGTTCTGTTGGTCTATATTATCTGTTTATGCCATTACCATACAGTTTTATTACTGTAGCTTTGTAGAATGGCTCTTTTTATTTTTAAATACACACACTCTGTCTCACATTGAGTTCTTTTAATTGTCTTCAAGTGTTGCATGAGAGACCGGCACTCTCTGTAGTGCCCAAATTTAGCCAGAACCCAGGGACAATTGTGCCATCAGGAACAGGGGAAGGTGCAACAAATAGTTAAGTTATTCAACATGGTGTATGGTTTCTTTCAAAAAGAAAAGGCATAGTCGCTAGATTAAAACTGTATGCCTTTATTCAACATAAAATGAGTCACTAAAATACAGTTTGTCCATGTGCAGAGACATTATTATACATTCAATTCTGAAGAAAGTCGTTTTATACAACCAATTAAAGGAAAAGTCTAAAAGTGAGAGGAATAAAGACAATATTGAGAGGGAGCTAAAAGGCAGAGTTTTACCTGTCAAAGTGCTAAGGCCTATGTGCACAAAGATTTTAGAGTGAACAAGACCAATATAAGGTCATTCATTCCATTCTGATTTCTCTTGGTGCTGGTGAAAGTCTTACGGTGTGATGCAATGAGTCACATAATTAAGATGGTTTTTGAAATAATAGGTCGTAGCGCTTATGGCTAAGAGGAAAGTTTTTAAGTTCTAGAGTTTCATTTGTCATGTACTCTAGATCTATCAGGGACTCCAGACATTTCATGGATTCTCTTAAGAACAAACGTGCCCTTCGATCAGTAGTTTATCATCAGAGAACAAATTATCAAATCCTTCCCAGCTCAGGAGCTATATCGCCTTATGCAACACAAAGTAAATCAAATTTGAGACTCTGGAAGAGGTTCCTTAATCTAAAGCTTATGCAGTGATTACATAAATGTTCAGCTGGGATCACTACTGAATGCTCCAAATTGCTATTGCCGGAAAATCTAAACTGGAAAGAATTGCTGACTTAGGGTCAAAGTCCAACTCCATCATTTCCAAGCTCTTGGTACCTGACAACATTAGACACTGGTTTTTGAAAAGAACTGACCCAAGAAATGTAAAATTTGATGTATCACACTTTCCATAGGAAGAACACAGGCTGTGTGTAAAATAACAGTTCTAAAATATCTTCAGATATTTTGATAGCATTCATTGCATTGCTTTTTTTTTGGGGGGGGGGTTAGTTTGAAATACTTAAAAAGAGGGCCCATGATTAAAGTTAATAAAATGAAGTGTTGACTGAAGTTAAAGTGTTTATGAGCCAACATCTGCGTATCTTAATGTACACAAGTGCACAACCCTAAATCGTGATCAGCAGCTAAAGCTGACACTACAATTCAATAGAAAACCATTACTTAGTCCACAAAATGTCTCAAATCAAATTCCATGTTCCACTCATGACAATTCGACATTATTATTGGAACCCAAAATCTTAAAAGAGAATAATCCCAAGTTTTCTTAAATCTATCTTAAATCCAATTTTGGATTTACCTTTCTTCTCCCCTAGGCATTCTCTTGTTTTTGCAGTCAAGATGAAATCATCTGTTAATATCCTAGCTTCTTCTGAGTTTGAAGAACCAGTTAAAATGAGTTCGAAGTTACTCTTCAGGAGAACCCAGTATCTAGTCAACGACCATCTCCAGCTCTCTTCCAGGTTCAGTCTGTCCTTCCTGTTAAAGAAAATCTCGCTAGGAGATTCTCCTTGTATGTTAAGACTGAGCTACATGGCGGTATAGAGATCCCTTAGTTTATATAGTCCTCATGAAAGAAATCCAATCTGCCATTTAAGGTCACCAAGTATTAGGAAAATATAGGATTACCCATCCTCCTACTTCCTGGACAGAGTTGAGACTGAGTTACATACTGGAATACACCTAACACTTCTTTGAAAGGTGAATATGGGCATTTTTGGCATACAGAATTCAAGTTGCAAATCCAGTCATCCAGGATGGAGATAAATGACAAAGGAAATTCAAGAATAAGCACTGACAAAATACAATGATTTATGCTTTTAAAAACTTCTACCAGAAAGTCTTAAAGAATGAGGATTTTGGCCACTAAAAAAGGCTAGGGTTCTGCTGAAGACTCTTTTAAGTTCTGTGACTTACAGAAAAAAGCCAATATATTAGAAAAAATCACTAATTTTATCCATTATGGAGGAAAAAAACGGATGCAACCTCTTCAGTGATATACTTCCTTCCCACTAGACCACCAGATAAAGATGTTTTTTTTTTCTTTTTAGCTTCTTTTGGGTTATTATTTGAAGGAATTAGTTGAACCTAAGATAAAGCATCTTTACTGATATACTGACCAGACATAATGCAAAAGGATTGCTTTTGGCCAGATTCTCTCAATTTAGATAATATTAAGAGATTTCTTGAAATTTCTATTAAAAACCCTGAATCTTCCAATGATAGTTCTCAACAGCGGTAAATCTTATTAACATGGCTCCTCACTTCCACATTGTTGTTTCATCTAAGGGCAATGCCTTTCTTCTTTCTTCGTGGCTTGTCACAGTTTAGTTCAGTGCCTCAAACACATCTATTACTCATTTACACTTAAACTTCCAACACATGTTGGTAAATGTGTAGCACGTATTCCTCATTGAGCCCTGACCTAGACACATGCTGTATGGTTAGCAAGACCATTCAGTTTGCATGGCTGCTTCTGTTTACCTGTGCATAGCCAGGGCTTTAGTGCAGTGCTTAGCACGTAGGTGTTTGAATATTTGAATTAGTAAATAACATGATTTGTACACAAAAACAGCTAGAAATATTATGCAAAATCTGATTTCTGAAGACCACTTGTTGTCAAGTAGTGTCAAAAACAAAGGACACAGATTTCTAAGACTGTGATGTCAATAAAATTGGGGACTCGGGTAAAGCTGTGTTCTGGTACATTGCTTTCTCACACAACTGCAGACCAACCAACCGTACCTTTAGGCTCCTGTGTCATTACCTGAATATAAATTTTTCTTCCAGTGAGGTAGGCAGCCAACTTAAATAAATATGTACCAGGAAGGGGTAGAGGAGGTCTACTGTAAATGGTCCATGGAATGCTTCACATACATTTAAATATTTCACCTTCATTCCTTTCATGGGAATTATGAGAATGCAGATGTTCCCTGAGACTTAAGAATTTCCTTCAGAAATAGTATATTTTCAGTAAAGATTTAGAGTTCTGTTCTTTTGGATGGCTAACCTATCTCCGACGTCTTTGGGCAACTCTGATGTTTGAAATGTCTTTGAAAATAGTAAGGCTGTCTTTTAAAAAGTATTCCATCTATCCTTATTAATTTCAAAATATGCTATTTTTATCAGTGAGAACCACCACAGCTGAGCAATTTGGGAGAGAACTAGTGAACTACAATAAAAAGTCAGTTTCATGGGTCATTAAGATACATTTTTGAAATTTTGACCTTATTTTCTTTCAGGTCATCTATAAATCTATATATTATTCTTTTTTAAAGAATGGGCTGTATACATTTCCAAAGACTATCTAGGTATCATTTTGCTTCCTCAAGCATATCCTAAAAACAAGTATTTACAACCACAAAATTACGTTCTAGGACATCAGGATTCCAGATTATCTCTAGGTAAAAGACTATGGACAATTAACGTCTACTAACTTTTCTCATTTTCACAAATGCCCTTCTAGACACTAGGGAGATCAAGATCCAAGTTCACCTAGCTCTTCTACTGCTCCAGATCAGGGACATTAAAAAAAAAAACAAAACTGGCTTTGAAACTCATTTCTCAGAGAAAAACTGGAAAACAGGAAAAAAGCGTCCTATTACCTTCATGAGATGATTTCTTCACATAGCCCTGGCCTGGAAGGCACTGGTAGTGAATGTTTGCTAATGAATTATTAACCACTGTGGAGAAAGAAAAACATATTTTCCCCTTGACATATTTTCTTACCATTCTTTGTTTTAGAAGCAAACAATGGGCATATTAAAAAAAAAAAAAAAGTTTTTTTTGTTTTGCTTTGTTTTACTTTCCCAGTGACATCAGGTGGTGAAGAGATAAAACAGTTCAAAGGTAAAAACAGAGTCGCACAGATTAAGAGAATTTAATATTTTACTAGAGTTCTCAAAGAAATATGTTACCCTGATTTATCACCAAAGTACTCATTTTACTCCCTTCTGTACAATCTGTGGTAATCTTAGTAATATAAGGCAACAAACTGAGGGCCCTTACCCACGCCACTCTCAGATGTATGTCAGACCTCAAGATTCACCAAAAACTCCAAAGTTTTTATTTTCACTTTAATTATCTTTTACTTAATAAAATGAAAAATAATATATGAATACATACAATCTATATACATATATTTATTGCAAATACTTAAAATTCTTATGTAAAATGATTTTTCTATATTTGTGAAAAAATATGACTTTTTAAATGGTGTCGACACCAACTTCTCTGTACATACCCTCAATTCCAATGTTAACAATTCCTTTAAAAAGGCAAAAGACACAAAAGTTTAGCATTTACCAAACCAGTCTGTACAAACCTTAACAGCCAGAAAGAAAAAAAATAGCTTGCAGTAAATAAGTCAATTTTCTTTTAAAATCAAAAACTCCAAAACCATTCCCCTTATTGCATTTTTTTTTGGAAATAACCTAAGTGTCTTTAGAGTAACTTCCTTTGAAGTCATTTGTGCCTTAACGGTGAGGTCCTACATCAAACATACCATATGTGAGAAATTCAGTCTTTCACTGTCACTTTTTACATAGATATTAAAATATATATTACTTAAAATATATTACTGGAAAGGTATTTTAAAATTGATCTTTAATAGCTGTATCAAATGTAAAGCATTAAAAAAAATAAAGTCACCAAGAATCTATGAAGATCTTACTTCCAACTTTAGGAAATGTTTTACCTACTGTTTTCTTTCAATAGTTATGTAGGTATTGAAACATGGTAGGAAATATCCCTGCCCATTATCATGTTTCTCAGTCTCTTTGGACTATTCTATAAATTGAGCTGAAAACTACCCTCGGCCAAGTTTTTTACTTAGCACATCGTTGTAAAGCAACGGGGAGACTTTCCCTCATTGCTGTGAAGTGAAACCAATAGGTCAGAGAAAACCACCCTGGCACTGCTCATAGATAATAAGTTGCAGAAATAAATAGCAGTGTGCTGACCAGAGACAAGCCCCGCCCCCCCAACATTATTATAACAAATCATTTCACCCAAGAATGTTTTTAAAGACTCTAAGGCAGAGAAAGGCAATACTAAGTAATTAGGATGGTGACTGTCAGGTCACTAATATGTAGGAATTTATACCTTCACCTGGAAGGCAATGAGGTCTGCCTTTGGCTATTTATTTAAATGTGAGATAATTCCTGAAACATATCCATCTGCGTGCCTTTCCAGCCTACCATGCAAGTATGCTTCCCCTACCCCAAGACAAATTTCACATCTGTCAGATTTTATCCTTTAAAATGTCACATGGGATACCACAGATAGCTTCGGTATCCTGAGCACAGGGCTGAAGGAATAAAAGTAGAGCAAACACCTCCAGGTTATTTGGCTTTATTTTCTACTTAATAGGATGGAGAATTTTAATCAAAATTCTTTAAGATTTAACATTCAGGAAACCTTCTCTGCTAGACAACTTAGCATATTCGTGAGACTGAGATGATATAGTTAATGCTACCTGCCCAAGGTGACCTGCAGTGAAGGGTATCTGAAGGCTTGAGAAGCACACCCTGGAGGCGTAATGCCTGACTAGTCACTGGAAATAGTGCAACTTAGTACCATAAAAAGAATCTTAGCGCTTACTAGAAAAATTTTGGACTGAATTGAAAAGTAAAGTAATTCTGAAAACCTACGATAAAAATTGCTTTAAGGTTACTGGAATACCATATTCTAATAATTAAAAGATTTTCTTGTTCCTAATGCTTCATTTTCAAAAGGCCCAGATTGTTTTTTTTTTTTTTCTGTTCAGCTCGTAAGATGAGCAACTTTCTACTTGAAATCACTGTTTTGAAACAAACTGATAAATAGAATGTATTCAATTTACTATTGACCTACGAGAACCTAACTATTCTCTCATCTGGACAATATTGAGGCAGTGTACCTATTTGACAATTTGTTTAAAGGGCATTCATAAATGCAAATATTTGATTAGCTGGATATTATTTAAGAAAATCTAGTTAATAGTAATGCTTAGGACCATCTGCAAGAGCTTGGGTCAAGATGAAGAGGCACGATATGGTTTGCTGTCTAAATGGACCCGGAAATCCCTGATGCCTTTCCTCCTTTCCTGATTAGTCTGTCCATCCTCAGATTAAGGGAATCATAGAGGAGAAACTCCTTATGATCGGAAAGGTGCAAAGAAATCACTTTAATTAATTCAAATTGGTAATTAATGTTTAGCATGGCGTCAGTTCTGAAACCCCCAGCCACAGGTCTTTTTTCATCTAAGGTTCTGAAATTTTGGGAACAGAGCCATGGTTTCTGTTTCCTACTGGTTCTTGGCTGGAGAACTTCAACTTTATCCTTGGATCCTTGCAGGTTTCCTATCTCTTAGCTATGTGTGTGCTGGAAGAAAAGGCAAGTTAGAAGGACATCTAATTGTCCTGGCTGAAACTAGAACACAGATATTAATCTTATATTTACCTTGGGCCAGAAAAGAAACAGAAACAAAAAATGAAAAACAGTGAAGTAATAAGTTTCTTAGGGAGTCTGAGAAAGAAGTATTAAAAGAGTGTATAACGTGGAGGGTGGAGAGGAGGGTAGCAGAATGGGGGCAAAGCAAAAATTACTACTACCTACTTTCTCCTAATCTGGAATGTGACTTAACAAGTTACACTGCTCTCCATGGTGTAAATATCACATCCTGAATATTAAGTACAACTACAACTGGACTAGGTTACAGTAGTGTTTTTACTTTACACACTTGAAATCAGGAAACTTGAAATCAATATGCAAATGGTGCACATTGACAACACTCGATTTTTAAATATCAAATTTTGGTAAATTGTAGATGTTCTTTAACCATGCCTTAAATATATGTACTCAAAAATTCTTTAGTCACTAGATACAGATTAAAAACACAACAAAAAAGAATAAACAAAAACAACAAAACTCTGGAGGTAATTTTTCTCCTTTCTAGATGTTCCCTTGGATATTCACTGAAGCCCCTTTATATCAGAAATTTCTAGTGCACAAACAGCAGTAATCCAAGAGGGGACATATTTTTTATAACGGGAAAAGTATATGACTTTCATTGTATGCGTGTATACGTGTGTGCATATGTGTGTTCCAAATAACACATGAAAAGATTACTCCATACTCCTTAGATGCCTGGGAGGCCAAACCAGGTTTAACGGAATGGGCAAATGTGGCATTAGTGAGCTTTTCTACCTGCAGCAACAGCTGACTACAGAACATTAAAAGTAATGGGTTGAGAGAGAAGAAAAAAGAGGCTATCTTGTTTCTAATATTAAAATTCTTTTCCAAAGTTCACGTTCAGTTTAACTGTTTCTGCACCTTTACTCCCCTTGCCCAACAAAACACATGGTTCAAGTCACCCATTGCTAACACTTCTCTTAATTTTAGTATTTCAAACCTGTTTGCAAGCTCCCATGAATAAGTAATTGTATATTATTGCTAGAACTGTTGCCCTGCCCCAAACTACGGTAGTACAAGGCACCGGAGAGCATACCCTTCAAGGCCCACACCCACTGTTTCAGGGCAGGGGAGTGGGGTTAGGGAACAGCAGGGATCCACAGATTGCCAGCACAGTGCTTGGCAACTGTACTGGTTGATGGAAGCCAAGAACCAAGAGCTTTCATAGTTTGAAGTACTAGCTGTGAAATTAATGCCTTATCAAAAATCTGAACTTAAGAAGGTTCCATCTAAAGTAAAGGGACTGAGTAAACCCTGAATCCAAATTCTGCAAAGGCTGAATAATCCAGGTAAAGCCTACTGTCAGATGGTCAAGACATAATCAACATGAATGGTCACTTCTCCAGACCATTCCTTCACTCTTCCTAGCCTCTTAGGAAATGACAGAAGGGAGACAAGCTTCCTTTCGTCACGCATGGCATTTAACTTTTCTCAGAATCACATGAAGTGGAACATAAATCTGAATTTAAATAATACATTATTACCTAAACACTTGGGAAAATGTTAAAACAAAATGTGACATATTTACATGATTTTGTAAGTGCAAACGTCACAATTTCATAAAGTCTCGCTCGACTAAGACTATACAAGGTGCTCTTCCTCTAAAATGTAAGATCTGTACTCTGTATTCCTGATTAAGTAACAGCTGTCTCTTAAGACAATTGAAACCTACTTGTTTATTTCTGTGATTCCAAAAGGACGCAAAAAACAAATCTCGTCAACCCTTCCCTTCCTGCTTCCTTTACAGTGCGTTCTTTCTAGTCTCGTTACCGAACGACAAGG
Organism: Pteropus alecto; assembly: GCF_000325575.1. Classification (NCBI taxonomy): domain Eukaryota; kingdom Metazoa; phylum Chordata; class Mammalia; order Chiroptera; family Pteropodidae; genus Pteropus; species Pteropus alecto. The sequence goes on from NW_006434835.1 coordinate 15,273,583, forward strand.
CACGAGACACACAGTTTAGAGGGGCCAATGCAATCATCGTGGCAGAACGCTCCACACCCCTTGCACATGATCATGGCTTTCAATCGGCAGTAACATTTTGAAGGCGTGTCCTCTATGCTGTTCTCTTCAGGAAAGGCCTGAACAGGAATGGTCTGGCCATGGCTGCTGGGATTCATAGCTTGGCTAGCAGGGATGGTAGTGACAGTCACTGAAAAGGACATGACATCACCTACGTTACTAGATACCTGGCTACAGTCAGGCATCCCCGGTACGGCAGAGTTACGGTCCATGTCTGATGAGGTGGAGACATTGATCATGCCTCTGTAGCTTGGCCCAATCTGAGTGGGGCTTCCATACAGCTTTGGGGTTTGCAGTGGTGGAAGGAGGAGAGGCTGATGGGTGGGACTGTCTGCAGGTGGAGGAAGAGCAGTAGAATTGAAAAGCTCGGGGCTGCTATGCATTGTTTTACCTCTCACTGCATGAGCCATTTGCTTCTGTGCTGCCTGAATAAAATCTCTGGCTAGGGTCTTTTCATCGAATGTTTGGCCTCTAGTGAACAGATAATTCTCCTTGCTTAAAGTGGTTTGCTCATGCACTTGTGTCTCTGCCTTGACATTCTTTTTAGCTAAACAATCATTGGTGGATAGGGTTTCTCTACTGTGGGGTCCTGAACTTGCTTCACACTTGCCAGAACTCTGGGAAGCCCGGGGCTCCTCCTTCACCGTGACAGATTCTTGCTCATCACCAGTACTTTCCTCATCAGTATCTTCTTCTTTGCTGCTGCTACTGTCTCCTATTGCATTTTTACAGTCTGTGTATCCCATTTTCAAGGCCTCACTGGGGCTACTCAGACAAAGCCGGTCATCGGGGTTTAGAGAATGGGTCCTCCTAAAGCTCTCTGAACCCCGGCCATAGGTGGAAATGTTAAGTAAGTAGTGGCCTGCCATTGCAGGCTTCGATGTCCTTCTACCAGCAAAACCCAGCATGAACCTCTGGCTTGTGGAGATATCTTCTAACTGGAAACCTGAGTGAGTAAAGTTGAACTGGGAAGGCTGCACAATTGAGAGAACATTCTGCCTCCGAATTTGAACCCTTTGGATGAGAGTCTGAAGGATCTGATCTTGGGTTGCTTTACTCAGTCCTTCTTGGTGTTGGTGTGTGTCAGTGCTAGAGTCCCTCATATCCTTACCTGAAAAGAGTGGAAGGGGTCTCGGAACCTGGGGGAGATGCTTACTTTGCAAGGTTTTACCCAGTTGCTGTACAGCTGGATGAGACTGCCTCTCATGAACTTCCTCTCTGGTGCTGTTCTCTGTTACGTTGGTGCCTGTGGGTGCTCCTGGCCCTGGTTCCTCTTTTGTAGTCAGTGGAACAGTTTTCATTTCGACTTTGGTGAGAGGTTTAGGCAGAATTTGCTCCATGGGCACATCTTTGCCCTGGAGCAGCTGAGTGACCAAAGGATTATTAGCAGGGATACTGGAGCTTGGCCGTGAAATGGGTCCATTCATATTTGAAGAAGTTCCTGGAGTTTTAAGGCTAGGAGCTGCTGGCAAAGTGCTCAAAGATGTAGCTGACCCGGTAGGTGCTACAGTTACACTGACCTGGGGTAGAGAAAGCTTTTCTAAAGTGGCTGCTATTAATAAAGATGTTAAAGGAGAAGAAGTCAGATCCACTGTAGCCCTAGCCGTTGTCTCTGCTGAGACTAAAGGGTTTGGTGTATTCTTACTAGAACCAGCTTTGGGCTCAAGTGTGCCATCAGCCGCAAAATAAACAGGTGAGGCACCTGAGATTAGAGCAGGACCTGTCAGAGCAGAAGGTACTTTCTCCTGCCTGCAATTACTGGGCCCCTGTAGGTGGCTAAGAGAGGCCACTGTGGCGATTGCCCTGGTGGGATTCGGTTTCTCATTCAGTTTCCCTAAAGCTGGTGGGGGTGCGTTACTGTGAGCTGGTGATGGGACACTTGTGCATGCTCCACTGATGGCAGATGTTGGAGGCACTGAGGGGGTTTGCTGTAGTTGTGCTCCAGAGACACTATGAGGCTGTGCCGGGCCTGTGGTCTTGGTCTCAGATTGGGGTTGAGTCTCTGAACCACAGGGTAAAAGCTCTCTCGTACCTCCCCTGCTTCCAGTTCCTGCCAGTTCCAGTGTGGGGCCCTTTCCAGTTTCACTGACTCTGTCTGAGTCTGAACTTCCTCCTCTAGCGGTGTTCCTTTCACCACCCTCTCCTGGACCTTGTCCACCCCCTGGGCCAGGTCCTGGAATGGTCCCTCCAACTGAGGCGGCTGCAGCGGCTGCGGCTGCGGCGGCAGCTGCTGCCCTCTGTGCTTTGACCAGCTGGGCTTTTGCTTTGATGTCTGCAAGAGTTCTGGCTCCTGTTCTGTTAGGACTAGTGATGGAGACTGGAAAACGAGCCCTGGGAGAGACCTGCGATGTAGGAAACGGCATGGGGGAGATTCTGGAGACCGGGATCTGAAAGAAGTGGGGGAGAAAAAACCAACAGAGCTTAGTTTTCATTTATAAGAATAACAAAATCTCATTGACACTTACATGTTTAGAGTAAGGTGACAAAGACGGCAGGTCTCTGGCTGAGAGACCAAACCACAGAGACAGCAACATGATTTTATTTCCATGTGCCTTCTAACTCTTCTATTGGTGCCAAAGACTCTCTTCCACTCAACATCCACTCTCACCTCAAAATCCCAAACCTCTCTCCAACATCAACTCTCTTCTATGTCACAACTACTCACAAGAGTTTATTATATAGGAAACAGACCATTCTACAGTATCTGCATTTTAAAATGTGTATGTGAGAAGAGAGAGAGAAAGAAAGGAGTAGCATATGACTACTGTCTTTTACTTCTTGTTTTACTACAAGATCCAGGGGGGAATTCTTGCTCTCTTCTGTTCTATACGCGCACATACACAGACAAGCATATAGGCTGAATTATCGCGAATTACAGCAGCTTCTAGATCACACTGGAAGGATAGCGTGTGATCCACAGGTGGACTCCACTCTGCCCACCCACATGAATGTATATAATATATATAATGTTTACCACAATCATTTTTATCCCTGGTTAGCATTATACTTACCTGTGGAGCTTTTTAAAAATATATATGCTTTGAGTCCCATCCCAAAATTTATAAATTAGAACCACTAGGGGGAAAAAAAAATGCTTTTCTAAAAAGATTCTTGTGAGATTCAGATGCAGTATCAGGTTTGAAACCACTGATTTTCAGGTCATAAAATACCATATCTGAAAGGAATCTGACTTCTGTTCAAAACAACCTGAGCTACTGGAATTTAAGAATGCATTAAGAGTCTAGTTAAGCTGGTAGAGTTTAAAGAAGCAAATAAATAACTGTTATAGATGTTCTAGGGCATTTAATTTAAAAAAGAAAAATCAAGCCACTGAGCTCTAAGAAAATGCACGTCATTTTTCTGGAAGTCCTTAAATTAAGAATAATAAAGTCACTACCGCAGGAACAAACAGATAAAACTAGAAAATTAAATATAAGAAAGTAAAAGCACAGCTATTTGGGGGACAAACAATCTTGAGTGTAACAATACACCTAGCACAATAAATGATACCTATCATAACAACTGAAAATCATTAATAACATGTTGATGAAATAAGGACAATATTAAAAGTGGTTAAAATCAAAAGTTTTAATACTCATTTTAAGATAAGTTCCAGTTATCTATGTAAATAGCCCTTTTATCTGTTTACGTGGAATAAATGAGACATTATACTTTTTTTTAAGCACATACTACTCAAAGTTGTCTAGGCACTGATAACAGTTTAACTTATCGAGAAGACCTACCCTGTATAGCAGAAGAATTAAGATTTTCTCTTTAAATATATACTGAATGGAAAATATACAATGTGCTTTGGAGTTTTCCATCTCTTT
>NW_006434835.1:15277636-15287488 GCF_000325575.1 Pteropus alecto
TAGATGGGGAAGAGAGAAAGAGATGGAAAAATACGTTATAACGTATTTAATAAAAGTCAATTTTTGTTTTTCGACTTAAATTTTGTTTAAAAGGTTTTGTTCTGTTACAAACTAATTTAAGCTTTGTCTAAGAAAGTGAGATTTGAGATAGGGTCTAAGGTAAAAGAGTTAACTAAAGCAACCTCTGGTAGAAAGTCTTTTGGGGGAGAATGAGGAACAAGTAATAGGAAAAAGGTTAAATAATATTAATTTGGTCACCGTGAAGTTAAGATTTTAGTGTCGAGCCTCACTGGATGAGGAGAAAGCAAAGTGAATATGTAATTCAGTTCTTTATAGCTGAGAAAACAGAAATGATAGATCTTACCCAATGGCACACATCTGTCATTTATACAAAGTAAAACCTAAACTGTAATACAGCTCTTGGGTCTGGAGATAAGTTGTGAATGACATTCATTAAAAGAAAGATTTCTAATATTTTTATAAGAATAGTAAAAAAGATTGTCATATAAATCAGAATCTTTGGTAAAGCATGACAGTGTATGTTAATGGGATAAAAGTATTGAAAAATTAGAAAAAAGAGATTCCTTGGTGCTGAAACCATAAGAAATAAAAAGTAATGAACAACATCATACTATTAGTAATAAGAAGCAAAACAAGAGGAGTCACATGGTGTGCAAATGGGTCAAGTACAAGTAAATGATCTTTCCCAGGGGTATTTCCTGATAGAACTAACTGGTTCATCTAAGTTAAATAAAAAAGGGAAAAAAGTAGTTTTATTTGGCTTATTTTTCTACTTATATCCTAATGTAAATGAGTAACACCCAGTGCCTGGGCTCACAGAAGACACAATAGTATTAATAAATACTATTAATAAAACATATCAATAAATAAATACTACTTATTAAATGAATAAACAGACCACAAACTGATTTAAGCACAGCCCCCAAGTATTAATAAACCTTTAGATCAGAAGTAAAAATGTGTTTGGGTTTTCAAGGGCTTACTACTGGTTTGATGCAGTCTTTATATACTTAGAGACACAGCTATAAAAATTTAAAAGACTTGACATGTAGCAATATAAAGTTAAAATGGAAATTAAGGGCATAATCTAAGCAGTAGAACTTAGCAAGGCTACTACATCTTACCAATGTCCTTCAAGTAATCAGTGGTGACTCATGGTAGCCACAGACATTTCCTTTAAAAGGATGGAACTAAAAAGGTAGCTCTAGACTCACAGGAAGTAACATCAGATCAGTTATGGCAGTAAGAAACGGGCCAAGGTACACTTAAATAGCATGGCTTTTGGTGCAAAGATATGACCTCTTGATCATACCAATGGCCTCCTCATGTTTATCATTATACTTCTTTTTTGGTCACATGAGACAAAAGAATTTCCATAACTGCCTTAAGAGAGAAGAGTAGACAGACAGCAGGGTGGTGGGTGGAGGTGGTTTCCATTAGATATCCAGGTAACTTACTTATTCAAACATCAACGAAGATCTGTAGGAATGCAGTTCTAAATGGCTATTCATAACTTTGTTAACATAAGATCACAGTTACAAGCATATTGAATATATATGAAACTGCTTCTGCATTAAGAAATAACACAAATTATTTGAAATTTGGTACGTATGACCAGAAACTTAGTGTTCAGACCATCTCTCTTTTTCAGTTCTTTCCATTCTCTTACCTTGAGAGGTGGTACTTTTTGCACCTGGATTCTGTCCCCTCTATTGAGAAAGGGCTGTGGCGAGACTTGAAATGGCTGCTGGTGCTGCCGATTCTCAGTGACACGCGGCCTTTTCTCCCAGCTCATAGAAACCTCTTCTTGGGTGAGAGAAGACTTCCTCTTGAGGCTTTCTGGGCTGTGATCAACCAGAGTTGACGGAGGCTCTTTCACAGCGGTCTCCTGTGGACCTGCTTCTACTGTGGGCTTCGTTATCGGTTTTTCCACTCCAGGACTCTTGGGTTTGCTTGGAGATGTAACTAAAGCTTCTTGGCTTTCATTTTTGTTATGATTAGAAGCTGTAGTGAGATGATTCTCTTTCTCAGACTCCTGTTCAGCAGAGGCAACTGGCTTCTGCTCTAAGACATCCTCATCCTTTGGGCACTTGATGGGAAGAACGCTGCTAAGCTCATTTGTATCGCTAGTTGAGGAAAGTAAGGGCTCTGTGGATTTGGAGTTTGGCTGCATGTTATCTTGGCTTTCGTGCTCTTCTTTTCTGACTGGTGATGGCATATGTACTATTTCTTCTTTAGACTCTAACTGGGGAATTACTGGGACTATACTAACAAGAGAGACCTCTGAAGGAAGCATGGATTTTGGTTGCTCAGCTGGGGTTTTCTTTACTTTGGGATCACTGGGTGAAGCTGTCAATTTCTTTGAATCCTCAAGGCTCAGGCCAGAACTAAAAGGTGGAAGGAACAAATATTATAGATGAGAAATGGCCCATGTTATTGAAGGCATTATGAGAGATAATGTATATGGCAATGCCTAGAAGAACTTGACAATAGGTATTCTTCATCTATTATCTTTACCATTATCATTATTAGTGAAGGTTTAGGAGCCAGATTCAAATTCCGGCTCTATATACACTATCCATGTGATATTAAGTGACTAGCCTTCTGTGCCTCAATTTCTTCAACTGTACATTGAAGTTAATCACTTCACAGTGCTACTATGATAATTAAGCTAATGCATATAAAGTACTTAGAACAGTATCTAGCCCGTAATAAAAGCTCAATAATGTTAATTATTATTATTACTTCCTGTTATAAAGGGGTCACACAGTCTAGGGACAGGCATCACAGACCACCCACAAGGGAAGTGAAAGAAGGCCAAGGCCCATGTACCCCGAGATGGTGGTTTTGGACTGTGATCAACTCTGCTCTGCAGTACCTGCAGAAAGGCTGGCCCGAGAAATCTAGAGGACCCAGAAGGGATAGTAGGAAAGCTGTCTGTCAATGTTCTCCAGAGGTCAGGAAGTACAACTCTTGAGTTTTTGGAAAGTGTGTTTAAATTTCACGTGGCATAGCTCTAAAATTCTGAGATTGAGTGTATCTCAGCTATTCTGGGAGTGAAGGCCAACTGGGATTTTCACAGTGTGTTCTGGCTAAGAGAGAGGCTACTCTGTAGGGTCATTAGAGACTCCTTCTAATGTTTTAGAATACTGGTTAACAGGCAAAAACAAGGTAGCCCTCTTTGGTGACTTTAAATAATCAGTACTGCACCTCTGAGATGGAATGGCTAAGGATGAAAATGGACAGTAATCAAAAAGTCCTATGAAAGCTGGCAAAAAGTAAGACCTGAAAACTGAAGGACTCATGAACTGTTGCAGTGCTCTACATGCCTAATCAGGAGGAAATGAACAATATTCATGGAATACCTGATATCTGTAATAATGGTCTAAATGTATACACACCATCATTTCATACCAAGAATATAGACAAATCAGTGTATGAGACTCTTAATCTCAATAGGAATCACTTCTTAAATGGCCATGTTGGGATCAATGAACACTCTTTGGAGATAAGAAGAGAGTCAATAGTTCTCAAGTTGTGGTTATGGCATCTCCTTCAGGGCTGCCATTAGGTATGCAGAAGGAAGGAAGGGAGACTAACAAACAAATATGACTCTGGGTGTTCAATCTGTTTCCAACTATACAGGTTCTACTGTTACCTATTTAGATGTGCCCATTAAGATTTCATTTAGATTTCATGTTAGAAAAAAACTGATTTAAACCCTTGAGAACAGGGTTTATTATCTGGTTTCAGCAACATACATTTCTCCGAGTGCCTTCTATGGAGGAGAGATTGTTTAAATACGTATCAGATAAAACGGTCCATGTTATAGGATTCTAGGACTCCTTAATGATTCTGGGTAAGTTATATTGTGAGATAATTAACTACTATAAAAAATATACAGAAGTTCAATATTCTTTTATCTTATAAAGTTACTTATAAGAAAAGCTAATCTATTCACAGAAAGGGACTCTAATGCAAGATAACAAAATCTTTTTTTTTTTTTTAAGAAATCATCCCACCCACAACAGTAATATGCTAGGAGTCAGAAATTATGAATGATCCAATTCTGTGCACCTGAGATTCAAAAAAGAAAAAAAAAATTCTCAGTAAAAAAGAAGTGGTGAAAAAATAGAAGCTGAAGACTCAATTTTCTGGAAAGACGCTAAGATGAAGCACCACATGACATGCAGAAATTAACATCTGGTTTATAGCGCTTATCTTGACATTACCTCTGACCATAGTAGCTTTCAAAGAATTGCTCTTTCCATGGCTCTACTTTTTTCTCTTTCTCAATCTCTTGACGAATTCTCACTTGCATCTCAGGTGTAAACTCACCTATAACAACAACAACAACAAAAAGGATATTCAATAGAAATATGCTGTTTGCAACTTTTAATTATTTGTAAATCTTGAAAGACTCATGAAGGAGTCAGAATACAATTCTATGAAAGCAACAGAAATTTCCCCAAATTCTTCCCTGTAAGGGAGTACCGAAGTGCCATTAGGTGGAATAAAAATACTTGCACACCACTCCATGTAGTTTTCAGAATGCAGCTGAGGTCAACTGGGTCTCTTCTCTGGGCTTTCCTTGTACTATCTGCTTCTTGCTCCAAACATCATATTCCCTACAGATTTATTTCATCACTATTCTTGAATCTGTAATTGCTTTCCACTGGAAAAATACTCATGAGCTTTCAGTAAATAATGCTATGGGGTATTTTATTATTTTAAAGTTCTGTTTCTCTAAAGCAACCTGTGTTTTAGGCCTTTCATGTCTAACTGAACAATTTATGCATAATGAACAGCTGAGGCCCAGATTAAAGGCATTTGAGGTTCCAGTAAAAAGGCAGGGAGTTATTTTGGAGTTGTCAGTTTTCTAATTGTTCCAGAAACTGGACCAGGCTAGTGCCCTAGCAACAAGGCACTTAACATGCCAAAGACCTAGCTACTCTGAATATGCCATTTATTTGCATATACTAGCAACCACCTCAGTCCCTCCCACTCCATCAGCAGAGAACAGTCAATGTGCTTGGTATGCTATCTTCAAACCTGTAGCCCAGAAAGACTGCTCCCTTTAATGCTCTAATACCCAGGTCTCCAGGAAATAGAGGTGGAAACGGCAGACTTGAATTTAAGACCTCCTGGGAGTAAGAAGAGGGAAAGGCAAAGTTTTAGAGGACAGTCCTGGCATACAAGGAGGAAAAGAATTTGGCTGTCAAAATCCAATTCAGAGTTTCTGCTTTTTTGTTGAGTCTACTGTGCATAACAGAATGAGGAATAAAAAGTACTGAACTCTGTTCGCATGTGTAGTGTTCAAAATTTCTGCTGCTTATAAAAATGTAATCACATGACTATAGGTACAGCACTGACTGCTAATATGCAAAAAAAGTAACTGATAAAAATCAAGATGTCCTTGTTGATAATACCTACTTTTAAAAATTGGAGGGTTGGAGGACATAAATTCTTTACCAAATTGTTCTTCAAAAAAGATACTGGTAACAGGTGTATTTTAAAATCCTTACGTGATCTCAATTCTTTCAGAAAAAAAGGGGTCTCTGCTCAAGAAAATCTTTAAGAAAGAGAAAGGACTAAAGTAATCAGGGACCAAAGAGAACCCTTCCATACAGAATTCATTCTAAAAAGAAAAATAGGAAGGGAAAACTCAACGATATAAGTTAGCTAGTCAATTAAATTTGTCAATGATCTGACAAAAAGTAACCAACAAATAACCTTCCTAATACTCTTCTCATAAATTTATTTTAAAGCTTCTCACACTTGTTTTAAGCTATTCTTTGGCAAAACTTCGTGTGACTTTTCAAGTGCTAGTCTTTTTATTCAATGTGTACCAAATCACAAATGAAAGATGTGAAATAAAAATAATACAGCCAGTAGTTTTAATAATGACTGCATTATTAGAATCACTTAATGTATTAGAATCACTTGAGAGAACTTAAAGAAACAAAACATTGAAGCCCGGGCACCATCCTAGATCAATTAAATCAAATTCACTGAGAGTGGAACCTGGACGTCAGCATTTCTAAAAACACCGCAGGTGTTAAAATGAGCAGTCAGGGTTAAGAACTGAAAATAGTGACTGATACTACATACTATGCAAATGCAATCAATCATTTTTTATACTTTATAATTTACCCTCAGTAAATTTGGTAGATCAGAATTATGGCAAACCATGTGACCACATACATGGCAAACCAGTGACCACAGTTGGCAATTCTCGGTCATAATCTACATTTATTAAAACACTCTGACTGCCACTGAACTTATACTTCAAATGGGTAAATTTTATAGTATATGAAACATTTCTCAATAAAGCTGTTTTTTAAAAAAGTTCTTAGTGATTCTTTTTACTGTTAGTTTTATTGAGGTTGGGCAGTAATAAAGAGGTTCTATTACTGCTTACCAAACCATAATTCATAGCACCATAAAATAACTCTAATTCTATACTCTGCTTATTAGGGAGCTTATTAAAATTTCAATCCCTAAGCATTAACCTAGAATTACTAAATCAGAATCTTTAGGAATAGGGCCTAAACATTTATTTCTTAGTTTCTCAGGTGACCTGAAATCCCTAAATAAACATATTGTTGGACCGTCTAGAGCCAAATCTGATTAGGAAAAGAGGAATAAAAGTCTAAAAGTCTTGTAATGTGTTTCATACAGGATAGGTAGGCAACATCCTGTCCTTTGCCTTCCAAAATTATTCAAAGACCCATTGAGGCACAGAGGTGCCAATATGCCCTCATACATATAAGGCAGAACACTTACCTTCTGAGAGTCTTTCCTTCCAGCCTTGGGCCGCTGAAGTGAAGAACTCATTGTTAAGGGCTGAGCCATTTAACTTCATCAGACCATCTGGACCAACCTGGGTCAACGAATAAGCCAAGGAAAGCTTAAAAGCCAAATGTATCATGTGGAATATGACTTCCTTTCTTTTTAAAAAAGAATGTATATATGCATTTAATTTTATAGAAACATGATTATTTCATACCATGCTGCTTATTATGGACCTCTATTTTATAATGTAATAGCATTCTGGTAAGGATAATATAGTAGTAATTTTATAACCATGGGACAGGTTCCAAGAACAAAAAAAATTTGTGTGTAACTAGGTATTTTCTAAAAAGGCTAAAACAATTCACATTTCTACTAGAAATAGATCAAAACACCTTTTATCTTGCGAACAGATGTGAACGTGCTATTTAATTTTTGCCAATCTAATTAGTGGGTTGGAAATGGTAAAAAATACCCTATATCCTGACTACTAGAGTTTTATGCATCTTTTTGAATGTTTACTGAATATTCAGATTTACTATCTGTGAAATGCAAATCTCTATCATTTGCTCACTTGTCTATGAAGCTGCTTGTTTTTATTCTCAATTTGTGAGACTCCTTTACATATTATTCATAGTAACATGTTATATGTAAAAAATATTTCACCCAATCTGTCCATTGACTTGATTTGTGATGTCATGTTGTCTGGCTGAAAAGTTTTAAGAATCTTCTTTGTATTAGATTTTGAATTTCCTGTCTTGGTTTAAAACCACAAAATCTTATTTAAGAACATAAAACACAAGATCTAAAAAAACTTGGATGAAAACACTTAATGAAATTGCCGTTGTTCCCAAATTTAGTATCTATATTCCTATCAGAATCTCTATGAAGATTTTTTTATTAATAAAATGATCTGAATGTTCATATGGAAAAAAATTTAAAAACTGATAGAGAAAAACTGATTTTAATTGCACCTATAAATACATACCACATATAAGTAAATAGAATATATGACAAAGATGGTATTTCAAACTTATGTAGGGCTGGAACAACTGGCTATCTATCCAGCAGAAAATAAAGTTGAATCCCAATTTAAAAGCAATTAAAAAATTTAGGTAACTACTTGATATCCTCGGGACTGAGGAACTCTTTTGTCAACCACTTTACTTTGTAAATCTATCTGAGCCAACATTACTTCTCCCTGGCTCTAGAGGAGAAATTGGTAGACATTGTCTGTAAAGACATAGACTGCAAATATTTTAGGCTTTGCATGCTACATGGCTTCTGTTGCAAGTTCTTAACTTGGTTACTGTAGCATGAAAGAAGCTAAAGACAGTATATAAACTAGTTAGGAGTGCTGTGTACCAATAAAACTTTGTTTACAAAATCAGGCAATTGTGGGGGTGTGGAGGGGGGTTCCATAGTGTAGTGGTTAGCACATCTGCTTTACACGCAGAAGGTCCTGGGTTCGCGCCCCAGGTGGAGCCATGGACCATACCCCGGGTGCGCCAGGCCCCGGGTGCACACTGCGAGCGCATGGGATGAGATGCCCTGCCTTCAGAGATCCACTTCTTAAGTGGAGATGACACCATTCGGCACCTTCGGCACCTGGCACTATCCGTAGGTCAGGGGAGGAAGTAGTGGTGGGGGGAGGGGAATCAAAAAGAGGGGGAAAAAAAAAATTCAAGCAGTGGGCTGAAAACAGCCTGAGGACCTTACTTCGTTGTACTATAGAGAATTATCAGAGGAGTAACAGGTTTCCCTATGAGAAGAGGTCATCTAACATTTGAATATTCCATTGATGAGCAAGATACTCCATCACAAGTCAATCCATTCCATGGTTTAATAGCCTCAACTATCTTAAAAAAATGTTTTGTAACTCCAAATCTGCTTTCTGGAGAAACAAAGAAGTTGCCCTCTTCATATGATAGACCTTCAAATCTGTCCAAAGAAGGTGTTTTAATCCACTCCATTCCCCTTATTCTTTTCTCTGGTCTAAATACTGTTTTTCTACTTTTCACTTTTGTACACTTCATACACTGAATTATTCTTTCCAATATTTCATCCTAGTAATAACCAGAATTCTTTATAAACACTCCAAATTTTGTCCGACAGTGAAGTTGTATTTCATTTAATTTGAACTCCATACTCTACACACAAATACAATATTTATCAGTTTACTTTATGTTCCCACCATAATAACTGAAAGAGGCAGTGACCTCCTACTAAGACTACCACACAGGATTGCACTCTACAGCAAGTTGAACAGATAACTCTTAAGGTCCCTTTGAATTCTAAAATTATATGTGGCAATCCTTCTGAGAGATAAGGGCCATTAGTCAAAAGACAGTTCTGAGGAACCTGCACTACTTAACTACTCACAGACCCTCGTTAGGTCCTATATTATCGTTCCCAACCTAATAAGCCAAGTCTTCAAAAAGATGAGAGCAATCTCTAATGAGAAGTTCTCTAATAACTCTGCCAAAACGTCAATCTCCTAACGTGTTCTAAACAAGAACTGGGCATGTTATAATTTCTCTAGAAGTGATAATGTGGAGAAAGCAGTAGCTGGGAATGATCCATTTTACTTCTTTGCCTTACCGCTGGTAGTGGACCTGACTTATTTGGACTCCCTGGAAATGGAGTCTGACCTGCTTTCACATGTGCTGATTCACAGCACTATGAAACTGATGTCGATATGGTCAAATAGAAAGATGATTTTCAGGATTAGAAAGATTTGGTTTTGATTTTACAGGCAATTAGCTATTGTGATTTGTGTAGTTTACTTACTCTCCATTAATTTCTCACTATAAACCAGGGAATATATCTAGCTCTCTTACTGTAAACTAGGAAAGATAGCTCTCTCTCATCTAGCTTTTATGATTAGAAAGGGAGAGCTATGTCAGATTACCTAAAACAGTAGATTTTTGGAAATAGTAATGAATTAAAAAAAAATCTCAGAACTGAATAAATCTTAGAAAATCATAATAGTCCTATTTTCCTTTTGCAGAGGAGGAATTGGAAGATCAGAAGGGGGAG
>NW_006434835.1:15287517-15304880 GCF_000325575.1 Pteropus alecto
CCTGACCAAGCTAAATCTCTCTGACCTCTGCCTAGGTATTTCACAAACCTTTAATATTTCTTCTAGGTACTTTAAAAAACAAAAAAGAGTATCTTATATTGGGCTTTTAAATTATTTATTATGCAAGAAAAAAATATTGGTTTTAGAAAAATTTAACAAAAGAATGAGAATAATTAACATTCTAAAACACTTCAAAAAATCCATTCAAAAACCCCTGTTTAATGTCTTAAACAAGATAGCTCTTCCTCCTGAACTGCATTCTATGGATCCCTACATCTGATAGCTAGACAAATTTTATTCCATAATCTTGATATCCTGACAAGAGTTTTTTTTTTCTTTATAAGCCTTACAGGGCCAACTTATTAAGAGCACTTCCATAAAAATATTCTTATTTCTTGTTTAGCACCTTTGATACCACTTCTTTACAGGTACACATAAAAAGCTATTTAAAAAGTCATAAGAAGTTCTAAAGGGGAGAAACCTTCAGGAGGATTATAAAACTGCTTATGCTTGAAATCACACACCTGTCGATCCACCTCTGGAAGCAGTAAAAGCAGTCGCTGTTGGCAATCTCCAGGAAGGACTGAAAAAGTGTGTTTGTTGATCAGTGCTCGAAGATTTGTATTGACCAGAATGGAGTCTGGTGTCTCAACATCAATTTCAGCACATTTAGTCCTTTTCATTTGTCCTACAAAAATATGAAAAAGAATCATTTAGGCCTCTTTCACATTCCTGTTTCAATCTAAACTACAGCTTGCTCTGCAGTACAAAAAACCCCACAGTTTTAAGTACTTTAAATATCACACTGTGAAGAAGGTAACACTTAAGGTTCTTAGAAATTTATTCTATGACGAACAAAGCAAGTTTTGCTCATTCATGAAGGATAAACAAATATAACATCTTCTCTACAAAAACAGAATAAGGTTTGTAAAAGTGAACCTTTTGACAGACTAAAAGTGCATTTTATGTTTGAGACTTGATTATTTCCCGAACAGAAATGAGGAAGTTTACGATAAATGAGACATACACAAAATTTGACAAAAAAGAGAAAAGAAAAATTCAAATCTATATAGAAATCATACTGAGGCCCTTTTTCTCTTGAGAATTTTTTTCATCAATTTGAATTTGCATTGCCTAAGAAATCTGTTAACGATGAGGTTACAGTCTTTTAAAAGACTGACAGATTTGTGTACACAACCGTTTAAAATGTAATATATATATACATATATGTCTCCACACATACACAAGATTAACTTAGAATATTTGCAAGCCACAACAGAAGATAACTATTCATACTGAAAGTGAACTTATAAATCAGTATGAAAAAGACATATCACCAAGAAAAAAATGAACAAAGGAAACAGGCAATTCATAGTTGACTAACCATAAACAGATGCTGAGGTGTTAATATTTAAAGAAATATCTGTTAAACCGATGAACATTTTTGGTCTATCGAAATAGCAAATACTGCATTATAGTGATAGGACTATGCAGGGAAAAAGCAAAACCACTTTCAAATACACTGGTGGGGCCGAAATTAGTATAATCTTATTACGAGAAAATTTAACAATATACAGCAAAATTTTAATGTGCATAGGAATCTAGGACCTAGAAATTCTACATTTATAAATACTCGCACAAAGCTACAAAATCCTGAATGTGGGTAACCTCTGGCTCCTGCTCTAAGTACAAACAAAAGTAATCTCTCTAAAGAGAAAAAGATTTCCCTTAAATAAAGCGCACAGGATTCCTATAAATTGAAATTCAGCACTACCTCACAAAGATTACCCTGACAAACCAGAAGGTAGGTCACCATGACGAGTCAACAGAAACCAGAAAGAAAAGATTAAGACCTAGAACCACTGCTCTCACTGAAACTGACACATATATAGAATACAGAATAGCTACGTATAAAATGATTAAAGAATATAATTGTAAAGATGAGATAATTAGAAAATACAAAGGCTTGAAAAAAATGAGACTTCTACAAATATAGAATAAAAATTGTTGAAATCAGATAGTATGAATGCATTAAAGAGCAGTTTAAACACTGTTAAACAGGGAATTTTAACCTAAAATATACAGCCAAACAGTTTACCCAGAATACAAGAAAGACGTATAAGATTAAATATTTTGAAAGCTTTAGGAGAAACATAACTGATAGAATGAGGTCTAATATATGCTTTATTGAAGACCCAGGGGAAAAAAAGAGAATGGAAAAAAAGCAATATTTAAAAAACTGACAGTAGTGCATTTACCAGAACTGATGAAAACTACAAAACTAAAGATGTAAAAGCCTAACACATTCAACACAGGGTAAAAAGAAATCCATGCTTAGACCTAGCTTAGTAAACCACTCATGAAAGACCAAGAGAATAGCTTGAAAGCATCCATAAGGAAGTGAAAGATTTCATAAAAAGAAACAACAGAATAACAGCGAAGTTCTTAACAACAAAGAAATCCAGAACAAAGTGTTTAATAACTATAAAATGTTGAGAAAAAATAACCATCAACCTCTAATGGTATGTACACCAAACTCACCTTACAAATAAACATGAAACAAAGGGATTAGAGAGAAGCAAAAATTGAGAGCATTTACTACCAAGAGACCTGTTCTAAATAAAGTTCTTAAAAAATGATACCATGGGAAAGAAAATCATTACAGAAAGATGGGCTGGAATACAATGGAGAAAAGTAGATAAATCTACACCAACATTGTAGTATAAAACAATAATATTCTGTCTGATTTGTGGGGAAAAAAAAGCAAACAAAAAAACCCCTGAAATGTCAGATAATTTTATTTAAATCCAGACAGGAAAGATCAGTGCTAAATTGTTAGAATTTTTTTAATTAAAAAAAAAAAAGGAAATAAAAAAAGCAGGACAAAGGTCAGCAAAAAAAAAACCCCAAGACTGTAGAAATTATTTCAAATAGATTAACAATTATAATACATATAGATAAAACTCACCAAATGAAAGAGATAGTCCTATTGAATTAAAATTTTAAAAATACAGCTAGCAATATGCTCTGTAAAGAGACATACCTAAAGCACGAGGACACAGAGATAAACAAAGTAAAGGTATACTAGGCAAAAACTAACCATTGGAAAGCTGGTGTGTCTTTATTGATATCGAACAAAAGACATTTTTAGTAAAAAACTTAATCAGTGATTGATAAGGTAAATAAATAATGCTAGAGGTTAAATCCACCAGGAAGATTTTAAACACGAAATTATCTAATATAAGATAGCTTTAAAATATGTGAAATAAAAAATTATTCAAATGGACAAAGCCACCATTAGGATAGGAGATCTCAACAAAACTCTCTCAATTATTAAGAAATAACTATACCAAAAGCATCCCAAAGAAGAAGGAAATTAAAAAAAAGCTGAACTATTTTTCAGATTGACGAGCATGATCCAATAAACAAGAATTCTGTGTTTTACGACTAGAATACACTTATAAAATTCATTCAAAAAAGGTCTTAGTAAATTTAATATTAGTGGTAATAACAACAATGACCAATCACAGCAGCAGTAAAACACTTATACAGGGCTTCCTAAGTGCCAGGCACTAAACACTGACATGTATTAACTCATTTATTTTTTCACACAACCCGATGAAGCAGGAAACCATTTCAAGAATGAGGAAAATGAGGCCCAGATATAGTAACTTGCCCAACATTATACTATTAAGTTGCAGTAAAGGAATTTGTGGCTTCAGGATCTGTTATTTATCACTATACTATATAGGCACAGGTATCATACAGTGCATAATCTCTGATCACAAGAAATTTAAGTTAAAAATTGATAAAAACAAAAATACAAAAATCCCTATATATTTGGTAAAACAAATATTTAAAAGTGCAAAATAACTTCTGGGACAAAAGGGAAATCGCAATAAAAAAATATAAAAACTTTTCTAACCAAATAATAATAAAAGCAATACCTGAAAGATAAAGGTAAAGGTTGTTCCTATTGGAATAGTAAAAAAATGTATAAATGAGAAGCAAAGCTTTCTACATTCAAATCCTGGCTTCCTATCACAAATGACATTTTTAATTTGAAGAAATGAAATCACAATATACACACTAATCATATTTTTTCTTTCAATGCATATCTTGATCATCTTTCTAAACTACCGCCTACAAATTCACCTCTTTCTCTTAAAAAAGTTGCACCATATTACAACTTATGTACCAGGACTGGTTTAACTGGATCCCTACTGATGATCATATAGGTGGTTACCAGTTTTTTAGTTGTATACCGATTTGCAATGCCTCTATAGACCTGAAAGCAACATCCTAGTTTCCCTCTGTCATCTAACTGACAGTATGGGAGTGTCAGCATTCCTTGAATAGTTTTTACTATTTTCTGCATTCATGGTGTACCTTCACATTTGATTCAAACTTTAGTTAAATTTTAACTTAAGAGAAACTGAGACGTAGTTGTAAATTATTCTGGTAAACAGTGCTCTGAAAATACTTGTCTGTGGCTCGATTTTTAGAATTTAAAGTTTAAGTCTTAAAGTTGACCTTTTTTTTTTCAGTTTAGGTTGCCTTATTCTATTATATTATACTTGAAATGTGAGCTATGTTTATTCTTCTGACTGAATATAGGATGTAAAAATATATAACACAACTACTGATCTCACTGACTTTAAAACAAACTATACCAATGTTAACTAAAATAATTTCATGTAAATTACTAATTCAGTTTTATCACTTACATTTTACATAAAATGTACAGATTCTTCCATGTCTGGAAAGTACTCATTGTGGTAAAATGCTGTAAAATTTCCATAGCGTTTCTTTTAATGCATATTTGCATGAAAGAAGAACTTTCATTTATTTTTTGACCGTTAGGTCAAACTTAAATAAACCATGCCTTCTTTTTTTAATGGTTAATTTTTCCTAGTTTTGTATGGAAGTTTTTAATTCTCAGTACATAATTTCTCAATTTTGTACATCCACATTTCTACATTAATTGAATGAAGATACTGAAATTGGGACTTTAACTGAATCGAAGTTAAATATAGGTTCCAAAAGGAAAAACTTTTTCTGTTCATCGCCATGTCTCTCAGGCCCTAAACCTGGGTTTGGCATATTAGTGTATCTTTTGTAAATATCTGTTTAATAAATGCATATTTTTAATCTTTGGCAGTTGAACTGATGTTCAAAGGGTATACTCAGTATGACAGATAGTGTCTCTTAAGAAAAAGTATCCTAGTTTATAATGCCACCTAGAATCAAACCAGAAAGAAGTTGACAGAAAATACTATGAATTCTATTCTCAAACTTAATAGTTTGGAAGGGTCTGGAACAATAAATGAATATAGAATAATTTTCCCCTAGAATTTTGCCAGCAATGCTGCACATTCTTTGAGCTTCTATATTTCTGAGATGTCTGCCATCCTAATTCTTGAATCTTTGTATGTAAAGTATTTTTTTCTCTCTGGAGATTTTTTTGGAATCTTCTCATTATCCTGGGTGTTTTGAAATTCCAAAAGAATGTGCCTGGGAATAGATTTCTTTTCATTCATGTTTTGACACCAATTATGTACTTTCAGCCTGTAATCTATGGCTTTCAATTCTAAGAAATGTTCTTACATTACTTCTCTTATCTTTTATACCTCCCTTTCAATATCTGCTAGTCCTACTATTAAAGATATTAGACAGCCTAGATTGGTGTTCCAATTTTCTTACCTTCTCTCTTCTCTCCTTTTAAAACTCTCCTTTGATCTATGTTCTGGGAAATTTCATCACCTTTAACTTTATGTATCTCTATTAGAACATTTTATTTCTACTATCATGTTATTTAATACCCTATCTTCTGATTTTTTAACACGTATTCTGTTCTTTCATTGGTGCAATATCATCTTTCATTTCTTTTTGTGGATATTATAGTTTAAAAAGTTATTTGTTTTAAATTTTCTCCTTTCCGAATTGTCTCTGTTTCCTTGGAGTCTATATTTCAGATTTTGTCTCTTAAGATGGAAGTTTTCTTCTAAAATGATCCTTGGTAATCATAAGTAAAAGACAGGCACTTACTAGGCTGACTGCAAATTCTGAATGCATGGATGGGTCTCATAGGCTAATGAGCTCCACAGAAGTGTGATCAAGATGATCTCTGTTTAGTTGGGAATCTATAACTTTGCCTGCAGACTTTTTTTCTGAGTTTATTCAAATTTTTTAGGTACCAATCTACCAGTCTCCTGCTGGAGCATAGATGGGGAGGAAGAAAGAAGTAGTGGTGGTAGAAATATGCCTCATTAATACTGGAAACCAAGCAAGAGGATCATTATTCAGTATTTGTATTTTACTTGATTTCTCTAATTTCAGCACATTGCCTCACTGTCTGCCTTCATCTATGTGTATTATCTCTGAATTTGAAATCTGGATGGTTTCACTTCAAAATAAACCCCTGTCTCCTACTAGGGTGAGATATCAAATTGCTTCTTATTAACTTTCAAAGAAGGTCCTTCCTTTCAACCCTATGTCTCACCCTTCTCTGCTATGATACATGATAACTCCAATGCTGGAACTTTTCTGGTATTCTGCAGCCTTAGCTGGCTTGCTTATTACTGGCATCTGTTCCTTAGCTCTGTGAAAAACTCCATCCGGTTTTCATCTTTCAAAATGGTTGACACTGACTGCCCATCTGTCGTCTTTTTTTCACCCTTCTGGATTTAATCTTTTGTGTTTCCGTATTCTCATTTTAGTGAGGTTCAGAGGAAGCAGGAAAAAAGGTTCAGTTTGACATGTTTAATTATAAGCCCTTCTACTTTTCTGTACTGGTTAGAAATAAAATATAAATAATGCTGGACAAAGCAACCTATTGTCGGAAAAAGAAATAAACCACAAAATAGTTGATAACAGATCTTAATCTGAAATAAAGTATGATAAGAGAAAGATAAGAAGAACATGAAGACAGTCAAGACCTCATAGGAAGTAACAGTTAAGCGAAGCAGCTGATGAATTTCAGACACAGTTGATAAATTAAGGCATGAGAACTGACATGTTTGTAAATTAACTAACTTACTTGTGTGGAGTCTGTCAGATCTTTGGAATGACTTCTTCCCCAAGCCTAGCAAAGGATTTTCCACTTTAACTGAAGAAGAAAAGCTAGAGTTTGAGTTCTGAGGGCTGCTTGACTGTCCATCAGATTGTTTTCCTTCCCATATAGCTAGGGAAAAAATATATAAAAGACTGGTGACATTGAGGTTATAGAGAGAAATCAATGAATCAAACAATTAAATCATTCAATGTTAAGAGGAGTTATGTATGAGGCAATGTGACCTTGCAAATGTGCTTTGAGTCTGAGAACTAAGACTCAAAAAATAAAATAAAATCCCTTCCTTCCTGCCGGCACATTATTTGCTTCTAGCGGTAAACATCCTTCCTAATAAAAATGCAAAGTTCTGCAAGACAGTTTAAATCTGGCAGGCCCATATAATCAGCTGGTGTCAAACTGAGCTGTGTAATAAAACACAAAGTCTGTACCTAGATCAGTTTAGATTAAAAACAAAACAAGCAACTGCAACAAAAAATCCAAAGGTCTGCAGATATGTCCAATGGAAACTGAAAGGTAGCATGTACTCCTAGGAAAACCTTTCAAAGGAGAGAAGTGGTGAAGAGTTCAGTTTGAGCATCTTTTGTATCAGAAAACATCAGTTTTTTAAGGTTACTAATTAGAGGCTTCCAAATATTAGATAAGACA
Organism: Pteropus alecto; assembly: GCF_000325575.1. NCBI lineage: Eukaryota > Metazoa > Chordata > Mammalia > Chiroptera > Pteropodidae > Pteropus > Pteropus alecto. Next base: position 15,295,235 of record NW_006434835.1, read on the forward strand.
TATTGGAAGTTAGTTACTGATCTCATTGTAACATACAAATCCCACTCATGTATTTTTTAATAACTGCATGATTATCTTGTATACATTATCCATTTACCCTGGAAGGATTTCTACTAATGATTTGGAGGCATGAGGATTATTTAAATGAATATAATAATTTAAAAATAAATGACAAAGTATAAAAATTGAAAAGTCAACACAAAAATATCAGAAAAAGAAACTTCCATTGAAAAGACACATAGTCTACCTACCAGGTTTGGCAGTTACAGAGTCACTGGCTGCTTTGACAGTCTTCAGAGAAAGATGTGGGGTGGAGGATATGGACATGCTTGGCCTGCATTGTTGCTGCTGCTGCTGCTTCTTCTGCTGTTGCTGTTTTAGAGCCTATAAAGAGAAAACTGACTATAAGAAACAAAACAAATCAGTTTTTAGTAATAACAAAAAGTAAATGATTTCTTTACAAGTGGTAAAGAGCATGCTGATCATCCAATTTCTCTGAAATCTATCAAAGTAAAAAAAAAACCCAAAAAACAAACAAACAAAAAACTAAATTAAACTGATTAAACACAAGGCCTAAATGATCCTCTTAAGAGTATGGATATTTTTTGCTAGTATTACTCCTTTATATAAATATGGAAATAGTCACTAACATTTTTTAGAGCTTAAAAATCACCAGTAAGCCATTGACTTTCCATACTTGTAGTTTCCAATCATTTCTAGAAATAGAATTATAGAACTTGAACCAAGAAGAATTCCATTTGCATCAACTCCATGTAGAAATGTAATATTTAGCTTATGTATGTTTCAGAGGTGCTTCATTTAAATGAAAGGTAATGAACAACTATTTGAGTTTGAACTTGTGTAAGAGCAGTAAGATTTGGCCCAATGACAAAAATCTCAGCAATTTAAAGCAATGCAGCAAATAGAAGAGAGAGAAGATTAGAAAATACTAGTTCTAAGAATAATGGGGTTCCTTCCTCCTGGCTATTTCCAAATGTTTTTATTTCTATGATGTTCTTAGTTTATAGAATACACCAAACTAAACCATTCAGAATGAACGGAAAGACAAATAACTTCCCAGATTTTAATCATGAAGCTATATAAAAGCAATTTTTTAACTTATGGTTTAAAAAAAAGACAAACTAAGAAAGTAAAGCTCCATTCCAGGAAAAAGTTAAAGTCTATGACCTTGCTAAATTGCCATTTTAAGCTTTAACCTTCAAGACTATCATGCAGAAAAGTGTGAAATAACTGGCTACTTGTTTCCCATGACCTCTTCACAATATAGTTTTCTCCTGCTTTATTTTCACACATATCTCTGGCTCTGCTAATAAAGACACAGTGGCAAGAGCTTGTCTCCTTTATCTGAACTGTCAATGGAGAAAAGAACTGAGAGAGCCAGGTATCTGGCTTACATTCCCTACAGCATTTATAATAGGTGAGGCAGAAGCACAGTGTGTGAAACAATGTCAGTGTTGTCTGATCATCGATTCTAGCTTATCTCTCACTCTTTGCAATCAGAACAGAAAACGTTCATAGGCTTCCTAGGCAGTACTCCCTGCTACTCACAGGATCCATGTCATTCTAGGTTAATGCAAAATTTCAATAGAACCATCTGATCTCATCTATTTCTTCTGTGATCATATAAATCCAGACACATGATGGAAATAGAATAACTTATAGTCTCTCTATTTAAGAACTGTACATATTCAGTTTTCCTTCCCTCAGTGGTCTATAAACCATGTTCCTAATTCTATTTTAAAATTTAAAAAACAAATGACGGCGACAAATCTTCATTGTGGAAAAGGATATCTTATATTTAAGTAATTTTTTTCTCACCTAATACTATGAAAACCATACACTGAAGGCAAGGCCTTACTTTACATACCAATAATCTAATTTACACAATTTCTAATATTGGTGTTCCCTAAAGAAAATAAATACATATGTCATGAATTGGCTAACAAGGTTTAGGAAAATATTTGCTTTTTCCCTGTGGAAAAAAAGCACCTTATACTTCCTAAAATCTTCCAAAAAACTTACAAAACTCTAAGTGTTACAGGATACCCAGGTAGGCAGTATTAATATTATCAAATTGGTGGATATCTTTTTTAAAAAGCACTTTTGGGATTTAAACACTTTAATACCTACATAATTTTGAAAATTTTAATTTGACCCCCTCCCCCTCAGTCTTGGTTCCCAATCCTCAGAAGTAATCAATCATCAATTTATTTTTCCTTGTTAAGCTTTTTTAACACTTACATTATATTGTGTTTGTATATACATGTTCATATTTCTATTAAAAAAATATAGTCTTATATTCTAGGAATGGTATCTGACCTACATGTCATAACACAACTTAATTTTAACAATTCAGCATTATAGTGTGACATTTCCATGTCTATACATACAGAACAACCTCATTACAAAGTAAACTTTTAATCTTGCATAACTGTCCAGCATTTAGATATGCCATTGTTTATTAAGGAATTCATTAATCAATATGTATTAGGCTTTTGCAAGCTTCTTGCTATTATAAACTTTAATGCAAATATTGTTCTGGGCTTTTATATATATATATGTATTTCTCTAACAGTTTCAAAATGTTCAAATGCTTAGCCATAAAGTATATGCATTTAAAATTTTAATAGATATTACAAAATTTCTCTCCAAAGTAACTATAACAATTTATATTTCACCAGCAAACCACCAGTAGCCATTTTCCCATATACTTGCCAATGCTTGACATAAGATTTGTATACTAAAAGTAGTCTATTATTGTTTCCTTAATTACTAGTGAGTTTACATTTACTGACCATTTGAATTTCAAAAAAAATCAAAAGCAGACAAACCACTGGCAAGTAGCAATGGGAAAAAATAAGATACATTACAAATAAACAAAATTGAAACAAAAAGAAAAGACAAAAGAATACTATGCACAACTTTAGACCAATATTGGAAAAAATCAGGTGAAATGGACCTTTTCTAAAAAAAGTAATCCAAAATAGCTCAAAAAGTAGAAAATCAAGAGACCAGTAAAGGTAGATAAAATAAAACTGAAATGCTAGGAAAACAATTTTAAAAGGTAAGATTTACAGAACTTTCAAGGAAAAAATAAATTCTACAAAACTTTCCAAAAATCTAGAAAAATACAGAGCTGCACGATTTATTTTATGATGCTAGAACAATCTTGGTTCCAAACTGTACATAGTACAAAAAGAAAGAAAAAGAAAAATCCAAGCTAAAATCTTTTTAAAAATTCCATAACATGTTTAAAAATATGTAACAAACATATAGTTTATTTTAGAGAGCTATATATAGATTAACATTAGAAAATCTAGGCATGGAATTCTATAGATTTAAAGAGAAAAGCTACCTAAATCATCTTAATAAATGCTGAAGAAAACAAACGTGAAAAATTCAATTCCTATTTATAATTTAAAAAACAAACACACAAACGAAAACCTCTTAGCAAATTAGAAACAAATTAATGTGATTAAAAAAACCAGCAACTGAGAGGTACATAAATTATTAAATCCAAATTGGGAAACTGAATAAAATTTCTCCTTTTTAAAAGGATATAATGTCCTTCTGTTCAAAAAATTTTCAATGGTTGCCAGAGTCTTGCATTTTTAATGTAGGAGATTAGACTTCTGATAAACACAAACTAGCATGATTACCTGCTTTAGTGCCTTCTTGCTGTGCTTCTGTGATGGAGAAATGACTTTACCTGCAGGAATGGTGGGTGACGGGCAGCCTGACTGGGGAGAGGATGGCTGTGACGGTCTAGACGATACTAGGGGGAAAAATGACAATGAAAAACTGTGTTATCAGAGTTGACATCACGCACCATTCCTTCCCCAATCGTATGCTGCTACCTGTATTAAGAACTGTGACCAAACACTTTTGGGAAGTATCTTCTTTTTGGAGTTCTACGGCAAACAGCCTCCCTTTTCAGTTTATTTCCTCAGAAAGCTCTAGTGAAGGATGATAGGATGGGGAAGGGATGGGTGTTAGTATTCATTACTTTTCATTCTTAAATTTTTCAAAAGAATTGACTGAAGAAGCGGGAAGGAGACTATAAACCATTAGTCATCAAATTAGATAAAACTTAGAAAAGAGTCTCAAGCCTGTTGGACAATATGTGTGTTCTTAAGGTAAATTGAATGACAATATGATAGAGTGGAAGGGCACTGGATTGATGAATGGGTCCCAGTTTTCCCTATCTAAAATAAAGGCAATAAGACCATTCCACCTCAAACACTCTACCATAGCTTTAATACTTATACTCCTTCATCTCTAAAATCAATAGTTTTAGGCCTACCAGTGTTAAGAGGGCACTTTAGGATTTCTCTAATGGAAGCAATGTAGTTTATAAAATATAACCACTCTCTACTTCATCACCAGCTGTTTTATACCCCAGAGCATAGCCAAATCTTAGTCTTACGTGGAGGGTCTTCCCCTTGAAGAGCCTATACCACTTATAATAAAAAGTAATTGATCTTTACGTTCTATAAAGTTTGTCAGTGTATTATTTATGACATAAACTGCTGATTCAGACTATTTAATAAAAATAATAGTCACTATTGCTAGTGATAACTTTGAAAACCCCATGTTTACTAATGCCTTCTCCTTTCATAGTAGTTGGACTGAAAATGGTTGGATAGCAAATGACATCCCATGGTATGGTTAAAGAGCTTTAAGATACCATATAAAGTATTTTGGTAGGCAGCTACCTAACATGAAAATGCAGAAACATTGTTCATTGGAATATACAAGTTTTGGAATACGGCATTTCAACTGACTCTTATATATCCCAAGAAAGGAATACACAGGAGATAATACTTAAAGGGGACAAGAGGAGGGGAACAAGAGCAGAAAATATTAAGAAAATGACTTAGCTACATGATTTTAGCTTTGGATCCCATCCCTTGTGATATGGTTTATACAGGAGAAAGAACTGATATACAATACATGTGAAAAAGAAAAAGTTCATTGTAATATATCACACAAAAATAAAGTTAAATAATTCTTGAGGTGGTTGAGCAATAAAAAGAAACCATATCCTCTACACTTAGATGCTGAACAGTTTTTTAAAATACCAGATTTACTGAGATATAATTTATATATGCCATACAATTCACCTAATGTGTAAAATTCAATGGCTTTTAATATATTTGCAAAGTTGTGCAACCATCACCACAAGTCAATTTTCATAACCCACTAAAAGCCCCTGTACTGGTTAGCTGTCACTCTTCTTCCCCCTAATCTATGCCCCTAGTCCCCAGCAATCACTAATCTACTTTTGTCTCCATGGATCTGACTATTCTGGACATTTCATATAAATGGAATCATACAATATGTGCTCTTTTGTGACTAGCTTTTTTTCACTTAGCATGTTTTGAAAGTTCATCCATGTTAGAGCATGTATCAAAACTTCATTCCTTTTTATCAACGAATATTATTCCATTGAATACATACACTTTTTTTGCCATTATGAACAATGACATGTATTCATTAATTGAATTTTTCTTGGAAGTATGTTTTCAATTCTCCTGGATTCAAATCTGAAAGTGGAATTGCTGGGTCTTACAGTAACTCTATGTTTAACTTTTTTGAGAGACTGCCAAACTGTTTTACAAAATAGCTACACCATTTTTTAATTCCACCAAGAATATATAAGACTTCTCTAATTACCCTACATCCTCGTCAACACTTGTTATTGTCTTTTTGCTTTGACCAATGTTTTTAAAGGGACATAACGAAAACAAAGTTTAAAACTATTAACTAGGTTTATTTTCTTTTTAATGGTTTGCATAAATCTGAGAATATACACTTCCTCACTTGCCTCAAATACTGTCTGAAAATAAATAGAAAACAAACCAAACCACCAAAATAACCTCATTAGAGAATGTAAAAATTCTACTTTGCAGCCTGAAAAAGAGACATTAAGCTATCTGTAATCACCAGGGCACACTGTTTGGAATGTTTCCCCTTAAGGCAAAAGCCCTTTCTAACAAATGCAATCACACACCTATCTCAAAGCCAACTGAACTAAATCATGCAGATTCCAGGATCCACCAATGAGGAACATTCATCCTCCAGAGTTGACTTAATGCTAAGTACTGGTCTCATAACTTCTATGAAACTTAAACTTTGTTCTAACTTTAAAATATTAAAGGCTCAGAACTACAAACAGCAAATAAGATTTAAACATATGTTGAGAAACATCTCTCTGAAAGTCCTTTAAAGGGCTACACTGTCTTCGAAGACACATAATTGTATTAGAGCAATAAAGAATTAAATATCTTCCATGTACCTAGCAATCTCTGCTAGCTAGGTTCTTTTGAACAGGATTTCACTGAACTCTTGTAACTACCCTCTAAGGTGGTTACACGTTTCCTTGCTACCCCACCAAACTCCTCTAATTCTACTCTCTGAAATAACTAAATAAAATATAGTTGGGCTGCCATCCATACTGATATTTCTCTATGCAAATAAAAATATGAAAAGATTTTTAACACGTATTTATAAATAAATAAAAAATACACATTCATGTGCATACTGTGATATTATCTATATTTTACGTATCAGGAAATTTAATTGGCTTGCCAAAGGACACACTTAGCAAGGAGCACGGCCAAGACTTAAACTTGGTATTTATTTTCAGAATGAGTGGGTACTTGTGGTGGACTGAATGGTGGCCACTAAAAAGTTATGTTCATGTCCTAAGCCCCAGAACCTATGAATGTTAGGTTATTTGGAAAAAGGGTCTTGGCAGATATAATTAAGGATCTTGAAAGGAGATCACCCTGGATTATCCTAGTGGGTCTTAATTCCAACGACAAATGTCCTGAGACACACAGAGTAGACACAGAGGAGAAGGTGATGTGAAAACAGAGTAATGTGGCCACAAGGCAAGTTAGTAACCACTAGAAGCTACAATATACAAGGAACACATTTCTCCCCTAAAGCCTCGGTAGGGAGTACAGCCGTGCTGACACCTTGACTTCAGACTTCTGGCCTAAAGAACTATGACAAAACAAATTTGTTGCTTTAAGGCACCTAGTTTGCGGTAATTCATTACAGCAGCCTCAGAAAACTACTATAGTACCTAAAACTGATTTTCTTTTTTAAAGTATTATCAACTTACAGATGTTTACATACTTGAAATGTTTGAATCGAAAGCAACCATTATAAATTTGGCACTCTAACTGTCCCCTTTTGGGATAGTGGGAGCTCCTTTGAGTTGTAAATCATCTTTGGGACATGGCCCCAGCAGCATCTGACTGCTTCCACATCTGACTGACACAGAAAGTGTCTCGGGCAAATTTTGTGTAATTTTTTTGCCCAGAACTGATCAGCTACTTTCCCAAGGAACTCTGATATCTTTTAATTGGAAAAAGTATTAAAATATCATGCCCTTCACGCTCATGGTTCTCATTGCTACTGGGGTTCCACAGGTTCTAGGACTTTTCGATGGTTGCAACAAGTCTCTTTTTAAGAGGAAAAAAATAAATACATGCATAGATACCAAAGTCAAATTAGGATTACATGATCGTCACTTAACTTTTCTGATTTTATATTTCTGTCACATTTCTTCTTCCCTGATAATCTTGGTTCCTAATAACATTACTGTAATTATTAATTTGCTATTATAGGTCTAGTTTCCAAAAACCCATGCTAAAGTAATTGCTGAAAATATGATACTGAATGCAGCTTAAGATTTGTGTCCCATCTCCCATACCTAAGAGATATCTCACAGTAACTTGCCTGTATCATTATGCAACAAACTTGACATATACTGAGTTTGCTTTGTTTCATATTCCTAGACTTTTAATAATTTGTTTTAATTATATAAAGCTATAAAAAAGTTTCTTTCATATAAGTCCAGCATCCTCCCTTGTCTACACTACTTTATCAACTCTCTTGTATTGGAGTTTTTTTTGTATTTTTATTTTAGTGAAAGCAGTGTGCATATGTGTGTATTTTTTAATACTTTCATTTTTTAAGCAAAAAATCATGTACTATAAACTACCAACTTTTTATTTAATATAATTACTATATCTGGAGAATTATCTTAGAACAGAATATAGAGATCTTCCACATTCCTTTTAACGGCTGCATAGAATTCTATCGTGCAGATATACCATAATTTCTTCAACCAGGCTTGGATGAGTATTTTGGTTCTTTCTGGTATTGATTTTTTTACTGCGACGTCTGAATCAGCAGTTCTTAAGATGTATTACCAAGAACAACACTATTACTACCAAAAAAAATCTGCTGGAAATGCAAATTACTGGATACCAGCCCAGATCTACTGAATCAGAGGCTCTGAAGGTGGAGCTCAAAAATCTGCATCATAAGCTCTCCAAGTGATTCTGAAGCATCTCAAGTTTGAGATGCACTGGTCTTAAGCTATGCTATGCTATTTTGTATTGCTGACAGTGTATCTGTGGGTTGACTCTTAGAAGTAGGTTTGCTAAATCAAAGGATAAAAATGCTTCCGGAAACAAAAGAAGCTTCACTATTCTCAGGTTTTAAAAGGAATTCACACATGTTTTCCTTTAGTATTTGGTTTCATGTTTTACATTTATTATATCTTTCATTCGTTTGGACTTTATCCTGGAGTACTGTGTGAGAAATCCACTTTCATCTTTTTGGCTATTCAGTTGTTGTAACATCTTTGCACATATCTTACACATATCTTACACAAAGGTCATGCTCTGAGTTTTTGCTGTTGATGTAGCTACTGCAAATGTGTTCTCTTTTTACATATATACATAGAGTATTATCTATATCTATGGTGGCTGGTTGCCATATGCTAATTTTACTTACATCCTGCTACTTTATTAAATTCCCTTCTTTATCAATTTTCATCTCCTCTGATTCTTTTGAGTTTGTCAGATATATAATCAGATCACCTATACACAAGTAGTTTTCCCTTGTCATTTATTGTTCTAACTACTTTCTCCTGCTTACTTGTGTTGAGATAAACACCTCTAACATAATATACAAACATTAGGGGCAGATTCAGTTCCAAACCACTGCAATAAGGCATCTGAGATGCATGAATCTTTTGATTTCTCAGTATATACAGAAGTTACATTTATACGATACTGTAGTCTATTAAGTGTTCAATATTCATTTTTTTAATGTATATATCTTAATTAAAAAATACTTTATTGCTAAAAAAATGCTAATCATCAACTGTGCCTTCAGCAAGTAGTAATTTTTATTGCTAAAAAATGCTAACCATCATCTGAGCTTTCAGCACGTAGTAATCTTTTTGCTGGTGAAGGGTCTTGCCTCAGTGTTGATGGCTGCTGACTGATCAGGGTGGTAGTTGATGAAGGCTGGGGTGGCTGCGGTAATTTCTTAAAATAAAACAATGAAGTGTGCCGCATCCACTGACTCTTCCTTTCACGAACAATTTCTCTGTAGAATGCAATGCTGTTTGGTAGCATTTTACCCACAGTAGAACTTCTTTCAAAATTGGAGTCAATCCTCTCAAACCTTCCCTCTGCTTTATCAACTGTTTTACATAATATCCTAAATCCTTTGTTGTCATTTCAACGATCTTTACAGCATCTTCACCAGGAGATTCCACCTCAAAAAACTACTTTCTTTGCTCATCCACAAGAAG
>NW_006434835.1:15304915-15336969 GCF_000325575.1 Pteropus alecto
CAGCTGTTCAGTCATGTCTCCAGGCTCCATTTCTAATTCTAGTTATCTTGCTATTGCCACCAGATCTGCAGTTACTTCCTCTACTGACATCTTGAACCCCTCAAGTCATCTCCAAGGGTTGAAATCAACTTCTTCCAAACTTCTGTTTATGTTGATGTTGACCTGTTCTCATATATCATGAAATGTTCTTAATGGTATCTAGAATGGTGAATCCTTTCCAGAAGGTTTTCAATTTTCTTTGCCCAGATCCATCAGAGGAATCATTTATGGCAGCCTTATAAAATGCATTTTTTTTCTTTTTGAAATGTATTTATTAAATAATAATACTTAAAAGTCAAAATTACTCCTTGATCCATGGGCTGCAGAATGGATGTTGTTTTTCAGCAGGCATGAAAACATTAATCTCACTGTACATCTCCTTCAGAGCCCTTGGGTGACTAGGTGCACTGTCAATGAGCAGTAATATTTTGAAAGGAATCTTTTTTTTCTGAGTAGTAGGTCTCAATAGTGGACTTAAAACATTCAATAAACTATGTTGTAAACAGATTTGCTATCATTGGGCTTTGTTGTTCCATTTATAGAGCATAGGTAGAGAAAATTTAGCATAATTCTTAAGGGCCAGAGGATTTTTGGAATGCTAACTGAGCACTGGCTTCAACTTCAAGTCACAGCTGCATTAGCCCGTAACAAGAGAGTCAAGTCAACCTGTCCTTTGAAGCCAGGTATTGACTTCTCTTCTCTAGCTATGAGAAGTCCTAGGTGGCATCTTCTTCCAATATAAGGCTGTTTTATCAACACTGAAAATCTCTTGTATAGCCACCTTCATTAATTACCTTACCTAGATCTTCTGGATAACTTGCTGCAGCTTCTACATCAGCACTTGCTGCTTCACCTTGCACTTTTCTGTTACAGAGTTGGCCTCTTTCCTTAAACTTCATGAATCAACCACTGCTGGCTTCAAACTTTTCTTCTGCAGTTTCCTCACCTCTCTTGGCTTTCACAGAGTTAAAGAGAGTTAGGGCCTTGCTCTGGATTAGGCTTTGGTATAAGGGAATACTGTGGTTGGTTTGATCTTCTATCTGGACCACTAAAACTTTCTCCATATCTGCAATAAAATTGTTTCACTTTCTCATCATTTGTGTGTTCACTGGAGTAGCACGTTTTATTTTCATGAACTTTGCCCTTGCCTTCACAACTTGGCTAACTATTCGCTGGAAGAGACCTACCTTTTGGCCTACCTTGGCTTTCCACATGCCTCCCTCATTAAGCTTAATCATTTCTAGCTTTGATTTAAAGTGAGAGGTGTGAGACTCCTCCTTTCACTTGAATACTTAATGGCCACTGTAGGATTATTAGTTAGCCTACTTTCAATATTATTGTGTCTCAGGGAATAAGGAGGCCCAAGGAGAGGGAGAGAGACAGGAAATAGCCAGTTGGTAGAGCGGTCATAACACACGTACATTTATTAAGATTGCCATCTTACATGGATAGAGTTAGTGATGCCCCCAAACAATTACAATAGTAACTTCACAGATCGCCACAGCAAGTATATGAATGATGAAAAAGTCTGAAATACTATGAGAATTACCAAAATGTGGCACAGAGAGCATATGTTGTTGGAAAAATGGCAATGATAGACTTGCCATTTACCTTCAAATAAACCTTCAATTTGTAAAAAACGTATCTGTAAAGCGCAATAAAGCAAAGCATAATAAAATGAAGTATGCTGCATAAGAACTGAGATAGTAGAATGGAAATGAATTCTTTCAACCTATATACCAGTGGTTAGAAATAAACTGAACTCACATAAACACTGGTGAGCAGAAAACAAATCAAAGAAACTAGTATATTAACTCAAATACTAAATGGACAACAGGATAAAATCAATAGAAAAAGGTCTGGAAACAAAATCTTGTACCTCTTGGTTATATGGCTATGAAAATCTGAGTCAGCAGTGTTGCCATTCTCTGATCCGTACTATATACCTTAATTTTTCTAAGAAATTATGTACTCCTACAACCTATTGGCACTAAAAATAACAATCTGATCCCAACTTCTTTTCCCTTCTTTTTCTACAAATCCCCTTTCAACCAAACTTTCCTTCCTCTTGCTTCCTGAAAATACTGTACACATGCTTCCACCTTCTTGCCTTCATATATTTTTTTCCTATCATATATTGTCTTCACTAGAGGAAAGGATAGTATATTAAAATTTTCTATAGCTCATATAATACCTTACACCCAGGTAAAGTTAACTACTCTTTTCATTAATGCTGTCATAATATGACAAATATAAACACGTTACTGAGTTATTCTCTAATGATCTGCTTATTTTTCTATACCTCTAGATATAGGTGAGGCCCATATCTTATTCAAATTGGTTTCTCAAATACCTAGCAAAGAGTACATACTGGAGAAAGGCTGAGTGTAGCAAATAGTTTCAATAGAGATGTTTCTTTGGTAAACTAACAGCCTAAACAACACTTGTCAAGATTACATCTTGATCTACTGGTCTTCCAATAGATTAAAAGCACTCATTTAAAAATATACTCTGATTAGAAACAAAAACGCTTTCATATATGCATATAGCGTAACAAAAAATTAACAAATTCTGTTCCAAAGATCAGCAGTTACTTATTATTTGACTTTAAAAAAAAATGTCACCCCAAAAAAGCACAGGGCAACCTAGTAGAGAAATGACTTTTTAAGCTTAAAATTAAGTGTTTTCAGAAAAAATATTTAAAACAAATTTTAGAACTTGTGCTCCTTAGAGCCAGTTTTACATAGTTCATTGAAATAGTTTCAGGTTGTTGGATATTTATGCACCACCCAGGGAGTATACATTCACAAAGTACTACTTTTCAGATACATTATACCACTGAGAATCTTCAATTTCAACAGGTGATTATTATGCTGAACAAGTCTAAAACATATGCAGTATTCATATTAGTTACACTTGAATTTAAAGCTTTAGTAAATAATCACTGACAATATTTTATTTTATCCTGAAAACATTCAATGAGCCCTTCTGAAGAGAGACCATCAGAAATAATGGAACAGTAATATCAAAACTAAAACTTAGCTGTATATAGTTGAGGATTAATAACTGAAAGACTGATATAAATTGAAGTTTCCAAAATTGTTTTAATCTTCAAAAATAGTAATCCTCTCTTAAGGGAAAATTCTTATTTTCACAATAGTCTTTCTTTAGAGAAATTTCATTTCCAGAAGTAACAGGCCATTTTATTTATAATTCTATGTCCCTTCTTCCCACAATGAGTGCAGTCTACTCTGAACTGGGCAGACTGTGGCTCTTGATGATATTAAAACAGTCACCTAACCAAAGATGGAGAGGCCATACCTGAACACCTTCCTTTGCATCTGAGTACCCTAACTATCCAGGTCTTAGTAGTATAGCCATATTTAATACATAACAGAGCTAAAACCTCCAACTCAGCCACCAACCACCCCAAAGGAGAAGAGAACATCACTCCCAAGGGTCTCTCCCCACATAAGTTAACTTTGCCTAAAAGAGTTTTTCTCCCCTGTACACTTTTTAAAGACATTTTTATACATAATCACCCCCATTCAGTAACTTAACACATATATAAATAATGTTAGAAGGCTGGGAGGTCTATGGTATTTGAAATAACTCCAAACACAATATGTATCAAATTTGATTCAGTTCTAAACAAGCAGTAAAATTAATATTACATCATGCTCCTGGAAAGAATTAGTAATTCCTTATAGGTGAAAAGGTACATTTCACATATATAATTTTTTCTTAAGACAGTTTAAAAGCAGACCAAAATCTAACAAACTTTTCTCTATCAGAAGATAAAAATAATACTTTTGCAGTTGCTTCATGCTGCAACATTTATATTTTAATTTGGAGAAAGGGCAGAGACTTCACTTAAAAAAGCAACAGAAAAAGTTGAGTTTAATCATTTTTCTGGAGTTATTCCATCTTACCTTGGCTTGGAATTCCATAAAGCTCTTCTCTGAACATTGTTTCCTGTCTGAAAGTTAGAAACCAAAACTACAAACTTCTAAGTTCTTCCACTTTATATGGAAATCAATAAGCTAGTTTTAATACTGGACTGAATTTCAACGTTCCGTTTTCTGTTCCTATTTAGCTGAAAGGTATACCTATATCGAGTTTCTATCGATTTTCAACTAGAACTATCAGTTTTGCTGTCAGAGCTCTTTATTTTTGTACATAAAAGGAAGTGGGTTTTGATACTATCTCAATGTTCTTCCTGTCTTACAATGCATTTGAAATAAAGTGATGTCAGATTGAGTGTAAAACCCCTAAATAAGAAAAAGGATTAGGCACAGTTTGCTTTACCTTTATTAACAACTGCAACTAATTTGGAACTGCTTTGCTGCATGCTGCTACTATCACTGCTAACTACAAGTTTTCCACTTTAATTTGCACAAGACTACAAAAACAGTCATAAATACACAACTAAAAATGTACATATCTATGCCATATGCCATGTGCATGACTCATGAATGAGAGAAGCACATTCTATGAGACTAAATCCTTCTTCATTATTGGTAGCTCAGTATTTATCCACTTCTTAAGAATACCAGAGCTGCTAGAGTAAACACGAATCCCATATGCTGACATGTGTACTTTTCATCTCCATATTCCAAACACCACATACTGCTCATTCTATTCCCAGTTTAAGACTAACTACAATCAAAAATAAAATTTATAGAACATCTCAACATAATGTAAACTGAGGTTAAATATTCAATATTGTTAACAATTTGAGAATAATGAATCAAAAGCAGTTCAAAAATAATTTATCTGGACCACAATTCTGAATTTGCTATTACCTTGCTGTTAGTATCTTCTATTATTATGTCAAGTGTTGGACAAGATTATGTTATTTTAATCTACCTATTAAGCTACCAACAACGGGGTCCTATTGCTATTTCTTAGATCTTCCTGTGTCATAAAACATTTATCTTAAATTCTTTGAGAGAGCCTTTAACAACCATGTAACAACCACTACTCAAAACAGCTACTGTAGCATATGTGGCTACTGAAAAGTGAAGACCTCCAAGACCATGATTTTGTTTCCAATTTATCTGCTTGGGCTCCTTTAATACTGATTTCCCTGTTTCTAGCCACATCCATAAATTATGAAACTTACTAACTGTTTCTTAAGCCTGATGACTTGGCTTGGTTCCTAATCTTAGATCCAAACTTATTTTTTTTTTAAGTTTAAAGTGGGGAGACACAGAGGAGAGACAGGCCTTAACACGTTTGGCTCCACCCTTCCAAAAAAGGTCCTTAGTGCATACAGGAATAGAAGGCTCTGGACCGCACCTCCTTTCACTACTGACAGGGGTTACTTTAAAAATATATATCAGAATACTGGTCAGAGGTCCTGACTGTCTTGTCTTTATTTCATTTGTTTCCAACAGTTGAGGTCTGGGTTGCTCTCTAAGTGGTTGTGATCTTAAAGCAAAACTCCTCAATTCTCTCCAGGAGTAGCACACACATGAACATAAGGATGATAATGAATAAGACTATTTTTCTAATATAGTTCTATACTGATAGTTTTAAAGGCACTTAATGAGTCAAGTATTCTAACAAACATAACTCTAGCTTCTAGATCCAAAGACAGCTCATCTAAAACTCCCACTTTAGAGGATATCCAAGCTAGGAAAACTCTTAGATGTCTATTTTGCTCTGGAAAATTAGTCCAGAGCAAAAAAAAATTTGTATCAGTTCTTACAAAGGCACCGCACTATGAGTTGGCTTATAATCTGCCTTGCCATATATGGCAAAATTTACTAATATCTGGATAAAAACAATTTTCCCTTTTCAAGACTGACAAGAAGCTACAGATAATTAGAAAGAACAGGCAATACAATGTATCCTTAAGTGGAAAATCCATCCCAGGGAAGCTACAGCAATGAAGACATTATTCTTTAAAGAAAGTTTTTTGGGTAAACTGTGAAGCAGACACCAAGCAGAGGATCAGAGCAAAGACCACCAGACTAAATTTAGTCTTTGCTAATAGGAATGAAAAGCATTCTTTTCCTAGTAAGGAAAGAGGTGTTAGAGTAATAAGTGCTCAAATTTTAGAAAGAGAGGATTAAAAAGGCAAATAAAATGAGAGCATCCTAATAAAAGGCTACAGATGGCCAAGAGCTGAAAATAAACCCAAGTCAAATCTAGAACCATGTTGTCCAATTTGGTAGCCACTAGCCACATGTGGCTATTTATAAATTTAAGTTAAAATTAAAAATTCAGTTCTTTGGTTGCACTAGCCATATTTCAAGTGCTCACTAGACACATGTAGCTAGTGGCTACTGTGTTGGGTTGGACAGCATTGAGATAGAACATTTCCATGAGTACAAGAAATTTGATCGGACAGTACTGATTTAAAGGGTAAGGTAAAGAGACTGACTGATCTGGGGTCTGAAAAAAGAGAACTACCAACAGAGGCATTTGCCCTATAGCATTCAGTACTTTATAGAGGGATCAGGTGGATTTACCTTTCCTTTTCCACCTGCTCTTTTTTCCCTCCTTGTTGCTGCCACCATCACTGCTGCTGCTGCTGTTCTCAGAACTCTGAGAATCTGACTGACCATCACTGCTTTCTTCTGAACCTTCTGATAGCTCTTTCACCCCATCCGGCACATCTTTCTGAAAACGTAGGCATCCAATTAGGATTAAGCATTACCATTACAGCAAATAAGAATTAAATCTCTGATATGCATTGTTGCAAATTAATTGTGCTGATTAATTTTTAGTATTATAGGATTGAAAAGCAGAACTAGCAATATTTTCTGAATTCCTGTCATCTCTCTTCTTAGGGTCAAATTAGCTAATGTTTCCATCTATATCCAAAGGTAAAAGTTTCACATGACAATCACATGCAGGCAAAACTAGAGGCTTAAATTAGACAAAAAAGTAAATGATTAAATATTCAGGATAAAAAAAAAACTATGTAAGAACAATTTTGTGAAACGTGTACATCCATCATCCATGTAAAATATGTATGTATTTGTGTATGTTAGTATCATGTATTGTGAATTCAATTAAGAACCGGATAGCAAGGGATAATATATTATTTGAATCTAACTGGTTCCTGATTATTGGTTATTAAGTAGCAAGAATCAAACATAAAAGAAATTCTTTTTTTTTTAATCATGTGAATCTTTGGTTTCTGCACTGGATGGTGAGGATGTTAGTCAGAAAGGATAGCTGTGTCAGCATAGTATGTGAGTGATACAACAAGATAGTTGAACGATCAAGAACTAAGAAATTAAGACTTTCTGGGTTTAAATTCTGGCTTTATATTTTCCTAACTGTGTAGCCTTGGTCAAATTCTTAACCTCTCATGCCTCGGTTTCCCTGTCCAAAAGGATAATAGTACCTACCTTAAAAGATCACTCTGAAATTAAATGAATTAATAAATGTAAAATGCTTAGAATAATTCCTGGCATATGATAAGAGCTCAATAAATATGAGCTCTATGTATTTATGTAGTATACAAAAACATACACATATAAACACATTAATGTTATTTCTAAGTTATTTTTCCTCTCAATATTTTGATTCTTTTTCCCTCTCAATATTTTTTTTATTTTCCTACATAATTTTTATAATCAGATAAAAATTAATTTTGACATTTGACCCTTCTACCTACAACTGGTACTCATAATGTAGCTAAGACAGTAAACTCTGATCTAGTCAGGAACTGTTATTTTCCACTTATGTTTATACTCTAATGCCATTCTTGTTATACGCTTTCTTAAAATACATACCCCATATTTTTCTATTCTACCTTCAAAATACAAAACAACTTTTACAGAGTTAGTTGCCAGCCATACTTCTTAACCTGAAGGTTCAACAAGTATTTTAAATTCAAATATAACTAACTTCTTTTCTTAAACTTGTGATTCCCTCCAGGATCAACTGCTAATGCCCCGAATCTTAGAATTATTTCACCCCTTCACCCGCTCCAAAAAGTATATATTTTATTTCTCTAATGTCTTTTGCCTCCCTTTCTTTTACTATGCTCATATTTCGGGCCAATTCTCTCTTCCAAACAACCATAACCATCTTTTTGACAAGTTTTCCTGCTCCATCCCTAAACATATTCTACTTATCTCCCTAAATACAGAGTTGACCATGCTATGCTCCCAAAACCTCTGGTATCTTCTCAACACACACACTCTCCCCAGCCCCTCCTCTCTTTCTCTCTCAAACTGCTCAGTCCGGTTTTTAAAAGCCTCCAAAGTTTGATCTTTACCTAACATTCACCCCAACCCTTACTCTTTACCACGCTGGCCCACATGCAGATCATGGTCTAACCACTCCGATTTACTCTGCTTCCAAACCCACTCTGAATCATTTTGTCGGTGCCTCTGCTTAAGCTATTCCCTTGTCCTGGAAGGCCCTTCTTCACATTACTTACCTGTCAAGTTCAACTCATATCTTACAAGTTTAAAAGTTAACAACAAAACAAACACAAAAACTTTCTAAATTCCATTATTCAAAATTAATCTTTATTTCTCTATTCTATCACAGTGCTTTATAGTACAGTATATTATAGTGTTTTTGTCAGTGTGCAATTATTTCAATAACTATGTGAGCTTCAAGAACTCAGGGACCACACTTTATCCTTCTTTCAAGCCTCTACAGTGTCCAGCAAAGACTATGTATTTAGTAAATGTTATTAACAATATAGAAAGTCTAGAACAGCTTAACTCTAAAAGAAACGCAGAAAGCTCCATGTGGGACTATAGCTCTGTAACCTCAGGAGGTTCAACAAAGTATAAAAAAAAGAGGTATTATAGGTAAGTGAGATCTTTTTAATGTCAGTGGGCTTCACATAACCACTGAACAAATGGATGACTACAGCTCAAAGCTAAAGCAGAAAGAGGGGACAGAGTCCCACATACACGGACATTGTCATTGCATACTAACCATTAATTCTCCTGCTGATAAATTTCCTTTGGGAAACAACACCTCTCCTCAATTTATCTGGCTTGAATGGGCTTACCCTCAACCTCACATCAAGGGTGATCATGAACCTAAGAGTGGCCAATAAGTAGATCAGTACATTTGGCAAAGGTGATCATTCAGGTACAGATAATATGGGCCAAGCCAAATCAGTTAAGCCAAATCAAAACTAACAGAAGGGCTTCTGCTTTAGTTCCTAAGACTCTTGGCTCTCTGAACATACAGTTTGCAGAATGGGGGTTGGGAATGAAGTCAAGTACAACGAGAGAACATGCCTGAGAATGAAGCCAAAAGACAGTAAAGAGACCTGATAACATCCCTGTTATCAACTGTTACCAATCCCTGATAACATCATTTCAGCTCCTAGACCCAGGAAGAGTTTCCTAGAACTTTCAGTTATGAGAACTAATAAATTGTTTTACTCAAGTTCATTTGAGTTGGTTTTCCTGTTTGTAACTGAAAGGACACTGAGGTCAAGGCCCTTTCTAAGTGCAGGAATAAGAAATTAGCAAGCTTGCTGTGGTAAAAAAAAACATGGGCTTGGGAATTCAGTCAGATCTGGGTTCAGATTCTGTTGTGATACTATTTGGCCAACACTGGACAAAAAAATCCAATCTTCTGAACTTCACCTTTCTCAATTATAGAAAGGGAATAACAGGAACAATTCTGAATTGTAACAAAGAATTAAATGAGAAAGTAACATAAAGCATCAAGGTTGTATGCTCCTCTGTAACACTCATTATTATTCGAATGTTGTGAAGCCTTTGATAAAGCTACTGGAAGTCATTTTCACTTCACCCTTTCGAGATAGTGTTATGATAAAGAATAAAATATAAATTTACTTCTCTGATCTACGTACAGATAGTTACAGATTAATAAAAAAATATATTGAATACAGGGTGGAAAATATTATTTCTCTTCCTGATAATAAGCTCTTTGAGAATAGAATTCTGTCTCTATTATATAGTCACTTCATGTTTTTACCTTTAAATGACTCTCTAACAAAAATATTTACCTTCAAAGTGTATACTCCCATTCTACCTGGAACCTTATAGAAGATGCCCTCTTCACCTCGGGAGTTTGTATGCAGCATTGCATTCAAGCATGCAAGAGGGGAAGTCCCACTGCAAAAGAAAAAAAAAAAACAAAAAAGAAGAAGAAGAAGACAATGAACACAATGATTAGTTTCTGTCTCTAAATATCCAATGTAACACTGACCTAAGATAAAATTAACTGGTCAACAGTCATTTGACATAAATACTTTTTATAAACTATAAAGTCTATCAATCCACAGAAAAGCTGCCATGGAGAAAATGAATATAGAATTCACTCCCACACATCTAAGAAAACAATAATAATTCTTTAATTTTCTTAATCTTCATCCAGTATCTAACATTTAAGCTAAGAAAAATTTGTTTCAGAAGTATCACAAATATATTATATAAAGAGTCTATTTAATTTACAGTTTTGTCAATTATATCTCAGTGAAACCAAAAAATTTTTTTTAAAAAAGGCGATTTCAGTTAGCACAAGTTTTAAATGTCCAGAAGTAAAACAGAGGGGAAAGGAATACACACATCCAAATAAAAAACATTAATATCTTGTCTACTGCTACAGTAGATTAAATCTGATCTGTGAAACAGACACACTTCCATGGTCTCTTTTTACTTATTTTTTATTGCAATATAATTAACATGTATCGCAAAAAAAATAAGAAACAGTTTCATGTGTATAACATAATGATTCCATATTTGTGTACCCCGCGATGATCTCTTGTATTCAGACCTATCACGAGATCACTTAAAAGTAGGCTTTGGAATAGTTATTTATCTTCTATGAAGCAACTTGGTTAAATGTTTACTAATTCTAACATA
Organism: Pteropus alecto; assembly: GCF_000325575.1. NCBI lineage: Eukaryota > Metazoa > Chordata > Mammalia > Chiroptera > Pteropodidae > Pteropus > Pteropus alecto. The sequence continues at coordinate 15,315,784 of NW_006434835.1, forward strand.
TATTTCCCATATTGTCTAGGGTTTTAGGTATATAATAAATTGCCTGTAAAAAATATAATTACTTTCCTAATTGTAATCAGATTTCATTTTCCTATCTTTTTGTAATTATCTAACAAAACAAGCAGCAATATAAATGGAGATGTGTGGCAACTTTAAATTTAAAACGAAAATTCTCACAAAATCTTAGGGATAAGGCAGATTATTTGCACATTTCTAGCTCTTCTCTCTCTCAGTTAGTTCTCTGCCAGTATGACTCAACAACCCTAATAAGCCTACCAGAAGCTGCTGCTAATCTTGGGTATTTTAACCACTTTTAATGACTGTCCTTATTTCATCAACATATTGTTAACCATTTTCAGTTATGATAGATATCATTTATTGTGCTAGGTGTACTGTTACACTCAAGATTATTCTTAAGGTTGTTTGTCCTTGTATACAATTCCCCCAAATAGCTGTGCTTTTACTTTCTTGTATTTAATTTTCTAGTTTTATCTGTTTTTTCCTGTGTTAGTGACTTTATTATTCTTAATTTAAGGAGTTTCAGAAAAATGACATGCATTTTCTTAGAGCTCAGTGGCTTGATTTTTCTTTTTTTAATTAAATGCCCTAGAACATCTGTAACAGTTATTTGCTTCTTTAAACTCCACCAGCTTAACTAGACTCTTGATGCATTCTAAAATTCCAGTAGCTCTCAAAGTGTTATTTTGAACAGAAGTCAGATTCCTTTCAGATATGGTATTTTATGACCTGAAAATCAATGGGTTTCAAACCTGATACTGTATCTGAATCTCACAAGTAGCTTTTTAGAAAAGCACTTTTTTCCTCTAGTGGTTCTAATGTATAAATTTTGGGATGGGACTCAGAGCATATATATTTTTAAAAAGCTCCACAGGTAAGTATAATGCTAGCCAGGGATAAAAATGATTGTGGTAAACATTATATATATTACATACATTTGGCTGTCTTTGGGTAATGTGAAAGTGTTGAGGATCAAACACTAGAAAGAAGATAGAGGACAACAAAGAAAATAAATAAAAACTTTTTGCTGAAGAAAGATTTGAGTGTCTCTAGGTTGATTTTCATACTTATGTTTATCTAATTTGGTTATTTCCATATTAAAAATATACATAATATAATTCTAGTTAGAATCCCAAAGTTTATATCAATAAATATCTAAAAATTGCCAAGAAATTTCTAGGGGAAAAAATTATGGGAGAACTGCTTAAGAAGGTATTAAAATATACTCTAAGTCACTATTATTGAAGCACTATATTTCTGGGACAGAATAAATAGGCAAATGAGCACTGTTATAGACTGTTGGTAGAACAAAATAGAAGATGCAGAAACAGATCATAATAAATGTAAAAGGTACTATATATGTGTAGTAGGAAGAAAAACAGTGTCATTATATAGTCACCTATGGTTCCACCTGTGGTTTGATTACTTGGCATCTGTTCCCTCTTCTTCTAGAGACAGTACCTAAAATTTCCCATGAAACATTATCCCTCTCCCACTCTCCCTCAAGTGATTGAGATGGACTTATTAACCCCATGCTTATCACAGGTGTAAGTCCAAACGGTTAAGCAAGCATTTCCTGGTTGGAAAAGCCAACCGGCATTTCTGTATGCATCCTACTCCCCACCCCTACAGTGACAAAATCAGGAACAGACACATGACTCAATCCGGCCAACAATCTAAGGTGCTGTTTACTTGGGTATTAGGGAAAAGAAACTTTCTTTTCAGGGAAGTGTCAGAAAGAGACTCTTCCGCTGAGTAGTATGAAGTAATTCCGAAAACTTCCATAGTCATCATGTGACTATGAGGGAAGTATCTGGAACTGGGGTGGCATAACACGCAGGACAGACAATAGAGACCTAAGTAAGGATTACCGGGAAAAATTCAACACCAAAAGAGACAGAACTGAGAAAAAGAGGTAAACAGCAACATATTTTTCAGCAGTATTACTTTTGCCATTGTATCAAGCCTTGCCTTGGGAATTTTGTTGAGCATTTAAGTCACAAGACCTGAGAGTCCTAAATAAAAGTTTATTTAATAAGTAGTGATGGCTTCTCATGTTGTACATCTGGGGGAAATAATTCTCACAATATATACAAAAACATATTCCAAATAGATTAAAGGCCAAAATGTAAAGAGTAAAAGGTATTAAAAGAAAATAGTATAACCTACAGATACAGAAACTTTTCTACATGAGAGAAAACCTTAAAAATTTTTTAAAAAAAGAAACATATAGACTAAATAAAAATAATATGATCAACAAAGTGATAAATGTATACAAGCTGAAACAGGTCACTGCAAAGCAAATGCCAGAAAAAAAAATTAATAATCCTAAGAGCCTCTTTTAAGAAAACACAAACCACCAAACAGAAAAAATGGATAAACGATATGAACAAATGATCATAAAACATGCAATGTAAATGGCCAACAGAACACATGAAAAGAAGCCCAAACTTAATAGTGGTCAAAGGAAAACAAATTAAATCAATATACCATTAGACTGGGAGAAATCGAATGGATTAAAATCTTAGCAGTATTGTACTATAGTTATGTAAGATGTGACCACTAGAGGAAGCTGGGGGAGGTATACATGGGATTATTTTTATAATTTCCTGTCGACTTATAACTACTTTAAAATTTTTAAAAACGAATTGATAAAATCCATTGCTGGTAAGGATATAGGCAAATGGGCACTCTTACAGACTGTTGGTGGGACTAACAACTGCCACCTGCCCCCACTCCACCCTCTAATTTCTCAATTCTGACTTAGAAATGTAACATGGAAGTATCCATTAAAATAAAAAATATTAGAGGTCACTGATCCAACAATCTCACTTTAATCCTACAAAAATAAGGCCACAAGAACTTAGGGTCATATATGCAAAGATCAGCCACAGCATCATTAAAAGTATCAAAACACCGAAAATGACTTCGAAGTCTATTAATACGGGAATGGTTGACCATATGTTAGTAAAGTAACCAACAGAATATAAAACAATAACAGCTACATTAACAGTAAAAGAAGTGCTAGATTCCAAGAAGCATTCTGTTTAGCCTTCACAATTCTTTTGAGACAGGCAAAATTATTTAACCATTAACAAAAAACTAACATATATAGAGAATTAGGTAAGCTGTTCAAGAGCACATTAATTAGTAAAGAGTGAAGCCAAAATTCCAATGAGAAAAAAAAGAAACAGGAAAGAGACCATTTAAAAAGAACATATAACTAAGTGAAAACACAAACAAACAAACAAAAACATGCTATAATGTGTAGTTCAATAACCTATCTGGTAAAAGTTTGTCCCAACTAATGGTATTCAATTTCAATAGTAAGTATCCATCCTGTTTATGCCAATAAACTAGGGTCTGTGGATCTAAAGGGGAAAGCTTTCTTAGAAAGTTTTCAGAATCTAAAAGAGAAAAGACAAGGGAACAAGTAACCACAGCACACTGCAATTTAATCAGTGCTATTAATATACACACAAGTCCACAATCCCTGATGCAAACTGAAGGCCAAATATTTCAGACATAAAAATCTTCTAGATTTTAGAAAGGTAACACAATACGCCATATGTGATGTACTACCACCAGCATCCCATAATTAAATACAGTTTAATATATGAATAAGTCACACTAAGTGGGGTAAACAAAGATTATATACAGTTTCATGTCAGTTCAGGAGAAGTGTTGTCAAATGTGTTTTGGTAACAACTGTATGGAAAAAACTTTTTTAAGCATTTTGAATTTGGGAATTATGAAATAGACTACAGATCTGTATATACAAAGTGCTTTAAGTCGGAGAGAAACAAACAATCTGGTTTAGGGTTTAGGTGCCAGAATCAAAACAAAACAAAACCCCAACCCAAACCAAACCAATAAAACCCTTAATAGTAAAACCAATAAAATTAAAGTAAATGGCACACACATCTGGTGAAAAGATGTGGTGAAAGAGATACAGATACCATCATAATATTTTCCTTGCAAGTCTGGGTATAATTTTCCTTTGAAGGAAATAAGAAAGTTTTGAAAAATCCACAAGATATACAGAACACTGTACCATTTAAGACAAAAATTTAGATTTTATTTCAGAAAAATTACAAAAAGAGAGTCCAGTGTTTAATTTTAATGAAGCAATGGCAGAGAAGTAAAAATAAGACACACTGATCATAATGGCAGGAATATATCTTCGAGGGAAGTAACTCCGGAATTACATAAATAAAAATAACTGAATAACTTGAAGAAACAGGCATCATCTGCATGAGTGATATAAACTCTGGTACTGAGATCAATACCAATGTAGTCAAGTACAGTTGACTCTTGAACAATGTAGGGGTTAGAGGAACTGATCCCCCACCCTGCTGCAGTCGAAAATCCATGTGTAACTTTTTACTTCCCAAAACTTAAGTTTTGCTATATGCAGGGGATTGGTTCCAGGATCCTCACAGATACAAAATCCCCTATAAAAAATAGTGTAGATCAATGCACAGAGTCAGCCCTCCACATCCACAGACACCCAACCGCAGATCAAAAACAGTACAGATATTTATTGAAAAAAATCCACACATAAAGTGGACTGTACAGCTCAAATCCATGTTGTTTGAGGGTCAACTGTAAACATGCTATGAAGTAAGTCCTAACAGCCAAAGCAGTTGAAGCAAGAATACCTCAAAAGATTACGTAACTATCATGAGACAATACAGCTTCTAATTTTTCTTGTCCATGCTCAAGAGATCGGAGTTGAAGAAGTGGAAGAGGAGGATGTTCTTTTAAGGAAAGGAACAAACATGACACTCTAAGTTTACGCTAAACCTACCTCACGTAAGGAAAAATACTCAGGTGTTTCATTTACAAGGCCCAAGAATAGTCATATAGCCTTATTTTGTTCTCTCTGCAGTAAAAGAAGTTCCCAGGCAGTAGTTAGTAGGGCTGAAAGACCTGACATCTATGATTACACTGTTCAGATAAAGCAAAAACGGTAACTCATAAAAGGAGACATCACTTGCATGGCAAAAAGAACCAGGTTTATGTATTCATACCAGTCTGAATTCGGATCTCATTATGGCCCTGAGTGAGTCATTTTAAATATACTTAATCTTAATTTTCTCAATTCCAAAAGATTTTCTCGTCTCTATTTCATAAAGGAAGTAATACTACCTACTTTGTAATTTGGGACAAAGTATAAGTCACAGAAATGACATTCAGGAACTGCAGTAGTGACCTTAACAACTTGCTTCCCGACTCCACTCCCATGGTGTTCCAGTGTTACCTATCTCAAGCGATAGCAATTTCACCCTCACCCCCATCAACCTCCCACTCTGAAGCCAGAGTGACTTTTAAAAACACATACCAAAAAAAAAAAAAAATCACAATCATGACACCTCTGCCCAGCTTAAATTTCATCCATGATATCATAATGTATCTTAGAATAAAGTCCAGAGTTATCAGTGTGATCTAACCATGACCATTCTCTTACATCGTCTGTGCTCTAGCATTCTTTCCATTTTGAATCTTATAATTCTTCTGACTTCTTGGCCTTTACGGGAGCTAATACTTCGGCTTGTAGTGATAACCCTCATCTTTTCTCCTCGCAAGCTTCAAATCACTCTAAAGATTTCAGCCTTAATGTCTCTTGTTTGAGGAAGTCACTCCAATATTGAATAAAAACCAACACTTCTCCTAAATACATATAATTTATAACTACGTATAATGTAATGAAAACAATTTAATGTGTGACTACATTGTGGGCCAGCCAGATTCAATGTGTGATTTCATTTAAACTCTCTGGGAAGCAGATTCTCTCCTCTCATCTACATTTGAACCCAAAAGCATATAGGCTCCAGGACCTACAAGTGTAATCCTGAAAGTATGATGGATGAGCCTGATGAAAATGGAACAAAAATGAAGGAAGCAGAGCTGAGACACTGATCCAACTGCTGGGATACCTAAATCAAGTTTTGCCTGTTTTTTTTTTCCACTTATGTTACATGAGTAATTTAATATCTAACCCAATTTATATTGCATTTCTTGTTATTTACAACTAAAAATATCTTAACTGGTAAAAAAAATACCTAGGTCAAAGCACCCAAACTGACGGATATGAAAGAGAAACAGAAGATAAGTATAGGAGAATATTCAAAGGTAACAAATCTCTCCTACCAATGAGAAAATATTGTTTATGAATAAGATAATAATATGATAATGTAAGAAGAGGCATATTAACATAACTATCATTCAAGTCTACGGTCCTACTACAGAGGCTGAAGATGAAACTGAAAGCTTTTATGCACATATCCAAGAAATCGATCACATGCCAAAACAAGATGTGCTGATAATTACAGGTGACTAGAATGCAAAAGTAGGAAATAAAGCAGAATCAAATGTTGCTGGAAATTTTGGACTGGGGTCAGAAATGAAGCAAGAGATTGGCTTGGAGATTTCTGTAAAGTCAAGAACTTGTTGCAAACACAAGCTTCAAACAACTGAACAGGCAACTGTATACACAGACATCATCAGGTGGCCTACACAGACATCATCAGGTGGCCCACACAGACATGAGACTATGTACCTGGAAGCAGAAGATGGAGAAGGTGTATTGTCTCCCCAAACAAGGCCAGGAGCAGACTGTGGTACTGACCACAAACTGTTAATATCAAACATTAGAGTAAAGCTGAAGAACACTAGGAGAATCAAGTGCCAAAATATAATGTAAGTAACATTTCTGATGAATTAAAAGTCCACATAAAAAAACAGATTTGCATTGATAAACTTAACTGACCAAGAACCAGAAGAACTGTGGACTGAAACTAGAAAAATTATTAGGGAAAACAATGCGAGAAATAAAAAGAAAAATTGAGATGGATGACAGAAGAAACACTAAAAATTGTTAGAGACAAGCAAAAGGTGCCAAAAGCAGGGTTAGAATCCTGAATGCAGACTATCAAGAAAAAAACAAAGAGAACTATTATAACAGTCAACGTAAAGAGGTAGACTAGAACAGGAAAGGGAAAACAAGAGACCACTGCCAGAATATTCAAGAACTAGAAGGGAATTTCTACCTTAAATGGAACAAGAAATGCTGGTTCTTCAAGCCAGATTCATAAAAGGAAGAGGCACTCAAGATCTAATTGTGCGCATTCACTGGATATTGGAGTGCTCCAAAAATTTCATAAGGTCAGTCTATTTTATAGACTACAGGAAAGCCTCTAACTGTGTTGATCAGAAAGAGCTATGGGTGGCTCTGAAAGACATGGGCACGCCTCAGCACTCAACTGTCCTGATGCACAACCTGCACTGTGGACAGGAAGCCACCGTCAAGACAGAATATGGAGACAGAATGATTTACTGTAGCCAAAGGGGTCAGACAAGGATGCATTTTATCTCCTTATCTGTTTAAATTTTATGTAGAACATATCATATGAAAAACTGGGCTAGACTCAGAGAAAGGAAGAGTGAAATTGGTGGCAGAATATCAATAACTTAAGATAATGATACCAACTTACTGGCAGAAATAACGATTTGAAACTTGTGATGAAAGTGAAAGAAGAACGTGTCAAAGCAGGACTGCATTTGAACATTAAGAAGACAAAAGTCACAATGACAGAAGAAATACACGACTTTAACGTGGACAATAAAGACATTAAAATTGTTAAAGATATTGCTTACCTTGGTTCAGTCATCAATTCAAATGGAGACTGCAGCCAAGAAATCAAGAAAAGGCTGAGACTCAGAGGGCAGCAATGGAAGAATTAGGAAAGATCACTCAGCAAAGATGTGTCATTAGAGACCAAAGTTAAGATTATTCACACCCTCATGCTCCCAATTAGTATCTATGGATAGTAGGACAATGAAGAAGGCAGACAGGAAAAAATGAATTCATTTGAAATGTGTTGGAGGAGAGCCCTACGGATATCCTGGACTGCCAGGAAGACGAACCAATGGGTCCCAGAGTAAATTAAGCCCGAAACATCACTGAAGGCAAAAATGATAAAACTGAAACTGTCCTACTTTGAGCACATCATGAGAGGGCAGGGTTCTTTAGAAAAGACAATAATTTGGGGGCAAATAGAGGGCAGCAGGAAAAGAGGAAGACCAAACATGAAATGGATTAACTCCGTAAAAGAAACCATAGGCATGAATCTGTAAGAGCTGAGCAGGGCTGTTGAGGACAGGATATTGTGAACATCATTCAATGATAAAGTCACCGGAAGTCAAAGCCAACGCAATGACGTATAACACATAAGAAAAAGCAAGGTGCTACTCAAACCTGTACAGACTAACTTAAGTACTCAAATACTCAGAAACATTTATCTTGATTTTTTTCTAAATCTTGAACTTTAAGAATTAAGAATCAAGCCAAGATCTAGGCATGAAAAGCAAAAGTTTTAAATTAAATTTGTTTTCTATTTATCATCTACTCCCTCTATCATGTCACCTTGTAGTACATTAGAATAAGTGAAATATATTTTCCTGGGCTTGGCTACAAGACTTGATTTAGTCAATGAAATTATAGACATGACAGAAAGAGAAGCTAAAATGTGCTTGCATATTTAGCTAACTCCTGAAACTGCCCTGACAACAGGCCACTGATTCCAGAACAGAGAACGATCCACAGCCTGGAGCCAAGCCTAGGCAACAATAACCGAATCCCAGGAAATCTAAACACATGAGGAAGAAAAGGAACTATTTTTTGTTATAAGCTGGTGAAATTTTGACATTGTTATGCAGCAAAAACTGACCAATAAAAATAAGCCCTGTATAACTCAGGAACAACTGCTTTCTTAGCAATACGCAATACCAAAAGATAGTAAACAAAATCCTTAAGAAAAGTTAACAAAAAAAATGTATATTTAGCCAAGACGTCACTCAAACAAAGAAGCAATAGAAAGACATTAGTCAGCCCAAAACTCAGGAGAAAAAAAAACTTAAATCTAGCCAACAAAGAAATGCACCAAAATAAACAATCAGGAATGGATAAAATGGTTTAAAAAGGGGGAAAAGGTAAACAGTTGCAATTAATAAGAGAAATGTAAATGTTTTCTATTTTTTCAACTTTCATTTTAAAAATGACAACGCATCCTCAGAATTTTTCTATTTTCTTTTCCTTCAATGTCAGAGATCATTTGGGAATTAATAACCTAAATGAAGTAAATAAAACATATCAATATACTTCAGTGAAAAAACTGATGCCTACCAATTTTCTTAGTTTCTTCAATTAAATGCAATAAACAATGGTTTTGGTTGCTGAATTACAGAATTCTTTTTCCACTGTACATTTCTTTCATTATTAACTTTGTGGTTTGTTTAGGGGGGTGTTATCAGGTATCACTTTTACAAAGTATTAAATAGTCCAAAAGTACATGAATTACAAAACAGTGTAACTTCTGAAAGAGTAAGGCTCTTTTTCGAAATCACTTCCTTTGTCACAGGGCAAGCTATTAAAAACAAAACGAAAACTAGAACTGCAGGTAATAGAAGGAAACTAACTGTATTTAGATTGAAGTGAAAGACTTCCTCCAGTCAAAGAGGAAGTGAATAGCAAGGTATTTGTTGACCAAGTACAAGAAGGGACACACTCAAAAAGAGAGTCAGTCACAAATGCCCACGAATACAAAGAAAGGGGATACCTATACGTAACATTCAAAGATCAAGAGACAAGGCAAAGATGAAGAAGGCAGGAAGATCTAGTGGTTTTAGAATGAGTATGTTTAGATCATATCACCAAAATTTTTAATCATTTCAATTATATAGTAATGACTTTAGGGAAAAAAATACTTTTTACTTAAAGAGTATCAACAGAAAAGCAATCACATTTTGATAACTTTAAAGCGTGTTATATTGAAATATATTTCTAAATAGAATTACAAACCTATAACAGAATAACTTATGTGTTAAAATTTACCTTTAATCTAAAGTATATTTAGATTACTAGATATTTAGATAATCTAAAGTATATTTAGACAAATGATTCATTACACCTCACAACTGTTGAGATACCCATGCTAAATAAAGACCACTTAATAATGTTTGTGTAGGGACTAAACTGCTACTTATCCTCAAGCAATAAAATAAATTATAGTAGAAAATAATCCAGAGAATAAAATAAGGTAATCTATGAAAATAAGATAATCTATGAGTTTACACTGATATAAATAAATGAACAAATCAATGAATAGAAGAGAATTTGTTGAGTAGAATTCTAATTAACAAATATAGAAGAAATGATGGAATTAGAAAATCACCTATGTGGCAATCACATTTCAAGCAAGTATTATCAGTGGATGTTGCGGCAGACAAACTCTAAAATGACCCTCGGTTAGCCCCACATTCCTGTGCAATATCCCCCGCACGCACACACTCCCCGCCTTGAATGCGGGTGGGACCTGTGAGTTGCTTCTAACCAATAAAATACAGCAAATGTAGTGGGATGTCACTTCAGTGACTATTACATAAGATTACAGTGTCCTTGAGAGGTGACTCTGAGGAAGCATGTAGGTTGGGGAGGCTCAAGTGGTAAAGAACTCAGGGCAGCCTGAGTTCTCAAAAGAACTCAAAAGCTAGCGGGGAACTGAGGACCTCAGCCTGATAAGCCCCAAGGATCTGAATCCTGCCAACAACCTGTTGAGCTTCATAGTGGATCCTTCTCTCATTAAGCCTTCAGACAAGAACCTAGCCCTGGCCAACACCTTGATTACGGCCTTGCAGGAGACCCAGTAAAGTCATGCCTAGATTTCTGACACACACACAAAAAAACTGAGACAATAAATGTATGTTGTTTAAAGCTAAGTTTGTGGTAATATTGTTAAGCAGCAATAGAAAGCTAATGAGATGCTGAAACCAGTGGGCAAAAAGGTACAATGAGATCTACATACATAGTCTCAAAGTATCTCTCCTTCCACAAATGCTTATTAATTACAAAAGAAAAAATTATACTTTTACAGTGGAGAAACTTGGCAGACATCACATAAACCAAGAGTTATCAACACCGATAATGGAATAAATTGAAAACAGTGCCTCCTGATATGATTTAGTAAAAATGACATACCGCTTCTGTGAAATTCCTGCCAAAAATGCACCTGAGTCTAATCATAAGAAAATATCAGACATATCCAAACTGACAGTCTACAAAATAGCTGGCCTGCACTCTAAAAATTTCGAGGTCATTAAAGACAAAGACTAAAGAATGCTTTCAGGTTAAAGAAGACATAGAGACACACAAAAACTCAATGAAAATGAACATGTGATCCTGGATCAGGAGGACATCAGCAGAATTACCAAATGTGAATAAAGTCTGCTGATTTGATAGTAATATCAATGTTAATATCCTGATTTTGATACTTGCACTGTGGTTATGTAAAAGAATATATTTGTCTTTAGAAAATATACTCTGGAGTGTTTAAAGGTGGTGCATCATGTCTACAACTTAATCTCAGACATTTCGGAAACACTAGGTAGGGAGGAAAGGAAGGAGGTAGATAGGTAGAATGATAAAGTAGTATATAAAATGTTAACATTTGGGGAATCTAGATGAAAGCTTTATAAAAATTCTTTGTACTACTTCTGCAACTTTTCTTAAAGTCTGAAATTAAAAAGTTGAATAAAAAGCTAAGAACACAAATAGTATAAGAAAAGTCTATAAAAACAACATGAACCAATGAAACAGTATGAAGTACTGATAAAAAGTATAATACAGATTAACCTCAAAAGACAATATATTACATGGTTCCAGTTATGTGAAATGTCCAGAAATGGCCAATCTACAGAGACAGAAAGTAATTTAGGGACTGGCAGTAGGAACAAGTATTAACTATATACAGGTATGAGGAATCTTATTGAGGAGATGGAAATATTCTAAAGCTTGACTATGGCAATGGTTGCATTGCACAGCTTAGTAAATTTACTTAAAATCACTGAATTGTACATTTAGAATGGATGAAGTTTATGGTATATAAACTATGCCTCAGTAGTTTTTTTAAAAATGACAATGTGGGCCTTTTGAGTTACGCTTCTCTTGCTCAGGCCTGCTTCCACATCTAGAAATATACTTTCCTTTCTAATAAAACTTTTCTTTTCTACTGTAAAAAAAAAAAAAATGACAATGTGGAAAAGAAGTTAACTTGGTTTCTCATTCACTGAACATTTACCAAAGAGTTATCATATAACAGCACAATGGCAACTGTTGGTGATATAAAAACGGAAGTGGAAGTTTCCATTAGCACATATTCTTGTATTTTACTGTAAAAATAACTGAACTGAGACTGAGCAGAGCCAAATGATATGGTCTCTATTTCCTAGTACATACACACACACACTACAGTATCATTTAATTTATGATTAACTGATATTTCCTTCCCACCAGAGAGATGAGGCAAGTTAGCACAAATTGCAAATGTGCAGTAATACGAAAACTTCAGCCACATTTACAATTTTGCTATCAATCAAGAACTGAACAAAATCAGAAATTTAGGTTTAGAACTTACTATGCTTTTTACTTTGTCAGTGACCAATCCTACTGGATTATAAGAATATATTCAACTGTCAATACAGTAGTACCTGCAGCAAAATGTTCATTCTTAATGTTTTATAATTTGGTACTTTTTTTGAAAGAGCTCTCTTGCAAAAAATAACTGATAAGTTTTTCCATAACTAATCATGCCTAATTTCTCCATTGAAAGTCTTGACAATTTCGCTACGGGTTTCTTTCATTTTTAGTTTCTTTCTGGAGCTTGAAATTACAAACTAAAACTGTATTTAAAGTCTGTAACAGTGTTTATAAATATACAAGGTCCAGCAACTCTCAGCAAATATCTTTAGCTTGTTCTGTCTCATCTATAGCCTTCCTAATTCTAAAGGGCCTTGCTGGCAGTCTTAAAAGAATTACTCAGTTGTTATTCCAATTCTGTATTATCACATTGCATGCAGAAATTAATAAAAATTCATATTCTTATCCTTCATGTCTACAACCTTATATCACTGCCTAGATTTTAAACCGCACAGGGCAAAATAAACATTTACTACCATCTAAGAAAATTTAAAGTACCTCTGCTCATCCCCTCTAACTTGGGGAGATGTTCTATAATTTCCTACTAATAAAACACAATAATTGCTTTTCCCACAGTAAATAAAACTGTGCCTGACTCAAATAACAACAAAATCCTACATTTTTTTATTGTGGTAAAATATAGATTAATATAAATTTACCATCTTAACTATTTCAAAGTGTACAGTTCACTTATACTTGAGTACATTCATACTGCTACACAACTAAGCTCCAGAACTCTTTTTATCTTGCAAAACTGAAACTCTATACCTATCAAACAACTCCCCTACACCTAGCCCCTGGCAACCACCTTTCTACTTCCTGTCTCTATCAATATGACTATAATAGGTCCATATATAAACGGAATCATACAATATTTGTCCTCCTGTGTCTGGTTTATTTCACTGAGTATATCTTCAAAGTTCATCCATATTGTAGTGTATATCAGAATTTCCTTTTATAAGGCTTAATAATATTCCATTGAATGTATATGACACATTTTGTTTATCCATTCATCCATCAATGGACATTTGGACTGTTTCCATCTTTTGCACCTATTGCGAATAATGCTACCATGAATATTGGTGTAAAATATGTATTCAAGTCCCTGCTTTCAATTCTTTTATGCATATACCCAAAAGTAGAAATGCTGAGTCAAATAACATCCTACAACTTTTAAATATTTTTATCTTACTCCCAGTTTACACAATCATCACTCTGATGCAACCTCCTATGGACAAGAATCAGATAAATCCATAGGTTGACAAGGAGCTTCATAGGTCATCTAGTTCATTTACTTACAGATGCTTATATCCCCTCCTAAAACATCGCAAACAAGTAATTATCTAGTCTTTTCACACAAGCATATAATGTGGTGGAGACTCACTATGTCCGCAAGCATTTCCAATTATTCATAAATTGTTCCTTAAGCTAAGCCAAATATGTATTCTTATAACTCCTGATTTCATGCTGGAAATCACTGGTTATCACAGTGGAAAAATCTGGGAGGATCTTTCCTTCCTCTTTGTGATTTTCTGGACTGTTTGAATTTTCCAAAATGACCTTGCAATAAATTACCTTTATAATGGGGCGGTGGGGGGCGGGGGGGTGGTGGCTAACATTATTTGTTCATTATCCCATATGCCAGTCCTTTAAGTACTTTATGAAACCCTGAAGTCTACTACTGCCTTTCAGATTTTTGGTCTTTCCTCACTAGCATCCTTTTCTGCAACCAATCTAAAGAAATTTAATATAATAAACTTTTACAGTCCAATCTCAAAATTTACCACTGTCCTCCAATAGTTATTACCCCCATTTCGAGCTTTTGATAAAGAGCTTTAAGGGACTTCATCAGCCTAATTTATTTAATCCTAAAGATATTCCCCCTTGCAATAGTAGATTACCCGGCCTAACCCCTACTTTAATCCCAATCTTGTGTTCATTTTTCTGTACACTCTCCTACAGAATAGCCTTGTCAAAACTAGGACTTAATCAGCTTCTCTATCCCTGACTGAACTATTATACACTCTATATTTATCCTTCCAAGCTCAATCCCTTGAATTTCAATAGGATTAAATAACAGACTCAGAGTTTCAAGGTTAAAAGAAATGTAGAATCATCTAGTTCCCCAAAGAGATGCCTGAAAGCCTTATTTCAGGTCAATTTTAAATGTAAAAAGATAATAAACTTTTAAGAATCTTTAATCACATGATACGCTTACTTATTCATATACACACACACAGAATCGTCATTATCCACATACAAACTAAAAATTCTAAACTAAATAACTTTAAAACCAAGAACTGATTTTTATGACATGCTTACCTGTCAGCACAAAGAACAAAACTGAACTCAACAGCACCCTCGTGTTGAGAAATAGTGAGTTTAGGAATCACTATAAATAGACTTGGTAGGTTTTAAATTCACTGAAAATTTTTATATTATTATAAACTCTTTCATTAAAACATTTTACTTGCTTTCCATTGGCCATATACCTATAATTCTTCCAACAAGAAGTCCATTTGGGTTAACAACTAATCCACTTTTCAAAAAGAAATAACAAATGTAGATTTTAAATGTAAAAAGTAGCATCTAATTCATCGTACTTTAGTGAATTAGAGTCTTCAAACTGTTTTCCTCCACAAACACACCATGAAACAAATGGTAGTGAAACCATTAGAGAGGGGGAAAGGGTGTGAAGGGAAATTTTTAAACAAGCATTTCTGGAGAAGCCAGCCCAGCTGGGACCCCAAAATGAGAGGTCTGGATTAACAGACCAGCAAAAGAGTGCAAAACAAATATGAGAGTAACCTAGGAATAGCCTGGAGAGAAAGGCAGCAATAAAAAAAGATTCTTTCGAAGTTTTTCTTGTATATTCTCTCTACCTCTTAATAAATCTTCACTCTATCTTCCCATTATTGTCTTTTTCTTACTATCGTTTTTTTAAAAGGCATGGTTTGCCCACTACCAGTAAGATGTGAGCACAACCATTTGAAAGGAAAAAAAGAGTCCAGTGATTGTTTTAAGTAAATATATGGAAAAACAACGTTCGATTTTATTTAGATTAATCACAAACTCTTGGTACAGAAGGACTTTAGAGAACATCATAACGTTTTACCTAAGGAAAACTACAATACGGTTCATTAAGAGCTTTATCTAACCTCCTGATTCCACTCAAAAGTGAGGCAACAGAAGCAGCACTTATGTTTGGAGTCAGACAGATGTGGGTACAGATTTTATCTCTAAATAACTATGTGATTTCTCACTGCTTCAATGTCTTTATCTGTGAAATAAAGACTTCAGAGGGTTTAAGATTAAATAGATCAAATGCATAAAATACCTGAATCTTATCTTAGTCCATGGCCATTTCCACTATTGGTTCACTAACAGAACCTTGCTTTTCAATCTTATGAGAAATAAGTAATAAAAAGAACAAGCAGACTTTAAGAGAAACCTAATGCTTCTAAGAAAGGTCATTCTGTAACTACTGCATATAAAGAAATATCAACTGCCTTTATTTTGGCTGATCAAGATGCTAACATTTCCTAATGGCTGGGCAGAGTTCCTAACCAGCATGGACTGAACTAAAGAGGTGCAGATGTCTGCATATGAGGACATACTATTTGGGATAAAAGAAGTATTAGTGTGAAAAACAGAAACTAAAAATAGAATACTTCTCAATATAAGCCATGGGCATAGTTCTGAAAGAGCTGGAGAGAGAATAAAATTCAACAGATTTAAGTATATCAATAAATAAGAAGTTGAAATTTTATATCTTTGTCCTATTTGGTATTTCTGGTTCATTTAGCAACATAGCTTATAAATCTGAAGAACAAAGCTATTTATTACAATTATTTTCTGCTTTTGAACAAGAACTGTCGGTCTTGACATGGCCACTTAAACCATGATTCACAATTTTGAAGAAGTCAACTGATCCTTTCATTTTACCAATTCCTGGCATTTTCCAAGTCACAGAAGTAACACAGAATTATGGTAAAGCTTATATAATTAAATGGCTTTGACTGTGAGTTATCTTACCTCAAGCAGCAAAAATAAAGGCTAAAACAGGAGAGGCATGAAAGTACCAGCAAATAGGATCAGACCTCAAGAAACAGCCCTGACCAGGAAGCTTCTTTTGTCCTTGTGGGCCTGAGACTAATCAGCCTACTCCCCTGAGATGCTGACAGCCCGGTGGCATAAGCAAGAAGGGTCCCAACACAAGCACCTGACCCAGGAAGCCTCTCTGTTCCCATAGGCTGGAGACTCCCTCTTCCCCACATTGAGAGGCATAAGGCAGCCTGGCCTGTGGAAACTCTTTCCACCCTTCAGAAAGCAGCAGCAGAGATCACTGGGAACTTGTGTGTCAACAAATAAAACAAGAAGACCAAAATGCACAGCAATAGCTCTGAAAATTAAATTGTTATTAAACTACAGGCCACCAGAAACATCTAAGACTCTCTAGGTAAGCAGTGTGATTCCCTGCTTAAATGAAAGATTTAAACTTAATAGGACCCAACATCTTCTAACATAATAGCTAAAATATCCAGAATTCAATAGAAAAATCACCCATCATACCAAGAAGCAGCAAAATGACAACTTAAATAAGAAAAGACAATCAACTGACACCAATACCGAGGAAGATGTTGAAATTATAAGACAAGAATTTTAAAACAGCTGTCATAAAAATGTTTCAATAAGCATTAATTCTCTTGAAACACAGGAAAATACAGCAAATATCAGCAAAGATATAGAATTTATAACAAATAAACAGAAATTATAGAACTGAAAAGTACAATAAGAAATGTAAAATCTTGCTAAATGGGCTCAATAGTAGAATGTTGATCACAGAGGACAGAATCAATGACTCTAAGAACAGATCAATTTTAATCTGGTGTGAACAAGAGAGAGACAATAATACTAAAAAAAATTAACAGAATCTCAGAAAGTTGTGGGATAATAACCAAAAAAATCAAAGTTCTTATCATCAGAGCCCAAGTAGAAAAGGAGAAAAAAAGAGTATTCAAAGAATTAACAGTTGAAAATCTCCTTTATTTGGTGAAAAAGAAATGTACATACCCAAGAAACTCAGTGAATCTAAATAGGATAAACTCAAAGTCCACAGACCCACACACCAAGATGTGTCATAATTAAATTTCTGAACACTAAAAAAAAGGAAGGAAAAAAAAAGTCCTAAAAGCAGTCAGAGAGAAACAACACATTACCTATAGGGAAACACTAATTCAAAACAACAGCAGATTTCTCATCTGAAACCACAGAGAACAAAAGAAAACAGCACAACATTTTATAAGTGCGGAACAAAAGCAAATGTTAGCTCACACATTTCCAATCTCTTAAATATTTTCATTTATTAATCGACAGAATATTAGATATCCTAATGGTAGTATGTCGAATGATGATTTTAATAAAACTAAATGCAGACTGATTTTCTAAAATTATGACAAAATGATTACAAACTTCAAAAACAAAAAAAAATACATGTAATAAACATTTACATAGCAATATTACTCTCACTTAGTTTCTAGACTAATTAGTTTTCTAAAGTAAAAATCATGCACCCAAAGGTAAGTTCAATTAAATTTGTAAAAAAGTGCTTTATAATTTTATAATAGTTCTTTAGAATAAAATAATAGTTCTTACCTTCTGGAGTTGGAATGCACCCCAAGAAAATAAAAAAGGGAAAAAAAACAGCTTTTAATTTTTCTTTACAAAGCAACAATAAAGCCAAAAAATAAACTCTCTTCCCCTCCCAGCAATACTCACAATTCTTAAAATTTGTACCCTCCTGCACCTTGTCATAAAACATTAATTTATTCTTAAAATTTACAAGTTAGTCCAAAATATCAGTGTCTAACAATACACAATTAACTTCAGCTAGTCTAAACCACTTCAGATAACAGTTAGAGTACCCTAATTATGTGCCAGAATAAAAATTACTACAGCAGTTTAGAGTTAAATGTGGATACAACGAATATTACCCTGTTCTTTAATATTCTTCCCATGCATTTCAATTTCAAGGAGCCATCATGAAGCCATCAGCTATGGACCCTAAGGTTTAGTAGGTTCCCTTTGATCCATAATAGAACTCATTGTGAAGCTGAATAACAATGGATAGGAATATTCTTTTCTGTCAATGTCCAAGCTTTTTGTTTTTTTCATTATTAGTCCTTTCTGATATCCCAACCAGGTTTGCGGGCTTGAAAGCAGAACTGCAACTAGCTAATAAAGAAAATGCAGGCCAGACTCAAAGGTATCAGCCAACCCTGGATATATATGGTATCAATTTAATAATGTTCTTCATTCTTAAACTAAGCTTTCTAATGAAATCACCTCAAGGCAATTCAGCTTGGCAACCAGTCAAATGACCTACTCTGTAAGGATAATGATTTCTGTTGAAAAGTAGTAGGGAATGTTGACTTTTATTTCCCCTGCTGTATACTTTTACATAAGAAGACGTGGGGAAAATTAGGTGATGGGATTTGTTTTTGGTATGAGGCGAGCTAAAACATACTTAAATATCACGAGAGAGATTATTCTGTTCATAAGTAAATGTATTAATACTAATTGGGTGCAATGGAGACCCCTCTCAAAGAGGTAGAAATTCAATCTGGCAAATGTTTATTGAGCATGATCTTTAAAAATCAAACTACCGAAAATTAAACATAAAGAAATTATCTTGAAAGCAATCAGAGAAAACAAATTATTACTTATATGAAAACAATGACTCAAACAACCATGGATTTCTCATCAAACTATGCAGGCCAGAAGGAAGCAGCAAAGCAACATTTTTTAGTGCTGAAAAAAAAAGAATCATCAACACAGATTCAATATCCAGCAAAAAAATAAAATAAAATAAAATAAAATAATAATGATAAAAACCCTTCAAAATAAAGGCAAAACCAAACAATCAAAAAGACATTTCCAGGTGAAGGAAAACTAAGAGAATTCCTCAGCAGCAGACATGCTTCAAAAGAAATCCTAAAAGGAAAATTCTTCAGGCTGAAGGAAAATGATACTAAAGGAAAATGAGGAACTTTAGAGAAGAAAGAGCAAAAGAGTAAACATCTGGGTAAACACTGTTAGTCCTTGAATCATTTATGACTGGAAAGAAAAATCAGTAACTCTGTCTGGTGGGGAATTCCATGTATGAGATGTAACGCCTATGACAACCGTGACAATAAAGAGGACAAGCAATGGTTCTGAGGCTTCTACCTTTTATTTAAGGCAGTAAAATATTAACTCAAAGTCAATGAAAGGTTTGGGTGTATACATCTCTAAAGCAACCACTTAAAAAACAAATAAACAAAGAGATATAGCCAGAGTCAAAAAATAAAATATACTAGAAGACACTCAAATAATTCAAAAGAAGGCAGTGGGGGAAGGCAGTAGAGAGGGGACAGTGAAATAAAAAATAAGTAACAAAATAAATGATAAAATGGTAGACTAAATCTAATAATGTCAAAAACTATATGCTATCCATAAAAAATCCCACTTTAAATATAAAAAGACACAGATAAAATTGCTTGATGTTCAGAGTAAGACTGAGAAATCTAAGAACCTACACAGCGAACAGTGGTGTTATCAATTTGGCTGGGGTGCAGATGGAAA
Source organism: Pteropus alecto (assembly GCF_000325575.1). Taxonomy (NCBI): domain Eukaryota; kingdom Metazoa; phylum Chordata; class Mammalia; order Chiroptera; family Pteropodidae; genus Pteropus; species Pteropus alecto. Next base: position 15,335,960 of record NW_006434835.1, read on the forward strand.
GAAATCAAGTATATAGAAGTGGTACACAGGATCAATCATCTCCGTTATTCTATGGAAAAACTACTAAAGGTTTCTGTGTCCGTTATCAATTTAGTGACTTTCAACTCTAAATCCAACCTTTGCTGCCCTTCTCTGTGATAGCAGAGCTGGACCCTATAAACCTTCCTTTGCCAACTGGCTCCACGTTAAGTTTTGTCAGTAGAGTGCTGGAAGGACACTGCAGAAATGCAGAAAGAAGGGGGGAGCTTTTCTTTCTGGTTTTCGTGTGTTCTTGCCTGCCTGCTCTTATGGCATGCACACCAAGCAACATGAGGGACACTCAATGGCATGCACCCTTCAGCAAAGTTCAGCAGAACGTCTGTGGGTGGCTTCCCAGAAATTTCTGCTGGTGCCTCAGCTGGCACCTCAGAGTGAGCTGGACAGGTTCCCAGCAGGAAGCTTCTCACCAAGTTCTTCTAGTACGCAGTAGGCGGTTTCCCATGCTGTGTCCCCAGGCTACAGCACCAGTGAACTTTGCCACCCACTGGACCAGAGCCCAACCTTCTCCATGGAGACCTGAATTGTAACCTAAGGACATGGAGGGACCTCCTTGAAAGTTATTCTTTCCTGGGGCACACTGCTTCAGCCCTAGAGGTACAGTTGTCCTCTGTATCTGCTATTACTGTATTCTTTTGTGTTCTCTTTATCTTTTAATAGTCATTTTCTGGTTAATAAGTTAATAACCAGTTAACTTAATAACTTCCCTTTTCAAATTACCATGTAGCTTCTGTGTGCTGCCTGGACCTTGAGAACTACAGAACTGTATAGCTCAAAGACTGCAAAGAACATTTAAAAAATTTTTTTAGGTTAATGAAAAAATAAAAAGTAATGCCCCCAAACCAAGAAACAGCTCCATGAAGCTGCGTGGGCATAGCTCTGAGTACATTTGGGAGAATGGGGTTTGAATTGCCTCTGAAACTTCATGACCAATGGCATAGTCTGTAATGGTAGGAAGAAGTATGGACTCAAGT
>NW_006434835.1:15336982-15371602 GCF_000325575.1 Pteropus alecto
CTTTCACCTGACACAATCTGTATCTTCTTTCTTTCTTCTTTATGACTTCTATGGGAAACTCTAAACTATCTTCAAAATGGGTGCACTTAGATGTAAATAAAAAGAAAAACATAACAGAATACACAAAATCATAAGTTATTGTCAGAGGAAAAATCTGAGGACCTTTTTTTCTCTGTTTTCTAAAATATTGTTCTAAAAGAGTATTTAATTTAAATCTTATAATATTTTTTAAAAGAATACATGTTTCTAGTTAATTCATTCGGAATTCCATACTTTGGGTAAATGATCTTCAATCTCACCTAACTTTTTAAAGGGACTAGTATTCTCAATCTTTCTCAGCCAATCAATTTGTTTTTAATATCTTTTTATTAGTTGGTTGTGGTAAAATATACATAACATACAGGTTACCATTTTAACCATTTTTAAGTGCACAATTCAGTGGCATTAGGTACATTCAAAATGTGCAAGCATTACCACTATCCATTTCCAGAACTTTTTTTATCATCCTCCCAAAAATTCTGTACCAATTAAACAACAACTCCATAGTCTCCTCTACTCTCAGCCCCTGGTAACTTCTATTCCACTTTCTATCTCTATAAGTTTGCCTATTCTAAGTATCTCATCTAGGTGGAACTGTATAATATTTGTCCTTTTGTGTCTGGCTTATTTCACTTGGCATGTTTTTAAGGTTCACAAAATGAAGCACATATCAGAATTTCATTTTTAAGGCTGAATAATGTTCCATTGAATGTATATACCAAATTTTATTTATCCACTCATCTGCTGATGGACATTTGAGCTGCTTCAACTTAAATAAAGTGTAAAATAAAACAATATAATATAGAATAATCAAAATTAAGTGAGATTCTTCAAAATGGGGAAGCAGAGGGAAAACTACAAAGAGAAAAAGAGCTGAAATCCATGTATCGAGAGGACTGAGAAAAATAAAACTGCAAGAAGCAGCACATTCTTCAATAAACACAGTACCTACTTCATTCTATAATCTGTCTAAAACTTCAAAGATTTTAAGACTATCATCTGACACAACACAGCAGCACGAAGATAAGCTATAAGTACATGTGAATGTGAAGTTCCGACCACTGACACTTCATACATTAACAAGTAGGTTTTCAATATTTGTTATGTGCCAACCACTACAGGGTAAGTGGGAGAAGAGCAAAGTGTCACTGACCTCATGGAGCTAGTTTAATGTAAGTGACAGAGAAGTTATATGACTTTTTTAAGATCACAAAAATAAATAATTTTAAATCTCAAGAGCTATGAAGAAAGAACACAGAACACTATAATAAACTAAAAAAGGAAAATGTGACCTAGACCAGAAAGTCAGTCAACGTTCACTGACAAAGACATATTCGAACTGACACCTGAAAAATAAGAGTTAAGTAAGGGAAAGCACATTCCTTGCTAAAGGGTCAGCATGTACAAAGAGGCTGAGGTGGGAAGTAGCTTCCCTACATATTTGGGAAAAAACTAAAAATGATATGAGAATGAACAAAAATGTACTTTAGCTGGAGAGAGGGTAATGAGCAAAAAAACTGAGAAGGAAAGCTTAAAGAGGAAGGAAGGAAAGCAGGAGTGTTTATTGGCACTTCAGGTAACAAAAGAGTTTCAAGAAGAAAACAGTCAGCTGTGTTAAATAATGCTGAGAAGTAAGAGAGGCATGAACTAAACGTCCCATGGAGTTGACAAAATATAAGTCACTGGCAACTTTGAAAAACTGCTTTGTGGTCACATAATGGCATCACCGCAACAACAAGAGTTTAACCAAGAACAAGGACTTATAAACTGCTGTCACTGAGAGAAGCCAGAAGCTATTTTTCATGATTCTACCATCTCCCTACTTTTTAAAATAAGTTCCTCTTCTTTTTTCTGTTCTTTATTTACTAATCTTTATTTACTGTCCTTGCCTGCTCACTAGAAATGATGACAAGTTTAAACTCACATAGCCTTACTATGTTAGAGCTGGGTGACCCTGCGCAATTAGCATTTTGACCTAAGGGATGGATGGAGTCTTATCTCGACATAAAAGATTTCCTGGCCTATTTCCCTAGTGTATATCAAGTCTAATTTTATGAAATCTCTAGCTCATTCCTATTCTATAAGACCCAACGGTATTAATAAAATGATATTAGAAAACCTTAGCAGAATTTGTTCCTCAGAGTCACAACAATCACTAACGCCTTATACAATTGATCTGTGATTAAATGGGTATTGTGCCTTAATTTTAAGCTAATAAATGCAATCTAATTCAAAGAAAAATTGAGAATGTCATTGATAAATTTTTTATAGAATTTACAAAAAATGTTTAAAAGCTAATTCTTCAAATGTATTTTAATGTTTTAATTTACGAATGTTCACACAAATTTTCAGGGATGTACATTATGTAAAGTGAGATACACTAATTTATACTTCATTGCCTTATATTAATAAAGCAAACCTAATATATTCCCAGCCTACTGACATCTGGCCACAAATCAGAACAAAATTTTTAAAACTTAGCAAAGAAATACCAATAAAAAAATCTCAAATTGAATTTCATGTTAAAGAAAAGAAAATGAGAATTAAAATCTAGAACATGCAATAGCCAGTTATCAAAAAAATGTATTCTGGTCCATTTACAAATATATCAGCATAGTTCACTATTTCTCATAGGAAGACTACTGACATCTGAAATGAACAATCCTTCAATGTGAAGAACTGTTCAGAACAATGCAAGACACTGAGCATCCTTGTTACCTGCCCATTAAATGCCACCATGCTCTCTCCTTTCCAGTCACTGTGACAATCAAAAATAGCCCCCCAAATTCTGAACACTTTCCCTAAGGGTGTTATACAATACTACCCCTGGTTAAGAACAACTAATAGCAGTTTGCAAGCACCGCAACCTTTTTCTTAATAAAAATATCTCTAATGTAGACTCTCAGACTTCTGCCTTAACACACACTGAACATAATTTTAACATTTCTTGATGACAAAGAGTCTTGATTATGAACAGTGTGCGTGCTATTGTAATATAATAAGGTTCTTAGAAATTAAAGGGTGTTTTGCCTTTGGTCCTATATTAGTTGACCCCAAAGTGCTGTATTTGAACATAATAAAACTGTTATTTGAAATATATACTCTTTATATATCTTTCCCATTTTGTTCTTTTTGGCCAAGGTTATTTCTTCCTAGACTGTCTACCTCTAGCACTCTTCCTGCACTAGAGTAGTTTTTATCTGCTAATGACTAAGGTTATTAAACCAAAAGCCTGAATTGATAGATAAAGGCTTGAAGATGGCTCCAGGCCTTCCTAAGAATTAAAGTGCATGGGTGTGGAAATAGCTACCATCTAAGAATTTTTTTAAACATTTTTGGGTTTGTAACTGTGCTATGACTAAAAAATCCAAAAACCTGACAACTGAATAAATCAAAAATTAACAATGCAGTTATTACTAAATAATTAATCCCTGGGACTAAAGTATACTGCTATATACTATAAAATACTCTAATCAAGTATTATAATTATTACTAATAATATTTAAATAACTCACCTGATTTCTTTTAGTCCTTCTCTCTGGATAACTTGAAGAATTTCTTTATGACTCATGGGTGTATTGGGGTATTTTTCTAAGACCTGAGAAACAAGTATATAATAATAAATTATTTCTTCTTATTTTAAGTTTTTAGTCTTATTATAAGTATGTATTAATTTCATCCAGCACATATATATCCAGAGACTTTTCATTCCTTATATTTTGGGATAAAAAGTAAAAAAAAAATAATGGAATATAAACAGGATCTTCCCTCCTTTAGTCATAAACAAGTCAAATCCTGAAGCAGAAATAGATCAAAAAGGATTAGATTAATAACTCAATTATTCATTATTAATGCATAATATGAAATTATGTTTATTTTCTGCCTTCACCCCTACCTATATCACATGTCTACTTGTGGACCTCCTGTAAGCACCTTACACATTATCCATCTTCACATTTCCAGCAAAGCCTAGTACAGCATGGATGATCAAAAATTCTTAACCAAAACAAATTAATTAATAAGCACAGTTTAGCCTGTCCTCCCACTGAATATGTACAACTAAAAATCTGAACGGAATGCATGGAGCAGCTATCTGAGGACTCTGAAAATGGTAGCAGGTGGCTTGAGAGAGGAAACCATATCTAGAAGTACCACTAACCCTGCAGTGAGTTTCTTAGTTTTACTTCCTCTGGGACCACTCAGCCTAGACTCAACTGCAGTCCAAACTCGGAACTGCACACTAAGTGCAGACAGAAATGGCTCCAAGAAAAGTCTTCTCGTTTTTGGTCTGAAGAGCAGTAAAGGGGGCAGGGGATCCTCTGGATTTTTCCCCCCTTTCCTTGGCCCCTGTCCCCATGCAATCCAAAAGTAGAAGCTGTGGCAGTGATGATACCAGCAACGGCTAGGAGGGACATAAAACTCCAAGAAAGTGGAACCATTCTGGGCGCTTGAGTGTGAAGAGAATCCTCACGGCTTATATTCTTTCTCTACCATCCTGTTGCTTGGCAACAAAGGCAGATGCGGTTGCGGAAGTATGCGGCAAAACAAAGAAATAGCAACCTCAGTTGTCTAGTCACAAGACAGGAAGAAGAGTCTCTAGAAGTCAGAAAGTGTTAAGGAACTTACAAATTAAAAAGCTCAAGAAAGTGATACCATGAAGTTCTATAAACACTCCTAGAGTCACTCCAGAGCTATGCATATAAAGATACTACCTCTATCAGGTTCCCAAATTAACCACTAGGTGGCGCACATACGGACCACATCAGAACAGTTCTACAAAGACTGAAAACTAGACATTGGAATTTTATTGTAGAGGTAGGTAGAAATTTGACATGAACCTACCGAGGTCAAATGCCTGCTTTAAAAAAAAATCCTCTCATCCCTCAAAAAAAAAAAAAAAATTAACATTCCCCATAGGATTTAAACAATACACAGTATCATAATATAACATCAAAATTACTAATACACAATCCAAAATAACTTGACATATGAAGAACAAGGAAAATTTCAACAACTCACAAGGGAAAAGATAACCTACACACAGCAAACCCAAGATGACACAGATGTTGGAATTATCAAACAAAATTTTAAAGCAGCTATTATAACCATGCTTCAAGAAGTCAGGAAGAATATTCTTGAAAAAAATAGATAAGAGTTTCAGCATAGAAACAAGATTGTGTGTGTGTGAGCACGCGTGCATGTGCGTGTGCACGCGTGCATGTGCGTGTGCACACATGAGAAACAAAATAAAATTTTAGGACTAAAAATACAATAACCAACAGACGGGAGGGTAGCTGGGGGCTGGAAGAACGGGGTGAAGGGTTAAAGAAGTACAAATTAGGAGTTGACAGCTGGACACGGGGATGGGGAACATTGCAGAGGGAATGCAGTCAGCATTAATATGATGGCTACGTGGAGGGCCGTGGAGAGAGGGAGCAATTGGGGGATCATTTTATGAACAATATAGCTGTCTAACCAATGTACTGTATACTTGAAACTAATTTAAATAAATAAGTTTATTTAAAAAAATACAATAACCAAAATGAAACCCAAAACTCCCTAGAGGAGCACAACTGCAAATAGAGATAACAGAGGAAAGAGTAAGTGAACTTGAAGATAAGATGACAGAAATTATTCAATCTATGAACAGAGAAAAATTATAGAAAAAATAAATAAATGAACAGAGCCAATGGTACAATATCAAAAGGTCTAACATTCATGTCATCAAAGTCCCAAAAGGAGAGAAGGAGGAGAGCAGAGAAAACATATTTGAAGAAACAGCATAAAACTTCCCAAATTTGGTGAAAGACATACACTTACAATTTCAGGAAGGTCAATGAATCTTAAATTACATAAAGTCGAAGAAATCCATACCCAGATATGTCACAGCCAACTACTAAAAACTAACAACAAAAAAATCTTGAAAGCAGGCAAGGAAAAACAATGTTCCACTTAGGAGAAAAACAATTAAAGTGACTGGATTTCTCATCAGAAATCATGGAAGGCAGAAGCAGTGAGAGCACATGTGAAGGTGCTGAAAGAAAGGGGTTATTAATTCAAAATTCCTATCTCGCAAAAATATCCGTCAAGAATGAAGGTGAAATGAAGACGTTCTCAGATAAAGAAAAACTAAGAGTATCTGTGAGTAGCAGAAGTGCTTTAAAATGACTTCTTTTAAGTCGATTCTGGTTTCCTCCATTTTTAAGATAAAAATTTTAGGCAGAAACTTATACCTAAATCACTTTCCAGTCTCACCATTTTAAAAAAATTGGCAATTAAAATATGCCAATGAAAGCTAAAATTGAATCAATTCTTTAAATCTATACTATACTATCACATTAATATTAATTAGTATTGCAAGTCAGTAGCAACAGATACAGGACTTGTGCAAGAGAAATCATTTAAGTCAGATACCCTGGATCAGCCTCTGAAGTACCACAATGTGATATCAGCAACTACCACTTATGAAAATACAAACAAGTACTATACATTCTACCAGCTAAATGTCTCAGCAGTGTCTTACAAACATTACTACCCCTACTTAAAAAGTAGTATAACTAATGCTCAGTTAGTAAATTCTCAAACATAACAGATCAAGATAAGTGGCAGCCAGAATTCAAACTCAGGTCTATCTTACACTAGTACTGTGTTCTGTGTCTATTAAAGAAAAAATATGTTTTCTCATTTGCTTAATCATAAAATCCAACAAACATATTTGTTTATCACATTCCTTGAGCTCTCTGCTAAATGTGACAATGTTAATTAACCTTTCCCCCATTAGGCATTGCTCTCTTCAGACTTTTTTTCCCCAAAATGTTTCTTCTTCATCTTCTTTGTGGATGTCTTTTTCTTTGCCCATTCCTTAAACATTTTACAAGCATCGATTTGCAGTTTTTGCTTTTCATTCTACCAAGTCTCCCTGAATGTCATCATCCATTCCCAAGCCTTCACCAATCTCCCTTATTTTGATAAATGAAAGGAGCAGTGCAGTCTGCATATAACTGCCTTTTAATATCAACCCCACTGAGTGTTCCATAAGCATCTCAAACTTAACATTTCCAAAATTTAACTTATTATCGTTATCCAACTTAAGGCCCAAATAGAAAACTGGGCCTTTGTTTATGCCCCTTTATATGTGGACAATATGCTAACAATGTGTAAAATTATTGAAAATAAAGGAAAAAATGCCACAGATGTGAACAGATCGTTCGTAAAAGAGTTAATGCAACTGGATAATAACCATATGAAAGAGCATTTGCATACTGAAATATTTAGATGAAATTATATGATGTGTGGGATTTGCTTCAAAATTATACAGGAGAAAATGTGGATGGGGTTTGAGTATAGCAAAATTGGTTAAAAGTTGATAATTACAGAAGCTGGATGATGGGTACAAAGATATTCATTATATTATTGTCTACTTTTGTGTACATATTCAATAATCCCATAATAAAAACTTATGAAAAAATAAAATAGAATGTTTGAGTTTACTAATAACCAAATACAAAAATCCTATTTCAGTACTTTTTTCCTGTGCTAATTTGGATAGCATAAACATAGCAATAATAAATGAACACCATGAAATGGATATGTACACATAATCTAGTACTTAAACTATTGAGAATATAAGAAAACATTCATTACGTTAGTCAATAAAGAAAAAAGTTCAGAGTCTACTTATCCAATAAAAGGATATTAAAGAAACTGGTATCTAAATAATTGAATATCATATAGCAATAATATAAATGAAATAAAAATATAAATAAAATAAATATATATAAAAGAAAAGGGAATATGACTTGTGGCAGGGCAAGGTGATCTCTCTCGGCTCCCCTCAAAACTAGGTCAGCAATGCAAGTTATGGACAACAGAATGTGAGAGGGAAATGATATTTCCAACAACCCAGGGCAGGGGCATGTCCCTCTTTGGCCCTTCTTCTACCCTACTGTTTTGAAAATAGAAAAATGACAAGCCATTCTGAACCATACAAAAAAAAAAAATGACAAACCCTAAGAATGGTGGATTAACTACACCTCCAGACTGTTGCACGAAAGAGAAATAAACTTCTCAAATCATTTAAAAAACTGCTATACATAGCCAAATCTATATACCTACTAATATGACTCACCTGTCTATTCACATGGCAGTTAAGTGACCTTCTTAAGACGTAAATTACATTATTCCTCTGGTAAGGGCCCTATTACTTTTTTAAAAATTATCTAAACATAAAATAAAATCTGAATTCCTTCATACAGCTTAAAAGATTCTACATGAAACTCTGTATTTCACTTTTCTCACATTAGATTGTCATTCCTCAAACATAAATTCATTCCTAACTTAGTGCCTTTGCACCTGCTCCCTCCTCCTGCAATGCACTTGACTCTCTCCCTTCGTTTTTTCAGATACTCCTGACCACTCTAAAATATACTCACTCATAAGCACCAACATGTGCCTAGCATGCACGCACACACACATACTCCTTATACCCTTTATACACTTAGCCTGGTTTTTCTTCCTCAGCTTTACTGAGATACAATTGACAAATATTGCATAAGTTTAAGGTGTACAATATAATGATATGGTATAGGTATATATTAATTAACTGCCACATTAAAGTTAGTTAACATATTCATTGCCTCACATAGTTACCTTCTCTGTGTGTGTATGGTTAAGAACATTTAAGGTCTAAACTCTCAGCATATTTCAATTATACAATACAGTACTGACCATGCTGTACATTAGAGCTCAGAACTTATACATCTTGTAACTGCTACTTTGTATTCTTTGACCATCTCTGCATTTTCCTCACTCCCCAATGATTCCACATATAAATGAGATAATGCACAGATTTTGTCTTTCTGACTAATTTCACTTGGCACAATGCCTTCAAGGTCCATCCATGTTGTTGTATATGGCAGATTTCCTTCTTTTTACAGCTGAATAATATTCCACTGCATATATATATATATATATATACACAGCAATTTTCTTTATCCAATCATCTGTTGTCAGACACTTAAGTTGTCCCCATGTTTTGGCTATTGTGAATAACGCTGCAATGAACACAGGGATCCAGGTATCTCTCCAAGATAGTAACTTCTTTTCCTTCATATATATACCCAGAAGTGGGATTGCTGGATTTTATGGTAGTACTATTTTTAATTTTTCGAGGAACCTCCATACTGTTCTCCATAATGGCTGTACCAATGGCTATAGCAAAAAAAAAAGAGCTTTTCTATAGAGATATACACATAAAAGATGGTCAAAAAGAACACAAAAGGCTGGTATACCTACTTTTAAAAAAACCTGAGCTCACAAAAAACATTAAACACATATCTTCCTATGAGCAGAGCATAGGATTAGTTGTATCTGTTTTACCAGGAAAGAAAATAAGACTCAGAGCAGTTATAAAGCACAGCCTGAACTTCAATGGCAGAACTCTTACTTCCCCAGGCTAAAGATGCTAGAAATAAAGCTTTCTAGAAAGCAGAGAGTTCAATAAGGAAAAAAATTTTCTTTTGTTAACAAAATATGCTTTGGAATGATGAAAACCATACCTCTGATGAATGATGGATAGGTTATTACTTATTACTGAGGCAGAAAAACTAACAAGACGGCAGAAATGTCATTTGCTATTTTGATTAAGATGAGGATGGGACCATCAAGCATAAAAATTAGACAGAGGCATTTTTCTCACAGGTCTATTTTGAAAGGTGACAAAATTAGCTTAATGAAAATGTCATCCTCTGCTTAAGTCTATAATTCAATCAATATCTTAAAAGGTGGGTTCCTGGCTCTGTCTTTGATAATGAGCAAGAATGTAAAATTGAAAAAACAAGATCCTGGCAGAGTCTGGGAAGATTCTTGATATTCAGAAGTATAAATCATTTAGTGTCAGGGAGAAATGTTTTAATTAAAAACTGAAGTACTCTATTTTTTAACTTTTTATAATAGAAATTTTAAAACATATATAAAGTAGAACACTACACTCAACAATTATCAACACAAGGTTTATCTTGTTTCATCTATACCTGTAACAACTCCTTCATCTCAAAATATATCATTGTGAAGCGAATCTCAAACATTTCATCCATATTTTAGTATATATCTAAAAAAGGATAGTCTCATTTTTTAAAAAAACAAAAATATCTTTTACGCCTCAGAAAGTAACTATAATTCCTTAATATCAAATTATTTAGACAAATTTTTTTAACAGTTGGTTTGTTCAAATCAGTATCCAGAGAAGACCCATACATATCACATTTGGTTAACACAAAACTTAAAGTCTCTTTTAACCTATGGATTTCTCCCTTTTTTCTTCCAGTTTATGTGCTGAAGAAGCCAAGTAGACTGCACATTGTATATTTTGCTAATTGTATGGCGCACTGTCCCTCATATTTCCTGAAAATCAGAACATCTAAAGGATTGCTCAGATTCAGATTTTATTTTAGCAAGAACACTTCACAGGCACTGTTATATACTTCCTATTACACAACATCAGAACACACAAAATATCTTGTGGTTTCTTTTTCTGAGGTGCTAAGATGGATCAGGGGGACAGATGTTGTCCCCGCATAGTGATAGCCTTATCATTCCTTCTTGTATTTATAAGCTAAAATCCTAAAAAGAAATGCTTTTCTCTATGTACTATTTGGTTACCTAAAGTACACACAGTTCATATAGTAAAAAAATAACTTGATTCTGACCTAATTTTCAAAATTAGTTGCTTATACCAGTATGCTCTAAAGGTGAAGCTGGTTTTATGGTTTATTTGAAGTATCATTAGAAATATCGCGAATACCATTATGGATTGCAATATATTTTTGTGCTTTACTGTATTTCCTTGCTTGTAAACTGGTTATTCATGACCATTGTCCACTTATTAATATACCACTTATATGGGCTCTATTTTTCATGTAAAATATATCAAAACTTTAACTGTCACATTTACTGCAAACACTTTTCCAGTTTATTCATCTTTTTCATTACTGTTGTTTTTCCATAGAGGTTTTTATTAATTTCATGTATTATAACTGATTGGCCTTTTCTTTTGATTTCTTTTACCATGTTTACATTTAAGTGTAGCTTCCCTCCCTTCAATAGCTTAATATTTTTTCCATCTTTTCATTTTCACTTGACTCTTTTAATTCATTAACTTTTAACAAGAAAATGTGCATAGACAGAATGAGAAAAATGCAGATACACTAGAGAAATCCAAGAGGGAAAAATGGGAGAGAAAAAAGAAATGGCCACATATATTTCTGAGCAAAAATACTATGTTCTATTACATTACTATTACAATACTATTACTGTATTGCATTCCTATTACATTATTTTACCACAGGTTTCACGTCAGTGAAGACTATAGTTTTATAAAACATTTAGCTTAGTTTAACCACAGGAGGGCAGTCTTTGTCAAACAAAATATTCCACTGGAACTGTTCATGGAGCTACATAACACAACGTTCAGAAACTACTTTATGACAATCTGAGTAACTGCTCAGAAGAATTAAAATCAACACTACATGGAATTAAAGCATGACAAAATCAATTGTTTTTAAATCGTGCTTAATATATCTCTTTATAGATTCTCACATCCAGATAATAAAAAGGACATAAAAATTATACTTTGAGCACTCAAAACTCTAGATAGCCCGTAAGATTTGAGTTTGACTCTATCCTAAATAACAGCAGTATTTTAATTACTGCTGCACTTATAAGTTCATTCCAAATATGCACAGATATGTAAAGCCTAAATTTTGTGTAACCTAGATTTTATTTTACATTTAAAATATACAGATAAAACACAGTAACCTTTCTAGATTTATTTCAGTGTGATATGGTGTATTTACTGCCCCCCCACCAGGAAATATGCAGAATGAGAAGTGGTGAGAGCCTAAAGAACCAATATACAAAGTTTAAGAATCAGAGAAGGAAAATTAGCAAATAAACTAAGGAGTGGCCAGAGAAACTGAAAAAAAATCAGAAGACCATGGTTCCTCAAAACAGACAAAAGCATCCTAAGAAGAATGAAGTAGTCGACAATGTCAAAACCTGCCTAGAAGTTGAAGATAACTTCAAAATCTACAGTATTTAGCAACAAGAAGCTCTTAGTTTTACGAGTTCAGATTCCATTTAATCCGGAGGGAAGAACTCAAACTTGAGGGGGTTTAGCACTCAATGGGAGGTCCAGAGGTGGCAACAGGGAGTTAAAACAACTCCTCCTAAAACAGTGAAGAAAATATGGAGTCAAGGAATAACTTTTGTCATATGGACTTGAACAACTTTCACTGGACACAGAAGTATCCCTAGCTATCCCAGCTCTCTCCATCCCAACATGAGAGGCAAACAGATTTAGATAGTTTGACAAATCCCTCATTATCCGAACTTGTGCTCATTTGACACTGAGAACGAAAATTAATTCAGAGGATACAGTATCCATCACCTACCAAGCTCACTATACACACACTCACTGTGTAAGTTCAGGAGGTAAACATAATAACAAGGAATACAGAGAATTTATACATATAATATATAAAAGAAATGTACAGCCAAATATTTGAAAAAGAAAGAGGGAAAAGGACCTTACCTGGCTGCTTAGCAGTATCTGTTGATCACTACCCTGTCCTGAGATGCACTCCTCTGTTCAGCTTCTGTGACACCAGACTCCTTGTTTCTCTCCTATCTCTCCACCAGCAACTATTCATTCTCTACAATCGTTTAATGTTGATCTTCCTCCGGATTCTCTTTGTCTCAATTTCTACTCTCCTTGGGCAGTTCATCCTCTCATGGTTTTAAAAATAATTATGCCTCTACAGCAGCACTCTATACAACCCCAGTAGTGCTTATCACACTGTATGTATTATAATTGCATTTTAAATCATCTCTCCTGCCCACTGGTACATAAGCTCCAGGAGGGCTTGTTCTTGTTCATCTAGTATCCCTAGTGCCTATCTATGGTAGGTCTAAAACATGTGATAGTTGGCTGATGAAATTAGGAACACATGCTTTACACAACAGTAAAAATGGCTTTTTTTTTTTTTTTGTAAACAAAAAAGATGAAAGATGAATGCAATTGTAAATAAGTTTGTAGATTCAAGGGCAGAAACTTGATTGTAAGAAGCAAGAATATTTAAAAACAAATCTATACAGGGAGGTAGCTACAGAAAACCAGAGATTAGAGAGGCTGGCTTCGTAAGCCCAGGGGTAGTTTTACCTCAGTTCTGACCAGCTCTAACAAGTCAGTCTGATATAGTTCATTCCTAGCTAGATTCTTTTTAGCTGATTATCCAAGAAGTCCAGAGGTTATGCACACTCCCCAGTGGAAGCACAACAACAAAAGTTCTCAAAACCTAATTTTCCCAAAACTCTGAAGAATAATAAGTTAATATTTATCTAGCATTTAAGTGCCAGCTACTGTTTTAAGTGTTTTACATATATTAGCTCATTTAATATTTACAATAAACCTATGAGGTAGATAGTATTATGGCATTATTTCAGATGTGAAAACTGAGGTACAGAGAAAATAAGTCACTTGACCAAGGTTACATCAGCTAATAAGTGACAGAAAACAAGATTCTTTGCTCCTAAGCATTATGCTATACTGCCTCTCCATGTTACATATCCACGCTACTCTTAAAATCAACTCTTACTTTAACACTTACTAAGTGCTTCTGAAGTGCAAAAATATGGGGGATACAAAGATGAATAAGAAACAAGCCCTGAAGTAGTTCACAACAACGGTAGAGAGAGTGGAGGAAGGGAGAGAACGACAACTGTAATGAGAAGAAATACTGAAAAAGATATAAAGAACTATGGAAATGAAAGTAAAGAACATTTAATTCTTCCCACAAAAATAATGCAATATTTCAAATACTGAAGAAACTACAAAATAATAAAATGCTTATAAACCACCTAATAAGCTTTGTCAAATCTGCAAAGGAACTTTGTGAAAAGACAGAAATGTTCTATACCTTGACTAGGGTGGTTGTTACACAGGTGTATACATTTGTCAAAATGAATTCAGCTGTACATTTAAAATACATGCACTGTATTATACGGAAAATATACCTCAATAAATTTGGTGTTACCTCAGTAAGTTGATTTTTAAAGAAATTAAAGCAAAATGAAGGCATAGTCGAAAAATCAAACACACTTCCTAAAATTCAAAAGCAAGTACAAATTAAGAGAAAAAAAAAAATTTGAAAATGGAGTAGGATAGAAGTTAGAATCTGTATTAAACTCAACTTATTCAAATCTAAGATTTGAGACTGTTTTAATACCTGAAATGGCCAAAACAACGGAGGCAGTGAAGTGATATCCAACAGATAGGGTGGGGGGTAAGGAAAGGCGGGTGAGGAGCAAAAAGAATCAAGTTCTCTCCTCACAAAAATAATAAATCCTTAGGAAAAAAGATATTGCATCCATTGTATCCATCAAACAAAAGTAAAAATAGGATGCCAAGAAATAGCGGACAATATATAGCAGGTCCCTGCTTTTGGAGAAGTTAGCATCCTAATGGTAGAAGCGGACAATAAATATGTAAGCAAAAAAATTTTTCAGATAGTGGTAAGTGCTATAAAGAAGATAAAACAGGGTGATACAGTTGACAGTGAATGAGGAGAGACAATTCTGAGTAGTCAGGCCTCAGTAACTACCCAACATTTAAGCTAAGAACTGTGTGACAAGTTGCCAGGCATGGTAACAAGAGTAGGCTTAATATGCAACACTAGCTGTGTAAAGAATAAACTATAAGAGTCTCAGTGTCCTATAACACATTCATACTGCCAACATCCTACCTTTGCTCATGCTGCTCTCTGTATCTGATGTAACTTCTCCACCCCATTGTATACCTGAAAGTCTATCTGTCATCTAACAAAAAGCAAAAATTTTCAAAAGCAGTAATAGTCAATCCTTCAAGGATTCAGTAAAACAGGACTCATATACTACACGGCTGGGACAGTAAATGGATATACCTTTCTGGAAAGCAATTTGGCAACAAGAAACTTTACGGGCCTTTCAAAGACTGACATCCTCTTACCCAACAACTTTTCTTCCAGCAATCCATAAAAGCAAAATAACAAATACATACGAGATATTGGCACAAAGGTGTTCTCTACAGTATTTGTAAGTTATAAAAATAAACAATCAAAATTCTCAATATTAAGATAATAAATCAATTTACTCTCTCAAAGAGATCTTTAGTTCAAAAGCAAAGCAGAAACCAAAGGTCCTCCCATGAGACAAGACCTGAAACAGGAGGAACCCAATAAACCCCTAAGTTTAAAACAATGATACACTGCGTTGTCATTAAAGATATCTTTAAGCAGAGTTTTCAATGATGAGGAAATGCTTATGACATACAAAAGCCACATGCAAAATTGAATGAATAAACAATAAGATTTCAATTACATAAAAAAATAACCAGATAGAAGAATTAGAAATAAATGTAAAAATGTTGATGGTATTACCTTAGATCAGAGTTATTAACTTACAGTGTAGGCCCAAAGGAAACACAACAGCCTCAGTATTCCATGAACACTTTAGGAATTATGTAAGTATTTAGTGTTTGTATCTTTTTCCAGAGAGAAGATCCACAGCTTTCAACATATCCAAAAGAAAACTTTGACTCCAAAATGACTAAGAATACTCCTGGCAAAATTATAATTTTTTTTCCTACTTCTTTATGCTTTTGTGTTTAAACTTTCCAAAATGCACATTATCCAGATAATCAAGGGAGAGACAGGGAAAACTGTCCACAGTACACAAAAGTAAATGCTTAATCCTTAACGAAAAAGTTAAAGGACCTACTTATTGAGATATTTCCTTAAAACATTTCCATAGGCTCAAAACATACAGTTTTCATTTGTCTTATATAACCTTCTAATTTGCCCTACTCTTGTCCACACTGGAAGATCAAGATTTCATACTGGGTCCAGTAAACAAAGAAGAAGGAATGGGAGCAGGAAACCTATGCTGGTAGTGCCACTCTACAAATGTAATACGTTACTATCACGAAAAAATTTCAAAAAAAAAAAAGAGAAAGGATTCTATATCTAACCTAAAAAATAGGTTCCAAATTCTTGAGTTGTTGGGCCATTCCTGATAAAAAGTTCCCATAAAATAAAATGGGCTATATACCACACACTAAAAAAATAAAATCGGTGTAGCAATCATAGATCCTAATTAAAGTTAGGGTATATCTCATCCCAACCTTCCCTCCATTACAATTTGCATTTAGGATTACAATACAGAAATAAGACTATATGAATAATAAAATCAGTAAAGTTGATTTCAAATATATATCAAACTTTAAACTTTTCAAAAAAATTCCATGTTTTTCCCAGTCACACTAATGGAATGGTTAGAAAATTGTCTATTAGGAAACCTCAATAATTATGAAAACCATAGAGTTCAAACTTATGTTCTAATTATAATGCAATAAACCATAAGTTACAAAAAATAAGTCTTTAAAATTGTTTTTAATCCCTACACTGAAAAAATCTTGAAGCAAGAAGGAAATCACAACTATACTATCTATAGGCAAGAGAAGTAAATGAAAGGTATAATTATGGGGAGAAAGGAAGAAATTTTATTTGTAGATGTGTTTCTCTTAAACTACTTGATTTTTTAATCACATTTAATGGATTTCTACAACTGAGTATCTTCTACAGTTTAAAACAAGTCATCTAAAACATCCAAATGTATACTCTTCTATGCTCAATATATCTTCACAGAATCAATTCCACTAATTCAACTCCAATATCTCTCAAAACTGATTCTCAGGTATGCCTTTGGTAATGCACCTATCCTGAATTAAAATGCCCTTTTCTCCCTAGACCCATATCTAGACTTAACCTTTTTATGGGGGTAGACCCCCTTGAGAGTCTGATGACAGCTATGAAGATTCTTCTCAGAAAAAAATTATAATTTTTATGGTTAGTTTCTGTGGGTCTACAGACCCTACGATGCCTAAGGTAGATTTGTGTTTTTGGCAACTTACCTACCATTCGAAATTCTTCTGATCAAAAGGCCCTGATTTTCTTTTGGAGATCCACCGCCTCTTCCATTCTCAATCAATACAGTGGGAACCAACAACGGCAATCCAGTATAAAACTCATTAGCACTTTCCAACCTCTTGACCACAGTAATTGGTTTAGAAATGAGTAGAAGAGTCAAACTAAGGATGAAGATGCAAAATCACAGGTGAAAGACGTTTTTCGTCCCAGCAACTACTGGACTTAAATTTGAATGATGTAAGACTGAAAGCAATAGCTTTCTAATACCCTAAAGTCAAACAAAGGTAAACCCTTAGCAGCTGCAGATTCAACCAACCACGGATGGAAAACAGTATTTTCAACCTGCAGTTGGGAATCCATAGTTGGGAAACTGTGGTTGGGAATGAGAAGTCTTCAATCCATGGTTAGTTGAAACCACAGATAGAAAATGCAAGATACGAAGGGCCAACTGTATTTACTAAAATAAAATCCACATATAAGTGGGCCTGTGCAGTTCAAACTCAAGTTTTTCAAGTTCAACTGTATTCTAAATCGAAACAACATAAGTTTATAACAGTAAAGCTAATTTTGGTGAATAGACTGGCAGTAATTAGAGCCAACTTAGTCACAAAAAGCTTTTAACCATACTAGAAAAAAAAGTCACGCTATTTTATTTCCACTTTTTAAACTACTGAACTATATTTGACAAAATATTTCCAGAAACCAGCCTAAGCAATGCCTTCACGCTACCAGAACAAGGCAACTGTCTTAACACTACAGTTTCCCAGATGTCAAACTGAATCTGACTTCTACAACCTTACTCACAAGAACCAAACTCAGACAAAATCTCACCTCTTCCAAGAAGTCAGCTCACATTCTCAATGATACCCTTCCTTCTCAATTACCTTAGGTACTTAAAATGGACAGTTTCAGCAGTTAATTGAACATTTTTTTTTCCCATTCCTAGTTATTTTAGTTTCCACACAGTGAAATGCACTTATTCGTGCATTTCAAAACAGTCAAGGTTTTAATCATAAGAGAACTAGAAGGAAACCTTCTAAAGAGAACAGATAACTAAATCTCACCTTAGATATCGTGGATTTCACTTTTCTTTCAGGAGAAAACTCAAGTGTTTTCTCACTGTGATTAATACTGCCACCACAATAGCCCCCCCAAAGATAGAATGATTTCTATTTAAAGCTCCAGTTCAAAAGTAGATTAAAATATTATTTTCTTGCCCTCGCAAAGTTTAAAAAGAAAAAAAAACTTGCAGACACTGCAAAAAGAGAACTTTACTAAATAGTGAGGGAAAGCTGCACAACAAAAGGAAGGAAAAGAAAATACAACTTGAAGTCACTGTATATGCACAGTTTGCCGAACATCACCATGATAAGCTTCTAATACCAGTTACTCCCTACTTTAACTTCTGCCCTTCCTAAATCCCTACTTGCTGACAGGAGGTTTAGTGAACTGCACTAGAGTTCAAACAAAAAAGGGCATCCATTCCTCCACAATCACTAAATAGAGTATTATTCTCAAGGTCAGTGACCATGTTACATACTAATGACTCTCCACAAACTAAAGCAAGACTAAATAGGAGAAAAAAAACTGGAAAGAAATTATGCTGAAATATCAGCAGTAGTTGCCACTGGGTGGTAGGACTGTGAGTTATATTTTTCCTTTTTACCTTCGCTACATTTTTATCATGTACAAATATTATTTTGACCCAGAAGTTTTTTCATTTGTATGCAGTCAAATCTTATCCTTTGTCAAGTATATTTTCCAAAGAATGACACAAAACCCAAAGCAATGTGAAGAAAAATATTACCAAATATGACTACATAAAAATGAAAATCTCAGTATGGCATGTATGTACATGCACATCCATGGCAAACACTAAAGAAAAGCTAGAAGAAAACTGAAAAAACATACCACACAGAAAAAGGTATAACTCAGTGAGAAAAATAACAATTCAAAATAAAGAACTGGCAAAGGATACAGAGAAATAAAAATACAAGTGGTCAATAAACATCTAAAAAGATGTTCAACTACAGCCACATAACCATAAATATAGAATCAAAATCAAAACCAGATTTTTTCACCTACTGAATTGGCAAGGTGAAAATAACTAAAAGTCCAGTATTCGACAGGGTGTAGGAAGCAAATACTGTCATCCACTGCTGTAAAATGATACAACTCTTTTTGAAGCACAATTTGGCACTCTTAGATGGATACATTTTTGACCCAGCAATTCCAATATAAAAATCAATTCTATGACTACGTTCTTACAAGGACATAAATATGTACAATATTTACTGAAGCCATGTTTGCAACTGGAAATGGCCTAAATTCCAATAAGTAGTAAAATAGATTGTTAAATAACCAGTAGACTATGCCACCGTCAAAAAGAGCAATGTGGACACCAAAAGCACGGGCAACAAAAGTAAAAAGACAAATTGAGCTGCATCAAAATTTAAAACTTTTCTGCATCAAGTAACACATTCAATGCAGTAAAAAAGGCAACGTACAGAATGAGAGAAAATATTTGTAAATCATGTATCTGTTAAGAGATGAATATCCAGAGTACATAAAGAACTTTTACAACTCAACTAAAAGCCAAGTGACTCAATTTGAACATGGGCAAAGGACTTGAATAGACATTTCTCTCAAGAAGATATACAAACAGCCAACAAGCATATGAAAAGATGCTCAATATCACTAATAATTATGGAAATGCAAATCAAAACCACAATTAAAGCAACTCAAAATGCCCATCAACAGACAATTGGATAAAGAAATCATGGTTCATATATACAATGGAATATTACTCAGCCATTAAAAAAATGAAATCCTACCATCTGCAATGACATAGGACCTAGAGGTTATTATGCTGAGTACTATAAGTCAGAAAGAGAAAGATAAATGCCATATGATTTCACTTATCTGTGGTATCTAAAGAACACAAAGAAAAACTAATCAGAAACAGACTCACAAATATAGTGGACAATTTGATGACAGACAGAAGGGAGTGGGGCTGGGAGAATGGGGTGAAGGGTTAAAGAAGTACAAATTAGTAGTTGATAGTTGGGCATGGGATGGGGAGTGTAGCAGAGGGAATGCAGTCAGCATTAACATGATGGCTAAGTGGAGGGGCAGGGAAGGGAGGAAGCAATTGGGGGGATCGTTTTATGAACATTATAGATGTTTAACCAATGTACTGTATACTTGAAACTAATTTAAATAAATAAATTTATTTTAAAAAAACACAATGAAATATCACTTCATGTGTACAAGGATGGCTCTACAGGAAGGAAGGAAGGAAGGGAGGGAGGGAGGGAGAGAGGGAGGGAGGAAGGGAGGGAGGAGGAAAGGAAAGTAAGTGTTGTCGAGGATGTAGAGAAACTTGGAACCCTGTGCACTGTTGATGGAGACGTAAAATGATGTGCCAGCTATGGGAAATAGTATGGTGGTTCCTAAAAAATTAAAAATAGAGTTATTGTATGATCCAGCAATATCACTTCTGGTTATAGATCCAAAAGAATCAAAAGCAGGGTCTCAAAAAGATATGTGTACACCCAGGCTCATAGGAGCATTACCAAATAGCCAAAGTGTCCCAATCAAGTGTCCACTGACAGAAGAATGGATAAACAAAATGTGGTATATACATATAATGGAATATTATTCAGCTTTGAAAAGTAAATTCTGACACATGCTACAACACAAATGAACTTATGGAAATTATGGTAAGTAAAATTGAAATTATAAACATTGTATGCTTTCACTTATATGAGATATCTAGAGTAGTCCAAACTCACAGAAATAGAAAGTAGAATGGTGGTTGCCTGGGGCAGGGTGAGAGGTGGGAAGATGTTTAATCCATACAGAGGTTCAGTTTTGCAAAATGAAAAAGTTCTAGAGATTGGTTGCACAACAATATGCATATACTTAACACCACTGAACTGTACATTTAAAAATAATTAAGATGATAAATTTTGTTATATGTATTTTACCACAATTTTTTTGAAAGAGCCATGTGGATAGATAGATAGTTAACTGTTAGTGGCAAAATCTAGGTGATGGGTATTTTCTACAAAATTCCTTCAACTTTGCTGTGTTTTAATTTTTTTTTTATTGAAACTGAAATTGTGAAGTAAAAGAACAATGTAGTGCTCTATGTGAACATATGCAAAGATAGTCACACATTAAGTGAAAAATGCAAGTTGCAGATTTAGACATATAGTTTAACTCCCTACCCATATATCTTAAAGACCATTACCAGTCTACGGCCATGCCACCCTGAACATGTCCAATCTTGTCTGATCTCGGAAGCTAAGCAGGGCCGGGCCTGGTTAGTACGTGGATGGGAGACCACCTAGGAATACCGGGTGCTGTCGGCGTTAAAAAAAAAAAAAATTCCATTACCAGTGTTTACCTCTGGAAAGAGAGTTGATGCAGAAGTGTCTGACATTTTTGCCCTTAAGTGTCTGGGTTTTTGCCACAAGCACCTATTATATGAATTGTAAACATACACATTTGTACAACCCTATACCTACTGTCCCCCTAGCACAAGGCAAATATTCACCTTATAGTTCTATGGCTTCATTTTTATAACATTAAAAATGTCAAACCTTCTGTAAGTTGTTTTGGTATAGGATATGAAGCAAGGATATTTTTTTTTTCCTTAAGATAAGTAGGTTTCTCAACACTACCTGTATACTAAATTCTTCAATATATTTGATTGTCTCTGGACTTTCACATCTACACTATTCACCAGTCTTGTCTAGTCCCACACATCAGTGCCATATTGCTTTAATCACTATTATCTTTGCAATACATTTTAATATCTAGTAATGTTATGCCTTTTTTAAACAAGTCACACTTCTTTTTTAAAATGTATTTTTTAAATTTAAAAATAAAATAAAATGTATTTTTAGTCTAACCCAGATGAACTTTTGATTTGTTTTGCCAAAGTGGAATTGCTTTAAATTTATAAATTTACTTGACAAGAAAGGAAATCTTTATCATATTGATTCTTCCCACCCAGGTATACAAATTGGCTCTCCTCAATTTTTCAAGTCTTTCCCCTGTCCTTTTCAGGTATTTTATAGTTTTCTTCATCTAGATCCTGAACATTTCTTATTCAACTTATTCCTAGAATTTTATATTTTTCATTATATTTTGTTAATTATTGGTACATAAGAACTCTACTGACATTTTTATACTTTATCACCTTTCTGAAATCTTACCTCAATCTCTAACAGGTTTTTAGTTGCTTCTTTTAGGATTTCTAAATAAGCAACCACAATATATGCAAGCAGCAATAATTTTTCTCTTCCTTTAATGTATATACTTCATTTTTCATGCAGAATTACACTGGCTACGACTTCTAAAACGATGCTGAATAAAAGTAGCAATAGCAAGTTTTCTTGTTATATGTCTAATTTTTTCATATATTTGTCTCTGTGTTTCATTATTATGATGTTGACTGTTAGTCTGAAATATTCTTCGTTATTAAAAGTATCCTGTGCAAATTCAAAAGAAAAATAGTCAAACAATGGATTTTGTTGTGCTTTCTTATGGGATTGGGGGGAAACACTATGCTACAGATGGAAGAACTCAGGAAAGCAATTCCTTAAAGCTGCTTATGAATTCCTTGGCTAACACCTAAGCTATGGAATGTACAACTGTACAGCTGTTATGGCAGTTTGGCAATTCCTTAAAAAGTTAAATGTAGAGTTAACATAAGACCTAGCATTTCCACTCCGAGATATAAACCAAAGAGAATTGAAAACACATATGATACAAAAGTTGTACACGAAATGTTTATGGCAGCATTATTCACAATAGCCAAAAAGTAGAAGCTACCCAAAATGTCTATCAGTTGATGAACAGATAAATAAAAGGTGGTATGTCTATGCAATGGAATATTATTCAGCCATAAAAAGGATACATGCTACAATAAGGATGAACTCTGAAAACATTACGCTACATAAAAGAAGACGAACACAAAAGGCCACGTACTTTATGATTCCATTTATATGAACTGTCCTGAATAAGCAAATCCATAGATACAGAAAATAGATTAATGATTACCAGAGGGTAGGGGATGAAAGAAAAATGGAGAGTGACAGTTAATAATAATAAAGAAAAAGAGTAAATATCAATGAGACTAAAAACAGAAAAATAAAAATTAACAAAACCAAAAGCTGGTTCCTTCAATAGATGAATAAATTTGAAAAACTTCTAACAGGAGAGACAAAGGAAAAAAAAGAAAAGATTACCAAATGACCAATATCGGAATAAAGAAGGGCTATCATTACAGAGTCCTCAAATAAAGAAATACTACAAACTCTACAAACATCAATTCCTGGAAAACCACAAACTACTAAAACTTACCCAAGAGAACACAGATAAACTGAATAGTTCTATAACTATACAAGAAGTTGAATTCATAGTTTAAAAGCTTACACAAAAGAAATCTCCAAGCCCCAAATGTTTCACTGGTGGATTCTATCAAACATTTAAAGAAGTAAAACCAGTTCTACATATAGTCAATTCTCACTATTCACAACAGTTACATTCTATAAAGTCATCATGAACACTAAATTAGCAAATACTGAATCATTGCTTTTAGAGGAAATATAGAGTTAGGTTCCTGCAAGCCTCTGGTCATATTATTGTCAACTGATCAATATACAACCTTGTTTTTATGTGTTTCTATTTAAAGATATTTGATACATAATAATTCATTAAAATTGAGTTCATGGCCAATAGCAATGTCACTCATGTCTAGTCAAAGTTCACTGAACACAGGTATTCTCTTCATAAGGCACATCACAGCTTTCTTGCACTAAGAATACTAGACAGCACTTCGGCACCACACTTGGGGGGCATTTTGAACAGTGAGACCACTAAGAACACAAAAATGCAAAAACCATAGCACTAAATAGAGCACAAAAAAGGACATGTTTTCACTATGAGAACTGAAACAAGGCAGAGCATCGCCTTGTTCACCCCTCAACAGAAACCTCAGCTGGGAATGTCTACATCGGGTGACTCAAATTTTTTGCCACTCTGCACGTGTCCATAAATGATTACAAAACTGTCATGAGTATTGATTTGGGGTTAAGAGTAAATTTTAGCAAGTAGGTGAATTCACAAATACTGAACCCATGAATAATGAGGACTGACTGTAATCTTTCAGGAAATAGAAAAGGAAGACTTCCCAACTCATTTTTATGAAGTCAGCATTATCCTAGTATCAAAACTCAGACACAGACAGTACAAGAAAACTACAGAGTACTATTTCTCCGAACATAACTGTGAACATCCAATGAACTATTAGCAATTCCAACAATATATAAAAAGTATAATATACCACAACCAAGTGAGATTCCCACCCCCCCAGGAATGCAAGGCCAA
Source organism: Pteropus alecto (assembly GCF_000325575.1). Classification (NCBI taxonomy): domain Eukaryota; kingdom Metazoa; phylum Chordata; class Mammalia; order Chiroptera; family Pteropodidae; genus Pteropus; species Pteropus alecto. Next base: position 15,361,441 of record NW_006434835.1, read on the forward strand.
TATAAAATGTGAAATCCAATGTCATCCACCATATTTAGTCTAAAAATTAAAATCAAATGATCATTATCAAATGATTCAGGAAAAGCATCTGACAAAATTCAATGTCCATTCATGACATAATGGAACTTTCTCAAATTGATAAAAGGAAACTAGAAATAAAAGGGAACTTCTACAACCTGATAATAGGTGTTTACAAAAAACCTACAATATATTTATAGATGAAAGACTGAGCTTTCCTCTATATTCAGGAAGTACCTACAAAACACATACCCAGCAAAGGACGTGCATCCAGAATACAGAAAGAATTCTCAAACCTCAACAGCAAGAAAAGAACCAATCCAGTTAAACAGTGGGCAAAAACGTGAACAGACACTTCACCAAAGAAGATATACAGGTGACAAACACATAAAAAGATGTTCAATATATGCCATTACAGAAATTAAAATCACAATGATATATCTCTACACATTTATTAGAATGGCTAAAATCAAAAATGCTGATAATACCAATAGCTAGAAAAGATAAAGAGCAACTGGATTTCACATATATATTGCTGAAAGGAATGCAATATAATACAGCCACGCTGAAAAAGTTTTGCAGCCTCTAAGAAAGTTAAACATATACTCGCCACATTACCCAGCAACCCACTCCTGGGTATTTACCCTAGTAAAATGAAAACTTACGTTCAAAGGGAAATCTGCCCACAAATGTTTACGATAGCTCCGTTCTTAAATGCCAAAAACAGAAACAACCTACTTGTTCTTCAACAGTGAATGGATAAACTATGATACATTAGTACAATGAACAACTACTACTCAGCAATAGAAAAGAATGAACCAGTAAAACACAAAACGTAGATGAATCTCAAAGGCATTAAGGTGAATTAAAGAAACCAGTCTCAAGAGGTTACATACCATATAATTCCATTTATATGCCCTTCTTGCCTATCTGTTCTCAAGCTGTGATTTTATACCATAAATCTGTAATAAGATAGGTTTTCCTTGGCAAAATGTTCTTAATTTTTATCATAAATAAATATTATCAACAATTAATGGTGTTTTCACATAAAGCACCATGGAACCCAAGGCCACTATGGTGGACAACTCCAGAAAGCAGTATTCACATAAGCCACAGTATGAACGTCTCCCCAGAGCAGTGCAACAGACAGCCCTGACTGATTCTATCACCTGAACAAACCTGAAGACCAGCAATAGAAGGCAGTGGCATGGAAGAACAGTGCACGGGAATGCAGAGAAAAGAAAAACCAACGTGAGCTAGAATAACTGGGGAGTTTTGCTTTCTTTTTTACTTTTAAGAATGGTAGGATTTTGTTGTGCTGAAGAGCATTCCAGAACCTCCTGTATGTGTGAAAACTTCAGGAGACTGGCAGAACTGAATTAAACTTCTGCTGGAGAGCTGTATGTGAGATAAGTGTAGGTAGAACAGGTATGAAATGAGAAAAATTTGAATGATACATATATTGAAAAAAAAACAACACATCTCTCCTCCCACCCTTTTAATTCAGAATCCTACCCTAACCCTCATAATCTCTCTACAGCTAGACTCTTCAGTCCTCTACAATAAATACTACAAATGGCCAATCTGCTTAAAATACAGATAGGATGTTATGTCTTGCATAAAAACTCTCTACAGTCCCTGGAATAAAACTGTCAGTTCGACTTTCATAACTCTCCACATTTTGGTCCCAACCTACCTTTTCTTTTTTTTTCTGGCCTTATTTTTCACTATACTTCACATTAATCAATGGTTAATCAAGCCATGCATCAAACATATCCTGCATTTCTCAGTCTTTCCTTTTTATCTCCTCCCTCTGCCTGGAAAGCCCTTACCCATATTCACCTGTAAATGTTTCACCCACTATCCCTGAATACCCAGGTCAAACCTTTTCTAAGACCAATCCTGACGCAGTACCCCTCCTCCACCAAATTTTAGTATTATGATTAGTTCGCTATTATACAGGCTTAACACCACAAATTTATTTTGTGATTATGTTTTATTATGAAACTTAGGTGGAAATACGAATTTATCTCACAGTTTCTGTGTGAAAGGATCATGGACATGGATTAACTGGGGCTTCTGCTTAGGGTCTCACTAGGCTGAAATCAAAATGTTAGCTGGGACTGTTGCAGTCATCTGAGACCTGGGTTCTTGTCTAAGTTTACTACCAAGCTTACTTGTTAGGTTTCAGTCCCTTTCTGTTTTCTTGCTGGCTCTTGGCCAGCAGTCACCCAGCTCCTAGAGACAGCCTGCTATTCCTTGCCACACACATGGCCTTCTCCACATGCAGTTCACAAAGTCTAAGTCAGGAGAATGGGATTCTGTGCAGAAGCTCCTGAAGCAGAAAATGGATCTTTCAGTGGGTCCCCAAACTTGTTCATAGCTAGTTTGTCTCTGTGTAATTACACACTGGCCAATGGTGTCCCTGAGGTTATAAAGCTTTCTGTTAGAACTGTCTCAAACTTCTGCAGTTTTTTGCTAAAAAATACCATCTTTACAATAGTTTTCCCATTCAGAAACATAAAATGATCTATATTTATTAATTTTTCAGTAATATTAACAGTGCTCACAACATACTAGTCATTGTATAAAGAACTTTTCATACATTCTAACCTAATCACCTAAGATCCCAAATGGTTAAGTTCTATTATTATCTCTATTTTAAAGTTGGGGAAACCGAGAAAGCTTGGATAGTATGAATCCCTACAGCTCCAAAGGTGACCCTTAGACCAAGGCAACAGAACCACCTGGGAACTTCTTAGAAATGCAGAATTTCTGGCTACACTGCAGACCTAGTGAATAAAAATCTGCATTATAACAAGCTCTAAGATGATTACTATACACATTAATGTTTGAGCATTGGTTTACATAACTTGTGTAAGTTGACTTGTGTACAGCCAAGATCAAATCCAGATTATTAAGGTTATTCCCAAATTGCTATTAAAAGTAGTCCTTTTTTCCTCATTATGTTTTTCATGGGTAATTACTGATACATACACATATAAATATACGTGAAAACTTTTTTCTATTATCTTTTCTTGTATTTCACCTATTTTACATCTTCTCACACACACATATACGCATGTACACACACGAAATAAAAGAGAAAACCTTTCCTAACACAATAATTTCATGGGCTACCATCCGTTTAAACTTACAAAATTTGTCAGAACCACTCAAAGTAGATAGAAAACTAATCACTATTAACCAATAGCAATACATTTAAAATTTTGTGTTACTATTTAGAAATACGTCACTAATACCATTAAGTACTTTATTTGAAACTGAATATGGCTAAACCAGCTATTAAATAATTCAGATATCAGCAGGTTAAAGATTCAAGATGAATTGGGCCATCCCAAGCTGTGAACATCAATGAAAGTCCATTTTAAACATAGCATCAACTGCTAAATGTTAGTAAACCAAAGAATTTTCAAATGAAAAGTCTTTCACACATAATTTTTACCAAAAGATTTATCAAATTACTCAGAAGACACTATAATTAATACGATTTACAGTGTCCCTTGATGCCCAGGACCAAATATATGTGTATGTATCATTAACTAATTTTAGTTTTGTCAAGCAAGGTCAGAAGTACGAATTATCACAGAAATTTCCCAATGTCCAAAAGCAATTCAAAAGGGTCTTCGGAGGCAAATACCCTGGTGTGTCTTGAAATAATTTTCTTTTACAAACAAGAGAGCTACTCAGTTTTTCTGGCAAACACTTAATACAGTTGACTAACTTTATTCAAACTGTGCTCTCCTGAAAGTGAGAACAGTGCCTTCTCTTTTACCTCCAATAAAAAAAGGTTTAAAAAAAAAAAAAAACAGCACTCATGTGCAAGAAGCTCTGCAGTTAGAAACATTTAAAAGAAAAGTCTCTGTCTTCAAGAGTACAGTCTTACTGATGTATAAAGAATTTCCTCTTACTTGTCCATAATAAAGTATGTATTTTATTTAGGGAAGATATATCTTCAAGGCTAAACATTTTTTAAAAGCACTCACTTTATAATCCTTAAGTAAAGAAAGCTTTTCCTAAGAGGACTCAAAACTTAGAAAAGTACAAAAAGTAAAATTAAAGAGTGAAAAATTTGTTTACTAAGAATGTCTGAGCAGCAAAAAAAAAAAAAAAAAAAAAAAAAAAAAAAAAAACACATAAAATTACGTCAAAAACAAAAATGGGAAGAGATCTGCAACACATATGACAAAGGGCTACTTTCCCTAATCTACAAAGCACTCTTAGAAATTAGTATAAAAAAGACCACAAAGTTAAAAAAATAAAATCTGAACAAACAAGTTTAGTGAAAAATATGTAAATAGTCAACAAGTATAGGAAGATACTTTACACCTGCACTGTCCAATAATGGTAGCCACAAGACAAATGTGGCTATTTAAACTTAAAATTCAAAATTCAGTTCCTTAGTCATACTAGCCACATATCAAGTGCTCAATGTGACTCATAGCTACTATATTGGACAACACAGATATAGAACAGTTTCAACAAGTTCTATTGAACAACAAAAGAAATGCTTTGTTAATATATCAAAATGGCAGAGAATAAAGACTGATATATTCCTTGGATTATAAAGAAAAGTGGGAAAAAACAGGAACTTTCAAATTTTTGGAGGGGAATATAAGTTGGCAAAAACTCAAGTTTATAAACTCTTTATCTTTACTATTTCATCCACACAAATGCACATACACACACACAATGTACATGCATACATATATGCCCGGTGTATATACTAAAGTATCTGTTACAAAAGGAAAAAAATCTATAAATGACTTATATGTCAAATAATTGAGGACTGATTTTTAAATGATACATCTAAAAACAATGGACTATTAAGAAATAATTTAAAAGAATCAGGCAGATAAGTAATGGCAATAAAAAGGCGTCCGTGACATTCAGAAAGAAAGCAAGTTGCAGATCTGTATATAAAATATATACAGGTATACATGTTTATGCACATTTCCACATACAGGACTTATATTTCCATGTAAGTCCAGAAAGCTATATCTAAACTATCAACTATAGTTAATTTCAGTATAACTCTAAATATTTTCAATATTTCAGTATGCAAACTTTCACTTAATCCCTGTTATCAGTATAGTAGCTCATCACTCTTCATATTTCTGTTCTACTTGTTTTTTTAAGTAGTGAGTCTATAGAACTTTAAAAGAAACTCAACTAAAGTTTAAGGCAAGCAGTACTATTATTTTTAAGTCATATTTAAAGAGTTCAAGAACTTATTTGATTACCTTTTAAGAATACTAAAAACGTAAATCAAACTGTACTAAAAATACTAAATTGCACAATACTATAAACCATGAGGATGGCCTTTATGAGATATGGAAAGAAAGAACACAGAACTTGAGGGGCATTCAGAGGTCATTTGTAGAAAGGACGAAAATAGAAAGTTTTAGCAAACCCTACTGGTCACTTCTCTGTTTTTATATCTTCCACACACTGGCCTCCTTCCACACAGTTTTTGTAGTGAAAACATAATGCCCTTTAACCAACAGTAAAATTGCACAGCCTTTTAAGATGGATAGATTCTGCGGATGATGAAACAGCGAGAGCTTCTGCAAATCTGATGTTATTTTCTCAGCTCCTGTCAGAATTCTAGGAGATGCAGCAGCACCTCCCATAAAAATGTTTAACTTGTATTCAAAAAAAGATTTTGATTTTTTTTCCTTCAACGAGTTAGGAGGTTTATGGGCTTTCAAGATAGGGCAGAAGGAGGAACTGAAAATAATACAAAATTCTAGAAACAAAATACAGGGAAACTTTAATTCATTATTGCAAGAAGGAAGATCACTCAAGAAAGAATGTTACACCAAGTCAACCAGCAAATGTATCAAATGTCTTACAATTTTATGTCAATTATACCTCAATAAAATTGAAATAAAAAATAAATGTAAATATGCAGTTATTGTTTTGAAAATTATGGATCAGAGCAGTTTCTCAACTTTTAACCCACGCCCCTTACAATGCTTTCTCACTTATTTTTTATGCACTCCACAAACCAAGGTATTGCCCAGTTTTACTTTCTATCATCTGTATTACAAAAATAGATTGTTTAATATGTTTTTCCAAGATGCACACACTCTCCTGGAGATTCTAATACAAATACAAATATAATACAAATACAGACTTAAAAGGACTCTGGCCTGGTATGTATAGATCCAAGGGGTCATAACCAGATTTGGCCATACTCCTAGCCTTATTTTTTAAGAAAAAAATTACTCATGGTAAAGACTGAGAGTACTGAAAATAGTTCTAATACATGTATATTTTTCTCAAGTGTATTTTGTTAAGATGTTTATCTAAACAACTTTCTAATCATAATATATTTTTATCATTGTACTTTTAACTAATTATTTTCCATTATCCATACTTCCTCTATAAGAATAATTAGCCTATGAGTGTGACTCCTTTAATAGAAATTTTCTATCTTCCGTCTTATTCCCTAAAATTAAATAACTTGAGGTAAACACCAAAAGAAAACTATGTACATCCAAAATATTAACCAGTAAGTGAACTCTATATAGATACCACCCCCAAAAAAACTACTTTTTCTTCTGTCTATGAACTAAATACTAAAGATCCACAATTACAAACTGCTGTGCTCCTCAAACACCACTTTACTTCCAAAAGATACTCAAAAGTACCTCCAGTGCAGTCTGTCCCTTCCACCTATGATCCCAACAAACCTGTCCTTTTAGGGCATTTTTCCCTTTTACTGCTTCCCGAGATCTGGTGGACGACAAGAGAAAAGTCAGAAAGGAAACAGGATCGACAAGATTACAAAATTTCGAAAGCTCTGCTTTGCAAAAACAGCTAAATTCCTCAGGGATGTCATCAAATATTTAGATAGTGTCTTTTTTTTTAAGAATGAGCATAACTTTGAATATTAAAGTGTAATGGTTCTCAGTATCTCTGGCTTACTAGAAATTTTTCTATTTAAATTGCACCAAACATTATACTACAGATCTCTCATCCAAATCATTTCACAACCAACCATCACTGCCACCCTTAAAATTTAAAACATGTGAGACTATTAACTGACTACTTGAATAATGCTTTTTATAACTAGTGTATTTATACAGGACAAACATAAAAAAGATCAGCAGGGAGACTCCACTAGCCCTATCTCCGGTGTCCTTAGTTATTAGAACCAGTCTACACATTTAATCAGCCTGTTAGCACAATTTTACTATTATATAATAAATATGAATCTTATTATTTTGCTTTTTCAGACTGTTCATAACAACCTTACATCAATTCATGTAGCTCTCTCACATACCCCCACACACACCATATCATATATGTATATATAATTGAATAGTTTCATCTGTTGCTGTATTATTGGTCAGGAATACAAGCCCATTTTAATAATGCTCCCTGAAACAGAATAGCTCTACAATACAGGTACCAAGGACACAATGAAATAAGAAGCAGATGTTGCCTGTATTCATGAATAATTTTATTATTTCTTTGCTGAAAATGAAACTCTAGAACATTTGACCTTAATGCCTATAAAATAAGTTTGACTTCTAATTTTCTTGATCTTATAAGTATACACACCATTTCTTAATTTAAATCAGTTACTTCCGTTTGTCAAATCACTAATTTTCTAATTTCATTCTATAGTCTAAAACATTAAAGTTTTACTTTAATTTATTCCTCCTACATTTACTTCTATTCCTCCTATAAACAAAATCTTTTGAACACAAAGGTTTAGTTTAATTTCTCACTTTATAGATGATAAACCAAGAACAGGGTACTTTCTAGATTTTGGCTACTAGAAAAAAGAAAAAAGTTGTAGTGTCACAATTCTCTTTCTAAAATTCATTTTTACTTAGACTGAAGCCTTATACATTTGCCAGAATCAAATAAAAATACCAAGCCACTAATATATTAATCCCTTCAGGAACTCACTCAGAACTCTACTAATTAAACTAGTTCTTCTACCTTCAAAATTCTATTTTTTACACAGCTAGCTAGGGCATGAAATGTTCATTATAAATGAGCAAATATACTAATTTATTATAGAAAAATCTAAACAGTAGATGCAAATTTTTTTGTCACAATCTCCCAATAATTTTATCCAAAGAGATCACAATTCAAAAAGTATTGTTAAGATTCTAGAGACTTAAAATTAATTAACATAATTAGGGCTGGGTCTGCTTACCTATAATTAAAATTTACCATCCTTCTTTTAATAAAAGAGGTCTTAAGGAATTCCTCAAGGAGAAGAAAGTGAAATAGCCTTCTGCGAAGGGGCAATTTCCCAACAACCAAAAAAATTATTTCTAGAGTTTTATCTTTTAGCGGAAACTGCCAGTAGTCACAATCATGAAAATATACTGTAAGTGAAAACACTCAATAAATAAAATGTGATTTTATTTACTAACTTTTTCATATCTCCAAATGAAACAGAAATACAAGTTTAAGACTGATCAATTCCCTAACGTGTAAAGTTTCCAAAACAAATGCACAAGACCAAATAAACAGCAGTACCCAGATTTGGGGAAATAAAAAAGACTGGAGAATACCATACCAAAATGTTAACAGATACAGCTCTGAGGGTGAAATAGTGATTTTTTTATTTTCTTATTTACACGTTTCTATAATCTTCTAAATTTTCCCACAGTGAACATTACATTTATATTCAGAAAAATCTCATTTAAAAAAACCATACGTCATATAATAAAGGTTCATTTAGAAGGGCTGGCTCTCCATGTTGTACAAGTATTACAGACATGATTAACCATTAAAAATAATGTCTCCACTCGTTCTTACTTCCCAACACTAAAACGCTGTTTTATGTCCTATTACTTTTCTGCTGCACCCTCAAAAATGGAATGAACTTCGCTTTCTCCTAACGTTTCATTTCTACATACATACACGCTTTTAATTTTTTTCATAAAACAAAGTTCTCACTAATCCTAAAAAGTCCATTTTTTAAAACCTACCTCTAAATTTCGTTATACCAAAATTAGGAAGAAGAAAAAAAAAAGGTGGTTTTACCCACCAAGTACAACTTCGAGGCCATCATCATTTTAGCTACGGAAAAGTCAAGGCCGGGTAAACTACACGTCCCACCATGCATTGCAGCCTTGTTCAGAGTAGGTCTCTACGGAAACAGAAAAAAAAAAAAATCCTACAAGTCCCACCTGTTACTTCGTTTCTAAACACCTCCTGCACTTTCAGCTCCAACAGCAAACAAAAACAAGAGCCTCGTGACCTCACATCGGATCAGGGAGCCCAGACAAGTAGGGGGCCTGAGGTCAGGCGGCTAGTCCGCTCTAGCGGGTAAATTCTACCAAGCTCCTGCGCTCCCTTCTTCCCGGGGCTGAGTGCACGCACAAGCAGTCTCCTGTCTGCACCCAATGGGGGCTCCTCAGCCGCACAAGGGAGAAGAACCGGTTACTGTGCAAGAGCAACAGACTTCCCCATGCCGGGGCGGGGGCTACCACAGAGTGGGGGTAGAGCGACGTGACCCCGAGAGAAAGCTTCAAAACACCTAGAGGACTCGTCGCAGACGCAGGGAGAAGCCACAGCCCCGCGGCGACCCTCTTCCGCTGGGCGCCTCCATTCCCATAGGGATCACAACCCCCACACTAACCGCCGCCCTCTCCGCGCGGTTTTGTGCCCCCTCAGCCGGGTCGCTGGACCAATGACCTCCCTTCCCCTGCGACCGTCGGGCGGCGAGGGAACGAAATCCTCTCGGCCTTTCCCTTCGCGCCCTCCCCCTTACCGTCTTGGCGGCCTCCGCCCAGGTCCTGCCCTTCTTCCTACGGCCCTTTTCCCTCATGTCGGGTCTTGAACTGACTGGGAGGCTCCCGTGTCCGGGCTCCAGCCGCCCTCCCTGCCTGCTGTGCCCTGCGCTGCTTTTCCCGCGGTGCCGGGAAAGGTGGGAGAAAGGGGAAGTCAGGCCGAAGTAGCACCCAAGCAGAGGAAGCGGCGAGGGTGTTGCGCGGGCGGGTCTATGGGGCGGCCGGTCCTTCTGCTGCCGTTGCCACTGCTACCGCCGCTGCCATATTGGGTCCTTACTGTACAGGCAGCCGCTACGGTCATGTGACCGCTCCCGCGCGGCCGTCACTACTGTACGCAGCCGGCCGCGAGAACGAGC
>NW_006434835.1:15371688-15396635 GCF_000325575.1 Pteropus alecto
TTCCGTTCTCCTCCTCTCCTCGGGAGCATGCGCGTGAGGGTGGTTTGACGCTAGCCTGCGTGGGGCGCCCGGCGCCACGCCTACCCTGAAAATCTGCCTGCGGAAGCGGAACATGATCCATCCCGGAAAGGGTTTTGAACGGATTCTGACCGCGTGCGAAGCGCCGCCCTGGCTGTAGAGACTTGGAATAGACAGGCTCTTCCCCCAAGGGGAGCGACTCTCGCAACTATCAATTTCAGTAAACCTTGTGCTAGTGTTTTTTTCATTTGTCCATGTTCATTTTTACAAAGATTATCTTCTTGAAGATTTGCAGCAATTCTCTTCTGCTTAATGGATGAGGCAACTTAAAGTTGAGTGATTTACCAAACTCATGAGTCTCGGATGTAGAGAAACCAAAAATCAAATTGCCAACTCAGACGCCTTTTCACCTCCCCAGAATGCCTCTCAAACCTAGGTGACGTATTTTTAAGGCCACTAATAACTACATTTATGCTTTTACACGTGAATCGTCTCATCAGGGATACAAGTGGTTTCTTTTTTATCCTGTTGAGCTCAGTCCTGGAACAGTGCCTGTACGTAACAGGTGCTCAGTATTTGCTGATTCAGCTGTGTGGTCAGAAACCATCATTTGTAGTGTCCATAGCAGCCTCCTGAAAGATCCAGAATGTGGCGTCTTCTGTCGCGTTATCCATGTCTTCATACTTTGCAAAGTAAAAATGTGTAATAACGCCTACTGAAGTCCCAAATCCACCTGTTTCAAGATGCAGCTTCCAGTCCACTAAAGTTACTGTATTCTAAAATAGGACTGAGAGTTGAGCTGCCTCTTGGAAGGAAAAACAGGTGAGAGCAGTACTTAATATGGAGTCCATGGATGGGTGTTAGCAGTTCATGGGCCCCCTAAAATTGTGGACAATATTTTGTGGGTGTTAATTGTGCATTTTCTGAGAAGAGGATTCATAACTTTTCCTCAATTTTTCGAAAGGTCCGTTACACCAAAAAAAGTCTCAACAGGAAGTTTAAGAGGCCATCGAGACACTTCTTTATAGTTCTAAGTCATCAATCAAACAGCCATTAATGTGGATATATTTTCACAAATTCCTTTAATAACACATAGCACTATCCATGACACTAACGTATTTATCATCTCCCTCTAAAGCCTAGGTCTATAGTCAGTTCAAGAAGCCCCCTCCATCCCCAGCTGTCTACTGGATCTTGCCATCCAGCCCTGTTGCCTGGGCAGTCTACCTCAACTTGTTTTCAGACCCTACTAGGCCAGATACTCACATTGTCTTTATAGTCATACACTGTATAACAACATTTCGGTCATCACCTGACTGCGTATATGACAGTGATCCCAAAAGATTATAGTGGAGCTGAAAAATTCCTATCACCTAGTGACATGGCAGCCATCGTAATGTTGTAGCACAATGAATTACTTGTGCATTTATGTTGGTGCTGGTATAAACAAACCCACTGCACGGCCAGTCTTAGAAAAGTATAGCACATACAATTATGTATAGTACATGATACTCGATAATAAATAACTTACTGGTTTATGTATTATACTTTTTATCATTATTTTGGAGTGTACGCTTTCTATTTATATAAAAAAAGTTTTCTATAAAACAGTATCCCCTATTACACTGGCAGTAGCCTCATACATCTTATGACTATTGTCTCTTAATTGCATCATTTTCTCTTGTGTTTGATTTAATCTCAAGTTTTTTTGGGCAGTAACATGCTAACCTAGAAGCTATAGGCTATACCATATGGCCTAGGCGTATAATAGGCTATTCCTTCTAGGTTTGTGTAAGTGCACACTATGATGTTCGCAAAAAGATGAAATCACCTAATCATGCATTTCTCAGAATGTATTCCTGCCATTAAGCAGCTAATGACTGTCTCTTTGCATTTCTGAAGTTCTATCTCCAGATTTTAATCCAAGGATAGGGAGTGTGGTATTGCAGTCTACTTTTTAATCTTCCACAGATCTGGATAGTTTATTATTGAGTTATAATTCCCCAGAGAGTGTTTTTGTCCCAATGGCAATTAATTCAATTTGTTATGCCTATTTGCATCTCTTGCATCATTTCTACTATAGTTCTGGATTTCCCCAAATATTCTGTCTCTACTCCCACCCTACTCAAGCTCATCTTTCATAGGATGCCAGATCTTTCTTCTTAAAATTCCACCCCCAACCATAAGACCTTCCAAAGTTCCTGATTAAGTCAAAATTTCTTAGCCCTGCTTCTCCTTTTGCCTCTTCATTTGGCTAATAACAGATTCATACATGATATAAAAATTAGTGGCCACCAGGTGCAGTCTCACCTTATCTCCCTTCAGCCCTAAATTATAACCTTGCTAATTCTAACCTCCTCTTTACCATAGGTTAATTTCTCCAAGAGCACACTGCATCCCGTACTGTATACAGGACCCTATCCCTTCTCACTTTCCTCAGAATGTCTCTCCATAAACGATCTTTATTTTTTCCATTATTTTCTAGTTCTGACCCCCCACCACCTCTTATACAAGCATACTCAAGATCCTCCTAGCTTTAATAAAGAAGTCTCTTTACCCTACCACCCTACCCTACCAAATTATTTTTCTCCCTTCTTGGCCCATAAATATCTGGAAAGTGTAGACTACACTCACTGTCTCTACTTCCACAGTGCCCACCCACACTTCTGCCCTTCAAAGTATAATAATACTTTTCCTCTAGATTAAGAAATAGCAGAGGCACAAACTGAGGATGAGAGGAATCTATGTTTGAACAAGAGAAGCTGGAGACTGAGTATAATTGGGACCTCAGATCAGCTTCGGTGGTGGAGGTTGTAGTTCTTCCCACTTCCCTCTCCTTACAAGAAGCCCACCAGAACCTGGAAGACCTGCATCCAGCACTTACACAATAAGTGATGTCAAGAGGTACAAAAAATGGACTGTAAAGGACACTGCAGTTCACTTGCACCATCCCCCTCAGCTGTTGGGAGTCTTCTCTCAGAAGCTTTCTCAGCTGACGAGAGTGCCCAAGGTCACTTCTTAGGACAGCTTGCATCTAATGACTGGTCAATGAGGAGTATAAAGTCCTGGCCACCTCATCCCAACTCAGGACATCCCAGCTCAGAGCTTCCCATAGAATTAGCTAAAGCATTTGTTGAAACTGTATCAGAACCTAATTTCTCCCTCTGCCCAATTCTGCTTCCTTCACTCCCCTATACCTGTTGATCCTGAGGACACACTAATAAACTTCCTGTATGTTAACCTCCACCTTACAGCCCACTTCCTGGGAGCCCTACTCTGCAACAAAGCTAGTATATACATATAAAATTTCTAGAAGGATACACAAGAAGTTATTAAAAGTAATTACCTCAGAGTAATGGGACTGGTGGTTGGGGATTGTGGAAAGAAGACTTTGTTTCCTTTTTTAATAAAAAAATTAATTATGATTATTAGTGAGAGCTAACTAATAGTATTTTTAAAAGAGAGAAGGATTTTACTCCTTTTCTTCCTAGGTTTTTTCTGCTGCCATATGGGAAGCAATCTAAAACTTATTGAACTAAATTCTTTTTATCCCCTGGGAAAAAGCACACTATAGTACCCCTGCTAAAACATCACACTATGCCCCAGAAGTAAAATGAACAAATATGAGCAGAAAATTCACAAAAAAGGAACTTCATTAGGTGATAAATATTTAACAATAATATCTACTTCATGAGTATCAGTGAAATCTAAAATAAAATATAATTAACCAATGAAAGAATTTATTTAAGAATCCTGATTAAAGATACTTGTATAAAAATTAACAGCTGTTACTAGAGGCTTGGAGAAAGGGAGTATGGGGAATTATTATTTAATGGGTACAGGGTTTTAGTTTAGGATGATGAAAATGTTCTGGAGATGGATAATGGTAATGGTTGCATAAGAATATGAATGTGTTTAATGCCACTGAGTTGTACTTTTAATAATAGTATCTGCTCTGATCTTTGTTATTTCCTTCCTTCTACTAACTTTGAGCTTTTTTCATTTTGTCTTTTCGGGTTCCTTGAGATATAAGGTTAGATTGTCTATTTGAGAGCTTTCTTTTTTTCTTAACATAGTTTATTGCTATAAACTTCTCTCTTAGAACTGCTTTTGCTGCATCCCTTAAGTCTTGGTATATCATATTTCCATTTTCCTTTGTTCCTGGATATATTCTGATTTCTCTTTGATTTTTCAGGAGTATGTTGTTTAATCTCTGTATATTTGTAAATTTTCCAGTTTTCTTGCAATTGATTTCTAGTTTCATATCATTGTGGTTGAAAAAGATCCTTGATAGGATTTCAATTTTCTCAAGTTTATTAAGGCTTATTTTGTGGCCTACTATAAGATCTATCCTGGAGAATGTTCCATGTGTACTTGAGAAGGGTAAGTGTTCTGATGCTGTTGAATGGAATGTTATGTAAATGTTAAGTCCACCTGATCTAGTGTGTCATTTAAGTGCAATGCTTGCATATTGATTTTCTATCTGGGTGATCTATCCATTGTTCAAAGTGGAATATTGAAGTCCCCTACTATTTTTGTATTGCTGTCTATTTCTCCCTTCTGATCTGTTAATATCTATTTTATATACTTAGGTGTTTCTATGTTGAATGAATAAATATTTATAAATGTTATATCCTCTTGATGAACTCATCCTTTTGTCATTATATAATGACCTTCTTTGTCTCTCGTTATAGTCTTTGGCTTAAAGTCTATTTTATGTGATATAAGTAGAGCTATACCTACTTTCTTTTGATTTCCATTTGTGTGGAATAACTTTTTCCATCCCTTCACTTTCAGTCTACATGTGCCCTTAAAGTTGAAGCGAATCTCTTGTAGGCAGCGTATAATTGGGTCTTGTGGGGTTTTGTTGTTGTTGTTGTTGTTGGTTTTCTTTACATGAAGCCACTATATATCTTTTGCTTGAAGAAGGAACGAAATATATTTTTTAAGTTTCTTCTGTCATATGTTAAAAAGATACTCAGGTACTTCTTATAATTTGTTTCAGTATGAGCCTAGATTAAGTAAATAATGCACGTGGTAATCAGGTTGCATTACAATTAACTTACACACCCCAGTTTGATAGAATTCATCCAGTTATGTCTAAAGGCAGTCCAAAAAAAATTTCCGTTTTAAGAAATTTCTTCCTGTTGTCTCACAGATAATAGAACCAAGATTAATTCCAGGGAAAATAGATTGATCAATTGCTTTAAAAACACAATATTAAATAAACAGTGTAGTATGAATGCACCAGAGCCCATACTGCTGAGGCCCTCATTAGCTCTGTCCTAGCCACAGACTTCAGTCTTACCAGTTTGCCATCTCGAACATAATTTCCTTGAGCAAGGTCATGAACAGGAGGAAGGCTATAGGTAGATTCCATTTGAAGTCCTTGCCTCTGACCCCATGCTGGTCAACAGCAGTGGGTACACAGAGGAAGACTGCCTGGGCTATAATTCCCCCACCTGAGTACATTCTACCTATTGGAAGTTGGGCAAGCCACTTAACCTCTTTAAACCTCAGTTTTCTCTGCTAAGGTTATTGTGGGGTCTGAACAGAGTAATATATGTAAAGCGATTAGAACTGGGCCTGGTACATTGTAAGCTATCGATAAGTGTTAGCTATTGTATCTTATATATTACACCTGACCAGCAAAGAGGGCAAAAGTAGACCTTCTCAACTCTTCTCCCCTCCTGCAAAACTTATAAATAACTAGCTATTCTCTACTATGCAGAGAAATTTAGCTTACTTAGTGACCAGGCCAACAAGAACCTAGAAGAAAAGAAAAGAAAAGAAAAGAATTGACTATTTAATGTCTGCTATATTCCTGGCAATTTATATAAGGATATAACGATTCAGGAACTCCTGAAGAAATATTTATTTTAGGGACAATTTTTGCCAACTAGTACTATGACCTTGAAATACTCAATCTTATCCAGTTAAACAGATTAATTTAGTATCTTTCGACCATGAGCCAAATACTGAGGACTAGAAAGGAGAGCAAGACTGAAAAGCAATGAGGATAGGATGGTGTCTGTCGTGTTCATTGTTATATTTGCAGTGCTCAGAATAGTGCCTTGTAATAGGAAGTGCTCAATACATTTTTACTGAATGAATAAACAGGTAAATTAATGACTGATCAAGACACAGTTCCTCTCCCAAGCAGCTCATGTTACAGTAAGAAAGACCTATTGACAAATAAAATACCATGCCTTATCATACATGTAACCATAAATGTATATATAAGATCTTAAAGTGACATAGAAGAAGAGGTGATAAACTCTATGGGGATTAGGGCTGGGGAGGGTGTCAGGCAATGCTTCCAGGAAGAGGCTTTTAGATCATGATTTAAAATGACAGCCATTGAAGAGAGCAGTCCAGGCGGGGAGAGTAAATGAGATTAGAAGCGGGGAGGACAGTTAGGAGGTCTTTGCAGTACTTGAGGGGACATTATGTTCAGGTTCTAGATGAGGATTTCTAACCTGAGGTCCAGGTAAGGCGTCCATTAGTTTAGACAAATTGACGTTTTTATTTTCACTAACCTTAAACAGATTTTTGTCACCTATGACTTTGTCACCAATAGAAATCACTGATATTTTTATATTATAATACATTATTATTTATATTATATCATTTATCACAACTTCACATTTCAATATTTTAGACCTGCCACTAGATCTCGTTACTTAATGGACTAATAATGAAGCACATCTATCGCCATGTCATAAATTTGTCTTTCTAATAAACTGATCATTGTATGTCGATATAAATGTCTTTCTTTCTAATCCTATGTATTTTATTTACACATTGAAAGAGATTCTGAGGAGTCTATAAGCTTCAACAAACTGCCAAAGGAATTCATAGCAAAGAAACAAACAAACACAAGAACAAGTGGTGGAAGTGGTTAAGAATCCCTACTCCACAGTCAGGTCGAGAGGATGAAATCCCAGTTTCACCACATAAGTGTGTGACTTCAGGCAAATGTTTAAAAAATCTTTCTTGGCCTCAGTTTTCTCATGTGGAAAATGGGTGTCATATTGACAGTATTTATTTCATAAGTTTGTTGTAAATAAATAAATACACATAAAAAGCTTGAAATAGTGTCAGGTATATAATAAGTATTCAATAAATAATAGTATTTTAATCTGTTTAGATCTTGGTTTCTGAAGAAAATCCAACCAATGATCCTGTAAATTCAGCATTCCTTGAGACTGTAGCCTCTTTGTGAAGATTTTCCTAAGTGCTATTTATGGCAACAGCCAAAGAGCCCTCATTTTCTTTCCTTCTCCTTTTTTTATTAGTTAATTTGAGGATCAATGAAGTATCAACACAAGGTCCTCCCTTTCTGCAAAGAACTAAAAAGGCAACTTCCTGAGAATCAAGGTTAATGTATAAACACAGATTTAAAATTAATAGAACCCCTCGGAAAATATTCTATTCCATGTTTTCTAAAGTGTGAATCTGGATGCTACTGACAGGCATGAACTAGCTCACTTCATGGGCGTGAAGGGAAAACCAGAGCCAGCTTAAACTATACTGTACTGCCAGTTGATCAGAGACTCAGAGATATAGGAAGCAGGAAAGAAGGCAAAGGAATTGAAGGCCAGCCAGGAGCAAGCTGGGAATAACCTTGCTGTGCTGCCCCTTAGTTACCATGTACTCCTCCTTTGTCCAGCCAGATATCTTCAGCATCTCATTAGTTTTCTGCCTCCTGAGGAATTTGACTGTCCATTCTGAAGTTGTCTTAAATGCTGTCCACATTCACAAATATTCCCTAGAGGTAAAAAAAACATTTAAAACTGTTCATTCTAGCAAGAGATTTTTTTTTTACATAGATGAGGATATAGCCCGAACCTAAAATGATTTAGGTTTGAGTCCTAACTTTGTTATTTACTGCCTGAATGAACTAAAGCAATTTATTTAGATTGTCTAATCTTCAATTTCTTCATCTCCCAAAAATTGGGAAAATTTACTCAATGGAAATTCATTTTGAGCCTAATTATGTGACAGGCTCAGATTTGGGTGTCGAGAATACAGAAGTAAACTGGATAGGTAAGGCCCTGGTTCCCTTACTTATTCAAGTGGAGATCAGAGAGAAATAGACAAGCCAATACCAGATATTGATAAATGCTTGGAAGACAATGTATCAAGTTGATGTATAAGAGAGTAACTAAGTGGGAGCATCTTTAGATTACAAGGAAGCCTTGCTGAGAATTTGACATTTAAGCTGAAGCAGGAGACAAGAAAGACAAAAAGGAGCTAAATGAGGAATGGAGCATTCCAATTAAAGGGGAATTTCAAAGGCCCTAAGACCAAAGAAAGAGTTTGATATATCACTGGAATATAAACAAGATTTAAAATAGAGTGAGGTGGAGGGGGATCAAGGAAGAGGTGGGAGAGGTGGGCAGGACTGAAGAAGTGGAGGAGGATGTGGGAGATTTGAGGAAAGCAGAGAATGTGTGAAATAGTCGTTTTGGAGACTGAAGAGAGAACTTACTGGGGAAGTGTAGTAGGGTTGCTTGGCAGCATTGAGAGACTCCATTTGAGATGTGTGGTCATGAAGTTAAACTAGAATTAGTTGGCATAGTGGATGTTTTTCTGAGGATTAGATAAAATGAATGGCAGTTTTTGATATTTGATAGACGATCTAAAAAGTTAAATAGCTATCATAAGAGGTAGGAAAAAAAAGATGAGGAAAACTAAAAAAAAACACCTCATCTGTTTTTGACATTTGCCATTCACAGAAGAGGTAAATATGTAATACACTATGTATTCTGATCTTTGGTTGAAGACTAAGGTTTTCTTCTAAAGTGAGGGTTTGTTTTTGTTTTTTTTTGTTTTTTTTTTGAATCTGGATATTTTAAAATCAAGTGTTTTTGCAAGCCTAATACTAAATGCTGTGATTTTTGTTCTTGTGGCCTTAATAAACTGGTAGTAAATTTCTTTGGTCAGTCCCTTACAGAAGTACTTCCTTATATTCGAAATACAGGAACACAGCTCATCTCAGTATGTACACAAAATTTGCTTCTCTTTATCTTTTTGAGTGTTCAGACAAAAGAAAGATTTCTTCTGGTAACTTTCCAAGATGTTTTGAAATGTTAATTCAAAACATTGGTACCTGCGAACAACTCTGCAGCCTAGGATATGACATCTATTGCAACTTTAAATATAATCACCTCGCAACACAGAAATGGAGATAATCATACCTGAGATTTCCTGTAATTTCATCTCACTAATGAGATCTTTTTTGACAAATCCCTTTTAAAGACTTCTTAGGTTTAGAAGTCTTGTTGCAGAACAAGCACTGATCCTGATATGGGATATAACAAATGCCAAATGAACTAGATTTTAACTGGACAGGATCTGGAGTTGGTGGGGACCTCAGGGGCAGCAACTGGAAGACAGGTAGGTATTGAGAGGTGACAATGACAACTGGATTGCTAGGAGGCTAGTAAGGAATCCTGCAAGGGAAAATAAGTGAGATTACCTGCTAGGAGGCAAAGAGCAATGGAGAAAAATCTGAGAGCAAGCAAAATGTGGGATTTTAGGCATGTAATCTGACAGCAACTGTGAGAACTCCAGCTCTCACTGTCAGAGAAGTTAAAGAAAACAAGGAAGGCCCCACCTTCAGTCCTTGAGAGCCCCACCTCTATGTTCTACAAATTCTTTCCCAAAGTGGTAGTGTCTCCCAGAAGCAGCATCCATTCCAATGTTCTTGGTTCCTCAAAGAAACCTCCTCCTATCCACTTTCCATCCCCTTTCCACATGTGTTTATAAGTTGGAGAAAAAGAGGTTCTGAGGTTGCAGCAAATGCGGCTGATTTCCGACACATCCGCCTAGCACTCAGTGTTTCTATATGTGCTGACAGTTCCTCCTGCAAGCATCTGGGACTCTCTGCCTGAGAGTTTTCCCTAATCACTGGAGCAGGCTTGACTCATCATGAGCAGGACAGACCAGAAAAGCCAGTATCTTAATGCCGCTAGGAGTGACTGTCAAACAATGATTGACTGGAATTGGTGTAGAAATACCTATTACTATGAAATGAACTCCCCCAAACCAGTAGCTTAAGACAATGATTTGTTATTTCTCATAATTCTGTGGGTAGACTGGGTGGTTTCTCTTCTGGTTTTGCCTGGGCTCACTCACATGACTGCATCGAACTGCAGAGTTAGCTGGGCTGAAAAGTCTAAGCTGGCATCACTTACATGTCTTGCAATTGACCTTGGCTGTTGGCTTGGGAGACTTTAGTATTTCTCTACATGGCCTTCTTTCCTTTAGTAGGCTAGACCAGCTTCCTTGTCCAATGGAGATATCAGAATATCAAGTGGGCAAAGGCAGAAGCTATAAGGCTTCTGTCTCAAGGCCTAGTCTTTGAAGCTGGCACAATATCACTTTTGCCATTTTTATTCAAAGCGAGTCACAAGATCATCCCAAATTCAAGGAGCAATGGCTAACAAACCATGGTGTTCCTAGGAAAAAATAGATAAGTAGACAGTAAGGGTTTTGCTTAACTTACAGAATCAAAAAAAAAAAAAAAATCAAGAATGAATGTAGCAGATACATAGACACTTGTACATAATCCCTTCTCTAGAGTGAGCCCCCTTCCCTCAGAGTCACACTTGTACATAATCCCTTCTCTTTGAGAACCCATGCCTTGCTTCTAGCCAATAGAATATGGAAAAAATGATGGGATAGTCACTTCCTTAATTAAGTGATGGGATAGTCACTTAACTGGTTGTTGTAAAAGACTCCATCTTAGCCAACTGCACTGAGAGATCCTCCTCCTGGCCTTGAAGAAGCAAACTGCTAAAAGGTGAACTGCCTGTAATAGAGAGGATCATATGTCAAGAGCAGCCCCCTTTGTCCTACGACTGCAAGGTACTGAATTCAACCAACAACTATATCAACGTGCAAGAGTACTCTGAACACCAGAAAGGAGCTCCATCCAGAAAGTAGCCCATCAGACACCTTGGTTACAACCTGAGAGACCTCAAGTGGGAGATCCAGCTAAGCCGTGCCTAGACTTCTCTTCCATGGACACTGTATGATAATAAAATAGGATTAGTTTTAAGTTGCTAACTTTGCAGTGATTTGGTATGCAGCAATATAAAACTAATACAAGTGAATAGAAAGCTGAGATCAGCCGCTATAATGAAAAAATCCAGTTTCCAGACCTGAGCCAGGACTCACACCTGGAGTCCATCAATTGAAGGAGATGACAAGTTCCCTTGAGGAAGAACCCTAATATGCTGCAACAAGTATATACATTAATAACTCCCTTGATCCTTCCACAAAAGGATTTATGGCCATTTACTACAGTAACTGAACAATGGAGGAAAGGGACTATATGGATTTTTTGAGAGCACTGAGTTGACAGTGATACCAGCTGGCTCAAAACACCAGCATGGCTCCGTACTGGAGGATCCCCTGGTTAGAGCATTTTGTTCCCAGGTGAGGCTGCAGTAATCTCAAAGATGGGCATCTGATGCTCCTCAAAGATGAAAGCAAGCAGCTAAAACCAGAAGAAAGGTTGGCTGAAGGTGAGGAGGATCTAGACTGGGTGTTAGAGGAGGGAGTTGATAAATATCGGTACAGGTGGGACTGAGTAATCAGTAACAGGGACTGAGGCTGGTTCTATTAACTCACCTCAATTAATTTTTATGTTGCTGGCTTCCACCATGAAGAGTCAGTGACAAAATTGACTTAATATGGGAGACAAGGACATCAGAGTGGAACAAAGTATATTGGTGACCTGCACCTATTCGCTTGCCAGAGACCTCTGCTCACTCTGATGGCTTTTTCCTGCCAACTTGTACCTGCTGGCTTTCTCCAGCCCTAGGCGCATATTCACCTCACATCTGGGACCAAATGCAATTGCCAGGGTGTTAATGTACTTGGCTCTCAAGCAAAAAGTGAAAGGAATTGGTGTGTAAATAACCCAGCCTCTTTGCTTTTCTGGGGGACAGCTCTGAAACATATTCTGCAGTCTCCTGGAGGTCCCCACGTGGAGCTGAGCTCTGTGCTCACTAACTCCTCTGCCTGACTCCCTCTCTCCTGTTTCCTTCCTCGCTCCTTCAAAAGGCCACATGAATTTCAGACATTGCTAGCTGAAAATAATTAATAATAATTGTAATTGATAAGCACACAATCTATTTCCCCTCTTCTGAATTTTAATCCTCCACCCACAAAAAAACACACTCTAATGGTGAAATTTGTGACTGTAGTGCTTAAGGAAGCTGCTTTGGGAGAGAGACTCTATTCTGAGGCCCCTCAAATCAGCCAAGAGAGGGTCATCTATTCTACTTACAAAGTAATTCAGCCCTGGGTATTTGGATATTTCAATTTTTTATTGAGACTTTTTTGAAAAGAAGCAGTGGTTGTAGTCTACGTCCACCTCCTCCCACAATCTGTTTCAGTTTTACCTAAATGGTACATCGTAGGCCCGAGAGTCAGGGACAAGGAGCTTCCTGTCCTGCTATGCTCCATTGAATTCCCTGAGCAGGCTTTCCTCGCCTAGGGCCTGAATCCTAGCTACACCAACGTGCAGAAGATTCCCTAGGGATCCTGCTTGCCTGCCTGAGCTCAGCCCTTGGAAAAGAGAAAGGCAGACCTAAGGACTGGACTTTTCTGCCCCTCTGGAGCTCCAGCAGAGCCCTCATAAGTATGCCTTATCTCTCAGCTTGATTCCCTGGAAATAAACCTGCAAACACTTTGGAGACCAACTGCCCCTCCCGTGCATAACCATAAGGAAGGGGAACTCTCGTGCCCCTGGCTTCAAACAGTGGGTAACACTGTGTCTTTGGGAAACAGGACTCAGTTTAGGTAAAACATCAGTGACTCACTTAGCTTTTTCTTCTAGCTCTTCTAGCTTGTGTCTATGAGTGGTATGGTAATCACGTCTATTGACACCTCGAAGAAAGCAAGAAGAGAAACAAGTATTTGTTGAATGCTTATTATAATGGTTGCTACCATGCTAGGCAGTGGTTCTCTCTCTCTCTCTCTCCTTTTTATTATAAAAAATTCCAAACATATACAGAAATATAAAAATAGTATAATGACCTCCCATTTATCCATCACCCAGTTCAACAAATATTCAGAACCAACCTCATTTTATCTTTATCCCTACCCTTTTGAAGCAAACTCCAGATACCATTTTTTCTGGAAATAATATTTCCACATGTATCTCCAAGAGATAAGGACTCTTTTACAATATAACCACAAATCATTAACATATACCTTAAAGATTAACAATAAGCCAGTCAGTATTCAAATTTCCCTGAAAGTATATATACATATATATATACACACACACACACATATATATATGTGTATGCATGTGTGCATGTGTGTGTGTGTGTGTGTATGTATATGTGTTTGTTCTTTTTTAAACCAGTTCAGGCATTTCTCTTAATCATTTTTGAACCCAGCCCTGCCCTTTTTCATCTATGTGCGTTCACATTTGTTGTCTCCTCTGCCTAGGTTGCCCTTTCTTGCCAAAGGAGCAAGACACAGCCTTCCAGCTCTGTTCAAATATCACCTCCTCCAGGAATCTTTCCCCTGAAAAACTCAACAGCCAGTCATTGCCACAGCACTAACACTCAGCACTGTTGTTGCCTTTTTCTCCTCCAGACTGGGAGCTCCTTGAACACGTGAACTTTATTCTCCTGGTCTTTGTAATCCCAATAACTAGCATGATACCTGGCCCATAGTATTTTCTTTAAGCTAGAATATTATTTCTAAGGAGGAGTTCCCAAGGCCTTTCTATTGTTCTTGGTGTTGACCTAACCTTTTCTAAAGTTCAGTGTCTTTTGCAAAGATAGTATATTTCTTTCTCCCTGATCTGTGCTGGGGGTTGACCTGGTGTTTTCAATATGAAAGCTTTGAGAAATCATTGGAGGCAGGATTAATTGGTTTAAAGCTTTTTTTTTTTAAGATTCCAAGATTCATATACACTAGTCCCATTTTCTGTGGGGGATGCATTCCAAGACCCCAGTAAATGCCTGAAGCCAAACTCTATACTATGTTTTTTTCTCCTATACATACACACCTTTCACTTAAAGAAAACACTTTATGGCTGCTCTTTGGCATATCTGAATTGCCAGCATCTCTACTCTTACACTTTGGGGGACATTATTAACTAAAATAAAGGTTACTTTAACACAAGCACCGTGACAGTTGATCTGATAACTGAAATGGCTACTTAGTGATTAACAGATACGCTGCACAAGGGATGATTCATGTCCTGGGTGGGATGACATGAGATTCCATTATACTACTCAGAAGCACACATAATTTAAAACTTATGAATTGTTTATTTCTAGAATTTTCATTTAATATTTTCGGACAGTGGTTGACTGTAGGTAACTGAAATCATGGAAAATGAAACAGTGGGTAAGGGGGGACCACTGTAAAGCAGAAAGATTGAGGGAAGAGAAAGCAACTTTGTCAATCAGCAGCCCGTTCTGAGATTAATGTAGTAAGAGCTGCATAGAACCTAAAGAAAAGGATATTATCCTTGCCCTCTAATTAGACACAATCTACAAACCTTCTGTTTCTCTGAGAAGAACCTTAGAACACTCTCAGTTTCCACAAACTATAATTAATAACAGTTCGAATGATAGTTTTCAAGTATTTCTTTAAACTCAGGACTCCTTCAGATTTATCTAGACTGCAAGATCAGTATGATGCACAGATAAGAGCTCTAGTGGAGAGGTAGCGAGCAGATCTTTGGGGACCAGTTCTATTGGGGTCTCTGCTAAACCCCATCCTTGTGGCCCCTGAGACACAGAACCCAGGGCACGAGATCAGTCTGTCACCATTCGACCACTATTGAGTGCCTGCTGTGTCTGGTACCGGTAGCTCTGTGCTCAACAAGACAGATGAACTTCCATTTTCTTGGATTTACATTCCAGGGGAGATGAGGGAGAGAAGCAGTAATTGTAAACCAGTGGTTCTCAAACTTTCGTTTTCGTCAGAATCACCTGGAGGATTTGTTAAACTACAGATCTCTGGAGCCCTCCCCCAGAATGTCTGATTCAGTAGGTATAGAGGGTCTGAGAATGTGCAGTTCTAATAAGTTCTTGAGTGATGCTAAAATGGCTAGTCCCGGGACCACACTGAAAACTACTAATGTCAACATTCAAATAAATAAAATATCTTCAGATAATGGTAAGTGCTATGCTTTCAGAAAATAAAAAAGGGCAATGGAGTAGAAATTACCTGGGTGGACAGCCACTTTAGGCTGGGTGGCCGAGGAAAGCTGAGCTGAGAAGGTGACATTTGATTTGAGACCTGAATGATGAAAAGGAGCCAGTCATTTAAAAGTCTAGGGGAAGGTCATTCTGAGAAAATGACACAGCAAGTGCAAAAGCCCTGAGCAGGGAAAAAGCATAGCATATTCGAGGAACAAAATAAGACATTCAAAGTGCCAGGGTAGCTGCAGGGTACTTCGAAGGGGGCAGAATGATGGAAGATTGTCATAGAAGTAGACAGAAATCAGATCACGTAGGACCTGGTAGGCCATTGAAAAAAAATCGAGTTTTTAAAGTGGAATGGGAAGCCATTGGAAGGTTTTAAGCAGGTAACTCATGTAAATTTATTTTAAAATTTAAATATAATTTCTTTGCTATGAAATACCTCTTTGGCTATTGTGTGAAGAATGCTCACTGAATGGCAGGAGGGAAGTGAAAGCAAAGATAGAAGCTCCGAGACCAGATTTGGTAGGGGGAGGGGAAGTAGCAGATAATGGGAAGCTATGCAGAGGTGAGGACTTGTTAATGGGAGTGACGCAGCATAATGCTTTGTTCCATGTAGGTCTTCAGGAAAAACGTCATTAAATAAATGCATGAATGAAACTCTCTTCCTCCTTTCCAAAGTGCCATGATTACAATCCTTCACTTCACTGATGAAATGAAGAATACTGTAAATGATCATTCCCAAACTGGATTCCATTTTCTAGTTCGTAACAGGTTTTATAAAGGTGTGTGTGGATGTGCACGTGCATGTGAGTTGAATTTTTTTGGA
This sequence comes from Pteropus alecto, assembly GCF_000325575.1. Lineage (NCBI taxonomy): Eukaryota > Metazoa > Chordata > Mammalia > Chiroptera > Pteropodidae > Pteropus > Pteropus alecto. The sequence continues at coordinate 15,387,727 of NW_006434835.1, forward strand.
TATCACATCCCCCTCCACGATCTAGCTTTCTTTTTAAATATTTCACTAATATTTCCCCTTTTTTTCCAGATAGAATGCAAGTTCTAACAGCTCACTAAAAATTATTTTCCCTTTGTGAAGCAAATTGAGTGGCGTGGGCCTCAGTGCTCAATGCTCGGCAATTTTCCTGGGAGGTATATGGAGTCGGTCTCGGTGCTCTCGTTGCTGGGAGAGGCTGGGAGCGACGAGTGACTCTTCCCTGCTGCACGGAGGGCAAAAAATCGATTTATTCCTTTCAGTCATTTCCACTGAACCGTTTTTATTATCCTTTCCATTGCATCCCATCCTACTAGAACTAAATGCAATCAAAATATGGATTTAACTTGACAAGGGGAAAGGGCCACGAACACTGTAAATTTTCAGTACTGTGACATATGACAGCCTTTATCTCTGTAAGAACAAAGATGAGTCAAGCCACTTTTGCAGATCAAAGAGAGCTGTCATACTGCTCCACCAACAATACTTGTTAGGTATGAGAGAGAATGTCTGAAACACAAGTCACTCCTTCAAATGCTAGCCAAACTTTTAGAAATTCCTGGTTCTCCCTGTTTCAGCATTAAGTTTTAAAAGTTCAATACGCAATAATAAAAGCAGAAAGCCGACTTTCCTTTGTAGAGATGACGTTAAATTCTTGCACCAGTCGAAAGGATTCGAAGGTCAGCTTTAAATTCCTTTAGCTCCCAGGACCAGGAGGGTTGAGTGTGGTGCTTGAGCATAAACCGCTTCCTTCTGAGTTCCTTCTCCCACTGTTCTTTATATTTTCGTTTTGAATATGAACTGTGTCTTCTAGTTGACGTTTTCTAGTTGATGTCTCCGGATAGCTCTCTCATATCTTTATCTCTTTCCTGCAAACCCATTTCCTCTCTCTCTCTCCTTCCTCCACCCCCCATACGTAACTTAACCAGCCAAAAAAACCCAAAAAAACAAAAAACAGTAGACTTGCAGAACTGAAGTCAGGTATTGTGTGTTTAATTGTTAGTTTTATGTTCGTCAGTCTTCATTTAAAACGTATGTAAATCTTATATTTTTTCTCAAAAATAAAAATATTCTGTTTTCTTTTTAAATCACAATACCTCCACCCACCCATAGGCCACAGGCTGTAAAAAGAAATAAAAGAGAGAGAGGTGGGGAAGGAAGGAAGGAAGGAAGGAAGGAAGGAAGGAAGGAAGGAAGGAAGGAAGGAAGGAAGGAAAGAAGAATTCATGCACTTAAATTAGCTCCTATGAGAGCAGCCTTTATGCTTATTTTGAAATAAAAATAATCTTTAATCAGCTACATTCCAAGGTTGGTACTGGCTCGGGAAAGGGAGGTCACAAAGACTGGGCATCAAAAACAAGTTTGATTTTTAAAAAATGTTTTTTAAAAGACCATTTGTGTGAATATGTGGTACTCTAGAAACTGTTCATCCTCTGCTCTGGAGATACCAAACACATGGCCGTGTGAGGAGGCATGTGTTCAAAAGACATCTTTGAAAGAGTGCCAGCCAAATAGAATACACATTCTACACAGTACCTGATGTATAGCATGGGTGTGTTTACCTGTGTGTGTACATGCACGCATGAGTGCATGTACATGTGCACACATGCACACATACATACATACACCCCACATGCTGAGCAGCAACACAATGGAGAAGCTCAGCCTTCCATGAATGCTGCCTGCAAACGGGGACTGGTCACAGTCCCAAGGTGGGTCAAGCAGCTCTTAGCTATCCATTCTTAATAGTCCCCCAAATATATAGATCAAAATATTAAAAGTATTTATCTAGGTATTGTTTAATTTCCTGTGTGTGTGCATGTGCATGTGTATATATGTCTTATTTATTTCAAATTATGAATTGGCATGTATTAATCTTGTAAATAAAATAATTTTACATTAAAAGATGTTTCTACAGTGATCCTTACCTACTTACTGTCTCTACAAGGAGGAGAGACTTCTTTGGAATGGGGGGTCGGGGGATGAAGTGGTACAGAGGGAAGAGCAGAAAAGGCCGGGCCGGGAACCAAAGGGGATTGCAAAGCTGCTTTCTACCTTGAATCACTGCCATGAAAGCTCTGCCCTACATCTATAGGGATTGAGGTAGATTTACTATGAAGCTACTGAAGTTCAAACTCCAGGACTCCTCCCTCGCAGAGCCAGGTGGGTGGCCCTGACAGTGCACTCATATGGTCATATGTCACTTTGAAAATTCGAAAAGGATGAAATTTTAACTGTAGTTGCTTAAGGCCACTCTCTCCACTCCTCCTTCCCTCACACCCTCGTGGCATGGCTGCAGGCATTTTTGAGGTCTAGCTAAAGGGACATATTTAGTTTGGTTTAGTGGGACATATTTATGTGTTTCCCAGTCACTTGCATGAATAGATAAATTATTGCCAGATGATATGGCTGCCAGGAATACCACTCTGCCAACTCACATACTCTGGTGGCAAAATATGAAGATGCAGGACCAGAGATCATTAATTGATAACAAAGGGTCTTATAGTGCCTGGCACCAGACATTGGTGGATAGTAAGGGAGAGAGACAAAGTCTGAAATTTACAGAGCCAAGAGCTAGTCTGTGGAAAATTCTTCCAATTTTCAGACACGTAAAACAGTACACGTGGAATATTTGGTTTTCATCGATGCTGGATCAAAATGAAAGTTCTCTCTTGTCAGGAAGGTACATGACAGTGTACGTAAGCGTAAACACAGAATTCATAATTCTTCCTCTTTTTGATGGAAATTGTGCAAAAGAGAATTTCATAATTTTGTATTTACAGGTGCAATCTTGTAGCAGTGCTGAAAGAGCTAGTATATCTGCGTATGTTATGTTTTCTAAATCCCCAGTATTTCGGTTACCGCACACACAAATTTAACCATAATTCTAAAAATTTACATGACATTACCAATAATGAGTTGAAGTGTAAAGAAGCTTTTCAAAACTCTCAATAATTAAAAAAAAATTCAGTCAACCACATTAAGAGGAAGACTGAATTATTTTTCTTTTCTTTCTTTTTTTTTTTTTGGCTAGAAAATATTACGAAATTGTTGTACGCAAGCTATCCAAAAAGTGCACAGTTGGAAAATGCGGAGCAAAAGTTTTAGAGAGGTTTGTCAGGTATTTGAAAAATAAAAATATTATATTATTTTTCTGAATTTTGTAATGTCACAGTATTTGACAGATTTTAAATTGTGTGATTTATTGTGATTTATTTTTTCACTCTAAACAAATATTCACTTTCATTTCTAATTTTGTTTCATAATTTCATTCTTCATCTTAATTAGAGCTTTCCTCCCTTTCCCCAAATTGTATGAGGTCCACGTCCTGCATCCTTGGCTCTGCTGTCCCTGACAGAGACACATCTGGACTTTGCAGAAGCCATTATGAAGAACCCAGAGAACATAAGGCCCACCTAGTGAACAGGTACAGGGACGGCCAAGGCATACAGTTTACCATAATAAAACCCCAGATTATTAGACACAGATTTCTACCTTGAAGGTGAGTGTGACAAAGTTCTGGCCAATGGGAATACGCAACTTTCAGGTCTCTCTAAAGAAACAGGGCACATCTCTGCTTCCTCTTTTCTTCCTTTCTACGGTCTAGAATACAGATGTGGTGATGAATATCTTGGCCATTTGGACAAGGATAATACCCTAACGATGTTGAAACAGCAACAGGGTGGGAGCATAGGTCTCTAATCCTCTGGAACAGCTCTGGTCTACTTATACCCATATTACTATGTGAAAGAGTGATAGAACTTCTATTTCAATTAAGCTCCAATTATTTTGGACCTCCATTAGACTAACTGACATTTATAATGCTCTTTACTCTTTGTAAAATTCCGTAACGTCTCTTACCTTGAGTAACTGCTGGTGGGGGAGAGGGGGGAAGTCATCACTTTGACCTTTTCTATGCAGAACCTGAGGTCCAAGGATGTGAATGACTTGCCTAGGGGCATACAGGAGAGGGTCCCTAATACAGCCAGCTCCTGGTGAGGACAAGTGCCAGGCAGAAGCCAGATGTGTGTGCTGTGAGCAGCAGCGTGGGCGATAAGACCGCTGGGTTTTTTGTTTTCAGCATTCAGGAACAATTTCTCCCTGACTATTCCATTTGTAAACCCCTAGAGTAGAAACAGTTCACATCCTTTCTTTTCTCATGTTCTTATGCTTTTCTACATTTACTGAAGCACACACAGAGGAATATAAAATAGAGGAGAGTTCCTGCTTCAAATGTAATGTGTCTCCTCTCCCTCCTTCTCTCCCTTTCTTCCTCCCTTCCTTAATAATCCACTCAAAAAGCCATTAGTCATGGCTGTGCAGAGCAAGGTCCTAGCACAGGTCAGTGCCCATGTGAGGAGGGCAACTGAGCAGGGTGGCAGCCCTGTGCAGGTCAAGAAATTGGCCATGTACGAGCAAATTGAGCAAATAAGTAAATACATTAAGATTAATGGGAGCCAGGTTTCTCAACTGTCAGAGAAAGTAGTTGTAAATATGAAAACAGGAACACCGAATGAACCCTGAGATGTGGGTTGGTATTGGAGGAAGTAGTGTGAACTCATAGTTTGACAGGTAAAGGTAAATATGATAGTAAAGTGTGTGTGAAGGAGCAAGTGCGTGTAAATGAGCAAGTGCGTGCATACTCAGGGAGTCTGGGAGTAGAGCCAGCCATAGTGATAGGCACATCATTCTCTACTAAAAGGAATCAGGACTCTTTGGATGAGTCTGGAACACCTTTTTGTGCCATAAAGTAAAAATGTGCTCAGAGAATAATGAGAACACTTCAAAAGTTCACAGAAGCCAGCTTGAAAGCATAGTCACTAACTAAATCTGGGATAATATGAGCATCAAAACAAATAATAATAATAGATTATAACCCACTGAATAGAAATCCAGAAGTCCACAGTATTGATATAAACAAACAAAAATAAAAAGAGAAAACAGTTTCTCCCAAGTTAGTGTCAACTAATAAATGTAGAAAAATAATAAAATTAAAAGCCACCATACAGTGACCCTATAGCAACACTTAATTCAAACGGGAAACATCAATGAATGTTGAAATTAGTAGATGAAATTTAGAGGAATGAGATATTTACATAGATTCACAGTATCTCCTCACAAGATGCTTATTAATTACAAAGGGATAAAGAGTAACTGCTTTACAATGGAGAAGCCTGGCAGACACCACCTTAATAAATGATTAAGGCTAACATCACTAGTAATAGGACAAAGCAATGTCGTCACGTTCTACCTGATAGGATACAGTGAGAAGACCACAGTGTCACTTCTGTGCACCACCTGAATTTTAACCATGAGGAGACGTCAGACAAACCTGAATCAAGAGACAGTCTACAAATTAACTGGCCTGTAATATATGAGAACATTAAGAGCACGAGGTCAAGAATAGACTAAGGAATTCTTCCAGATAGGAGACGAGGGATAGGACAACTGAGTGCAACACACAATCCTGGACTGGATCCCTTCGCTATAAGGGTTATTCTTAGAACAGTTGGCAAAACTCGAACAGAGTCTCTGGGAGGTCTTAGTATGATTATTGTAACTGGTCTGTGAGTTTAAAATTATTTAAAAATAAATATAAAGTAAACACTCAACAAAAAACACAAATAGCATTTCTGACTAGTCAGTTTTTATGCCTTCCAGGCGTACCTCACCTGTTAGCCATTTGTGTGACGTTGGGAAATCCCTGTCCTTTCCTGGGTCTTTTCCTTATTGCAAAATGGGAGCTTTGGATGGGAACAAATAATCACTTTGGTTTTCCAGCACAGACAAGGTAGCACCCTGCCCCCTCCCTCCACCAAGTTGTGAAGAAGGGACACGTGTTTGAGCACAGGAGCTCCAGAGGCCCTGTGCCCTCAAGTGGCTTCATGCCCTCTGCCCCTACCATCCTCGAGCACAGGCTGGGTATCTATACTGGCAGGTGGCCCCAGTGCTGGCACTCGTTGAAGGGTGGGCTCGCTGTGAGCGTGACTCAGAACCACAAGTCTAAGGTTCTCAGACTTCAGTCAGTGTTCGTTGGAATTACCCGGAAGAGCTCATTTCAAAAGCAGATTCCTGGCAAATCTCCCCAATACTGGCTTAAAGGGGTCTGTCTGGCAACCATCATACATCCATAAGTGGACAGACAGAGGCTGGAGCAGAAGCTCAAATCTCATCAGGGCCTTTGGTTTCCTTGTGTCTCCACCTCATCAACCTTTACATGCTGTGCTTGTTGCCTCAGGGTTGCAGTATGGCTGCTGTTCCTTGAAGAAGCCTGACACACTCTCATTCACGAAGTTCACATTTGCTTTCCCTCTTCTGGAGTCCTCTTCCTCCGGATATCTGCGTGGTCCACTTCCTTACCTCCTTCAGGAATTTGCTCAGATGTCACTTTCTTAGTACGGGCCTTAAAACTGCAACACCCCTCTCTCCCTCCTGTCCTTGCCAATAGTAGTACCTGGAACTCCCTATCTCCCTTCTCAGCTCTATTTTTCTAGACCACACTTATCAACATCTGATATGCAATATGATTTTCTTATTTAATGGCTTTTTTCCCACCATAGAACAAAAGCTCTATGAGGAGAGGGATTTCTGTCTGTTCTGTTCACTGCTGCATTTCCAGCACTTAAAACAATACTTGGAAGGGCAACAGGTGCCCAACAAATATTTGTCCAATGAAAAATGCACTTCCGGAAGGTGCATTTGAGTTCTAGGCAGGAAGAAGAAAGGGGAAGCAGAGAGATAGGTGATGTCTAAATCAGAAAATGAAAAACATTTCCAGAAATCCCTAGGCTTTTCGCTTACATTTCCTTAGCTAAAACTGTCATATGGCCACCATTGCTGCAAAGGGAGTCTGGGAATGTGAGTATTTTTAGTTGAGTGTACTGCCAAAATTATTTTATAAGTAAAGAAGAGGGGAAGAATAGATATTGGAAAGTCAACCTACAGTGTCTACCACATGGATCTATCCTGGACCTAATGAAACGGAATCTCTGAGGGTGGTAATTTTGGTGCAGGTGAGAAAAATGGCCACAATAATAGAATGGGCCATCCTGGGTGATGGACACACTGGTAGTGGCCATCTGTTTTGTTGACTGCCCAGAGCACACTCTACCCTCACTGCTGGCCCCACCGTCTTTTTTGAGAAATATCTTTATTTCCACCCCTGCCCCCATACACGTGGTTCCAGCAGAACTCTTGGAGGTCTTATTCACATATCAGGTTCCCACCCACCTGACCCAAACCACTGAGTCGGAATCACATTACCATGAACTTGGCACTGGGACTGATATTCTAAGTCTCTCTGGATGACTGGATCATGTAAACAGAGAGCTGTTGGCAGATGTATCTGCTACGTCATGACCCAGAGTAGCTAAGGAAAGAGCATGAACTCCATGCAGAAATAAGGATGGTGAAATAGAGAGGGTCTTGGTGATGTTTGAGTCCCTGGTAGTAGGTCATTCCTGAGGCCTGGTTCTGTTCTTGCCCTTGGTGTCCACTGCACACTTCTGTGTCCTGATTTTGTTCAGGCCAGTTTAAGCAAATCTTCAGTCATGGCCAAGAGTTCTAACTCACACACACCCTGGTCCCAGGCATCTGGAAACAGAAGGAAGTAACTCTGGAGATCAGGTGCCCAGCCTCAGAGGAAGAAGTGAAACATGTTATTTTTTCTATCAACGGTCAATAAAAGGCTCGAGTCAAGGGAGAGTTCCTCTGGCTGTTTTGTGGGGCTCCAGTAATACACCCTCGTCAGCCACACAAGTGACCCACTATTAATGGAAGGAATGAATGATTTTAAAACAGGACCTCGTGATCAAGGGTCTGGAGATTTGGTTTTATTTCCAACCACCCTGCCCTCCTGTCCCTGGTTTCTACTACTTGTAAGACATGTAGGATGCCTGTCAGTTGTCCTGAGGGACAGATGGGCTACCGAGGTAGAGTGGCATAGAAGAAAAAAATCTGGGCTTTAGAGTCTGGCAGTCCAGCTTCATTACTAACCTTTAGCCAAAGCACAGACATATCTCATTTCATCGTACTTTATTGTGCTTCATAGCGTAGATGTTGCGTTTTTTCACAAATGGAAGGCAAGACCCTCCACCAGCAAAAAAATTGCAACTCACTTAATTGCGATACTTGCTTTATTGCGGTGGTCTAGAACTAAACCTGCAATAGCTCTGAGGTTTGCCTATAGCTAATTTCCCCAAATCTCATCTACAAACCAGTGACAGTATGACTCCCACCTGGGAAGATTAAACGAAGTTGTGTGTAATGCAGCTAACACAACGCCTGGCAAATCTCTCTCAAATGGCAGAGCTGCTCCAGCCATGGCACCCTGTTAGACTTGGGGTAGAGACTGGTGCAGAGGCAGGGAGCCCCTGCAGAACTGTCAGTGCCGCACAACAGGCTCACTGCTGTTTTGTGTACCAGGCTAAGCTCCGTGCTCTTCTAGGAGTCGGGGGCTTTGTGTTCTTTTAGCATCTACTTTTCATTTTGTGTGAGGCCTCCATGCTACAGGGAGCTAGAACCTGGAGGGAGGGAAGGATGCCCTGCGAAGAAAGGATAAGGAGAAGCCAGTCTTTATTTTAATTCAGCACCCACTAGGTGCCAGGCACATCTACGTACTTTACACTCATTATTGGCTTTTAAAAATCTCTCTTGGCTGATAAATGGAGGCACAGACAGGGCAGAGCTGTCAAGTGATATTGGCAGCTAATGTGAACAGCAGCTAGGCAGTTCTGAAATCTGCTAATAGCTCAGAATTAACTGGGTGGGGACTGCTACCTAGAATATGAACAGCTGCTGTCATAGCTCTGTCATAGACTTCAGATTAGAGCCTGGGACCTTATTGGGCAGACAGGTCCCCTTTTATTAAGCAGCCAAGGTGCTGAGAACTGCAG
>NW_006434835.1:15396721-15398880 GCF_000325575.1 Pteropus alecto
TCCAAATGCACAAACCCCTATTAGGAAAACAAAGAAAAGAGGGAAGGAAGAAAATGAAAAAAAAAAAGGAGTAAAATTAGGAAGAAACAAAGGGACGAGAAGGCAGGCAACCAACTCTGTGACGATACTCATTCCTTTATTATCGACTGTGTTCATTTGAACAGGGCTGGGACCTGCAGGCTGCTGGCAGCACAGAGCGGCAGGTGCATTTCAGCTCAACAGAGAGGCCTCATCCTAAGCCAAGGAGACAGAGGGTAATTATCTTTTATATATATTTATATATTACATATGTAATATATGGGTCACTGCATTGTTAACTGTTGTCCTAAATAAAGACCATAGCAACAGACATGGAAATTTGGTCCTAATCAAGGCCCTTACTTTGTCAACCAAATGTCTGATACAAAGAGAGAGAGAGACAGAGAGACTGAGATCTAACCACCCCGGTGGCCCTGTTCCCAGCATATCTTACACTAAGTGTAGAGTGTCCCCTGTGGAGTTAAACACACACACAGACACACACACACATACACACGTACACAAAACCGCAGGCAGGAGCTCTCCTCCGACCACGCCTCAGGCCCAGCCCTCAGACCAGGGGGTGAGAGGGGTGAAGTTGGATAGATTGTGCTATAAGACTGTGAGGGTCAAGTGACTAGACAATGCAGAGTCGATGTGTCCAAGTGGTGAGTGGGGGTGACACGTGATGCTTCATCCACAAAGAAGAAAGAGGTCACTGAGAGAGGCTGCTCAGTGCAGGCCTGGAGGTCCCCCTGTGCCCAGGCCACCTGGGGGATTTCTACACACAACTCCTGTCCCAGTCACAGCCGAACCTCTGGTGTGAATTCTGAGTCTCAAATAATCTCTTGGGCTCTGATGAAAAATGTTATTTCCTTGACAGATAGGAGCAAATGGCAACTGAGTTGCCCAACCGTCTAGTCCAGTAATTACGGCAGAAAGGATAGCAGCATTGATTTAAACCAAATCATAGCTTGGTCCTTACAGCAGAACTTGAACTGTGTAAGAAGGGTTAATTACCCGATGGAAAGAGAATAACCAGGTAATAAGCCCCCACCGCCACCTCTCACATATCAAATTTCAGGCAGATCAGTCAGTTTTATGCTTTTATCCCAATGACTGTAATCCTTATATTCTAGGAACTGGAGACTCCCACCATTAGGGCATTTTAAAATACTAAACCACTGGTTTTCTGTCATGATTACCTCTTCACCCCTCCACCAAAATATACACTTAAAAAGTAAGTCAGTGAAAATTAATCTTTTTTTTTTTTTTTTTTTGTAGAAATTTACTTATCACTTGAGATACCTGGAGACATCCAGGGATGTCACAAAGGGAAGTGAGGAGTACTTCCCTAGGGACCAATTTGCACAATGCTGAAGAAAGGGTCAGTTTTCAACAAAATGGTGCCCAACAAATGTGATTCAGACACGGGGAAGAGGCAAAGCTGGCAGAGGGTGCCTGGGTCTCCATCTCCTGTGCTAAATGGAGGAGGAAGCAACAGATTCTGACACCTTTGTTTAGCCGGGGGAGAATGACATCTCTCCCTTCCCCTGTGAACTGGTGTCCAGGCAGCTGCAGGGAACATGATCAAAGCAGGAAGGAGCAACATCTCAAAAATGGGGAGCTGGCTTCACCACTTGTTGACCAAAGTTACTTCTCACAGGGGGACAGAAACAAAGGGCCCTGCGGGAGGGACTTCCCTTGATGACTGTCCACATTGTCTCCGTTACTGTTCCATTTCCTGCAGGTCCTGAGGAGGCAGCAACTGGCTGATTCACAATTCCCACCTGAGGCTTGGAGAGGTGGGCAGAAAGCAGAGTTTGGGAAGCCATGAATTCTTGCCAAAGCTGAAGAGCATGGGCTGTATCGGTGAGGTCTTTTAAGTCCTTGCAAAAGAGCCCAAGAAGCTGAACAAGGTTGTCTGAGGCCCAGAGATTGCTGGGAGCACTGTCATAAAGTCTCTTATCCTCAGGAGACGCCTAGCATTTTTCTAGTCTCAGAAAGTGCTTAGGAGCTGCTCACCATCAAGCAGCATAGGAGGAAATAGAGATTATGGAGTGAGACAAGTAGAAACAGTCCTCTCTTCTCAGGCACTGGCCACCTTCCCTTCTGGGGACAGCTGACAGGGAGGAGCTTGA
>NW_006434835.1:15398916-15409384 GCF_000325575.1 Pteropus alecto
AGGAGGCTACAGTGACCATGGCAGGCTCAGGTGAGGGCCTCTCTCTCACACTAACTGAGCTCCATGAATAAATAACATTAATTAAATAAAGGAGGCTAAGAAGAGCAGACAGAGGCCTGGTCTGTCAGATTCTCACCCCCTCACACATACGCACACGCACATGCACACACACGCACACTGAGCGGCAGACGAGATGATCCACGGCTGGCTGCCCCATCCCAGGAGTCTGTCGGACGGGCAGCCTGACTGAAGTTTCACTCATGGTCCAGCACTGTCGCAGGGCGCAGAGCAGCAGAGGCCAGCGAGGCATGTGTGGTGGAGGGTGGAGGCCGCTGAGGACTCTGGCACCTACAGGGGTGGGGAGGAAGTGGGTAAAAGGGGAGGTTGAGGAAGTGCAGGAAACGGAAAAGTGAGGATTTACCTTTCTCTCACTTTGTTGCTGCAGGAACTCCTCCCCACAGCCCCAGTCATCACCCTCTCTTCATACCCTTCGGGTATGCCCATGCAGTTCCCCTGCCTCCTGTGCTAAGTCTGCTGCCCACTCTGACCATGACGGTACTGACCAGGATCTGGACTTTCGGACTTTAGATGTGGAAGGTCTTTCCAGAAAACTGTCCAACCGCATGAGCCTCTCCATGTGTAGTGCACGGGGATCTTGTTCTTGGTCATGAGAGAAGTCCATCTCAAAGACGGCTGGAGGGGACACATCCAGCTCCAAAAACATTATGTTTTCAGCCTGTGGTAGGAGGATCATGCCAGACATGAGCAGCGGCCCTGATGACTGTACCTTCTAGGCACCCAGTAACTAGTAGGTGTACCAAGGGTGATGAGGTAGGCAGAGGAAGCAGAGGCTGTGAGCATCGCCTCCCTTGGGCTCCCTCCCCCCACTCCTTCTATTTTTCAGCTTCTTACCCTGTACCTCGGGTGGGACCCCATTGCCATGGCAACCCGAGCATACTGGCTGATAGGCCTCTTGTAGCCAACTGCAGACGTTGGCCGCTTCTTCATTTGGCTGTTATTGCTGTAGGGAAGAGGCTATATTAGAATGGATTTCCTTCGAACACAAAGGGGAAATGATACCATGGGGAATTAAGTATCATTCAGGGAGACAGGACGCCCTGCAGACTGCAGGTTCTAGAATTTTCTTCTCTTTGCTCTAATACGATCTGACCACTAAAACTAGTATAACACAAGGAGGCATATATTTCTTCACTCTTTTTGCTTCAGTTTTTTTTCCACAGTAAAAAGGGTTGACTGAAGGCTGGAATGAAAAAAGGAAATTCGATCTTATTTTAGCTTTCAGATTCATTTACCGATTTTACATACTACACAAAAAAAAACACTTACGATTTAGTGGTTCTGCTTTTCATTTTCCTTCATAAAAGTTAGCACAACGAAATAACTAAAAACTCAGGCTTGCAGTGCAGGGGTCTCAGAAGGGCCAAAACAATCTTGGAAAAGAACAAAATTGGAGGACTCACATTTCCCAGTTTCAAAACACATTACAAAGCTATAGTAATGTAGGCTGGATGATACTAGCATAAAGGTAGATATATAGATTAGTGGAACAGAATTGAGAGTCTAGAAATGAACTCTCATATTTACCATAATTGATTTTCTATAAGGGTACCAAGACCACATAATGGAGAAAGAATAGTTGCTTCAACAAATGGTACTGGGACAACTGGATATCCACAGGCAAAAAAAAAAAAAAAAAATGAAGTTGAACCATTACCTTGCACCATGTATAAAAATTAACTCAAAATGGATCATAGACTTAAATGTAAGAGCTAAAACTATAAAACTCTTGAGATAAAAACATGGGAGTAAATATTGATGACCTTATATTATGCAATGGTTTCTTAGATATATCAAAAGCTCAAGCAATCAAAGGGCAAAAATAGATAAATGGGATTTTATCAAAGCTAAAAACTTTTGGTCTTTCAAAGGACATCATAAAATGAAAGACAATTTACAAAATGGGAAAAAAAATTTGCAAATCATGTATCTAATAAGGGACTTTTATCCAGAATATATAAATAACTTTTACAAATCAACAACAACAATGAAACAATTTAAAAATGTACAAAGGAGTCTACAGCCATGCCACCTAGAACGCATCCCATCTCATCTGATCTTGGAAGCTAAGGAGGGTCGGGCCTGGTTAGTACTTGGATGGGAGACCACTTAGAAATACCAGGTGCTGTAGGCGTTAAAAAAATAAAATAAAATGAAAATAAAGAAAAGTGGACAAAAGATGTCAATAGCCATTTTTCTAAAAACATACAAATGGCCAATAAGCACATGAAAAGATGTTCAACATCATTAGTCATTAGAGAAATGCAAATTGAAACCACAATGAGATACCACTTCACATCCACTAAAATGACCATAATCAAATAAGACATACAATAACATATGTTGCTGAGAATATAGAGAAACTGGAACCCTCATACACTGTTGGTGAGGATGTAAAACAGTATAGCTGCTTTAGAAAAAGTTTGGCAGTTCTTCAAAAAGTTAAACACAGTGACCATATAACCCAGCACATCCACTGCTAGGTATATACTCAAGAGAGTTGAAAACATAGCCCCACACAAAAACTTGTATACAAGCAGCATTAATCATAATACCTAAAATGTAGAAATAACCCAAATAAATGCTCATCAACTGAGCAATGGATAAGCAACATGTGGCATACCCATAGAGTGGAATATTATTCAACTCTAAAAAGGTGTCAAGTACCGACACATCCTGCAATACAGATGAACCTTGAAAAGATTTTGCTAAGTGGTAGAAGCCAGACACAAAAGACTCCATATTGTATGATTCCATTTATATGAAACGTCCATAATAGGCAAATCCATAGAGACAGAAAGTATATTGGTGGTGGCCTGGGGCTGGTGCATTGGGAAGAACGGGGAGTGGAGTTGGGATTTCCTTTTGGGGTGATGAAAATGTTCTGAAATTAGATGGTGGTGATGATCGTACAACTCTGAATATACTAAAATTCACTGAATCGTATACTTTAAATGGTGAATTTTATGATATGTGAGCTATTTCGATAAAGCTGTTATTTAAAAAACAAAACAAAACAGGCTTGGCTTTGAAAAAGTGTGTATTTTTTGACACAAATTCCCACTCCTACGAATTTCTCTAAGGAAATAGTCATCGATGGGGACAAAAAGGTGCATGTAGGGATGTTCGCTGCAATATTATTTAAAATTGCAAAAAATTAGAAACAACCCAAATGTGTTCAACAGAAACCAGTTAAATTATTATTCAGCCATGCAAAGGAATATTGTATAGTCATTAAAATAATTGTGTGGGTCTATGTATTCATGTAAAGATTTCCACAACATATTAAAATAAAAAAGCAAATAAAAAATGATACTTTTTGTTTTGTTTTTAAAGAAATGTGTGTGTATGCTTAGAAAAAGATCTGGATAATCAACAAAATGTTAACAGTTATTGTCTTTGAACTGTGTGATTATGGGTGATTTTTAAAATGATCTTTATGCCTTTCTGCAATATTTGAATTAATTTACAATGAATATGTATAAATTTATACCCAATAAATTATTTCAAACATTCAGAAAAGTATAGAAAATAATATATGTATCTGTATACCTAGTATCCAGCTTTATTAAATCTTAACATTTTGTTATACTTACTCCAAATCCTATTTTACGAAATAAAATGTAGACCCAGTTTTTAAGACTCGCATCTGTTTCCTTCCCCAGAGTTTGGTGCTTATCAATGTTATGTGTGTTTTTATATTTACTTATATATGTATTCATAAACTCTCTATATATGGTATTTGTATGCCTATTTCCAAATTTTGACGGTATACATACTACATGTTTTTGTGCTCAACAAACATGTTTTTTAGATTTATCCATGCACCTCTAGATTAGATTATTAAAGTTTAACTATAAGTTGAGTATTTTAAAGTTTTAATATAGCAACATATATACATGTGCATATATAATCTCTATATATTCTCCTGTTGTTGGATATCTAGGTTGATTCCCCACACCCCGCCATTAACCACAGTGCTGTTGTGAACATTTATATACAGTTTCTCTGCGGTCTATATATACCCAAGAATGGAAAGGTTGTGTTGTAGGGTATGTGCATTTCAACTTTGCTAGATATGGCCAATTGCTTTTCAAAGTGGATATACCTATGAAAGTTTCCACTGCCCTGCATCCTAGCCAACTCACGGTATGTCAGACTTTTTACTTTTAGAAATTTGATGAGTGTGATGCATTACTTTTATTGTTCAAAACAAAACGAAAAATAGGAAAGAAAGCAAAAAAGTTATTTCCATTAAAAAAATAGTAACACGGGTTTTGGAGTAAGACCCGGGTTTGAATGCTGGCTCTGCCCCTGAAAGCTCTGTGACCTTGGGGACTGGCTTCATGTCTGAGAGCCTGAGCGATCTCAGCCCTGTCCTCTGGAACTGCTGAGATGAAACAAGATAGGCACTGAGCACCGTACATGCAAGGCCTCCACACATGGCTGCTGCCATGATTATTTATTCCTAACGCCACCTGCTAATTTCAAGCAGGGATACAAATGAGCAATGAAAGAAGCCAAAAGGCAGGCAGTTAGAAGGCAGAAGAGACCAAACAGGCTGAGTAATTCACAGACAGGACGTTCTGTCCTTGAATAGGAGAACGAGCTGTGCAGGAGCTGACAGAACAATGCTTTCCTCCTGCAGCCAAGGGTAATAAAAACATTCTTGTGGTTCATTTTATCAAGGGTTAAAAAGCATGCTGGACCCCACTTGGGGTCCCTGCTGACTCCTCTTAACAGAAGGAAACACAAAAAGATAAGGCTGTAGAAGCCCAAGAGATGGCTCTGCTGCGGTAGAGCCTGGGAGGCTGTCACATGCAGGGGGCAGCATCAGTGACAGCTCTGAGTAAAATCAGTAAAATAATAACTTATCATTTATAAGGTGTGCCGACGTATCACACCTGAACTTTACAACAGCCTCCCAAGGTGTAGACAGGGCAGACACCGCGATGTCTCTTGTGTTGAAGCTCATACAATTAGAAAGAGACTTGAAATTGAACCTTTTCAAACACTTTTTTTATGTTGCTGTACTCTCTCTCAGGAGTACATGTGGAAGGGTCTGGGGCTGAAGTGCGCCTTGAAGGCTGCAGGCTCTGGGGACAGGACAGAGGGACAGGGCTGGGCGAGCAGAGCAGTAGATCAGCGTAAACTGGCAGCCCGACCCAATAACGATGCCAGGGCTATTCTGGGTGGCATGTGGGAAGAAGGAGCTGGGGGAGGGGAGTCTGTAACTGGGACACCAAACTCACCAACTACTCCCTCTTCTGTCCCAGGCCTACTTTCTATGACTGACCTCTGTGCACTAAGCCAGTTGTGGCAGACATCCTAGGGTGTAAACCTGGCTCAGCTGTGCCCACCCCTCCCGACAGAGACCTGTGGCAATAGTCAGCCTGTGTGCAGTAGATCCTAAGGACCCGCCCTTCATATGGCAGCTCTCACAATCTTTTCCTCTCCAATTATTAAAAAGTCACCTCTTCATTCCATCTCAAGGGTTGACCCATTCTCATCAGCAGCTCTGTCTTATCACCCCATTTCCTTTCTTGTTCTGAAAACAGGCATCCAATATCATAGGGTGTGTTCTCCTCCCAGATCCTTCACAGGCATCTGCCACAGCAAATCTGACTTTTCTCCATGATCTGGTCCCTCTGCCCCTTGCAGGGCAGCTGTCTACCTCACAGCACTGCCCTGCATGTGTGAATTCTCATTCTTCTCATTTCCCTTCACACTGCCCCACACCCTGCCTGGGAAGGCTGACATGTCTCCTTGCTTCAGATTCTCTTCACTTCTTACAGGCTTGTGAATAAATCTACGGATGCAACCCAGAGCTGAGAACATTCTTCCTGGGGTAAACTTTGCCTCTGTAACAAAACTAGTTTAACTTTCTATCCTGATTCTATTTAGAGTGAGGAGTGCTTTCTCTTTAAACTTGGAAGTAGCCTAAATATTAAAAAGTAAAACACAAACAACAAACCAACTGCCCTTCTACAGCACCTCTAAGGGATAAAGGCAGACTGGTTTCTCTGGCTTCCCCTTAACTGTAATATTGGCTTATTGGGATGACTGCAACCATTTATCGATCATCTTCTCTGTGCCAGCTACTGGCCTGGAGACTCACATACATTAATTATTTCACTACAACTTTGACAATTCTGCAGGGTACATTTATTATCCCGACTTTACAGGTGAAGAAACTTGGGTTCAGAGAGGTTAAAACAAAAACCTTCTGAAGGCCACAGGTAAGTGGCAGAGCAGGGACTAGAATTCAGAATGTTATATATACAAAGTCCGGTCTCTTTCTACTGCACCAAGATGCCTTTGAAAAGAATCTAAGGTGGCTGGGATTGCAAAGGCCAAAGGGCTAAAGTGACAAATAGAATTTCGTGAACTGTAAACCATGGACTACAGACATTGCCAAATATTTGATTCTTAGAAGATAATTGAATATAAACACAATAAAAGATAAAAGGTCATACTTGTAAAATAGTGATGGCTAGAGCTGGTTGCAAAATGCTTTTTCAAAG
The DNA here is from genome assembly GCF_000325575.1 of Pteropus alecto. NCBI lineage: Eukaryota > Metazoa > Chordata > Mammalia > Chiroptera > Pteropodidae > Pteropus > Pteropus alecto. The sequence goes on from NW_006434835.1 coordinate 15,405,519, forward strand.
TAATATTAAGACAAAACTGTGATGGTCAAAGTCACCTCACCTGAAGTTACTGTGTATCAACTAGTGGCCACGTAGAGATAGTGGAGAAAAACGTAAAAGGAATTGACTTCCAAAATAAGCTGATATGGGTGCAGTTCAAGAGTTGCCTGACAATAACCCCTTGTTTTAGAGAGAGAAGAGTGTGTGGAGTAGATGCCAGAAGAAGAGTGTGTGGAGTAGACGCTTGTTGCTAGACTAGGAGGAGAAATAACGTTTGTTCGACAAAGGTTTTCTAAAGGGACAGCATGATTTTAGGTAATTGTTTTTTCCAAGAATGCTTTTGAACAGCCTTCAGTGTTTTCATCCCCAGAATACCACAGGCCAAAGTAAAACAAAGTATTCCACACTTGAATTGAGCAAAAGGGACAATGTCCTGATGAGTTAAATATGCTTTAGGAAAAAAAGAGTTTTTCAGCCCTGATTAAGTCACAATGCAAATGGTGGGACCCAATGCGGAGGGAAGCACCTTCTCTCCCAGGGAGGCGGCCTGAGCCGCAGTCTCGGGCGCCACGGCTCCCTGAAATGGGGGAGCTTCGCAGATGATTTCAGAGATCAAGGCCAGTGGCTCTTGAACCATGATGCTATCCTCCAGCTCTTGATGTTGAGTCAGAATCACAATGGGGATTCCAATTATGAGAATTGTTTTTAATTTTTAACCATCAACTGCTACTTTAAAAAAATGGAGAGGGAGGAATTTAAAACATTTATTTCACATAAAAACTTCCTAGATCTATTTTTACTTTCCTTTTGTATTTTTTTTGTGATTTTTAAGAGTTCTGAGATAAATATTATTTATTGCAGTTATCAGACATAGCAAAATGAACAGTGACATTAAAAAAAGAAAAAAATTATAGCAGTAATTCAGAATCACACGTAGTTGATTACCTGGTACTTATTAATAAGTCTCTTTTAAGTAACTTATTTATTGGAGTTTTTTCTTCGAGGAATCTATAACCTGCTGTTTATAACATTTGTATTTAAGTACAGTAGAGAACACTGATATGTCATAAATTGCCTTAATACCTTTCACTCTTACCCAGACATAATTTGATATTTTCTATATAAAATATATACTCTGTATGTAAAATAGCATGGTTACGTCATGAATATACTTAACAATAATTTTGAAAAAACTTGTAAATATATTTATAACTTTATATTTTTAACATAAAATGTTTAGGAAATGCAGTCCTATCAGGATCCAGCTAGGAGTGCTGCTAACATAGACCTGCAAATGCAGACTGGGGAGCAACTCTGTGCAGACTGAAGTCAAAGGGGTACATATGTCAAATGCAGACTGGGGAGCAACCCTGTGCAGACTGAAGTCAAAGGGGTACATATGTCAGGACTGATCCTTCCCAGGGAGTTACAGAAAACACTACAGAGTAAGCTAAAGCAAGAAGCTTTTGAGGAATGATCAAAGTTTTCTGGTTTTCCAACGGGCGCACAAAGAGCATAAATTCACACTTAAAATAGAAGGGAGGGATAAAAGAGACAATGGGCTGGAAAAGGCAATGGTTAAACAGTCAACGAAGATACCTATCTAAATGTTGGAGGGTTTCTTTCTTTTTTTTTTTTTAAGTTATTACTGGTACCTATTCTAAAAATTATTTAAAATGTGCTATTTTAAGATAGCTATTTTAATTTCAAAAAATCTGTCAATGGTGTTTCAGTGTATGCAAACCATTTTATTTTTGCAAAAAAGAGAAGTTACTTAAAAGGTCATTTAGTTTAAAAGTTATTTGAGTTATTTAAAAGAAAGAAAGTAAACTTAAAAAAAAAAAAAGAAAACCAGAAATAAAGAATAGAAATGCATAATCATTAAGCAGAGAGCTCAGCTTCAGGCAAAGCACCCACCACGCTTTCAAGTCTGGACTGTGTGCTTGAGGCGCTCGAACCAAAATTGCAGGGACAATGTTTTGAGAAATGAATAAACTCCCCTGATGCGTGAAACTACAGAAATCAATTCAAGATCCCTTCTCAGTTCCAGATTAAAGGAGACTAAAGAGGCATGACAAATGCAATATATCATCTCAGGTGGTGGTGGTGGTAGGGGGGCTGGAACTACCATAAAGGATGTTACTGGGATAATTGGCTAAAATTAAACATTGCCTATATAATAACACTATGTCAATATAAAATTTCCTGCATTTGATCATCGTACTGTGGTTATGTAAGAGAATGTCCTCCTTAGGAAATACAGATAAAGGGTCAGGATGTCTCCTGACTTAATCTCAAATGGTTGGGGGTGGGGGTGGGGAATTAAGAAAGCAAGAGGTGGCAAAAATATTAATTGGTGTAATTTGGTGAAGGGTATGTGGGAATTATTTGTATTATTCCTTTTTTTTAGTATATGTACTACAGAAGCGAGCACATGGTTATTCTTGAAATTCTCATTTTTCAAAATACAAGGATAAAGAACACATGCTGTCTCAGATACTCTCTCATCACATCTCTATCCAAGGTAAAGGAATTCCTCCACCCGCAAACTTGTTCAACTGAGGAACTTTTTCTAAGCACAAAATGACCCTACAGAGCAGAAACCTCACCAGCATCTCCTTCCAGCAGAGGGCGCTAGAGTAGTGGTTTCCAAGTCTGGCTTCCTTGCTGGAAGCCTCACCTGGAAGCTTTGGGAAAAAAAATTATGTCCTGGGATCCAACCAAAATCCTTTAAAACAGACTCTTTGGAACTCAACTTACAGGTAATTCTAGCTGCGGCCAGGGTAGAGATGCTGTACTACTGTGGGTCTCTACCTAGATTGGAAAGGTAGATTTTAAGTCCAAAGTGACACCACTGAAAAGTCTACTCATGAACCTGCCACTTACAAACTTGCATAGTGTCATCTTGGGTAGGATCAGCTTTTCAGAATGTAGTCAGATGAATCAGGCATCTGATGCTCCAGTGAGAATCTGTAGACCTATACAGCTAGCCTCCTGCCCCAGCTTTGAAGAGACTCCTGCTCTACCCTACATTGATATTCTTAGGATAAAGAGAGCAAAGAATCTCCAGGTATGTGCATTGGTATCTGGTTTCCTACACACCACTGTATACAGACTTTCCATTAAGGGACAGTGGTCCAGCTGAGGCAGGCAGGCAGTCACTCTGTTGGGTTTGAATATCAGGTCTTGTTCTTCATAGCCACCAGCAGAGGGAGGTGCATACCCAGCCAACGGTCGCAAACCGTACCTAAGGGTTAGGATGTGGAAACAGGTGGAAATGCTGACTCAGGGAGCTGAGTGAGCTTATAAAGACTGGATCACACCTCTGTCATTTTCTAATCTGGTTACTTCTCTGTATTTCTCATTGGACTGCGAGCTCTGATCGTGTCTGACTTACCTTCTGTATGCAGTCTCGCACAGTGCCCTATACACAGTAAGGCAAACGGTAACTATTGATGTTCTTGGCACCAAGTATTCACCGGACCAGCCAAATGTTAGCACTTGCTAAGACTGCCAGGAGGCTGAAATCCCCTCCCTCCCCTCCGTAGGCCCCACACAGGGTATTTTCTACACTCGAAGCCAAGGAGACACTTTGTTTTTGTCACAACACTCTTCCTTCATGGAGACCCCTACATTAGGTCCTGAGAAATCCACTCTCCCTCTGTATCTGCCCCACCCCTCCCCAATCCATAAAAACCTCTGGCTCCCTGCAGGGCCTGGTCATCCCCAACCTGGGTGGGCTTGCAAGTCCCTAGGCCCAGACTGGATGAGAGACTCACACTCCAGCTGGCACGAGCGGCTGGAACTTCCACTGCTCCTCCTCACAGTCCAGGAAAAGCCGGTTCATGATCTTGTTCTTCTCCTCAGGGGGGATGAAGTTCTCAAAA
>NW_006434835.1:15409513-15411095 GCF_000325575.1 Pteropus alecto
GGAGTGAGAAACCACACCGGTATGTGAAGGTTGAAGGATCAGAAGCAAGGAGCAAAGAGGCAGAGGGAACAGAGGAGTTGGAGAAACCAAAAAGTTGGGGGGCAGGGATCCCTATAGAAATAATAGACCTTAAAATCACTTTCTTATGCAAAGAGCGTAGGCACAGGGCCGTAGGGATTCCTTTCGGCCTGCACTCAGCATGTTCATCGGCGGGTTCATCCAAAGCAGGCCGAAGAGGGAAGGAGATGGAGACAGGAGGTGGAAGAAACTCCAGAACCTAGGCCTCTCCCTCGTCCCTCAGGCCCGTTCTGTTCCCAAGACACCTGGACTCATGGATGAGTACACAGTTGGAACGAGGCCTTCGAGAAGGAGAAGAGCCTGTCAAGGAGAGGCCTGGGGACTGAGGGATGGCTGTGAGGATGAGGAATGGGAAGAGGGGCCTACTTGAGCTTAAGTTCCCGGGTCTGCTCATTCTGTGCCTCCTCCAGGTCTTGCCGCACACGGATGTACTCATCATGCTGGTCCTGGATCTCCGCCTTCACCGCCTGCAGCTTGGCGTAGAGCTGGGAGGGACAGGTGCAGCTCAGAGGTTGCGCCGTTAGGCCAGGAGGCCCCAGCCACCCAGCTTGGGCCCCGACAGCTGCAGGCTCAGGGTCCACCAGCTCAGCACAGGATGAGGCCAGGGCCTGGTCTGAATCTCGTGTCTACTGCCCCACCATGAATCGGGACAGGATATTCAAAGGGCTACCCCATCCCTCCAACGCTGTAACCTGCTACCTGCTCTCTCTCAGCTGTTGTCGGCATCGTGGACTGTTCAAACGGGAAGGGTTCCAGGGGACCTTTCGGTCTAAAATATTTTTTTCACAGATGAGGAAACTCAGACACAGATTTGCTCAAGGCCACACAAATAATTGACAGAACCAGAATCAGGACATAAGTATAGGACTTCTGGTCCAGGGCTTGAGGAGAAGAGGGGGCCTAAGCCAGTTCGGAACGTGATCCATCCTACTCCTGCCTCTCCAGGGGCTCTCAAAAGTGGGAGGGTGGAGGGCAGCACCGACTCGGCTCTCCCATCCTAACCCACTGAGAGGTGTGTCCCTGGAAACTGCCTTTGTGGCTGAGCCTCTGCCTGGCCTGTTCCGGGGCAGCCACATCAGCAATGCTGAGAGCTCTCCAGGAGCTTCCCAGAATGCAGACGGGAACTTGCTGCTTCCTGCCCTTGACCCTCATCTTATGCACACATCTTTCCTTGTCCATGGACTTTGCAGGGTCCTAGTGGCTAGATATTCTCATCCCTTCAGGTGTCCTCGAGGGCCCTGTGTTTCCTCCCTAGAGCTCCTCCAGGCTCAAGTCTTCTCAGGCTCCCTCCATTCGCCCCTCCCCCCACTCTAGGCCCAGCTACCCAAACTATGACTCCTCGGTGATACCGTAAAGGGGGAAGTTACCCAGGAACATGAGGACAGCAACCCCGAGACTGGAAGTGATGGCATTCCAGTTTATTGGCTGAGTCCAGCCCCCAACACCAGACCCTGGCTTTCGCCGCTCCTCACCCCACTCCAGTAGCCCAGGCAGTGTAATTGGG
>NW_006434835.1:15411241-15426540 GCF_000325575.1 Pteropus alecto
CAGCAGTTAAAACAAAGTAGGAAGAGGCCCTAAAGCACACACCCCTTGGGCAGGTGGCTGTCTTTGGGCAGAGGCTGCCAGGCCATCACACACCTTGACCCCGTTCCGTTGTGGCACCTCACCTTCTTGAGTTTCTTGGTTTTGACTTCCACCTCTTGCTGCAGGGACGTGTAGGTGCCCCGGAGCTCCATGGTCTCCTCATCTCGGAGCATCATCTCCTGCTGCATTTCCCGCTCACGGCGTTTCTAGGCCATGGCAGGGCACAGGGGCTCAGAGAAGCAACACGTACTGGGGAGGGCCAAGGGAGCTTGGGGACAGGCTCACTCTGCCTACCATGGGGCCTGGCTTCACTGTGGCCGCAGATGCCAATGGGGAAGAAGGGAGCGTCCCGTGGCCTACGTCCACTGCTCCCACCCCATCCTCAGTGGAGCCTCTCTGAACCTTCTTCTCAGCTCCTATGGCTATGCCTTTGCCAGGCACTATTAGGATGGAGAGCCCAGCCCTAAACACCGCTGCATTCCAGAGGTGTCAACCACATAGACAGATGTCTGTCATACTGGATTTCCAGCTGCTTCGCCCTCTCCCCGTCTAGTATTAAAGTCGACTGGTAAGACCAATAAATTGTGGTTCTTGATGATTTAGAACAGTCATTCAGTTGGCAAAGAACATTCACCCTTGTAAAAGGCCCCAGAATTAGTGCTAGAAGCCCTGTGGAGGCTGACCATGGAGAGCCATCACTCTCTCTCACCTACCAGCTAGCAGGCCCTGTGCTGGTGGACTCATGGGACTCAGGGAGGCATATCTTAGGGCCTCAGCACTGTTCCAGGGATCCTGAGGCCACCATGGCTTACTGCCCAGAGCCCCCCAGATAAGACCTCAAGGCCACGCGCCCCCAGGGACCTGAAGCTCCAGCCCTACCTGCTCAGCAATCTCCTGCCTCTTCAGCTCCAACATCTTTTGCTGCTCGTTGGTGTGATCCATGATGTTCCTGCCCCCAATGAGCAGCTTGCTCTCCATGGCCTGGGGACACAGAGGAGTTTAGAGACAGGCTTTTCAAAGGGCCACAGAATCCCCAAGTGGAGAGGCTTTCCTTCTCTGGTCTCTGTGGTCCTTCCAGGAAGGGACACAAGATGTGTCCCAGATGGATCTTTGTGGCTCTCAACAAGAATGAAGTTTTGTCCTTTAGCCTCTTGGGCCTCAGTACAAGGCTCCCATTGTCAGCAGGACCATTGGGTGAGAATAAGAGAGGGAATACCCTGGGGAATATAGGACCCCTGATCTGTTTGCTTTGAATCCAGACGGAAGGTGGTTCACCATGCCTGGGATAGGGGTGCAGGCGATCAGCGCCCAGCTGGGGTTCAGGAGGGAGAGACGGAAGACAGAGCCACTGCGTAGTCCAGCCTTTAGCTCACTGGCTCCTGACTCAGGAAGAGGGCCTCAACAAGGCAACAGAAAAGGGTCTAACTTTAGTCTGATGTGGAACACAGAAGGAAAGCCAAAGGGAGAAGACAAAGGGGCATATGGGGCCCCAGAAGCACATGAGCTTTGGAGGTGGCTAGAAAAAGACCCAGGTTCTACCTACTAACTACAAAGCCTTGGCCAAGTTACCCCGTTAAGTTCTCACATCTATAATATGGGAACCGCCCATGATCTAGGATGGATAGAAAACATTTGCTGAGTACTATATACGCTAGGGGCTGAACTAAGCCCTTAACGGACACTGTCTCCATCTCCACCCTAAGACTGAGGTACGACTACTGTCCCCTATTAACAAGTGAAGAAACAGAGTAACTAACCTAAGGTCATGCAGCTAGTCAACAAAGAGGGGACATTTGAATCCACCACCTCTACTCTCACTCGTGAGCCCCGAGCCCAGTGCTTGGCACGGACATTCCGTAGGTACCTGTTGCATCTGAAGCTTAAATGATAACAGATTTATATAAGCTGTGTATGTTGTGACTACATAAAATGCATTTTCACTACTGCTAATCAGAGGGTGCTGCCCCAGGGTGCTCTAGCTGTCCTCTGGTTTCATCCCAGGCCTCCTGGAAGGTTGAAATCACCTTGAGCCACCAGAAGAAATTGGCTGCCTCCCCACTGGAATTTTTCCCAGTGGAACTAGCTGACCTGCTTTGTGGGCTCTCAAAGCAGGGGGTGCTGTCAGAGACAGGGACCCCTGTGCCACCTGTGAGAACCTCACAAAGGGGTCAGAGCAGGACAGGGGTTAAGGGTTGCTTTTGGGAGGTCAGAGGTTGGACCACATGAAGGTACTAGAGGACATTGAGCAAAGCTGGGCCATTCAGAGAAGCGCCATGCAGCTTCAGAGGCCAAGGAGAGCTGCTGTGGAGAAAGGTGTTCTCCAGTGGCTCTGACTCTCATCCTAGACTCTTCCTTCTCACTCAAGGTTGGCACTTGCACCACCCTTTGAGTGAGCAACTCCTTAAATTTTGTGCCCTAGGCACCTCACCTACTTCACCCTAAACCCCCTCTCCCCAGCCCCCTCACTGCAGCCTGGCGTTTCACACACTCCCTATATCTGGCCAGTTGTTAAATACCATCAAGTCTGTCTTCTTGGTATGGCTCACATCATTCCCTCCTTTTCATCCTCATGATACCTGCTGACTTCACTGCGATCCTCATCTGGATCGCTGCCACAAGCTTCCCCTTCCATCCATCTCCGCATTACGCCCAGGGGGAGACACCGAAAACGCAAGTCCTGCAAACTATTTAATGGGCCTCCACTCCTTGCAGGATACACCCCAAAGTCTGCTCTACTATAGACATTTTGTTGAGTGCTTTAGGAAGCAGAACCTGCTAAAAGAAAAGCAACATGTTTCCAGCAAGAGGAAATCATGTCTGACTAATCTCCAAGGTTATTACATTACTTGGGGAAGCTGGTGGCCAGGGCTTTAGAGGTCAAAATGCTGCTGGCAGGGCTCCACATCAGAGGTTATTCAAAGTTACATGGGGAGGGGGTGGTAAAGCGATGAAAAAATGAACGTACCTTCTCATAACAGATTAGGAAAAGGAAACAAATAAACAGGCATCCCCTCAGATGGAAAAATGTTCAAACGTTAAATGCTGGGACTAGTCTCTGATAGAAAGTGTGCACTGGTGAAATACCTAGCTTCACAGATGCTCCCAAATCCTTCCAGGTAGTAAAGCACGAGAAAGAATTTCTAGGCCATATAAGCCGACAAAAAAATGGTAGATGAGCTTCAATTACAGTTTTACATGTTGGGAAAAAGTACTTCTAGCTCTACTCATTAAATGATAGCTGTGAGCCATCAGTTATAAGCCAAAAAAAAAGGAGGGGAAAGTCAATTTCTATTGTTCCCAGAAGACACTGGCTTAATATGCTGCCACAGCTAAAAAAGCCAATAGCATCTGGCCAGGCACCTTCACGGAGGCTTTTTGGAAACAAAATAAAAGTCATTGTATCCTTATATAAAACCATGATGCAGCTGAATCTGGAGTACTATGCACAGTTCCCTCCCTGCATCTCGGGGGACACAAAGGAGAGAGAATATCCAAAGAAAGGTGGCTAAAACCATCAAAAGGAGGGCTATTCTAAGAAACTTCAAAAAATAGGACTTTTCAGTCTGCAAAGACAAAAGAAGGTTAAGAGGACAGGCCCAAAACTATACAATCAAAACAGGTGTGAAAAGCAAAAATCTAGACTTTTCCAATCAATCCTGGTACACAGAATAAAAAAGCTTATACCTTGAATTTTGGGGACAAATAAAGGGAAGTCCTACTGTTTACGGAAAGTAATAAATTTATGGAATTTGATACCTCAGGAGAATTTATTAAATTCTTAATCATTTATTAAGGGACTCTGGGGACACATTTTTAAGCATTTATTATCTTCCTCTCCTTTCAGGAAAAAAAAATTACACTAACATCAAAATAATCACAGAAATAAAACAAAATGAGAAAAGACTTCACATTTCCCTCATCATAGCTAATCAGCTTCTTTTTTTTCCCAGAGTTTTCCATATGCACGCACAATTTCTTCATATTTATAGATATGGTATAAATCTAAGCTTAAGTCCTGGTATTTCCACTTTATCAAATATCTCAAGCATTGTCCATTACTTCCATAATATTTATGGTTATAAGTTTAATAATTGCATAATATTTAGAGTGGATAAATCATAATATATTTAATTAATCCCCATTATAAAACTATTATTGATTGTTTACAATTTTGTAATAAACACCATTGTGCATATAATTTATAGTTTTAGATGATTTTCTTTGAAGGAAATTTGAGGATTGGATAAAGGGTTATAAACATTTTGTGCATCTTAGAACATATAGTCGAGTTACCTTTCTAACGGTTTATACCACTTAAACTACTGCTGAAAATAAATAATAAACCAGTTTTATTAGAATGTCATATGCATGAAGTATTACCATTATTTTTTAAAATCTGCTATAATAATAGATATCAAATTGAGCCTCCCCATTTATTTTATATTCTCTCTACCTTTAAGGTGGTCTTGTGGAGGTCTAATCTCCGCTTTCACAATATACCCTTTTATGCTTTTGTTGGTGATTGGTTAATGAGGTAGACCTCTAATTCAAAATAATTCTTTGTTTATTTACCCTCCACCTTCACCAGCTACCTGCACCTGGTCCCCATGTTCTCCTCATTCAAAATTCTGTCTGACAACATCCAAATGGATTCAAAAACTGGGTAACTCATTTGGACATTGTCAGGCAGAAATTGAGCTGCCAAGCAGGCCTGGAATTTGATGCATCAGCCAAGACCACCAGGCCTCCAAATCCCAACCCTCTTCCCACACCCATCCCCATGACGTGATTCCCGGGACTGGGTTCTGTGTTGGTTCTTGCTAATCTGCATTCATGTTGGGCCTCTTCCCTGGACCTAGAACTTTCCTTCAGGATCTCTTCTTCTGGCTGAGCCCTGGGCTCCACGAAAAGAATTCCTGGATTATGCCTTTCCAACTGCCCATTATCATCCGCATTCCGCTTGCCCACTGCCCCTGTGCTTCTCTGCCTGCCCCACCGGAATCAAGCACAGATGTGGTCTGAATGACAACTGGATTTGCCAAGTCTTGCACACTTGGCCAACCCACACTATCAGCCAAGCCTGCCTGACAGAACTTGTATTGTGCTAGAAGAAGGGGTTGGTCCTGGCACGAAATCTGTGAGTGGGCCTCAATCCAAGTGCAAGGTCTCAGCCCCCTTCTGCTCCCAGACCTCAACTCAGGTTGTCCGCTTTACCCTCATACTCTGAAATATGTCATGCGTGAGCTTCCATTCTCTTCTCAGAAACAAGTTTTTGTTTTTTGCTTTTGCTTTTAATTTTCCCCATTTCTCTAGGATACTAGTGGCCATCTCCTCTTTTTCTTTAGAGATCTTTGTCCTTAACTATCACCCGTGGAGGGAGAGGAGGGACAGAAATGCCTCAAATGCCTATGCCTAATTCAAGCTGGGGGGTACTAAGCAGAGAGGCTGGGAATATGGGGTTCCTAGTCCCCAGAGGTTCCCTGGAGCTCTGAATTGAGCAAGTTAATGCTGTCTTTGTGATCTCTCAGAGCAAAGGAATACAGGTGGGTGGAGCCCATAGGCAGGACTGGGTTTGGTTCTACTGATCCAGTGCAACTAAAAGGCCAGAAGATGCTGTGGGGGTGGAATAGACAGGGCTGTGAACTGCAGAATACCATGATCTGACTCTGGAGAGAAGGATGCAAATCACAGGGAACTAAGGTGACCTCAGAGAATCATTAGCCCCAACCCCCTTGGCTTTAAAGATGAAGAAACTGAGGCCCAGAGATAGAGTACTCTACGCCTAGAATTTTTATGTGTATCTGCTCCTATAATGACTATGTACTTTCCAGATAATTTCCTAATTTGGTCATGGTCTTGATTCCAGGTATTAGAGGCAGGTCAGCTGTTATGACAATTAACAGCCAAGATCACCCTAGGGATCATGTCCATTTGCAGCACAGCTTGGGATATTCAGAGGCTCACCTTTTCCTACTCCAGGAGCAACTGGAATATAAAACCAGAAAGCAAAGAAAGGAGGCCCCAGGACTCATTAAGTGCTGATCTGGAAAGCCAGAATGGAGACAGCCAGGCCCAGCCAGCCACTCCCCTGAGAAGATACTATCAGGTATAATTTTACAAGGACAGAGAAGTCAAACAGGCTCTGCTCTGTCACTGCCAGCTAATCTATGGCATTTTGCAGGAGACAAGCATCTCTGATGCAACGTGTCATGTGCCTGCAGCTAGGCTAGGTTCTTTTTACCTTAATCATCCTATTTAATTATCACAAGAACCTTATGAGATAACAAGGACATAAAAGAAAATTAAGGCTCAGACAGGTGAAGTGACTTGCTCAAAGTTACGGTGCCAGTTAATGGCCAAAGTGATACTTGAACACCAGCTTCTTAATTCTAAGTTTTCCCTCTTCTACACTAGTCTCCCAGGTTCAGGCAGGTAGGCACCTTGAAAAGAAGCAACTTTTGGTATTTGTACCTTTACCAACTCAGGAACCATCAGATAAGCTCAGAGCACCATTTCTTTCTTCTCCAGTTGAAACAGGCAGGGCTCTGCTGAGGATGCTTCTGCCTGCGTGAGGCTCTTATGGGGCCTCTGAGATGAGCAGGCTAGAGCTCCTAACCGTGTGCTTGGAGGAGGCTGTCAGTATCATTACCATCCCTAAGAGAAGTTAAAACCTGGAATGCTCATGAGAAGAGCCACCTCACAAGTTCCATGGTAGAATGACACAAAGAGTGCTGGGCAAGACAGCCTGAGTCCTGGAACACACTCTGCCACCCTGTTTGCTACGAAATCTAGGGCCTCAGCCTCTAGATGTCAGTGTTTTCATCTGTAATATGGGGTGAGAATGCTGAGTTGAAGAATAGATGTGAAAGTACTTGGTAAAAGACAAAGTACAATCGAACATCAGTGGTTACTTGCTGTTTCAGTACTTGATTAAACTTTACCCAGCACTCAACACAAAGAGCAAAACGAAAACAATTAGTGCAACCGTCTCTTGGGAAATAGAGCCATCACAGACCTGTTTCTCCTTTTGTGGCTAGTTGTAGATCTTGAGGAGCCAGCAGTAAGGGAAGAAAAAAATGAAAAACAATGGTGAAGGGATGAACAGTGCTCTTTTCAGTGATTTTCTGCTTTGAGGAGGCGTGGGAGGGGGGTGTCGCAAATGAGGAGACTGAGTCTGAATTTCCTGCCTTGAGTCTCCTTGGATGGCTCAAAAGACACCAGTGATTGGTTTTTCAGATTTCAGAATTCTCTCGTCAAGAAGAGAGAACAATTAGAGAGCAGGAAACATATGGGCTGAGGAGTGAGGTGCGCTGTGCTATACTCTACTCCAGCCTCATACTGGACAGGCAGGGTATGGATGCCCAGAGTGCTCCAGTCCACTTTGCAGAAAAGCGGCAAGGACAATGTCAGCCCATCTACTCCAGTGAGAAAACCATGAGCACCTCAGATCTGATCCTGACCTTTGTCTTTCTCTCCTATTTCCCTGGCTTAGTTGTGGTATTCTAGAGGGTTTCTCTTCAGCACCAGGGATGCAAATCCAGCCAGACAATAAAATGTTACAATGTCAGAACTAGAAGAGACCTAAGGATGGACAAAGCGCAGACTCAGCATTTTACAAGGCCCAGAGGACTTAGGCGGGTCATACTGGGTCATGCAGCCTCCAGCTCCCAGGCGATGCTTGGTCATGCCTCTCCAGCCCTCACTGTCCCTCATTCAGGCCAATCTCAAATCCTGGGCTCCTGACCCGCTGCTTCCAAGGTGAATCAGCAAATGGTGCGGAAAGCAAAGAAACATCTATTGATCATTTTTTACAGTCCCTGGGCGGGGATATGACTTGTCCAAGGTCACAGGATTATCAATATCTGGGTACCTTTGAGTATTATTATTGACCCTGAATTTCCCTCAATTATTTATTACTTTTAAACCAACCTTCCAATTAGGTGTTAACACTTTTCTGTTATAATTTTTCTCCCTCAAAAAATTTAGATTAATTTTTGTTTAATTAACAAAGTAATATACGCTTGCCCAAAAAAAAAAAAAAAAAAAAAAGATAAAAGTAAAAAAAGGTATAAAATACTTAGAGATAATTACTATTAAGGAGTTCTCATGATTCCTTCCAGAAGCTTAAATAATTTAAAAACAAAGTCAACTATAATAGCTGATTTATGTTCTTGGCTGTGGGTACTCAAAAAAGATTTGTTGATTATAGGAATGAATGGCGCTCGGCTGAGGTCAGCAGCTGGGGGTTTGCATCACACGGAAGGACAGAGATGAGTTAATCATCTCAGCAGACAAGAGCTCCCACTGGGGCCTATTAGCCAGGGATCTGGCATAAACCTGTCCTTTCTGAGTTGGTATTACAGTATACAGGTGAAGTCATGGGCTTTGGAGTCAGGCAGACATATGCTTATATTCTGATCCTAATACTTCCTGGGCATATGACTGTGGGTTTTTCCTTCCTTAATGTACCTCTGTGTCCTCATTTGTCACATGGAGATTAAAACTGTACTACTTTATGGTGCTATTGTAAGGACTGAATAAACGATGCACATAACAAATAGAGCAGAGTGCTTGACATTGAACCTGCATTAAAGAAATGGTAGCTACCATTATTATTACTACTGTTGTTATTATTATTACTCTGTTGGCCCACCTCAAGAAAGAAGAAAGCCTGCAGGTCCATTACCTAGTGCTGTAGAAACAGTTCAACCCAAGGCCTGGTACTCCTGTGTTGAGTATATCTGGGAGGAAAGGGAGGCAACTAGAAAGTAACTCTTCAGTCGGACCAGGAGTTAATGCCCAGGAATGTCACAGAATATTAAAAATTCTAGATACACCAAACCACAAGTGCAGGTGCCCCGTAAGCTCTGAGCATAGGGATCTGCCTTGCACAGCCTGCAGGGCTACAGGATCTCAGACAGGCCACCTGGTTTAGCAGCTCTCAGTAGTGCCCCAGACCGGCCAGGCGCAGCAGGCTGGTGGGGCACAGGCAGGAGAAGGGTGCCCTTCTCTAGTTGAATTCCAGGCCCTTCCTCCTAGTCCTCAGAGCACAATGAGAACATTATCACAGCTACTTCATCCAATCTTGTGCTCCCTGGGGGTTGAAAATGACGAGGAGCAATATAATAATATGCCCCTTCAGACAACACACATCAAGGAAAACCCAACACTGTACTAAAAGGCCTGCTGAGCCTCCACATAATTTGATGGCCAGAACTCTAAGGGAAATGTTTTAGTTGTGTATACTTCCTGCTGGCCCAATCTTTACAAAATTCCCCCAGGTCACAACAATTCTGTTAACTGATCACACCCACCAGGGATAAGAAGGAGTATCAGTCACTGCTTCCATTGATGACAAGAGACCGTGAACTCTGACCTAGATGCCAGACCCAGCCTGGAGCACTGGTCACTTGTTATCTCAAGGCTTCTCTCAAGGATCATGGATGACTCAGCTGGAATGGGTTTGGGGATATACACAGTCCCTTGATTACCGAGGCCCATAAATACCAGAGTGTTTGGCATGGGGCTGGTGTCCTTGGTGAAATCAGACTAGCTTTGAGAAAGTAGACACTCCCTATATTATTGTGGAGTCTCTGGAAACTGAGTGCAGCCCTATTTGGAGACTAACATCAAGATCAGGGCAGTGGAATGAAACAGAGTATTTAACTCCTCTACAATACGTTCTCTCTCAATTGGAGCTTCTTCTCCCCAGAAACCTCGCTGTGTACCTTTACCCACTTTCTTTCTCCCTCATTCAATGACTTTATTTCTCTTTCCTCTCTTTACTGTTCCCCTCTATTTCTTTTCCATTTTCTTCTTTCTTCTCTTCTTCACATTGTCTATCTCTAAGTGGCCATAATAGAGAGCTGAAACATATCTCTGATTATTGGTTGAATTCATACATTGAATTTAAACCCTCTGATGTCAATTTTCAAAAGGATGAAACATTTTGGGGAAAAAAAGATGAAACATTTTATATTTTGCTCTAGAAGGTGCTATCTTAACAATTAAGAACTTTAAAGAGGAGGTGATTTTGATGATCATCTGGTTCAATGGCTTTTCTGATACATGAATCCCTTTAAAGCACTTCTGACATTCAGTTTCTCCTTAAACACTTCTAGGCATTGGAGCCCATTACACCTCTTGAAACGGCCCAATTCGAAGTAAAAAGTTCTTCTATACTGAACTTAACTTGCTCCCATAACTCCCACTTCCTGATTCCCAGGACAATCTAAGATACAAAAACAGTACAACCAGCCTAAGGGCAGTGAGGCACATATTAAGATCAAAGGATAAAGGTGGACCAGCTGGCTGTGATGTTCTGCTGTTGGAGTGGCTTGTTAGGGCAAGAAAACTGAATATTGCAACTAGACTCTGGTAGGCCTTGAATGCCAATCTAAAACATGATGTGTTTTGACATATGTTTTGACATATTAGGTAGGTGGCCAAGTGAAAACATCTATTAGGCAGTTGGAGGTAACAGTAATACAGTTATAATTTACTGAACTCTTATATGCCAGGAACTGTGCAAAATGCTTTAACATCAATTATCTCATTTAATGCTCTCCACAGTATGACATAGGAACTATTATCATTCCATTTTATAAAGAAACTGAGGTCTCAGAACTAGTAAGTAACTAAACCCAGGCCTGCCTGACACTCGTGCCTGTGCTCTGAATACAGCACTCTACAAAATAAGGTTAGCAGAGAGACCAGGAAATGAAATCTCGATGTGGGAGTCACAGACATAGAGGGAGAAAGTATCAAGAACAGAGGGCTATAGGTCTCATTTGAGCCCCCTTCTTCTAAAGATGAGCCCCCAATTTTCATTTCTAGTCTTGTGTTTGCTTCTAAATTCTACTGATCATCGCCAGTTGTCCACTGGGTTTTGTCACCTCAAATTCAACATGTCTACAGCAGCTTCTGTCATTTTTTTCATCACTTTCCCAACGACCAGTTCCCAACTTGATAATTTCTAGTTTTTAAGCATAAAAGAGGGTCAAATTTTGTGTCAAACCAACCTAGACTCAACTAGATTTGCCATATGCAAACCATGTGGTCTTGGGCAAGTTACTGAACCTTAAGGGGTCTCATTTTCTCATTTATAAAACGGGAATAGTACCAAGACCTTTCTTGGAAGGAGCCTTGGGTATTATATGAAATAATTTGTATATAATACATAGTATAGTACTTGGCACCTACCAAGTGTTAGGTAAATGGAATTATTATTGCTATTACTGTTGTTTCTCAGGTTTAAAACTCCCTCTCTTGCATATCCATTTTTGGTTAATCTTTCATGTTGAGAGGTAGGAGGAAGAAGAGGGACCCACAAAGGGGATGGTAAAAAGTCAATGCAGTTTGTGCTTCCTGCGGTAACCTGATCCCTATGGCTTTTGGGGCGGCATGGTCTCTTTTTTACACCCACTGCAGAGAGAGCTGGGCTCTAGTCAAGACCCTCCTGCTCTTCTCCCTCCAGACTTACTTGGGGATCAATGAGCAGTGGTTTTCTACCTCTTCTATTCCTCTCTTCAGCTGGAGCCTGCATTTTGTGCCATCCGCAGCCCTTGCCTCTTCTAAATACCCTCCTTTACTTCTAAGTATCTAGAATCAAAGTTTTAGAAATCATCTAGTCCAATCCCTCAAAAAATGAAGTTTAAAATTAAAGCCGTCATTTAAAAACGTTTTCTTGCACAATTAAATTTGAGTAAAGTAAGCCTTCTCCCAAGCAATCAGCATGCATTCACCAGTTTTCATCACAGAATGTTGCATTGTGCACAAACATTTGAGTTTTCCCTATGCAGAGCCAACCTCGGTGTGGGTCAGTCTGGGACTTGACCTGCTCTCCTCCCTCACAGGCCTAGTATGCTATCCGGCCCCCAAGAGATACACATAGTAGGGATCACTAATGTTTGATGATAAACAGGGCACTGATCACAATCACAAATCCTCACACATTTATTTGAATACCCTAACATCTCCTGATGCCCAATATGAAAGGAGAGACGAAAGGAGACTCCAAGGAGACAGCCATAGTTGTACACAGTGAGGGGAGAACAAAGGGAATGGGGAGCCTAGAGGTGGCAAGGAGGGAAAGCAGGCGAGACAGACTGTTAGATGTGGAGAGTGAATGAGGGCACTGGGTCACATCAGCTACTGCTTAGCTGCCCCCAGAGGCTGGTGTGAACTGGAAGAAGGGAATGGGGGGAGGTGAGAAGGGGAGTTGATGCCATAACTCAGAAAGTAGGAACTGGAGTGTGTTGTAGATGGAGAGCAAAAGCTCAGCTAATTTCCTTCCAGGAGAGACCCAAGCTCTTGCCTTCTGAGCTGGTCTTGCCTCTGTTCTCCTTGATCTTTCTTGCCTGGCTCTGCCCCCAGGGCTGCAGGATTATGGCAAGCAGTTGAGTTGGCAGGAGAAGGAAGGAGTTAAACTAATAGCAAAGATGTCAGTCCTGGAGATCACTGGACCCCTGCTTGGCAGACAGAAGCCACCTGGTGGCTGCTAATGTCCTCCAATTATTTGGTGTTTGCAGCATATTTCAAATGCCCTCACACTAATGGTCTCATTCAGTCTTCAGCATAACCCTGTGAAATAGGCAGGCCTGGGATTATCTCTAACATGTTCCTCCCCTCTTTACCCTAAGGATCCCTCAAAAGCCCTCAAACTGTCTCCTCCATCTAGAAATACCCAATAGTGAACCAGGAGGTGCTGTAGGGGCCTTAGGGAGGTTGGAGTTCTCTGTCTAGGCTCCATTCTGGGCTTGCTCCCGCTGTCTGTCCGGGGCTGGGCCTGACGAGAAGTCACAGGATATGGAATCATTCCCCTCCTGGAATTTCTCAGGCACTCCTCCCCCTTTGCTTATTCTGAAAGCCTGGCACACAATAACCATTTCACCCACTCCCCGGAGAGCTATGTCAGACTTCTCATTAGGCGAATGGAAACCTGAGGCCTAGAGAGGCAAAGGCCTTTGCCCTGAGTCACACAGTGAGCAAACATGGAAGGCTCTATGATAACTTAGAACACATGTCTGGGGCCACAAAAAACCTGGGTTCCAGTCCTGGCTCCAACACTTATCAGCCAGGGGCACCAAAATAGTCACTCGACCTCCACAGCTTTGGTTTTCATTAACTGTAAAACGGAAATAATACATCATCTCTTGGAGTTGCTAGGAGGATTACAAGAGATCAAGATGTCTAAGTGTCATGTAAAAATGAAGCACTCTGATTATCAAGTAGGACTCTGGTGTAATAGAAAGAGGCTGGGCCAAATATAGAGTCTGGAATCTCCTTAAATTTCCTACGTGGCCTCGGGCAAGTCCCAGCCTCCGTTTTCCAAAGTCCCTGCCAGCTCTAAGATGGAGTTCTAAGGGCTATGCCTTTGGTGCAAGAATTCTGGCATGAGCTGCCCTGATCTCTCGACTGTTCTATTATCTGTGCCCCACATTGCCTTAGATCCAAGAGTCTTACTGAGGGAGCCAGTCAGTCACCAACAGTGGGAGATCCCATTGTTCTCAATGGAAAGAACCCCACTAGAGTCTTTTCTTCATCCCCTCCACCCATTTCTTCAGCGCTGAAGTACACTTCTGTACTCTCTTAGCCTCCCTCGCCTCCCAGACTTAAGGGGAAACGGGACGGGGAGCAAGGGGCATGCCGGTGGCTGGGAGGGTGTTCTTGGCAGTGAATAACAGACCATATAAAATTTCCCAGTGGCGAGCACCAGGCTGGCTGGATTCCCTTCCTCCTAGGGAGAGCTGAGTCCTGCTTTTCACATCCTGCTTCTCCCAGGGTGGCCTAAAACGTGCCAGCCCCTGATCCTTCCTTTGAGGAAGTGGCTTAGCATAACCCTTGCTGGGCTCAGGGAAGTGAATTAAATATTAAATATGCAAAGACCAGGGCCCCTGGTGCAGCAGCACATTCTCGTAACATAGACAATGGCATCTAGCTCATCTGTCATCCTTCCAGCGGCTACAGCTCTCCCTCTCCAGACTGGCCTTCCTTGCTGCCAGCCCACGCTCCTGAGAAGGAATAAGAAATGGTAATATTCTGCTCTC
Organism: Pteropus alecto; assembly: GCF_000325575.1. NCBI lineage: Eukaryota > Metazoa > Chordata > Mammalia > Chiroptera > Pteropodidae > Pteropus > Pteropus alecto. Next base: position 15,425,329 of record NW_006434835.1, read on the forward strand.
CCCAGGAAGTGATCGGCTCATGATTCTCTGTGTCCTTCCTCCAACCCCCAGTGTTGAAGGTTCTGGGGACCTAAAGATGCCAGGAACATTGACTAATGGCATCTGCAGCACTGAAATTTAGCAAATCTGTGACTGGTCAGCGGGGGCTTCTGTAACTTAGTCTCACCTAAGGCCTGGAGGCTCCCTTGCAGAGAGATCAGCTCAGGAATGACACTGAGGCCCTGACATCTCTCAGGGCAATGGAGAATTAGACCTTACTGGGATGAGGCCTGGGTGTGGGGGCCAGTTAGTTTACGTCTCAGATTAATTAAGGTCAAAGAATTAATAGGTTGGAAGAGCCTCAGAAATCACCCAAGCCAACCTTCTGTTTTACAAATAGAGAAACTGAGGCTTGAGGGGAAAAGGAAGCAACTTACACAAGGTCTCTCAATGAGCTGTAGAATAGCTAGGCTTAGATTCCAGGTCTTCAGTGTAGAGCCCGGGGCTCTTTCTACCCTCTGTGTGATCCTCCAAATTTCCTAATGATACCATGCAATGGGGTCTACCTCACATGGACTGCTTTCACAGGGAGCAGAATCCATTCATGGTCCTGCCTTGCCATCCAAGAACTGAAAGAGCACAAGGCCCATGGGTTCCTGCTCAGCTTTGCCACTTTGTAGCATAGAAGCTTGATCATGTCACTTCTCTGAGTCTTAGTTCCTCACTTGTAAAAGGGGGATTTAAGAACCACTACCCCAGATGGCTACTGTAAGGATCAAATAAGATCATGTATGTGGAGCATTTTGTAAACTATTAAATGTTATCCAAATGTCAGATATTATTAAAATGGTATAAGGTTTGAAGGTGCTGCAGAGGGCAGAGATCACAGGGGAGGAGGCTATACGAGAGTGAGAACCCGCACCCAAATGAGGCTGAGGGTCTGCCTGCCAGTTCTGTGGACCTGAATGCCACTAGGGGCCATCGGCAGAGACTGACATGCAGCAGGTCAGACCAGCCCAAGCTCATTGGCTTGAGAGACGGCCTGCCTGCTTTGCAGTGTGTGTGTGTGTGTGTGTGTGTGTGTGTGTGTGTGTGTGTGTGTGTCCATCTGTCCTCCTAGGTGTTCCTGCGAGGCTCTGCCTGGAATTTACCTGGCTGCTCCAGGGGAGCATTTGGCAGGAGGGCAGTGTATGGTGCTTCAGGCCAGGTCACAGACCTGCAAAGAAAAACCTT
>NW_006434835.1:15428155-15437013 GCF_000325575.1 Pteropus alecto
GCGGTGTGTGTGGTGGGGTGTGTGTGTGTGTGTGTGTGTGTGTGTGTGTGTGTGTGTGTCCATCTGTCCTCCTAGGTGTTCCTGCGAGGCTCTGCCTGGAATTTACCTGGCTGCTCCAGGGGAGCATTTGGCAGGAGGGCAGTGTATGGTGCTTCAGGCCAGGTCACAGACCTGCAAAGAAAAACCTTCCAGCCCAGATCCCTCTGGGGACCTCTGGACGCCCCTGGTCCCTCTAGGGCTCTTACCTTGTACTTGGCTGCAAGCAGCTCTGTGGCCTGCTGCTCACGCCGCAGGTCTTCCAGCATCTTCTCCTTCTCTTCTAGCAGCTTCTGCTTCTCCTCCAGTAGCTTCTGCTTCTCCTCGCTCACCAGGCTACGGTCATCCTGGATGGCCGCCTTCTCCTCCTCTAGCCGCTCCTTCTGCTCCTGCAGGTAATTCTCCATGTTCTTGTCCAAGGCCGACTCCAGGATGGGCTGGGGCGGGCGGTGGTTGTTGTTGTTGTCATCCTCCTCTTCGGCCACCCAGGCCTCGATCACAGGGCCCTCAGGGTACCCGGCCGGGGCTGACACGGCCTTCTTCCTGCGGCTGCTCTTCCTCCGGAGCCGCTTCCCCAGCATCCCCTTCTTCTCCAGCTGGGCCTTCAAGCGGGCGATCTCTTCCTGGAATTCCCGCAGCAGTGTGTCTTTGGGGTCCTCATTCACCCGGGGCTTATTCTTGATGTTCTTGGCCCGGTTGGCAAAGCGCAGGGTAGAGAGGCTCTCGTCGTAGCTGTGAGAAGCTGGCCCCAGGGTGGCCACCATGATGGTCTTGGCATTGCCCCCTAGAGAGTCCTGGAGCAGCCGGGTCAGCTTGGAGTCCCGGTAGGGGATATGGGTGCTCCTGTTGCCCGCCAGAGCAGCGATCACATTGCCCAGGGCAGACAGTGAGAGGTTGATTTTGGAGGCTTCCTTTGGCCTTTCTCCACCACCACCGCCCCCTCCACCGCCGCCACTACCGGTAGGCTGTGTGGCTGTCCCTCCAGCTGTGTTGGGGCCCGCCTTGTTTTGCCTTTCACTGCCAGCCAGGTCCACCAGGTTGAGCTTGCCCACACGGATGTGGTCTTGGCCATCAGAGCCACGCTCACTGCACTCCACAGTGATGACAAAGATGGCATGGGAGCGGGAACTGACTTCATTCATGTGTGTGCTGCCCACCGCCCGGGTCTGGTTCCCCAGGTTCATAACGTGCTCGATCTCCTTGACATTCTTGGTGACAAAGGAGGAGAGGTCCTTGATGTAGACGCCCGTCTCCGGGTTTTCCTTCAGCTCCAGCCTCTTACCAGGCTCCTTGGAGAGCAGGTCTCGAATCTCCTCCTGGTAGATCTCCAGGTAGGAGGCCCGGACCAGGTACTGCTGGTTCTGGGAGCGCGAGATGTGGGTGAAGATGTGCTCAAAGGCATTGGGGATGACCCCGCGAAGCTCGGGCTCCACCCAGGTCCCCTGCATGGTGTAGGTCTTGCCAGTGCCCGTCTGGCCATAGGCAAACACTGTGCCATTAAAACCCTGAAGCACCGAGTCTACCAGGGGCCTCACGGTTTCATCATACAAGTCTGCCTGCTTGGAGCTGGCATCATACACGGCATCAAAGGTGAAGGTCTTGGGCAGCTCCCCCAGGGCAGCACGGGGGTTCCGCAGAGTCACCTGGCCCAGTTTCACGTCCATGGTCAGGATCTGCTCGTGACCAGCAGCCTCCTCCTTTCGGCTAAAGGGGCGGCACCGGGCCACCACCTTCAGGGCCTCGCTGGCCTTGGCTTTACTGGCCATCTTGCTCCTCTGTTCTTCCCGCCCCGTGGCCGGCTCTGCAGCCCGGGCGGTCCTGTGGTCCTCCCTAGGTAGGTATCAGCAGGGCCGGCCCAGCCCCCAGGCGCCACTCTTCAATCCGCATGCAGCCTCCGAGGGTGGGGATGCTGGGAGGTGGCCCCGCCGCTGCTGCAGTCCGGGCCTCCTCCGCTCTCCGGTCCTCGCTGCACCCGCTGGGCAGGGAGAATTAAGCAGAATCCCCGGGCAGCCGCGGGAGCTGCGCCGGCCGAATGGCAGTGCCCAGAGCCCGCCCCATGCTGGGGCAGAGGAGCGCTGCCGTAAACAGCTACGGCAACAATGAGAGAAAGGAAGAGGAAAATGGGATGGGGCGGGGGGTGGGCAGCAGAGCTGTCTTTTTCTCCTCTTCTAGGGATCCATGGTGGGGGCTGCAGGTCCCGGGCGGCCAGGGGTCCCGGCCCTCCTGAGAGCAGAGGCTCACCTGGAGTCTTCCCCCGGAGCTGGGGGATCATTCATTGCAGCCAGCGCTGCTGCTGCTGCTTCTGCCTCCGCCTTCCCTGCCGCCACCGGAGAATGAGAGAAAAACAGAAGGGGATGGGGCGGAGCAGCGGCGGCGAGAATGATGTTGCCGCCGCGCTGCGGCCCCAGCTAAGCTGTCCGGCTGGGGTGGGGTAAAGGGCGGGGCCGTGGGGCGGGAGACACGAGCCGGGCGCTGCCGGTGCGCTGGAGACAGGGGTGCATCGCCGACCCACACCCCCGCAGACCCCTCCGTAATGATAGGCTCCTGTGCCGACCCAGGTCCTGCGCCCACCAGGCGGGTGCAGCGCAGCCACCGCCCGCCGTCACCCCACTGGGCCCGAGCATGCTGGGAGTTGTAGTCCTGCCTTTGTTAACCCGGATCTGGCAGGTTGCTGCTGCTTTCGCCAGCCCAGGAGGACCCTCCCTCTCTGGCATGTAACCCCCTCCCCCTTCCCTGCCCCGGAGTGTCTGCTAAGGTTGCAGCCTACCTGGTGGGGGAAAGAGGGTCACCCACCACCCAACATTGTTCCCTCCACAGCCATCATCCTCCGTCTCTTCAATGCTCCTGCCTTTCTGCCTGCAGACCAGTATGTGTTACCCACCCCCACTTCAGGGGATTGACGGGTACCCTAACTCCTAAATGTTTTTCGACTCTGTCCTCTCTTCTTCCTGCCCTGGTTTACGTCTGGCTTCTTCGTTTCTCTCCTGGACGACCTTCCAGCTAATGCTCTCCTTACCCTTACCTCTTCTCAGCACATGCACCCTGGTCCTCACCCCCCCTCCTCCACCAGCCTTCCATATTGTATAAAAGGCTCTCCATCTTCTGACTCCTGCCTAACTTCCCAGCCTCCCCTAAGGCTACTCTCCTGTACAGAATCTGTGTTCTAGACATTAATTCCTTCAAAGAGTTATCAAGCACCTGCTAAACCCCAGGCCCCATTCAAGCAGCTGGACCTTCCTGTCCTCAAGGAGCTCACATTTTGGGAATCACGTTTTGTTTCCTTAACCAGCTGTGCTGTGCTGCATCTTTGTGCCTTTGCCGAGAGGATCCTGTCACCCTTCTGAACTTGGTGCCCTGCCACTTGGGCAGTTCAAGCACCTCATCTGTGAAACCTTCCCTGACCAATGTCTTTTACATAGCAGAGACACAGAATTTGCATAAAACAAAATTTGTATTCCAGTTTCAGTTCTGATATCCAACCAGGTGACTCTAAGCAGTCACTTACCTTGCTCCAGCCCTAGTTTCCTCATCTGTTTATTTAAAAAAAAAAAAAAAAAAAAAAATTTGGATAGGGGGAGAGAAACAACAGGGAGTGGTTGTGAGGCTCAAATGAAACAATCTATCATGAAGTATCGTACCAGTGAAAAGACTTATTTTCAAGCAAGCCCTTAATAACGCACATGGCCTTGGATTGCCTGCTAGTTTCTGCTTCTTTGAGCATCCTGGATAGGCCAGATCTGCACTTGGTGTTTCTCATTGGGGTCTTCATATTTTTTCCTGTAGGATACAAATCAAGTATAATTCCTCAAGTCCAAGAGCCAAGCCAATGTCCTCCTACCCATGTTCCACTCTGCAGAGAAGAGTTGATTCTGTGGCCCAGGTCCTAGTTGTCCTTACCCGCCATATGAGGTCCAGATCAAGGAGATGCTATGATCTGAAATCTTGAGGTCCTTTTCATAGAAGCACCAGAAGAATCTGTCCACAAAACATTTGCAATCATGTTATTCTCTAAAGGGCCTAATCATTTCATTCTTCATCTCTACAGAAACTATCTCCTCACCTCTTCCCCATCTTCAAATCCCTAGGGCCTAAATGCCAGCTCAAATGAAAGCTTGAGGCTTAGCTGGTGGCCGGCCCACTTCTAAAGTTTTCTGGCCTTCCTCAGTCCTCTCTTTGATCAAACTTAACTGCTTGCGATTAACTTGGCTTTTAGACCAATTACTGGGTGGAGTTTTGGCTTTGCAGATTAACCTCTCTTGGCTCTGGCAACCTGACTTCTAGATAGACCATTTGGCTCTTGAACTATTTCCTTTTTGTTCTTGGCTTTGGTTTTTGGACTACCCTTTCTCTGTTTGGGCTAACTCGCCTGACACTACAGCACTGGATAAAAGAGATCCTGGCCCTATTCTCCTGGCAGGATGCTTGCCCAGATCCTCCGATGTGAGAGGGAGACCGGATTCCCATTGCTTACAAAATCTGTGACTCTGAGTAAATTATTCAGCTTCTCCGAAAAGCTAGTTTCTCAGTGGGAAAAGTGAGAATAAGAATGCTGCCACTCATGAGGATTATGTGAGATACTGTATGTAAAAACTCCCAGGGCATAGAAGACATTCAAAAAACAGCAGTTTTCCTTCCTTTTCTCTGTTGCATTCAGGTTGTTCACATTCTTTGTCTTCTTTTCCGCATTGTCTTCAGCCATCCTTCCTCCTTTCACCCTCTTCCGCACTCAGGTCTCTAGTCCCTCGGGTTTGCTTAAGGTCCTCCAAAACACATCATAGTTTTTCACATCTCCATGCTTTTACTCATGCTGCTCCTCAGCCTGACATGTCTTCCTAACTTTGTCCCGTCTACAGAACCTCACCTTCTATTTATTCTATCATTGGATCTTATATGGCTTCTACTCCTACTGCTCAACAGAGATTGCCCTTACCAAGGACATCAGTGAACTCCATGGCCAATTCTAGTGGGCCCCTCTCAATAATCCACTTCCTTCTTTGTCAAACTCTCACTACTTATGGTTTCGATGACCCTGCACGTTTCTGGTTTTCCTCCTATAGCTAATAGGGGTTCTGGTTGCTCAGTTTCAGACTCCTTAACTGGTTGATCTCATTCAACCCCAATGAAATGAATGGATGTTCTAAGACCTTCAAGGCAGGAAAATGAGGAGGAAAAATAAAGGTGTTACAGTAAGAAACTTATAGAATGATTACAGTTAATAAAGTATTATCACATATTTCACTCACTTGATCCTCACATCAACCACAGGAAAGAGGAAAATATTAATATCCCTATATCGTGAGGACTCTAACCTGCAACCCTTGGGGTCTTTCCCCTATGCCACAGGAAGAGCTTACCATGGAGAGGGCAGAACAGTTGCTTCTCAGTCCTAGTATGAATGACAGTTCCATTGGAATTTAGACCCATCATTGTTGGCTTGGTAGGAAGAAGCTTCTTTCACTGCTCTTCCTTTGACAATGAAAGTTCTTTTTTCCCAGGGAATTCCCATACCAGACTCTTCTTCCAGTACGGTCCCAGTAACAGCCAGGGTGAGATTATGCTACGAAGACAGAATTAGCTCTTTAGTAATCCTGGGCCTACAAATTCTCATATACAAGTAATTCAGGATTTGGGTTTATGCTGTAAAACCATGGTCTGCCAGCAGAGGGAGATATGAGTATGTGACAGAATCATGGGATGAGATCCAAATTTCTGGGCTCTCGATCACTGTGACATTATCTAATTCAAGAGACCCCCAGTTGTGTCCAAGTCTAGATTACTAATAGTTCCTCTTTCCTTTCTCTGTAATTTCCTTTCTCTGTAATTTCTGGTGAATAGAATTTGAGTCCACTCCCCATCTCCTCCCCAAAAAGAATAGAAAACATTGAAATTTTAAAAAGTCTGAATATTGAAAAAGCACTGTCCTTAGTAGTTACCCTTTATTAAGCACCTAATTAGGTGGGTTACAGATGCTTTAGTTAACATACTTAGCAGTATTGGGACTGGAGTCTAATTTTGCCAACCCCAAAGCCTGTGCTCTTCCCACCACCATATATTGGGCCCAGGGGCTTAGCTCTCAACCCAACCCCTTCCTAAACTAACTCTCCCTTCTTTCAACACCCGTTTCAACTCCTGCCTCTTCAGTAGAGATTTCCTTGCCTCCTCCAGCTTCAGGAGTCTCTTCCTGTCTTTACCTCCTGTGATGATTAGTGTCTGCTTTTTTTATGGTGTTATCTATGAAAATATTCTGTCTCTCCAACTGGATTTCTTCTGTCTAAGTTCTGCCTACAAAATCTATCAATTCTGACTCCCAAACACTGCCTGGTACCACCACTGCCACCCTAGTCCACGCTATCTTCATCTCTCTCCGGGACAGCATGGTCACATTTTAACGAGAATGCCTGTTTCCACCTCCCTGCTATCCCTCCTCCACGGAACAGCCAGAGTTTTCTTTCTAAACGATGAATCAAATCATACCACTTCCTGCTCTCAACCTTCCAATGGCCTCTTATTACTCTCAAAATTAAATCCAAAATCCCTTACCAGGGCACATAGGCCTTCCGTGATCGGGTCCCTGGTTACTTCTCCCATTGCATGTCTTCGTACTCTCCCCTTCCCTCACTCTGATCCAGTAACACTGGTGTCCTTGTTCTTCAATCCCGCGAGCACATTCCGGTCATAGGGACTGTGCACTTGCTCTTTCCTCTGCCTGCAGGCTTTTTTCTCCCATGGCTGCACATGGTTTCTCTCCCTCACTTCATTCAGTTGTTTTCAAATGTCATCTCAGAGAAGCCTTTTTGACCGTTCTTCCTAAAATAGCTCTTCATGACTCTCTTACCCTTACTATCCTTTTTCTGCTGTGTTTATTCATAGCACTTGTCACAATATGACATTCTAGATGTTTCTATATCTGTTTATGAATTATCTTTCCATTAGAAAGCATGCACCGTGGCAGAATTGTATTCTGTATCCCAGTGCCTAGAAACATGACCAGTTCCTCATAAGCCCCCAGGAAACATTTGTTTAATGAATAAATGAATGAATGAAGATGTTAATAGCCTTCGTGATCATCATTTTGAATGGCTGCTTAACCTAATGTAAATTATTTTTTTTGTTGTGGAATATTAGGTTGAACCATATGAAATCACCATTTTTTGTAAGTTAAAAATGGTTGAATATCGGCAATTCACGTAATTCAGTTGAATAAAACACTCAGGAAGTTGCATTACATAAATATACTGCTTAAAGAATTATTATAAAATGACATCCCTGTACTGACCACCTTGGCCAAAAATAGGACATGGACAGCATCCCCGAAGTCCCCTGCAGTCCCCTCTGCAGTCACAATTCTGTCCTTCCTCTCTAAGGTAACCGCTCTCCTGCCTCTTACGATAATCACTCCCCTGCTTTTCTTCGTTCTTTTGCCATCTAAAGAATACAATTTTGTTTTGCCCATTTTGAGCTTTCCATATAAACTCATCCAGTGTGTATTATTTTGTACCTGGCCATTGTCTGGTTTCTTTTATTTGAGAGATTCATCCATGTCGTCTGTTGTGTATAATGTTACTATTATATAATATTTTGTTATATGACTATACCACCTATTGTCTGCTTCTGATGGACATTCGGGTTGTTTACAGTTTGGGGGTTTACAAGTTTGCTGGTATGAGCATTCTTGTTCATGTCTCCTATGCACATTGAACACATTTCTGTTACAGATATACCTAAATGTGGAATTGCTGAGTCATAGGGAATACATATCTTCAACGTCAGCTGATGATGTCAAACAGTTTTCCAAAGTGGGTGTGACACTTTGCACTGCCAGCAGAGCATGAGTTCCAGGTGCTTCACATCAGAACCAACACTTAATATTGCCATTCTTAGTTTTAGATATTTGGTATCTCGTTGTGGTTTGAATTTGGATTTCTCTGATGGTAAAGTTGAGTGTATTTTCATATGCTTATTGGCATTTCAATGTCCATCTTTTGAGAATTGCCCCTTCAAGTCCCTTGAGTATCTTTTCACGGAGCTGCCTGCCTTTTTCTTATGGTTTTATGAGTTCTTTTATATTTTGTCTTTGAGCCTTTTGTTGCTTATATTCATTGCAAATATCTCTGTGGTTTGGCATTTCATTCTTTTCATGGTGCCTTTTTATAATCAAGCTTCCTTTATTTTAATGCAGACACGCTTATCAATCTTTTTCTTTGATTGGCACTTTTTGTGCTTTAAAGGACTCTTCCTCTATGCCAGAGTCCCAAAGATATTCTATATTGTTTTCTAAAAGCTTTGTAATTTTGAATGGATACTTAACTTTGTAGTTTCAGTTCCTTCTTCCTATTGTTGCACATTTAGGCTGTCTCTTTTTTGTGTGTTTTAAACTGGGTTATGGTGAGGCAGAGGAATACACACATATCCTTAACCTAGAGCTGCTCCTACTTGGAGAAACAGCACCCCACGGGAAAATAACAGGAGAGAGGATGAAGTGAGTGCCCTCTCAAGGTAGGACATTCAACCCTCTGGGACTGGAAAAAGGAAATGGAGGGTGAGGTAGGGGGGATAGTAATTGCCAACTTGCCCTACTAATATTCTGGATTTGCTCTTCCTTGAATTCCAGATTGCATCTCACTGTCCGCCCGGCCATCCCTCGGGAATGCTTGCCATCATCACCAACTGAGGAGAGGCTCTTACAGCCCAAAGTCAGGAGACCTGGGCTGAGGCCAAACTCTGGCCACCTAGGCATTTGACCTTGACAGGCAGAGCACCTGAATCTTTCTGCCTCATCAGGCTCATATGGAGATCAAGTCCTGCAACTCCAGACTGTCCGT
>NW_006434835.1:15437031-15455715 GCF_000325575.1 Pteropus alecto
TCAGTGGGCATGAAGGTCTTGGCTTTTGCATCCTGGAATGTTGCAATGGTTGTTTCCTGGTGTGATACATCCACAGCAACAATGTTTCAGACTGACACGCAGACCGACTCCCGGAAGGGGATGCCAGTGTCCTCAGCCAGGAAGCTCCCTCGAAGCCTCCTAGTCCCCAGAGATCTCTGCCTTTCTGAGCTCACAGTCTCTCTCATCCCAGAGGGTTGAATGTCCTACCTTGAGAGGGCACTCCCTTCATCCTCTCTCCTGTTATTTTCCCGTGGGGTGCTGTTTCTCCAGGTAGGAGCAGCTCTAGGTCAAGGATATATGTGTATGTATTCCTCTGCCTCACCATAACCCGGTGACTGGACATGGATAACACTCAAAAGTTGTGAGAATGGGCCTGTGGAGGTCTGTGGAGTGCTTAGGCATTAGCACACTTTGTGGTTAGCATCACACCTGGAGGAAAGATTCCAAAATGGTCCAAACTGCATACATCTGGCCTGTTGGCTGACGACTGTCACAGAGGAATGACAAAGAAGCTTGGGCAAACTCCCACAGGCCTGGCAAGTAGATTTTCAAAAACCAAGGCTATCTCCCCCACAAAGGCTTAAGTGTCCTCTGAAATAGCTCCACCTAAAGGTCATGCTAACTGATGGGGAAGTTAATCCTCTGAGAAGATCCTGTCTGTACCCTCTGAAGGTTTAGAATCTAAAGAGAACAACAGCTGGTATGTGCTGGGAGCAGAGTGGCTCCAGGAGCTGGGACCAGGTCCCAAGCTGGAGTTAGGAAACCTGAGCTCAGGCCTGGCTCAGCCACAGAGCGCCCCGTGACACAGCCTCCTGGTGACTTCATCCCCTGAGCCTGTGCCCTTCTATACCCAGCAAGGGGCAGCCCTGCCCAGGCACTGCATAGAGACAGTGTCAGAACAAATAACATGTTATATATAAAAGTACTTTGAAAAGCTTAAGGTGTTATTATGACATGAAAGGTTATTAGAAAGAAAAGCGCTGAGAGATGAAAGGGGCAGGCTTCTGACACTTCCAATGTAATTTACTAGGTATAAGGAACAATCCTTTATTTGTTCAGTACTTGATAATTCACAAAGGTTTTCTAGGTTTTTTATCTCACCTGAGCTTCACAGTAACTTAGTGAGACAGAGTGGGGATTATTCTCCTTTACCACTGATCACGTGAAGAAAAGGAGGCTTAGACATCATGATTTTCTCATGGTCCTATAGTTACAGACCTAGGACTAAAACCCCCTTTTTGTAGCAATCTGTGCTCCTTATGATGGGCCCATTATGGTGTTCCCTCTGTTTCAGTTGCTGCAACCCATGAGGCAATTTTCCACAAGACCTATGTGAACACATCCTAGCAGGCCCCAGAATCCCCATGTGACTGGAATGGGTGGGGCAGGTGGGAGAGAAGCATGAAGAGGGGGCATGGTTATCTCATAAGCAATGAGAAGTTATTAAAAGGTTTTCAGCAGAGAAATACTATGATCAGGGCTAAACACACACACACACACACACACACACACACGTATATTTTAAACGCTTTCCTTCTCCACTTCTTTTCCTATTCCTTCTTTTCTCCTTCTCCCCTCTTCTTTCTCATCTTTATTCTTTATTTACTTTGTATAATTCCCTAGGAAGAGAAAGAAAGGAAAATTCTGGGAACTTCCATCATAAGAACCCTTAAGTGTTCAGCTGGCTGAGCCCTAACTGGCTGTCTCTTTGCACTTATAGGATGCCAGGGTCCTGCCCAGAGACTTCCCTTTCCAGGGGGGCAGTTCTAGGGGCTTCATGCTCCAGGAACAAGACCACAGAGCCTTTAAGACTCCTCGCCAGGTCCCTCTCTCTCAATTATCCTGTCTCTGTCATCATTACCAATAGTTGGAGTTACATTTTTGTTATGCCCTCATTCACCCAGGAAGCTCCTCTTACCTTTCCATTCCCCTCCATCCTTATTCCCACTGCTCTACTGCAAAATTCCTTACCCTAAGCCTCCATCTCAACACCAGCTTCCTTCCTGCATCTCTGATTCCAGAACCTCTTTTCCATCCCATTCTGCAGACTTCCACATTATTCATTTTCTTTTTTGAAGTTATGCATTATATCATGTATTTATTCAGAAGAATATACAAAACATATGTGCATAATTTAGAGTGAATGTATGTAGGGGGCTATAACCATCTGTCATGTTAAAAAACAGAATACTGCCAATATCCATTATTTTCTTTAAATGTCTCTTTTAAGTTGTTCAAGAACCTTCGAAGGCTCCCTATTCCTTGTCTAATTTCCCCGGCACGTCTTTAAGCCAGGCCCCATCAGGCTGGCCCCACCATGCTTAATAATCCTCTCCTATTCTACCTTCACTCTAATCATTATACTTGGTCTAAAAGCACAGGATCAGAAACACAAAACCTAACTCTAGTCCTCCCTTTCACTGATTAGCTATCTGAACTTAAATACATTGTTTAGCTTTCTGAATCAGGACTGTTTCAGTAGCAAGTAAAAGAAACCAAATTAAAAATGGCTTAAATCAAGAAGGAAATGTAATGGCTCACCTCTCTGAAAAATCCTAGGAAAAGTCTAGTTTCAGGCGCAGCTGGATCTAAGGACCTAAATAATATCACCAGGAAATGGTCTCTTGGCTCTGCTTTCCTCGGCGTTGGCTTTATTCTCTTCCTCAGTTGTTCCAGCAAAGGTTCTAGATGTGAGTCTCAATGACCTGCTTGGATCATATGCCCATTCCTGAACTACTGTGGCCAGTGGTGGGTCAGGGCTGGTATGCCCATCCTTGGATTCAAGGGTGGAGCCAGAACCCTGGCTGGTCTGAGAATAGAGAGAGATGCTTTCCCAAGGAAAACCAGGATTCTAGTTGCTGAAGATGGGAAAGACAGATGCTGAGCAACCCAAATCAACAGATACTCTCCAGTTCTCACTTCCCTTATGAGTGGGAATCTGTTCTGCCAAATGCTCAAGGCTGCTGGGAAGATTAAAAAAAAAAAAAAAAAAAAAGACCAGGGTTACGAAGATTCTTTGAAAAATTTAAAATCAATAGAAATGGGAGTGATTTTGAAAATTAGGATTTGTTTGCATTTTCCTCCTACTGTTCACTTGTCCAGAATGCCCTTTGTTTATTCCCAGTTCAGTGATAACTGGACCTTTCTCAGCACCTAGAATCTCTTAGATGTCTGTGGATCCCCTCAGCATTTAGTTGGCCCACATCACTTAGCAATTAATTAGATATAGTCTTTCATTTTCTTGTTTATTGTTTATTTTTGACAGTTCATGCATGGGTCATCAACACTTATAGATGAACTAGGAACAATTCTGAGTCCCATGATACCTCCTCCTCTCCTTTTGAGATGCTTAATGCCCAGCTGGTGTCTGCTCAGGAAGTTCATGCTAAATTTTGGCTTAATATAGAAAGAAAAAAATTGTTATCAGTTGTACTGTTCCTTAGGAGATACACGTCTTGTTCTCCTCTCTCTAGTTATTTAGTAGCCTCCTTGAGGGGAGAACCTCTGTCTCTTGTTCTTTACTCCTTATAAGTTCCAAGCCACAGTGAATATATTTTAAGTGTGCAGTGTATTCTTTTTGGTTAATGTAAAAGTTGTCCTTGCAAAGAAGAAGAAAAATAAGCCAAAAGCTAGGCTAGAAAGGTTTCTACCACAGCTAATACCATAGTTAACTTAGTCCCAGGGCTTACAAATCTCCAGTTTACATCTGGTCTCATGATTTATACTTAGTCTCAAAGTCCTGGTACAACGGAGGGCACCTTTCCCAGGTTCCTTGTCCTGGCTTTTGTCTCCTCCTTGGGGAGGTGCCATCCTACCACTTCTATCTCCAGGGCTACTCCCTTTGTAACCAGAGCCAAAAGAGATTCTTGCTCTGCTATTTCCTGGAACTCTTCCACCAGTGCTAGTTTCTATTTTAAAGGATACATTTTTTTGTCCAAGTAACTGGAAGGAAGGCAAAACTTGACCATGAACCTCACCTTCCAGAAGAGACCCTGAGTCTGTCAGAAGAAACTCTGACAAACAGTGGATAGCTCCTTATAGCCCAAAAGGAGGCCCCTAACTCAACCATTTAATGCCTTAACAAGCACATAAGACATGCATACAAAGTGTAATGAGGGCTTAGAGACAAAGAGTGTCAACCCAAGAGTCTCTTTCTTTCAGAGAAATACCCTTCACTTGGGCAGGCCACAGGGAAGAAACATCGGGGCCCTGAGATTTTTCTTCTGCCTTCAGAAGCCACCCCTCATGACTTGGTAACATAAACCTAGGGTTTAGATAGGTGCGGCACAGCTTCCCATCCAGGTTTACCCAGTTTTCCCAGGCAGAGGAGTGTGCTGAGGCTGCAGGCAAGAGAGGAAGCCCAAGACAGAGGAAGGACAGGGCGTTGGTTCCTCAACTTGTTGAGACCAAAGTTGTGTAGCAAGAGAAGCTGGAACATAATCAGCATTTCTCCTTCCTGACTTGGGTTTCACCTCTGCCCCAGTTCAATGGCAGCCTTCTTGGCTCAGAGGGCTAAGGGATCCAAGAGGAGGAAGCTTGTACAATCCCTCATCTAGTAGGGGTGGGGGTGGGGTGGAGTTTTAAAGTAAAAAAAGAAGAAATGAAAGACAATGGTGAAGGGAAGAACAGTGCTAGTTTCAGTGATTCTGTCATGGGATAGAGGGAGAGGTCGCAAATGAGGAGACTAAGTCTGAGTTTCCTGCCTTGAGTCTCCTTGGATGGCTCAAAAGACACCAGTGATTGGTTTTTCAGATGTTCAGAATTCTCTCGTCAAGAAGAGAGAACAATTAGAGAGCAGGAAACATATGGGCTGAGGAGTGAGGTGCGCTGTGCTATACTCTACTCCAGCCTCATACTGGACAGGCAGGGTATGGATGCCCAGAGTGCTCCAGTCCACTTTGCAGAAAAGCGGCAAGGACAATGTCAGCCCATCTACTCCAGTGAGAAAACCATGAGCACCTCAGATCTGATCCTGACCTTTGTCTTTCTCTCCTATTTCCCTGGCTTAGTTGTGGTATTCTAGAGGGTTTCTCTTCAGCACCAGGGATGCAAATCCAGCCAGACCATAAAATGTTACAATGTCAGAACTAGATGAGACCTAAGGATGGACAAAGTGCAGACTCAGCATTTTACAAGGCCCAGAGGACTTAGGCGGGTCATACTGGGTCATGTAGCCTCTAGCTCCCAGGCAGCGGTTGTAGAATCCCTCATCTAGTAGGGGTGGGGGTGGGGTGGAGTTTTAAAGTAAGCCTCTAAGTCTACGCCCATGCCACCCTGAATGAGCCCGAACTCGACTGATCTCGGAAGCTAAGCAGGGTCAGGCCTGGTTAGAACTTGGATGGAGACCACCTTGCAATACCAGATGCCGTAGGCATGCATGCATGCGTGCATAAACAAACAAACAAACAAACAAACAAATAAATAATAAAGTAAGCCTCTAACAAGGGCTGAGTCAGTTATGTTGCCCCAACTCTGGTTCTGGTTTCTCTTGTTCCTCTACCCAACCCACCTTGCCCTCTAGTCACATCAAATTCCTTATCATCCCTGACCATGACAGGCATGACTACTGTGTGCAGCTTCATGGGTTGTGCACTGCACAATTCTTAGAGGTGTCATTCTCATAGACAAAAGAGTGACTAGCAATCCCAAGAATCATGCACAACTGTACCAGGCAGCTCTGAGCCAAGACCTTTTAACTTTCTTCCTTTCCATATATTACATCCTCTCTATTCCGAACTTGTGTGGCCCAGCAGTTATCAGAACTACAATAGTAAGTATGCTGAATACGGGAACATCCCTTTGATATGCTGGATAAGTAGAACGGAGGGCCATCACGTCATTTTCAGCAAGCTCCGAACCAAACCTATGGCCAAGGAGGAGGGAGAACCTCAGGAGTCATTGGGTGCAATGAATTCCTGAGTTTCAGCTACAAAGAAGAGCTAAATGTTGCTTTATCATGATGGGCTACAACATGTGATGTCTTGATTTGAACTAAATAAAACTATTACACCACCAACAACAAAAAATCTAACATTTATTCTTTTTTTTTAAACGCCTACAGCACCTGGTATTCCTAAGTGGTCTCCCACTCAAGTACTAACCAGGCCCAACTCTGCTTAGCTTCTGAGATCAGAGGAGATAGGGCACGTTCAGGGTAGCATGGCTGTAGACAAACCATCTAACATTTAGCTTTCAAATTCTGATAAAAAAATGTTGACAAACACAAATGTAACAAATGAATGCTTTTGGAAATGCCCAAAGTCATTGGGAAAAAACACCTTACATAAAAGAGTCTCAAACTGGCACTGTTAGCTCATTCTGCCTGGTAGTTTTATTATGCCTGTGAGGCGTTCTCAAAGGCAATATAAGTAAAAACCATCAGAATGGCTAAAAAGAAAAAACCATAAAAGCAAGTGCTGGTGAGGATATGGAGCAACTGGACCTCTGATGCAATGCTAATGCTAATGTAAGTTGGATAACAACTTTGGAAAACTATTTGGTGGCATCTAGTAAAATACAAGAGATGCCTAGTCTGTGACTCAGTCGTTCTACTCCTAGAAATACATACATAAAACACACAAAAAAGTGAACAAACATGATCATAGCAGCACTATTCATAATGACCCCAAACTGGAAACAACTCAAATATCATCAACAGTAAAAGCAGATGAATAATGTGGTATAATCATAAAATGGAATGTTACATAGTGATGAAAATGAATGAATTATTGCTTCACATAACATAGACGAATCTGACAAACATAATGCTAAGTGAAAGCAACCAGACATAAGAGTACACACTACATTATTTCATTCGTATCAAGTTCAAAAACAGGCACTATGGTGTTATAAATTATAATAGCGGTTTCCCTGGGAGGACAGGTAATGACTGGAAAGGAACATGAAGTTTCTGGGGTGCTAGTGATATTCTATTTATTAATATGGGAAGTGGTTATACATGTGTTTATTTTGTGAAAGTTTATTGAGCCATACACTTAGGATTTATACACTTTTATGCATGTATGCTGTGCTTCAGTTAAGAAGATGACTTAAAAGAATGAAAGCAATATCTTCTTTTGGACACAATGAAGTAATAGGATCTGGATTTATCCTCTGCCTTAATCATCACTTGAACAAAATACACGAAACAACGATTTTAAGACATTGGATAACAGGCAACTCAGGACAGTGATCCCTGAGGAAGGGAAACAAATGAGATGAACCCTACAAGTGTCCCAGTTCACTGTCTGGAGAGAGTTTCCAGGCTACAGCACAGAGAGAGAGAGAGCTCTTAGAGATCTACCAAGGAGTCTCCTTGAATTTTTGCCTGGGTACCAACCAGTACATTTGTGTACAGAAACAACTGACATTGGGAAAGAAGCACTGCAGAAGAGGAGGAGATGGAACAGTCAGCAGAGCTTACGCAAAGCTAGGAAGAGTTGGTGTTCACAATGGCTGGAGTAGAAAGACCTCCCAGCACACTGGGTATAGACTCCTTAGAAGGAAATTACTTCAATAGCCTGACCAATTTAGCCCCAGTTCAAGAGTTGTTGTTCTGGACCCACATAACAAAGCTTAAAAGTAAGCCCTGAAAGGATCAAACTGTATCCCTTACTGAAATCTCCAAATATTTAAAAGTATATATATATAAAAAAATTCTACTGCCCAACAGTATAAAATCCAAATATCTGACATTCAATAAAAAACTACTTGTCATTCAAAGAAGTGGAAGAATAATCAATCAATAGGGACAGATCCAGAAATTATACAGTGAATAGCAAATAAGGACATCGATATGGCTATTATAAATATATTCCGTATGTTCAAAAAGGCAGAGAAAACGTGAGCATCATGAGAGCGAAATAGAAGATATAAAAAAAAGGCTTAAATCAAAATTCTAGAGAGGAAAAATACACTGAATGGAATTAATAGCATTAGACATTAAATAAGAAGAGATGACTGGCTGAAAACATAGCAATAGAAACAATCTGAAATAAAAGAGTTAGAAAAGACTGACTTAAAAATGAACAGAACATCAGTGACCTGATACATTAAGCAGCTTTACATACAAGTAACTGGAATCCTAGAAAGAGGGAGTGGGGTGAAGGGGAGGTCAGTAAATATGTGAAGAAATAATGGCTGAAATTTGTTCAAATCTGATAAAAAATATAAACTCGCAAATCACAGAAGCTCAATCTCAAGCATAAAAATCATAAAGAAAACCATACCAAGGCACCTCATAATCAAGTTGCTAAAACCAATGGTAAAGAGAAAACGTTAAAAGCAGTCAGAAGAAAAGAATGGATTATGTGCAGAGGAACAAAAATAAGGATGGTAGGGAAAATGTTGGACACAATGCAAACCAGAAGATGGTAGAGAAACATCTCTGAAGCACTGAAAGAAAAATCTGCAAACCGAGAACAAAAATATAGTGCAAAAATGAAGGTGAAATAGACCTTTTCAGAAATACAAAAGTGAAATCTCACTTTTTGGCGTGATAGATTAAGACTCTACCACATGACTCTTACCTGCAGAAAATAATAAAACCTGCGTTTAATACAAAAAGAAACTACCTGAAGATACTAGAGAAAGAACAGAATCAGACAAACTGTCTACCCACCTCTCTGAATGACTTCACTGATTTATGAATGGAGCAGACACAAAGCAGCAAAGCCAAAGGCACACTAAACTGAGACTGGTACCCTATAGATATTGGAGAGTGAACAGGCGCAGCTATTCAAAGAATTTCTCATCTTTGAGACTTTTAGCATCCCATGTTGCTTCCAAGGGCAGACAGGGGTTCGCAAGGGAAAACACATGGTTTTTCTGGTCTGGGAAATCAGAAAAAGAAGCCAGGAAACCAGTAAAGACTTAAGGGAGTAGAACCTCAGGAAGGAAAGAACCAGAGAGGTGATCTCCAAACTTTGTCTACCCATATCTCTGACTGATGCTTGAACCACACATACATGGAACAGACTCAAAGTAGCTCAGTCCAAGACAGATGATATGAACCCAGAATGAGGATGCTGCACAAGAAACAAGGTTTGCTATTCCAGCCTAACAAAGAACATTACCAGCTAAACCAAAGGATATAATGCTCATTGGTGAAAAATAATTTTCTTAGTTGAAGTTCTCCAGAGAAATAGAATCAACTCTGTATGTCTGTGGGAGGAAAGGAGGAAGGGAGGGGGAAAGAGAGGGAGAGAGAGAGATTTTAAGGAATTGATTCATGCAATTGAGAGTTTTAGTAAGTCTAAAATCTGCAGGGCAGGATGGCAGGCTGGAGACCCAGGAAAGAGTTGCAGTTTGATTCTCAAGATAGTCTGCTGACAGAATTTCTTCTTGCTCAGAAGAGGTCAGACTTTGTTTTATTGAGACCTTCAACTTATTGTATGAGGCCCACTCACTTAATAGAGGGTAATCTGCTTTACTCAAACTCCACCAATTTAAATGTTAATCTTATCCAAAAACCATCTTCACAGAAACATCCAGAATAAGGTTTGGGCTGATATCAAGGCATTGTGATCCAGCCAAACTGACCAGCCAAAAGTGACCATCACAATAACAGTATTGAGAATCTCCACAAATTAACATTCATAACATCCATAAAATTAACAATCCTAAATTACCTACAAATGAAGGACCAAGGAAATAATAGATATTTTCAAGAGTAAAATCAATTAAGTACAACCCAGAGCTGAATCAGATGTTGGAACTAACAAAGTAGATATTATAATTAAGTTAAATAAGCTCAAACAAATCTTGTTCTCAATGCATGCAAATTTCAGCAAAGAAACTAGAAGTTTCATCAGAGAAACAAAAATAAAAAGGAACCAAATAGCAATCCTGAAAATAGATGACATAATTTCTGAAATAAAGAATTTACTGGATGGACTTGATGGCCAAATGGACATGAGAGAGGAGAAAGCCAGTGGAGTTGGAGAGAGAGCAATCAAAATTATGTAATGTGAACAATAGAGAAAAAAACTAAAAAAATTAAACACATTTACCCAAGAGAAAAATGTGTCTTACAGAAACATGTACATGCAGGTTGGCAGAAACTTTATTCAAAATAGCCAAAAACCAGGACAACCCAAAATGTTCAGTATTGATGACTAGATAAACAATTTGTGCTATGCTCATTCAATGAATACTATTCAGCAATTAAAAGGAAGAGGCTACTGATACACGCACCATATAAATGACTCTTACATGCATTATGCTGAGAGAAAGAAGCCAGGCACAAAAGAGTACATAATATATGGTTCCATTTATATAGAAGTCTGGAAAAGGCAAAGCAACAATGATAGAAAGTACCTCGGTAGATGCTAGAGGCCAGAAGTTGGAGAGAAAGGACTGACTGCTAAGGACCATGAGGAAACTTTTTGGTGTAATAGAAATATTCTATATCATGACTGTGGTGGTGGTTGCATTTGTCTAAACTCATTGAATTTGTACATTTGAAGTTGTTAAATTTTGTGTGTAAATTACACCTCAGTAAAGCTGACTAAAAAAATGAAGTCTCATTTCACACATGTAGACTAACCACTTACCTCCTCTCTGTCTCCAGCATGCATAAGAGTTTATAATCCCTAAGTAGTATTTTGTGTTTTCAACGCTTTTCATAGTTTTTATTTAATGTATTATGCTAGCTGATATTTGGAAACATGAGAATTTTCCTTTCATGATCTGTCTTCTTGGACCCCAAGATGAAGCAGAAGTTACACAATTTGTTAAGTTGTAAAAAGAGGGATGAGGGAATGTAGGGCAAGTTCAGAGCTGCCACCAGCTTCTGCAAATTAGGAAACATGTCTCCTTCTTCAAGTTAAAACACTTTAAGTTTGTATATTTTTTGCACAGCCTTTACGGTGGCATGTGCTGGCTCAGTTCCTTGGCTTGACTCAAGCAGCCATCCAGGGTCCTAGCATGCAGCATCCCCGGCTGGGTGCAGGCATACTTACACCCTTGCTCTCTCACACACAACCATTGCTACTATAAGCCAGCCATTTCACCCTTCCGCCAGCCTCCTAGGTGAATTTTGTCAAGTTTCGAGTGGGGGGAAGGGTGAGAGTTAGCAGTTGGGCCTCTGAAAGCAGCAAGTGGTAAGAGAAGAGACCTCAAGTACACCACTGTGCATTTGAGACAAGCATGGCTGTGCACTGGCTGTGACTGTGTGTAAGAATTTGCTCTCAAGTCTGTGTGTGACTGTGTATGCCAGTGGGGGTTTATGTAGATGGGTGCTGCTCCAGCCAGGAGGCCTAGAATGTCTGCAACCGCTCACTTACTCTCATTCAAGTTGATATACGTGTGGCTGTGAATGCTGCCTTCTTCAATGTGGTACCTTTGTGCAATCTTAACCACTATACCTCATGGTCCTGGGTAAAGATCCCTAAAATCTCTCTTCTTCCTAAGGAGAAACCCCTACCAGTCATCTGAGAAGAAGCAAGAGTTGGAGGTGTCCAACCTCTTTTCCTCTCACACCTTCCCAAACGCCAGTTATATCATGAATGTCTCAAGGTCTCCGTGCCAACTTTTCTACACAGTACCAGGAAGAGCTGGGGGTGGGGAGGAGGAGCAGGAGGTGGGGGTTAGATGAGCATTCCCTATTGGCTGCCTCGATCTCTTGGTCCCAGGACACATCATACAGCAGGTAGAGCTTTCTCTGTTCCTCATACCTGACCACCCAGAAGCTTCCTTCCCTCTGACATTTTCTCTCCCAGAATAGCACCAATGTCAGTCTTTCTAGTTTACACTGGTGCTAAATGACAGAGATCTCGGTCTAGCATGGCCCTTTACTAGGACATTCTCTCTTCAATCTTGCAGATGGTAGGCCTCAAAGAAGGAATAGCATTTCTTATACTTTAATAATCAAAGGGTCATCTTTCCATTACATCTTATTCCTTTTTCTTTTTAGCTAACAAATACATGTTGAGCAACTGCTGTCTGCCGTGTACTGGCTAGGTGCCAGCAATATTTCAGTGGACAAAACAAATATATGTGTACATATATTCGTGCCTTTATCTATTACATTTTTAAAGGCAACTTAAGGACAACTGCCTTTACCAAATACTCTGTCTTTCCTGCCTTCACTGTCAAGGTAAATCTTTGCCCTTCAAATCTAAGCTCAAATAGTGAAGAGAATTCAAGGTACACACAACCAAATTGTTATTGATGGTGCCATTATGGGTGCTTTAAATGCCTTTGTTTCTTTATATTCTACAGTTTCAACATTTGTTATTTTTGTAAACAAAAACCAATAGAAATTACTTAAAAAAAAAAAAAACCCACCTCAGTTTAAATATCCCCTCCACAGAGACACTTTCCCTGACTACCCTTCTCTCCAGTGTGACTTAGGGATCTCTCTTCTGTACACACAGCCCCCTGGACTTTCCTCTCTACTAGCTCATAAGAGATTAATGTGTGCCTCTTCCCTTGGACTGTGAACTGGAGAGCAGGGACCATGTCTTATTCATTTCTGAATCCCCAGCCCCAAACAAACTGCTTGGTGCCCAGTAAGAGCTCAGAAAGCGTCTATTGAATGAATAAATGAATAAGGTTATCAAGTCATGGCCTAAGAAACAAGACTGAGGTCCAGAGGCTAGACCTATGGTGGTTAAGGGGGACAGTGGGTTTTAAGTCTAGTTACTGAAACACATTTGCACAGGGTCCAGGTCAGACTAGAGGAGAAATTTGATGGTGAATCCTCTGAGATTGGGCTAAAGCTTCTCAAGTCTTCCTGGTGAGGATGAGAGGGGTAGGTTCATAGAACCTGGGGTATAGCTGAGCCTATAGAGAGGAATTCAGTAACCCTATGTGTGGAGTATCACGGTTTGAAATTATCTATGATTTGTTTGCTTTTTTGTTATGTGTCACCCTTTATTAGTGTGTGCAATCTATGAGGATAGGGATCTTATCTGACTTGTATCACAAGCGCTTGGACCAATGCCTGGCACATGGATGGTACTCAATAAATATTTGTTGAATTAATGTTGAATGAATAAACTCTCTCGAAACCAAACCCATGAAAGAGAGACCAAATGCAGCATTATTCATTCATCCTGTAAAATATAATTGACAACAGGCCTGAGCAAACTCCAGTCAGCACATTTTTTACTCTGTGGGAAGGCGTATTGCAGAAGCCACAAGTAGATCTGCGAGTTGCTTGGTAAATACAGAGTTGGACTAAGGGGACTTAGAAGATCTTAAGAGACCGTGTCATTGAGCTGTGGCACCCTGATGAGTCATGCTTTCCCACATGAGAACAGACACCCCTTGCCAAACAGGATCCTGCCTTGCCCAATGCTACCATCTCTTTCCTGTCACTGTAGAAGAAACACTAACAGCCTGTCCTCTCCCATTCTCCCTTCTCAGTGCTCCTTATTGGTCATAATGCTTCAGTTCTTTAGGCCTGACCTCACAATACGATATCTAGGGTTACACAGTGTTCCTTATGGGTTACATTTCTCACTGAGGCTTCCCAATGAGATTTCAGCCACAATTTCATATATCCCGCTAAAGATACACGATGCTAGACCCCAGATCAAAACCTTCCACCACCTGAGTTGCAAAGTCACTCATTGCCACTGCACTTCAATTTCTCTGCCTTTAGAAGATGAAATAATATACCTTTTCCATGTATCCTACAGGATTGTTAAGCCAAAGAAACTGAAACTATGAATATGAGTGGTTCAGAAGTTGTGCTTTGATCCTTATAATTAAAGTTCTTTACCAGATTTGCCACTAATGAGCTACATGACATTAATTCATTTTGTGAGATACTTAGCCCAGTGTCTTGTTCTTAATTTGCCATATCAAGAAGGAAATATTTATTAATCATACAGCTCTATGACCACAAAATGAATTGGGAAATCTCCCTACTTTCCCAAGGAGCATGCCTGAGGAAAAATAGTTGGTTGCTTTTCAGGTAGCTATTATGCCTGCTTTAGACCATGGCTGAACAGTTTAGAAAAAAGAGGAAATTTCAGAAGTATAGTAGGAGGGATGAAGAGAAGAGACCTGGCAACATGGCAGTAAGGGAGAAAACTTCTGAAGGAAGAACAGGTCTAGCTAGTCAAATGGAGGGATCTAATTAAGTTTTGTTTTGTGAATGTGATGTAATCCTTTTCTCCATCTTCCCATGAAGCCTTCAGTAAAATCTCATTAGTCATAAATGCTATTGCATTTGAATGTGTTCAGTCTGGCCTTGATGGGTACGGGGAGTGAAACTAAAAGCCTCTTCTGCTTATATTATCAATTTAAAAATGAAGAGGTGAATTATGTTACGCGATGGGCTCTCTCAGCCCTACAGTGATTTATGATTCTATGTATGGAAGGGATAGAATGTTGCCAGGAAATTCTGATGCAGTAGGTTGGGGCGGGGCTTGAGAATTGCCATAAAAAAAATTTCCTCAGATGATTATGATTCACACTAACATTTTGGCATCATTGTACACATACTCATCATACTCTATAGTCAAATGTTTGATCACTCATAGAAAAATCACTTTCCTCCCCAATCTCCAGCATGCAACAGTTCTGACAAAAGCAGTCGGGGTGTGCTCAGAGAATATAAATTCACATTAACATTCTTTTCAATACAACATGTTTACAAAAATAATATATCAGTGGGGGAAAGAATACAACAAATGGTGTCACATGCAAAAGGATGAAATTGAACCCCTACCTCATACCATATAAAAAAATTAACTCAAAATAGATTATAGACCTAAATGTAGGAGGAGCTAAAACCATAAAACTCTCAAAAGACAACACAGGAGTAAATCTTCTTGACCTTGAATCAGGCAGGTTTTTGTTTTGTTTTGTTTTGTTTTGTTTTTTAGATACGCTATCAAAAGCACAAGTGAGAGAGAAAAGATAAAGTGGACTCGTGCCAAAATTTAAAAGTTTTGTGCTTCAGTGGACACCATCAAGGAAGTGAAAAGAAAACCCACAGAATGGGAGAAAATATTTGCGTATCATATATCTGATAAAGGACTTGTATTCAGAATATATAAATAACTCTTACAAATTAAAGACAACCCAATTCAAGACTGGGCAAAGGATCTGAATATACATTTCTCTGAAGACATACAAGTGCAATAGCACATGAAAAGATGCTTAACATTATTAATCATTAGGGGAATGCAAATTACAACCATGAGGATGGCTAAAATAAGAACAGACAATTACATGTGTTGCTGAGGCTGTGGAGAAACTAAAAACCTTGTAAGCTACTAGTAGGAATTTAAAATGATGCAGCTGCTTTGAAAAATAGTTTGGCAGTTCCTCAAAAAGTTAAACATGAAGTTACCATATGGCTCAGCAATTCCATTCTAGGTATGTACCCAAGAGAACTGAAACATATGTCCCCCCAAAAATTGTCCATAAGTGTTCATAGAAGCATGATTTATAATAATCAAAAAGCAGAAACAATTACAAATGTACACAAATGATGAATATATAAACAAAATGTGGTATATCCATAGAATGAAATATTATTTGTCCGTAAAAGGAATGAGTACTGTTCATGCTACAACGTGCATGACCTTGAAAACATTATGCTAAGTGAAAGAAGCCAGTCACAAAAGGCTACATATTGTATGATTCCATTTATATAAAATGTCCGGAATAGGCAAATCCATGGAGACTGAAAGTAGAATAGTGATTGATAGGAGTTAAAAGAATGTAGGGGAATAGGGGTTGGGGAGTGATGGCTAATGGATACAGTTTCTTTTGGGGGCATGAAAATGTTATAAAATAAGACGATGGTAATAGTTGCACAATTCTGCAACTATACTAAAACCACTGGCTTGCATACTTTAATAACTGAATTTTGTGATATATAAATTATATCTCAATAAGGTTGTCATAAAAATGTTGCGTATACAATAATGACCATACAAAAATTATTATACAAAATAGAACATTTTATATTATGCATTCCCTTGTTCGAGCAACAACACACACACACTGTAGCAGTCAGGACTTCTTTTGCAAGTGATAGAAATCCAGCTTAAGCTGGTTTAAGAAAAGAATAGATTGTATTGGCTCACATAGCCAAAATTATAGGGGTCGTTGGCTTTAGGCATAGCTAAATCTAGAGGCTCAAATGATGTAATCCCCAAATCTCTTTCTTTCCATTCCTCAGCTCTGCTTTCCTCTGTGTTGGCATCATTCTCAAGCAGACTCTTCCCAATTGATGGCAAGATGGCCACCAGCGTCTATAGGATTTACAACTTTCCAACTAAGGGAAAGAAAATGCCTTTCCCAATAAAAGACCAGAAATAGACTTTAACAGTTGCGGCCTGGGTCATGTATGTGGCTAGGGGGGTGTGTGTGATTGGCCCGGCATTACAGTGGGGGACAAAATATAGTGAGTTATTGTTGATGCTATAAGTCTCAAAACTGGATTGCTTAAAGTAAGTGACCTTTGGGTGTTTTGGAAAAGAAAGATGGATACTTGGGACCAATATTAATTCACCTAGAACAAAGGGATCAAAATTCTTAATTAAAAAAATAGATTGCAAAAGCAGCAAATAAGGATGATGCTTGCAATTTTGTATTTTGATTTTTGCAAGGCACTAGACAAGTCTCTCATGATATCCTTCTAAACGAGGACTAGCTAATTGAGGTAGGTGGAGTCATGGTTCATTGATTAACCATTTCCAAAGAGGACTCACTGATGGGTCATCCTAGTGGATCTTGGTAGGCCATAGAGATCTGCTGTTAGTCCTGACCTGGTTGACCTGTTTATTGACTACTTCGATACAGATACAGAAATCATACTTATTAGATGGGGAGTACAGGGATATGAGCAGTTAATATGTTAGATGACAGAGGCAAGATTCAAAATAATTTTCTTTTAATTTTTCTTTTGGATAATTTCAAACATTGCCGATGTGGACATTATAGTATAAGAAACCCCATATACCAATCGATCATCCCGCTTCAATAATTTTCAACTCCTGGCCAATCTTATTTCTCCTATACCCCTACTAATTTCTGGTTCCTTGTTTTGTTTTGAAGCAAATCCCAGACATCCTATTTGTTAAAAACAAAACTCTAACACTATTAGC
Organism: Pteropus alecto; assembly: GCF_000325575.1. Lineage (NCBI taxonomy): Eukaryota > Metazoa > Chordata > Mammalia > Chiroptera > Pteropodidae > Pteropus > Pteropus alecto. Next base: position 15,454,128 of record NW_006434835.1, read on the forward strand.
ACACCTAAAAAGAAACTTCAATAATTCCTTAATATCATCAAATATCCACTGTTCAAATATCCAATTATCTCATAAATATAATCTTTTTACCATTTGTTTAAATCAGGATCCAAACAAAGCATACACATTGCAGTTGGTTGACATATCATTAAGTGTCTTTTACTCTACAAGTCACCGCCGTTCTGCCACTTTTTTTCCTTACAATTTATCTGGTAAAGTACCAAAATAGTAATCTTGATAACAAAGTAATATTTAGTAAAGATAAATAGATGTAATACTAAAGTTAGATCTTATAAAATCAGCTGTCACAGTACAAAATGACATCTGGGAGACACCTGCAGTTTGGGAATAAAGGTCTAGGATTTCTAGTTGGCCACAAACCTAAAAGAGCCAACACTTTGACATAGGTGCCAAAGTCTAACATATACTTAGGTTACATTAACCCCAGGATATAGGTACACTAGGAGACGTGGTGGTCCTTCCTAGCAGACCAGGTCAAACCATGCTGGAGTATTGTCCCGATTGTGGCTCCCAATCTGATATCTTATAGAGACTCAAAAAACTGGTGTGCTTAGACAAAGCCATGATCTTGGTAAGAGAGCTGTAACACCCTTCCTTTGGCCAGGGAGAAGTGGGGAGAAAGAGTGGGGGGGCGGCTAGCTGTTTATTTGGATATGAGAGACCCAAGGCAGTGGGTCCTTAGACAATGGGTATGCACAGAAGATGGTGCTGGGAGAAGGGGCTCTGGAATATTCACATTCAGGAGTTTTGAAGCTCAAGAAAGGGAAGATGAAACTAAAGAGTTAGTGAGAGACTACATAGAAATAATCAGGTGTGACTGTGTGGTGGTAGCCAAGGGGACAAATTCAGAGTATATAGAATCATGAAGTCAGGACAGTGGTGTAATGTGGTCTGGACTGGCAGATGATCAGAAAACTGGTCCCTGATGGAGTAATGATGAGGGAAGTGTGAAGGCCCAGAATCAGCACGCATGAGCTGAGGTAGGACTCGGTCTCAGACTAGAAAGCTTTGATATCAGTCCGATCTGAGCAGGAGTCAATCCCAAGGCAAGGCGAAGGAAGCTGATGGGTATTGTACGCCTACTAAGTGCTATCCATACACTACTTTGTCTGACCCTCACAACAAATCTGTAAGGTGGGTATTTTATTTCTACATTATAGACTATAAAAACTGAGGCTCATAGAAGTTAGATATTGCTCCAAGGTCACACACATCTAAGTGGCAGGACCGGGATTCAGAGCAGGCTGGTAGAGGCCTGAGGGACAGAGCTGACATTGGGGAAAAGGCTAACATTAGTGACTTAGCAATGGGATCAACGTCTGTATCCTCCAGTCCCAGTGTCAAGGTCAGCAGGCACCAACACCTGGGGAATATGTCAAGTCCACACTTAATGTGGTTTCATGTCTAGACCAAGAAAAGGGTGAGATAAGAGGACCCATGAGAGTTTTTCCACAGAAATACAGATGAATAATTGAGTCTCCAGATTGCCCCAGCCCTGGTCTTTTCTGGGCTTGAGCCTAGGGGTAGAATTCTCCCCTACAGGAGAGGGAGAGAGGGAGAGAGGGAA
>NW_006434835.1:15455873-15512733 GCF_000325575.1 Pteropus alecto
TATTCTCTTCTGCTCTTCTCCTAAAGCAAATCCCAGAGTCACCCAGAGAAGGAAGACTTTCCTTGGCAGATGGTAGGAGATGCTGGTGCCCAGCTCCTCCTTTCTACCCAGGTATAGATTCCAGAGCCCTGTCTACATCCCCGACAGCTCGGAGGTCTTTCAACTCCCTTCACAGCTAAAGTTTCAGGCATAAGGTGGCTGCTCAGGATGACAAAGGCAGTGCAAGGGTGGGGACCCACCCAGGTGAGAGTAAAGGAACAAGAAGCTATCCACTAAGGAAGATGCTGGCATAGGGCAGGGCTGGACTGGCCCAACTGGTTCAGCCCTGCCAGGAAAGAGCAAGTCAGATCTGGCTGTGGAGGAAGGGGGAGACGACTAGGGTGACAGGGAGGGGGTGGGGTGGAGGAGTGGTGCTGACTCAGGGCCTGGCAAGTCAGGTGACAGCACAAGGACAGCTGTTGCCTGGGTGTTTTTAGAAAACTTTAGCTGCCAAAGACTCTCTTATGTGCTGCTTCTGCACCTACTCAGAAGCAGGCAGAGAAAACGAGAGCATCTTTGTAATAGGCTCTAGGCATGGGGAATTAATATCTGGCCATACTCTATTGTTCTTTACCATAACGTACCTAGAAAACAGGAGCAAAAATTGGTCAAGAGGCCTCTGAATCCCCTTTGAATCCTCTAAAAATCTTTTCCTCAGGTCTTTTTGGGTATCTTACTAGGAATCTAGTGTAGAGGTGAAGAGAGCAGGTGTTGAAGTCAGGAGGACCTGGAACTCAGTCCAGTGTTATCATATATTATTTGTATGACTTAGATCAACTTTCCCAACTTAAAAGAAAACACAACATATTTTTAATGATGGAAAATTTCAAATATATACAAAGTAGACACGATAGTATAATGAGTTTCCATTTACCTAGTCTTCAGTTTGAACAATTATCAACTCATGGCCAATCTTGTTTCATCTATACCTTACTCATCTCCCCTCTCTCCAATTATTTTGAAGGAGATCCATGGCATCATCTCATTCTATCCCTCTTAACCTCTTTAAAAACTTGTTTCTTCATCTGAAAATGGGGATTATAGTAGCCCCTACCTCAAAGTATTAGAGTGAGGTCATGCATATAAAGGGTCAGCACAATGTAGAAACTTAGTAAATGACAGCTTGTACCATTAGGTAAAATATAAAGGTAGTAAAAGTCTTTGCTACCCGCCCATCTCTCTGCCTGTGCCTGTTTCTTCCTGGTCACCCTTCCTTCTAGCATCTGAGGAATCTTTCCCCTGTTAGCTCTAGGCGGATTAGGATGACCGTCCAGCTGTCCAGGCCTCGGGACAGGCTGGCAGCACAGGATGTCTGAGCCCTAATGAGGGGCTAGAGGGAGGTAGTGGAGACATGGGAAAGAGGGATTAAAGGTACAGCAGCCTTGGGAGAGAGATTGGCAGATGAGGCCAAGTTTGAGCAGAGGGGCAGTAGGTCCAAGTGGCAAGGGCAGCAGAAGACAGGAAAGAGAAAGTGGACATGGTGGGAGTATCAGGCAAAGTTGGAGTCACCCTAGGAGTTCTACCAGAAACAAGTATGTCAGTCAGAGATCTTGGCTGCAACACAAACCAACTTTGGCAAATAGAAGCAGAAAATAAATTTATTGAAAGGCTATTGGGAAGCTCTCAGAATTACTGGGAAGGCAGGAGAATCAGGCTAAGAAATTGGGGGGCAGAAACACACCACAGATGTAGTCTGTTGAAGCCAGACAATGATGCTATCACTGTTCCTGCAGGACACCAAAGAAATCCTGCAGCACAACTGTGGCTGGCACTGAACCTGGGTGGGATACCATCTGGCTTTGGGAATATTATTAAACATATTATATATTATGTTATATTATATTATATTATACATAGGTGCCCTAGAAACCAAGTGCTGTTGCACCCTACCGCCTTCTTAGTACATGCCCAGTCCATCCTCCTTTGTATCATTAACCCCCGTGTCAAGGTTTTGGGCTGGTGCATCAGACTGGTAGAACCCAGCTCACGTCCCCACAGCCTAAATGTGTGTTTGGGGGTGTAATGGGTGCTGGGTGCTGGGGAAGGAAATATAGTGGGAAGAGGGCTCTGCATACTGAATACTCGTGGTGGAGAGTTTCCTAGTCAAAAGCAGGGGGTTCAATGCTGGGCAGCCAAAGACCTGATAAATATCCATTACCCAAGGAAATGAGTGTAAATCTGGGTAAGGGGTGGGGGACTAGCACTGGAAGGAACAAGGCAAAGAAACAGGATCTTCCTTTGGCTGTCAAGACGCCAGTACCCTGAAGCAGGGCAAAAGGCAGTGGAAATCTGGATGTACAAACTGCATGGGCAAGGGTCTAGCTTCCTCTTTGGGGTGTTTTGGACAATAGAGATGGCTGTACCAAGGTATTATTTTGGAAGAGTCTAACTCAATGGGTATGTAGCATGAGGACTTTTGATATCCTGTGCTTCTACTCTCTCTCTGGCTCCAAGAAAGGGGTGGGGCAGCCTGCAAATAACTGGGTGCTTAGTCCAAAGAGCTGGAATCAGACAGGGCTGGGCAAAGGCTGATAAGTGACAACTAGAGCTGAGCAACAGACTTCGTGAACAGACAATTCCTTAAAGTCTGAGCCAGCTTCCATGATCAAATCAATGCGATCAAACACATCTGTCACAAATTTTAAAATCTGCATAACTATTGTCATGCTAAGTGGCAATTAAACATAAAAGCAAACAGCCAGAATCTGTATTATTTTATCAAACCAAACCAAATAGTCTTTTTTCTCAATTGGCTGTTATTCTGATATCTATAAGGAGGATCAATATCAATTTTTTCTATCTCCATGTACTATTTAATCTCCTCCTCACTTCTGCTTAAAAATTTAGATCTGGGAGGCAGAGCACTGAATTAATCATCCTCACTTCCTAGCACACTGACTACTGACATTTTAAATCTGTGCAAGGTCCTGCTCATTTTATTTCATTTCATATTTTTCCCTTCTTCCCTTCTCATTAGCCACCTTTCCAAAAGTTCCCTTTCTAATGTATTTGATGTACATTATTAAATATGTATAAAACCTCAAAATTGTTTTATGTTTTTAATTTACATGAATGAAATTGTACTATAAATCATTTTGTTTTGTTTCAATTCTCCATGTTGCTGAATGTGCAGCTTAGTACTAGCTTAATACTATTACACAATATTTTATAGCAAGATGGGGTAGGCAATGGATAGGCCTGATTTAGGCCCAATTGTACAACAGAGAATTTTCTTACACGGCAGATGGTAGACGCTTGAATGCTGACCCAGCCCCTCCTCAAGTCAAAACCTATAAAAACTTAGTTTCTTCCCTCTAAATGGCTCGCATCGATCACCAGAATTTGGGCCTGTTTTTGTGAGGAACTAGGAAGACATCGTTCTTTGCTTTATTTGCTAGTTTATTAGCAAACTGAAGTGATAACAACCTTGAATTGGGTCTGAGTTGTCCTTTTAGCCAATTTTCAAACCCAAGGCATCCTTTGTAATCTGGCTGAACTCAATATGCATCCACAACATTTTATTTATTCATTCCCCTAATAACAGACATTTAGATTAATTTCAACATCTAGTTGGCACAAACAAAGTCATGATGAACCTATGTGAGAATTCCTCTTGGACACACCCAAGAGTTAGGTATTGTTAGGTCACAGGCATGTACACATTTATTAATATTGGCTGACTGATTTCCAGAATGGCTGGACCAGATTGTACTCCCACTACCTATACAATTGAATGCTCATCTCTCCACATCCTCATCAACATTTTGTATTATCCATCTCGCTAATTTTTGCCATTCTGATGGGCAGAAAATATTATTTCATTGTTTTGATTTTAATTTCTTGGATTACAAGTGATTTTGAACATTTCTTTATAATTTTTCTTATACTCGTGTGACTTGCCATTTCTTTCTTGTCTATTTTAAATTTGTAAATGTAAGATATAATTTTATCATAATTAAATAGCTTTAGTAACTTAAAGAATGGTTACAATGGAAGCTTGGTTTGGAAGGCGGTTTCTTCTCAATCGGGTACCAAATCACCTCAATGTTAGGGAGTAATTCAATTGGCCCTTATATCTCTTACCTGCTAGTGTTAGCCTGATTTGGGTATTTCCATAGGGTTCTGTCCTCAACTCTAGCACAGTGTTAAATTATGAATGCCACATTCCAAGAGCAACATATACAAACCAGAATGGTAGTACTGATAGTTATCTGTGAGTTGTCTTATGTGAAGAGTGTTAGCTTGGAACAATTTAGAGGAAAATTCCAATACTATCTTCAAATAGCTGAAGAGCTATCATGTGAATATGGGGGAAAGTTTATTCTGTGTTGCTCCAGAGGGCAGAATTAAAGCAAATGGGTGATGTTATAGGGAGAGACTTAGAACCTAAATGGAACAGAAATTAATTTAGCCTTAGATCTCTCTGCAGAAAACTATATCCTCAAGTGTCAAGACCTAGAGAAAGACCTTTCAGACTTAAAAAGACAATGACAAAAAGAAAAGGGTTTAACCCTATGCCAAGCCAAGAAATATGAAGTTACATATATAACTTATAAATTAATAGACTCGTGGCATGATATAGTGGAGTCACAGTGATCTGATCTTGATTCTCTGTTCTACCTCATTTTAGCTGGGTCATCGTAGACAATCACTAATCATTCTGAACTTCAATTTCCTCACTTGGAAAGTGAGGTTGTAAGTAACTACCAAAGCAAGCTATTTTGAAGATTAAAATGCTTCATGCAAAGAACCCGGCAGTGGGACTAGTAGTTCCATAAACCCTGAGTCTCTTCCCCCTGCAAGATATAAACTATCTGAGGAACTAGTGTTGCAATTTTCCTGCTTTCTTTTCCCTTGTGGTGCAATTCATCGCTCTTACCCCTTAATAGTAGTAATCACTATATTTGCATAGTGTTTTATGCTATATAAAACACTTTTACTTCCATTATCTTATTTAATTTTTGAAACAATCTCTTGGAGTACTATACCTTTTTGACATATGAGGAAAATGTGAGGTTAAATGAATCCTCCATTGTCACAGAGCTAGTCAGTGGGAGAGTTGGTTTCTGAGTCTACGCTGTCTGACTCCAAGTTTAATGTTCATTCTGCTATATCACAGTTGCTCTATTAGCTTTAACAGTATTTCTTGTTCACAGAAATAAACTCGATGATGGAGTTTGGTAAGTTCTTCATGTATTTTCTAAAATAAATAAAATATTGCTCCAAAGTACTATCTTTTCATTCATTTCTTTTGAATTTTTAATTATTTTTCAACATTTTAAAAATTTCTCCAAATTAGTATTGTTTTCCATGAAAAAAATGTAAATCTGAGTTTTATTTGCTTTTTCCTTCAATAAACATGTTTTGATGTTCTGATATATTCAAGGCACTGTGCAAAGTGATATATACAACAGTCATATCGCTCGAGATTCCAATTTGAGAAAATAATATGCGTATAAGAATTTTTTGTAAAATGTAGAAAATGTGTCATAAGAAATGTCTAAATAAAGAACTATAGAAAGAAGAATATCCATGGCCATTCATCAAAATGTTAACAGTGGTGATCTCTGGGGGTAAAAGTTTTATCTTTTCTTTTTTTTTAATTTATTTTTTAGTTTAAGTATAGTTGGTATACGATCGTATATTGGTTATATTATTTTCAGGTGTATAATATAGTGATTCAATATTTTTATAACTTATAATGTGATCGCCCCACTGATTCTAGTAATCATCTGTCACCATGCAAATTTATCACAATACCTTCCATATACTCCCATACTCCCTCCCTTTTCATAACCATCTCTTTGGCTAGGGGTAGAAGTTTTAATAATTAAAATTTTTTGTTTTGCTTATGGCAGGTTCTGAGTATCTAAAAATAAATATGTATTACTTGTGAAATAGAAGGGGGAATCAACTGATTTTTAAAAGTGCTGTAGTACTATGGGAATTCAAAAGAGAAACAAGTTCCTTCTAGCAAGGGTGTTGAGAAAGACAGGCTCTGATGAGGACATTTAAGTTGAAAGTTGAAAGGATGTAGGTTGTGTGAGTAGAGGATGCATTTCCCATAGAGAGAACTATATTAAACTAAGCATGAGATCAAGAAGATACATGGTAACTATAGGAAATAAGACTAGTTCAGCTGGTCTGTAGAATAGTGTGTGGAAACTGGGATAGCAATATAAAGCTCATTGGCTAGGGCCTGGAGCTCCTTAAGTGACAACTGAGGCCGGCACTTCAGAACTGAGGCATCCCTCTCAGAAGACTAGAACAAATACATCCAGTAAGCTGGGGAAGGCTCAGGGGCAATCATTCTCTAACAGGAGGTAGCACTAAATCAAGATATGCAGGCAGAGCAGATATTGGCAGGCTATTGTGATAAGAAAAGTTGTAGCCTCTGGGCAATCAGAATTTAGCATGTCATGTAAGTCCCTGGGGGGATATTGGGAATGTGAACAGAGCAAATAGGCAATATATAAATAGGCAAAATCTCAGAGACTAGATGGGTAGATTTTATAGTAAGGTTATGACATAGCAGCTGGGGCTGCCATTCGAGGGAAGACTCACTCTATTCTTAAGAACAGAGAGAGCAAGGGGTGGAGGGATTAAAGAGGAAGAAATCAGGTATAGAGACTTGAAAACATACACAGAAGGAGGGATAAAGATGATCCTGAGTCAATCTTTTGAGGCAGGGATTTCTTATAAGGCAGGTCTTGAGAGTTGAAGCTGAAGACTGGAACTATAAGCTGGCCAGTTGTGTGTTTTCTAGAAAAATACAGAAATAATACCTTAATATTATAAACATAAAAAATACTTATTTTCTTTCTTGGCTTTGTAAATATTTGGGCTAGATTTTTATAAAGCAGTTTTGAAAAGGGCATAAGCCCTAAGCTGATACTAAATTGGCATTTTCTTTCACTACATAGTTCCCCATTTTATTCGTTTTTTCTAGAGTCAGGGTTCTCTCATGCCTGATCACTCCAGCTGCCTTCAGTAGTGGATACAGCTTGATGCTTAGGCCTCACTCCAGCAAAACTTTTAATTAACTTTAGGGAAGGCAAACATCAAGTACTGGCTGAGCCTCCTAAGTCTCTCCTATAAGCAATATGATGTCCTGTGGAGGTTTTCTTCCTTTTTCCCCTGCCTTTATAGTGCTGGCTCTGCCACTAACGGTGTGACCTCTGGCAAGTCCCTAAACTCTCTGAGCCTTAGACTCATCTGTAAATTATGTTCAGGAGTTGAATTATTATTTAACCTACTTCCTGTTTAGAAAAAAAAGTGCAGCTCGCTGCCAGCATTAATTTAACATCATGCGTAGGAACGCTATGTTTTCTAGGATTTGACATTTTTAGTGATCGAGAATTATATTTTGTAAGTGGAAATACCACTACTAAAACCAGAAAGCTATAAATAAAATGACGTCATTTGTTTCCAAAGACTATCGATATACTAGAATGATGCAAAAATTATAATAAAAGCGAGATAGTTCCTGGGAAATTTTGGGGGTAAGGTTAGGGCTGTAACCTGTGAGTTATCGCAGGGTAAATGCTGCAGCAGTGAGTATTCTTAGGGCAAAAGAGAAATGGGTTAAAAGACATGACAGCTCTAAAGTTCTATGATACTGACCCAATAATAAAATTGTTAAAGAGTATAATTAGTTCTTAAAGTTTCAGAATATGGAGTCCATAGAGCAAAGGCTCTAATTGATAAAACTGTTGGAAACCGGGATGAAGTTTTTTTTTTAATTTTAAATTTTTAGCTGCTCATTATCCCCAAAATATATGTAGGGGAATTAATTAGGCTGTCTACATTTAAAAATCATAACATTTCCAAAATGCTTACAACACTGTGGCTTGAGTTAATACAACTTATTTTGAAAGGAAGAATCAATCTAACACTGAGGATACTCCTGAGGTGCTCAATGTTATACGTCTGAATTGATCACAAACCTGTGAAACATTGACCATAGCTCATTTTGTGATTTCCCTAGCTACTGGTGTTATCTTAATAAGACATTCCCAACTGAAGGAAAGAATGTTTAAGTGACAAAACTTAAAAGAGTGATCACAGAAACAAACTGAAGAGCGAAGTGTATTAGAGAAGACAAGACTCTTCAGTAATGAAGCTTTAAGGATGGTTGGAAAGGAAGAATTTAAGACACGTCTCCAAACGGGAGACTGAAATATGATTACCCTAACTGTCTGAAAGCCTAATTTTAATTATACATTAAATACACAAACATTTGAGTGGGGGAAGGGAGTAAAATGTAGTTTTTACTTGTTTCTCAGTCCATTTCTTGCTTTCCAGATGTCTCAGCATTTTCTCTGGTTTCAGGTTGATCCAGCCCACCAGGTTCAACTACTCTGCCATCCTAGGTGTGCTTTGGAGCGATGAATCAGTGATAATGGTAGGGCAGGAGTATGAATATTTAACCTACAGAAAAGAGGAAAAGGGAGGTATAAATAAGACTGATGGGGAGAGAGGGAAGGCGTATGACAAAGTGTAAGAAGAGGCAGCGTCAGTTGGCGTTGGCTTCACTATCCTTCAATTTTGGACACTGGTCGTTCGATTTTGACGCGAAGGAAGGGACCTGCCCCCTTCATATAGCGTCCGGTGTTCCAAAAGGACCGCCAAGGCCTGGAGCGTGTTATCCGCGTAGAGTACAGCACCGCAGCTTCCACTTGGTGGGGAGGTTCTCCCTGCGCCCAGGTGTTCCTCAGACTTCCTCTCCTGGAAGGCAGATTACATCATCCCGACCTGAGCAGCGTGGCTAGTTTTTCCATTTCAAACTCCTGTTCCCTGAAACGCCAACTCTTGCTCTTTAAGTGAATCGGGATGGAGCGCTACTGTTAAACCCCTGTCATAAATAGTCCACGACGGAGGGCACGCCAGGATGCGTCTCATTTTAGCAAAGAGGCTATCAAATGACTCAGGGAGCTATTTTATTCTCGCGTTTACAAGCTACAGCTACACAGGAACACACGGCCACCCAAGCCCGTCGCTGAGTCAAGGACAGCTACACACACGCACACACGCACACACGCACACGACACACAGGGCCCGGAGCATCCTCAGCGCAGCCTGGAGGGCGAGCCTGGGAGCGAAAAAGAGTACGAAGGGGCTGCTCCAGCGTGCCGCGTCTGCGCAGTCACTAGGCAGTGCCTCCCTGCGGGGCGTGCTCGTAACGCCGCGCACCCTATCAGGCGGCCACAGGGAGCGCGCCCGCGGCCTCGCCCTCTCTCGCCCCACCCCTCTCTCGTCTCCGTCCGGCCTTAGACTCTGGCTCCGAGACCTAGCGCTCCTCTCCCCGCCCCAGAATGCGCCCCCGTCCTCTGGCGCGCGTGCGCAGAGGCGGGCCGCAGGGCGAGGGCACGAGGGAAGGGCGGGCGTACGTCCTTGCGTGCGTCTCAGGCAGCGCGCACGCCGGCGTGAGAGGGCACGGGGAAAAGGTGGCTCTTGCCCGGGCGCCTCGGCTTCCTGTGGCTATGTAGCTGAGCTCGTCGGCTCAGGGTCCTCCTTTGCTGCCATCGCCGCGACCTAGCGCGCAGTTCCTGCTCGGGAGAGAGACTGTCCTCACGCCCGCCGCGCTCTCCCGACGGCAGAGCTTGCTCTCTCGCCCGTGGGAGCGTCCCGGCCGAGCAGCCCTGAGGGGGGAGGGGAGGCCATTTTGTCCCGACCGACTCCCCGGAACCGGGCGGAGCGGCTGGGAGAGGCGGTGGAGCCGCGGTCGCCGCCCTCGGAGGCACCAGACGCCGCCACCATCGGGGCTCCTTCGACGAAGCCGTTCGTAGGTCGCCCGCGCCCTCTCGAACCCTCTTTTTTTCCCACGCTTCCTCGGTCCTCCGGCCTGAGAACGCCCGAGTGAGTTGGCCATAGTGAGAGGGACCGATCCCTTGGGGCCGCCGGCGGCGAGCGCCTGAGCCGCTCCTCCCAATGGCGAAGAAGACGTACGACCTGCTTTTCAAGCTGCTCCTGATCGGAGACTCGGGAGTGGGGAAGACCTGCGTCCTTTTTCGTTTTTCGGATGATGCCTTCAATACCACCTTTATTTCCACCATAGGTAAGACCTGTGGGAGGATGGGGTACGGGCTCTAGCTGCAAACCGTTTCTTGTACTCCACACTTCTTGGCTTCCCGTAATATACGCCTTTGTTTCAGTGATTCCGATTCCAGGCGACCGACCCAAGTTACTGTTTGAGTCGGCATCAAGCTTGCTGGGGCGGGGTCTTCCCATGCTTTCCATCCGGTCTTTTGCTTTCGAGTCTCCCACTCTGCTTAGTGCCTGCTGTTAAAAATATGCAGCATTAACAGTGTTCCAGAATCCTATTTCTTTAAGCGACTGGACTGGCTTTTTCCACATTTGTGTGGCGTTACTAGATGTACGATATTTGCGAGGGCTTTTAGTGCTTGGGATTGAAGCAGTAGTGGACGTTTGGTAAAGGCCTGAATTTATACTTCAGGACAAAGAGAAGATTCCATATGGTCATAACTTGGAGTAAACTTGAGGGTTTGTGTGAGGAATAATTAAAGCAAATTAGAGGGGGCAAGTGAGTTGCCCTGCGTTGACTAATCCATTGATGTGTCAAACAATTGGAGGCTCTTCGTGCTTGGGGTGGGACTCTGGCACGTTTGCCTCAACGTTGCTTTCTGAGACATCAACAAAAGCAGTAATCTAAGGGTGATGATCAGTTTTTCTCCCCTCAAACCCGAAAGATTGACGTTTTCCCTTCTACTTTATGCTGGAATTTACAGGAAAGTTTTGCCATAGTACGTCTAATGTACTTTTACCTCATGTTTCAGAATTAGTGTGGAGGTAAGAGCTAAAGATGACCTTTTCAATCGGTTTCCCGTTTAGGAAAAGAGACGGCTCTAGGAAAGCCCCTTTTGACTCTAGTTAGAAAATTTAGTGGCGTTAACACGAATTGTGTAAAATGAATTAACTGTGAAATTCGTTTACTCCCAACACAGTAAATGTCTTAAAGGACACATGGTTGCCCCTGTCACTTGAAGGCCAGCACTCAACCTTGAGACAGTGCAGTGAAACCCATTTTTAAGTGTAACTTTTAATATTTAGATGATTTTAAAAAGTAACTGCGAAAAAATAAAAATAAATTAAAAAGTAACTGCGGTTTTCTTTAAATTCTGGGAATTGTCAAAATTAAGCTGATTTCAAACAATTTGTACCATTACCGAAATTGTCGAATGGGATTTCTTATGGCAGATATATATCAGCTACTTAATTTATCCTTATAAAACAAATTGTACTGAAATTTAATTGGGCAAGTGATAATTTTAAGTGGATTTTGATTTTACTCCTTTTTGGGGGGGGCAGGTAGGAGGGACATCATCGTAATCGTAATAATTATTTCCTGAGTATCATACTGTTCTTTTGACCTGCCATAAATTTAGTGAAACTTAGAACTTATCTCTGCCTGTGGGTTAGCACTTCCTACCATTAAGTTTGCTTTTTACTATTCTACTTTTAGCTGTAGCTGGGTGGGTCAGGTGGTTAGATAGTAAAGCAAATATTTATTGAGCACCTAATGCTAGGTACTGTTTTAGGCACTGGGAATAGGCGGAGAATATACTCCTTTAGGAGCAGTCTAGTGAGGACATTGACAATGGACTGTGGAAACTGCTGCAGTAGGGGTAAACATAGGGAGGAGGGGTGACTAGCCTAAATCGGGGAGTTCAAGTTGGCTTGCGTGGAGATATCTAAAATGAAGCATGAAGGATGAATAGGAATTGGATCAAAGAGGGGCCTTTCTGGGAAAGGGAGCATAGAATACGCCTGTAGTAAAATCAGGAATTTAATTCACGTGGTCAACTGTAATCTGCCATTGAAAGGGTGAGGCGGAGAGTAGGAAGCAAAGCATTAACTCCATCTACTTCACTCTTTCTGTAATGGACTCAACTAAAACCCAATCCTGTAAGATGATGACATAATCTTTTTGTGGAGTCCTTGGGAAAATGTGTGGTGGTTTTGAATTAAACCTCATGGGTTGGAATCCTGGTTCTGCAGGTCACTAGTTGTGAGACTTTGGCAAGTTGCTTAACCTGTCTCCTTCAGTTTTTTCTTTAATAATAGTACCTACCACATAGGGTAGTTGTGAGGATTTTATGGGTCAATGAGAGTAAAATAACTAGCATGGTGCCAGGCATACTGTAGGAGCACAGTGCATATTATCTTCATATAGAATATGTGACCCTTCTGCTGAAGGGAGGCAGCACAGGTTACTCTGTGGATTGTATGTCCTGCACACAGTGGACACCCAAATATTTGAAAGTGCTCTGCTAAACAGTTTCACTTTAGATTCCAAAAAGTTTATATTTTGATATAAAAATGTTTGATATGTTTGATTTTTGTTGTGTGTTGAACAGTTTGTAAGCTGAGAAATGAATAAATACATAAAATTCCTGAGTACAGCTCCAACACATGTATTAGCTCTGTGTGCAGTTTTAGAAGTCTCCTATTGTCTTAAACCAGTGTTTGAAAGAATGTTAGCTACAAAGATAATACTTTTTAGTTGCCACATTAAAAAAAGTAAAAGAATTTAATATGTTTTTGCTCATTTTATTCAAAATATTCTGTTATATAATCAAGATTAAAAATTGTTGAGATATTTACATTGTTTTTCTCTAGTGTGTGTTATACTTACAGCATATTTCAACTCAAGCACATTGCAAGTGCTCAATAACTACATGTGGCTTTTGGCTACCATATTGAACTGTAAGTGTCTAAATAGTCTAAACTAGCCAATTAATTGGCTATTGTGCAGGTGACTAGAAGTACTTTGAATGTATACTACTTTTAGAACATTTTAAATTTTATCAGTTGACTAGAGGTGTTTCTTTTTGTTTTGCTTTTTTTAAAAAATCTAAAACATTCTGTAATTATCAGTGATAGTGAAATTTGAGTTATTACCTGATTGTTAAAACCTCCTGAGGTTTGAATAGAAGTAAGTACCTTGCAGGTGATCAAAAGGGCCCAACTGTCAATATAAGGAAAGCCCTCATTATTTCAGGCACAGTCATTTTAGTTACTTATTGGTTATTGATTCTTGGAAGAAATAATTTTTATGGACTTTTATTGCTTACAGTGCTCACAGAGACTACTGTATTTAAATTTTTCTGTATACTTTCAGTTCCCACACATCTATATCAGAAATTATATTTATGGTCATTTATTGCAAACAGCTGCAAAAACAAATGACTGGTATGTCACACTCACTGATCTCAAAGTGAATCGAAGGGCCCTAGAATATAGCTGCACAGACTCAGACATCTTTTTTTTTTTTCTTTTTTCTTTCCTTTTCTTTTTTTTGTGATAGAAGTTAAGCACCTCGAAGAGTCCCTGCATTTTATAGGTGCATGATAATGATAGAAAGCAGACAGACAGGTAGTACAGTTAGGCTCTTCTAATATAGAATTGGGGCTAGTTTTATTTTAATGTTTTCCTTTCTACCTGCTTTCTGAGCATTATATATGTGATGTAAATTGGGATCAGATTTTACTTAAGAATATCAGCTGTTTGGCTCATAGAGTAATTTTAGGGTAAAACTGATCTTAGAAATTCAAAAATTGAGAAGTATTTCCTAAAGAGAATTACTGGTTTTGAATGAGCAGAATTCAATGGTTGATTTGGCCATAACCGTCTTGACAGTATGAGCTTAGGAAAGCATTACGCTTTAGTGATATTGTAGTTACATGGATTTGTCCCAAAGCAGAAGTTTTTAGTGGGCTGTTTTACTGAACATGCTACCTTTTGGTGGTGTTAATCCTCCTTCCACCTCTAGACTTACTATGTTTTCCACAGGGATTTTTTTTTTTTTTTTTTTTAAGAGGAATAGTCTTTGAGCTCTGTGCAAGAAATTAAATTGGTAAAGGCTTTTTTTTTGCCTCTAAGAGAAGTGTAATGAATGCATCCTTTTTGTTGTCTTTTTGAGTGTTTTTACAAAGCTTTTAAAGAGTAGGATGGTTCCACTAACCTACATTTAAAAACTGGTTGATTAAGTCTACGGCCATGCCATCCTGTATGTGCCCGATTTTGTCTGATCTCGGAAGCTAAGCAAGGTTGGGCCTGGTTAGTACTTAGATGGGAGACCACCTAGGAATACCAGGTGCTGTAGGCATAAAAAAAGTAAAAAATAAAATACATAAAAACTGTTGATTAAATTGAACTGAGCCCATTTTATATGGAGAGGAAATGAGCAAAACCTTTGTCATATTAAACATGTCTATACTTTGTGGTGATGCTTAGGTAAGCTAGTGGCTCATGCTGCCGGAATGCCAGAATGCTTAAGGAATAATTTTTTCCATTCGACCACACATTTCTAGGATTGATTAAAAACTAGACATTTTCCCAAAGAAAATATACGAATGGCCAATAAGCATATGAAAAATGTTCAACGTCACTAATCATAAGAGAAATACAAGTCAAAACCACCATGAGATATCACTTCACATCCATTAGGATGGCTGACATCAAAATGAACTTTGTCATAAAATTGTCTGTTCAAGTCCCTGCTTTCAGTTCTCTTTGGTATATATCTAGAAGTGGAATTGCTGGATCATATGGTAATTCTATTTTTAATTTTTTGAGAAACCACCCTATTGTTTTCCACAGTGGCTGCATTGTTGTACATACCCTCTAGCAATGCACCAAGGTTTCATTATCTCCACATCATCACCAGCACTTGTTATCGCCTGTTTAGCCGCATTATTCACAGTAGCCAGAAGGTAGAAACAACCCTGTCCAAGGGTTTAATGGATACACAAAATGTAGCATTCTTTAGCCTTAAAAAGAAAGTCTGATGTATGCTACCACAGTGTTTGGAAACACTGTGCTACAGTGTTTCCAAATATTTTGTGTCTGGCCTGTTGGAAACAGGCCAGACACAAAAGGGCAAATATTGTATGAAATCACTTATATGAGATACCTAGAATAGACAAATTCATAAAGTAGAATAGTAGTTACTAGGCTCTGGAGACTGGCACATGAGGTGTTACTGCTTAATGGGACAGATTTCATTTTGGGAAGATGAAAAGGTTGTGGAGATAGTGGTGCTGGTTGCATAACAATATGAACATATTCAGTGCCACTGAATTACGCAGTTAAAAATGGTTAAAATGTACAAAAAGACAAATGTTGTGTGATTCTACTTATACAAGGTACCTGAGGTCAAATTCATAGAAACAAAGAATGGTAGAAGGTAAAATGATAGTCCCCAGGGACAGGAGGTGGGGTAGGGGGTAGAATAAGTCATTTAATGGGTATAGAGTTTGAGTTTTGTGAGATGAAAAAATTCTGCAGAGCTGTTGTGCAATAATGTGAATATACTTAACACTACTCTATACACTTAAAAATGGTGAAGGTCGTACATTTTATGCTATGAGGTCCTTTTTTACAATTTAAAAAATGGTTTAAATGGTAAATTTTGTCATGTATATTTAAAGGGAAACCCAACACCCAAATTAAAACTAACACTTAACCCAGCTCTCTAAATCACAGATAGCTCCTCCCTATTCCATGTGATGGCTATGGTTAACCAGTGATATTTGATTGAGTCAAGAGGATCCCTTAGAGCACTTTCCCATGCTTTAGTGTCACTGTTCTGCACTTTTTATATTGAAGGCAGATTTGTCTTTTTGTTATGTATCTACATAGAACTCCTTGGAATGTTAGAATCACGGAATTTTAATGCTGGAAAAATCCCTACAATGAATTTTAAGAGTCAGGAAACAGACCGGGAAGGGGAAGTAATTTCCAAAATATTATATGGCTAATTAGTGAAAGACTTTTGACTAGAATCCAGATCCAGTCCTATTCATGACTGTGTTTTTCATTCTAAGAATTTCATTGTTTTATTTGGAAAAAAAATAATGAGGTGATTATCCTCATCAATTTCAGTTTGAAAAGTGGAGTTGCAGTATTTTTTGTTTTGTTTTTGTTTTGGCAGAAGTAAGGAATTAACAAGTCAGCACCAAATATTAAGGTATTCGTTCAAGTTACTTGTTCTTTGCATAATGTAGCTGAGCTGATAATATTAGGAATAATTAATTTTTTTCCAAGAATTATGGTGTATAATATACAAGATGTGGCAAAGGAAATACTGATATTCCTGTTTGGTTTGTAAAAAGGAAAGTATTATAGGAAAATTAGTGGCAATCGGCTTCAACTTTTAAAAGTACACGGTTGTCCAGTTAGTGCTGTGGTAGCATCTATGGTGAACAGAGAAGTAGGGACTTGTTGAGAGAGTTAATTTACAATCATTATTTAGCACAAATATAAATTGTGTTATTAGGTAAAGAGCTGCATGAGATAGCTGCTTATGAAGATAGTTAAGTCAGTCATAAAGGGAGAGTTTAAAATTGCTACACAAGATGTTGAGGTTAATAAAACATTGTCTGAACCCATAAAACTGACAAAAGTCTTGTACAGGTTATGGATTTACTTCCTTCAAATAGATGAATATTGGAGATTAATGGAATAATTTGGATTGTAAGAAAAAGAATTTTAAAGATGACTAGGATAAAATTTTGGTGAAGAAAACTCATTTGAAGGGAAATCTGAAATGAGAAAAAAAAATTTCTTTGGTGACAGTGCCTTATAATTGGAGTTACAAGCAAAAATGATTGCTTGATGTTTATCCTTCTTCCCAGAGGAAAAATAATAGATTTTTAAGGAGAACAGTAACTGGTGATGCAACATTAAGTTTCCAGTGTGAGCCATGAACAGAGCATCCAAGGTTGTAAAACATTAGAAAATGGAAAAAGTGTTATTCCAAAAAGTACAACGTATCAAAATCAGAACTGTGGAGGACAGTGTTCATTTGTTTTGTATCAATAGCAATGCTTATGCAGACTTTTTTTAATTGAAATTTTTATTAAGGCGATTGTAGATTCACATGCAGTTGTAAAAAAATAATACAGAGGGATCCCTTGTACACTTTGCCTAGTTTCTCTCAATGGTAACATTTTGTGAAACTGTAATATAGTATCACAACCAGGATATTGACATCTGTGCCAGTGTACCATTCTTACATTCAGATTTCCCCAGTTTTGTACTCAGTGTGTGTGTATATTCAGTTCTCTACAGTTTTATCACTGGTGTATTCATGTACAGTCAAGATGCTGAACAGTTCCAAGGGACGAAGATCCTGGGTATTCCCTTATATCTATACCCCTTTCCTTCACTCCCCTCATACTCCCCTCCAAAAATTTGTCCTCCATTTATAAAATTTGTCATTTTACAAATGTAAATGAAACCATACAGGATGTAATCTTTTGAGATCGGTTTTTACTCAGAGTAATTCCCTGGAGATTCATCCAAGTTATTGTATGCATAAGTAGTTATTTTTTGTTGAGTAGTGTTCCATGATTTTGCATTCACCTCAGTTTAACCATTCACATGTTGAAGAACATCTGGACTGGTTCCAGTTTTTATAAAGCTGCTATGAATATTTGTGTATAGGTTTTTCTGTGATTATAAGTTCATTTCTCTGGGTTAAATGCCCAGGAGTCCAATTATTGGGTCATATTGTCATTACATATTTAATTTTATAAGAAACTATCAAACTGTTTCCGGAGTGGCTGTACTGTTTTACATTCCTGCCAGCAGCATGTGAGTGATCTAATTTCTCTGCAGTCCTCACCAGCATTTGTTGGTGTTACTATTTCGTATTTTAGCTATTCTGGTAAATGTGTAGTGATAATCTCATTGTGGTTTTAATTTGCATTTCCCTGATGGCCAGAGGTGTTGAAAAATCTTTTTATGCCTTTCTTTGCTATCTGTATATATTTTGGTGAAATGTCTGTTCTGTTTGTGTCAGTTGCCCATTTTCTAATTATATTTTAGTGTTGAGTATTGAATTCTTCATTCACTTTAGATAATAATTCTTTGTTGGATATGTGGTTTACACATATTTTCTCTCAGTCGATATCTTGTCTTTTTTCTTCACATGGGCTTTTATGGAGCAAAAGTTTTAAATTTTGATGAAGTCTAATTTATTTTTCTTTTTAGGTACTATGCTTTTAGTGTGTAAGAACTCTGTGTAGTCCTGGATCCTGAAGATTTTTTTTTTCTTTCCTAAAAGTTTTATACTTTTTATGTTTTACATCCGAGTCTGTGGTCTATTTTGAGTTGATTTTTGTATATGGCAGGCTTTTAAAAAGTAATTTGTACTGTGCTTTCTAAACTATTTAAAAAAATGTTTATCAGTGATATATACACATACTTGAAATAAAATGTTGCTAAAAGATTTGTAATAACAAAAAAACAGTCTCTGGTCGTATCACCCTCCACCCCCAGTCCTGCTCTTCAGAGGCATCCTCTAGCTCTTTGTTCTGTTATATACCTCTGTAGTTTCAAAGGATATGCTTTTACAGCTAGATCTTGAGTCATTAATTTAGTATTAGATGAGAGTTTTAACCTTTTATAATCTCATTCCACTATCCCAACTTTTTGTTAAATTAATATCCAGTGCTTACATTACTATGCCATGTAAATATTCTGTCAAGCTAAAACAGTCCATTACAACTGTATTTCCTTTTCTCTGAAGTTAAAAATTCCATATATTTGATTAATTTCTTTTTACCTATTGTCAGATCTTCCTACATCCTCTGACAGCCTCTCAGAATGATTTTCTACACCATCAAACCTATGTAAAAATCATCAGAGAGATGTCCCTGCTCCGGCCCCCGTCTCCACCCCCCCCCCAATCTTTTTTCCTATGGATTGGTTATTAACTAGGCCTGTTGCACAGCTACTGCCTTGGGAATTCCCTTGGCCTTTCTCTTGTGTGTGATACTGTTTTTGGTTTACTGTCTTGGGACATATCATCCTCTGGTAGCTTTTTGCAAAAAGGGTGCATGGCAAAGGAAATTCTTTGAAACTTTCCATGTGTGACAGTGTCTTAATTCTTCCCTTTCACTCATTTGAAAGCTTTACAGGGCATAGGATTCTAGGCTGAAACAGTTTTCCCATAGGATTTCGAGAGAATTACTTTATTGTCTGCTAGCTCTTGATGTTACTGGCAAGTTCAATAACATTCTCATTTCTCTATCCATTTTTGTGGCATAATTTGTCTCTGGAAGTTTTTAGATTTTTAAATTTATTTGAATTCCTGGTAACAGATTTCACAATGATGTACCTTAGTGGATGGGTCTTTTTTTTTTTTTTTTTAAATAAAATCATTATTCTGGATACTTGGTGGGCTTTCTCAGGTCCTTCTTGAAGTTTACTTGCTTTTTACCCCCTATAATTTTCTTCCCTATAGTTTCTGTTTTTAATTGGGTATTGGACTTCCTGGAATGTTTGTGTAATTTTGTAGTTTTCTATTTTCTAGCTTTGTTAATTTGTTCTATTTTTCTCGGATTGACTCTATATTTTCTATTGAAGGTTTCATTTCAGCTGTCATGTTTTTAAAGTCGCTTTTTCTTGTTTATTACTTAAAATTTATTTTTTAAAACATTATCTTCCTGTTTCATGAATACACAGTATCTTTTCTTAGAAGATAGCTCGTTTGGCTTTTTTTTTCTATTTTGTGCCAAGCTTTTTATGGTGCCCCCACCTCCATTTGTTTATATTTTAGAGGCCTTCCTCAAATGATGGATGATTTCATGATGTGCATTCATAATTAAGAATGGGTCATTAAAAAGACATTTGCAAGTTCTGTAAGCATGGGCAGGGCTTTTAAATCTCCCTATTTTTAGTCAATCCCCAAACTCCATTGAGCCTCTTTTTCCTGAATTAAAAGTGTGTCTGTTTCAGGTTTTCTAGAGAATAAACCTTTAGACTCCTGCTAGGTCATGAAGAGTGGTAATATCTAGCTACATGAGATGGAATTTAGGTCTCATGGTGTCGTTATATAAACCTTTAATCAGGCCCTCACTTTCTGCTTGGTACCTGACACCTCCTATTGCTAAACATTTCCAGGGTTCTGAGAGACATGAATTGGCTTCCTCCTCATTGGTATCTTCAGTGGGCCCTGAAGTCACTGAGTTTTTTTGTCTACATCTGTTGTGGTTAGAGTTACAGTGTCTATTCATTGAAGTAAAGGTAGAATTTACATTTTTTGTTTTCCGTATTGTTTTGGGATGACATTGGAGAGAAAGGGTCATAGAAGTCTTTCTTTATTATCTTAATTAGAATTTGAAGTAATTTTTGAGCCCAAATGATTTATTTGATTCCACTTTTTAGCTCCTAACATCCAGTAAAATTAGGGATGAATGATATTTTGCAACTGTTTTTGTACATTTCCAGTTCATCCTCAAAACATTGATGTTTTTTGATATTTGGAATAGTCAAATGAATGTAGGGAATCAGAGCAGTTCCACTATTATTTAGAACAGTGTCATTTAAAGGAAACAGCTTTAATTTAGGTGGATAGTTCTTGGCTACTTTACTTGGGGGAAAGGAGTATTTTTGCTTTTTGACAAAGTATGACTATAGTCTTAAGTTTCAGTCTTACGCTCTTAAATATATACTATTTTATAGGATACTGAACAGCACATGATTCAGCAAATTCATAATCTGTCAGGATTGCTATGAGTCCCATGTATTACAGCACTTGGCATTGAAGATAAGGTAATCTCACTCGACTGTTTTTACTGGTTTGAAACCTAGTAAACATTTGTACTTATGCAGTGTGAGTATGAAGTTTGTCTACTTTTTATATATTCTTAGTCTTACAAAATATCTTTGCCTTCCTTAAGTTAGATGTTAATGGATAAATGTGAATTTAAAAAAACCCAGTAATGTCGTTTTACATATTTTCGTGTGTGGGGATATATACATACTTAGCATAATAAACCGGTAAGAGTGCTATGGAAGGTAAATATATCAAAATCATTGTTCAAACATAAGCTTTTTGCCTAAGTGAATGAGAGTTCTAAAAACGTTTCTTTTGAGAAATTGCAAACGTACAGAAAAGTTAAATACTTATTACAGTGAATCCCATTATATCCTTTCTCTAGATTCACCAATTGTCAATATTTTGCTCTGTTTGCTTTTATGTCTCTGAATTTTGTGTATGATGCAGTGTCTGATTCAAAATAGATTAAAAATCTGCATTTTTAAGGGGATCATAGTTATTTAAAAAAGCAAACTAGGAAATTGAGCTATAAGCCTTTACATTGTTGTTTATTTAAAAAAATGAGGTTTTACAATGTGTTGGGCTCTGTGATCACCAGGGATGCAGCGATGAGTAGTACAGACTTAGTAATTCCTTTAAGACACCTTATTTTTCTGTTTTATCTTACACAGTTATGGTTGCTGTACCTCAAAAAAGATGTCAAGTTTTAAATGACCATTTAGTAACACTACATTTATCTAGAGAGTAGTTTTCCATCAATCTTTAAATACAGTTTAGACCAAAACAAATCACATATTCACAAATCTCCTAAATTAAAGTCACATACAATACTTGGTGTTTCCTTAGTGCCATACTGGCTTTCATTTTTTTTTTTTTTTCATTAAAATTATACAGGTTTCAAATGTGCAGTTCTATAATACATCATCTGTATATTGCATTGTGTGTTCACCACCCAAAGTCAAATCTCCTTTTGTCACCATATGTTTGATCCCTTTACCCTTATCTACCTCCCCACCTTGTGGACTTTGATTTTTTAACTCTTTTTTCTTAAGCCCAAAGCTCTTGAGAAACAGCAGACTTTTGCTGTTATGCAGGTAACATGTCCAGCCAGTGGAAAACGATACCAGACAGACATTTAGGGAGGAGACCTGAGAACTAAAATTAAAATTAAAGATTATATTACTATACCATACAGTTAACAAGTTTATGAATTGGTGATTATATGATCAACGATAATAAATTCTTTTATCTTCAGTAGTCTCTGTTAAGGTAGAAAGTTTGATATATTTTGCAGACAAAAAAATGACTTAGGTGCCATATGTATAATCAGACTTTAGTGAAATAGTTTTTCCACAAGATACTGGATAACTTTTTTTTAAAACCAAAATGATTTCTTACAGTCAAAAATATTTTTTAAATTGGGATGCATCAATGGAAAAGTAAAGCCTGAGGGTGAATATACAAACAAAATGTGAGCCTGAATAAGATAAACTTAAGATTTATTCACCAATTCTCAAATACTAGGATTGTTGGAGAGCTGTCCTTTGATACTGGAATGAACCGGTTTTGAGGATAAATATAAGGATTTTTCCATACTGAATAATACCTTTAAAGAAGTCATCTCTCTATTTTAAATGATCCAAAAAGGGTCTACACAGATGTGTAAATGTCAGAGCCTTTAATAGTATCTTAGTAAAATTGACTTTTACCTAAACTTTAAGATGGACTTCCAGGAGGTCAGCCATGCTCTTAATATGCCTCCCTAAAGTATAGTGGGCTCTTTAGATCAGACACGGTTTGGCAGTTTGTATTTCTCTATACAATAATAATCTAATAAAAATGTTCAAGAGTAATTTCTAACATAGGTAACATAAGCAACATATGGACTGTTTATTTTATGGGGCTGTTTATGACTCATGGTTAATGTGTGCTTAAGGGAATGCAAATAATTTTATTGGTAAATTCCAGTGTAAATAATTTTTTTACACTATACATAATAGGATTTTCCCCCTTTAATTTCTCTGAAAATTTTTCCTTATTGAGATGTTTTTATGTGTAGGCGCCACAAATTAATAACAGAATTTTTCTTTTTAATACAAGTTATTTTAAACTTCTTTAGCTTTCAACACTTTTTCTCAAGCCGATTTTGATCTTTTTCTAGGTTATGCATTTTTAGCACTGTTTAAGACATTGGTGATGAGGCAGTATATGTATATATGAATATTCTTACCCTTTGCCTTAGGTTACAGTCTCTCCACTTAATGATTTCCAACTCCAGCAATGATTTGAGTAACATCTCCATCCTTGACTTTCTGTCTACCCTTGAAATACTTTAGTCCCATAAATATGTTCCTGCCAAATGGACTATTTCTTCAGATATTTTGCCTTTTTCCTGATCTTCTATTGAATTTTAGTAAATTTACTGTGTTTAAAATTGTTAAGATGGGTGAGAATTTTTTAGGGAACTGTATTCTCAAGTAGTTTGTTTTATCATATTTTAGGTGAATTCATTTCTTGATTGATGAGAATGTGACTGGAAAGAAAGAATTGTAAGTTTTAATATTAAAGAAAGCATTATAACTAATTTAATTTCATGAGTAAATCATTTAAAATTTTAAATTTGTTCTTGACTTTTCTATAAAACACATCTTCCTGAAAGCAGTGGTGTGCCTCTTTGGTATTACATGATCATCTATTGTTTTGTTGATTTTGAAATGTGCCATAGACCAAATGGTTTTACAGCTTGACTTGTCTTCCTTGCTATTTGTCAGTTACATTTTCTCACGCAATTGCTACAGCATGCTTAAGTGGGTGATTTGCTTTTAGGCAGTTTTTGGCCTTTTCCAACCATTGTGAAATTTGGACAGTCTATGATGGGTTGATTTTCTTTAAAGAGTATAAAAAACGATCCATTTTTTGAAGTGTATGTACACTGAGTGTGAAGACATCGGTTTCCAAAGTGTGGATCTCTTAACAGCAATACCAGCATTACCAGGAAATGATGGAAATGCAAGTTCTCATGCTCCATCTCTGATCTATTGAGTCAGAAACTCTTTGGGTAGGGCTTAGCCATCTGTGTTTTGACAGAGCCCTCCAGTTGATTTTGATACAAGCTAAAATTTGAGAATCAAAGCTGTACTATTAAATACATCGCAGAAATAGTTGTACTTTGCTTTTTTTTCTTATCCCATAATGTATTTTGGAGATCATTCCTCATCAGTGTTAAATAGTTTCTTCATTTTTTTAAACTGCTGCATAGTGTTCCATCAGATGTATCACAATTTAGACAACCAGTCCCCTCTTGATCGACATTTTTGGGTCTGGACTGTCAAGTGTTTAGAAACT
The DNA here is from genome assembly GCF_000325575.1 of Pteropus alecto. Taxonomy (NCBI): domain Eukaryota; kingdom Metazoa; phylum Chordata; class Mammalia; order Chiroptera; family Pteropodidae; genus Pteropus; species Pteropus alecto. The sequence goes on from NW_006434835.1 coordinate 15,479,848, forward strand.
ATGTGGTGCCAGCTGTAAAGGGCCTTATATACACACTTGTACTTTATCCTGTAGATGGAGTGGTGAATGGAATGGTTAGATCTGTGCCATATTCTGAATGTTCTGATGCTGCCACTGGCTTGGTGAATTGGTGCCATTAACTTAGGGAATATGAGAGTAGGAGCAGGTCTCAGAGGCATGAAAGTAAGTTTCTGAGTTGGGATATGTGCCTGTAGGATATCTAGGTTAATGTGTCCAGTAGACATTTTTATCCCTCTGGGAGGTAAGGACTGGAATCTAGTCTGGAGAAATTAAAGCAGTTGAAGTCAGTGGTTTCAGTGAGCATGGAGTGAAAAGAAAAGACCTCCAAAAACTAAGGAATACCAGTGTTTAAGTGTAGACAGGATAGGAATCCAGCAAGGAAATTAAGGAATAATGGCCAGACTGGGGGTGGGGGCGGGGGTATAATATAAAGAACATGGATTAATTAATATCTGTGTTGCCACTGTTTGACTTCAGGCAGGTTTTAAAATCTTTCTGAACCTTTACACAGAGGCCAACGCCTACCTTGCAAAATTGATTAGATTAAATGGGATAATGTGACAGCTAGTACAGGGCCTGGACCAGAATAGGCATTCACTCGAATATTTGTTAAAACCAAAAACCTTGGAGTTATCTTTGATGCCTCTCTCATCACTCATCAGCAGATTCTTTTGGCTCTACTTTATGAATCTCCTACTATCTCTACTGCTACCCTCCTGGTCCATGACATCATCATTTTGCCTGGATTATTATAGAAACTTTGTAAGTGGTTTTTCTGCTTCCTTTCTTCTACAGTTCCTTCTTGACAGGACACCTACAGTAACTCAGTTAACATTTGTTATAGCATTCTTCTGCTCAGGACCTTCCAGTGGCTTTCCATCTCAGGAAGAGCATATAAGAAGAGCAATGTTACTTGTTCTGATACATATTTGCTCTCGTCTTCTGTTCCTGAGTCACAATACTTTGTCCACTTTTCAGTATTTCAGCTGTCTTGCTGTTCTTTGAACTTGGCAAGCATACTCCTATGTCGGGGCCTTTGCATTTGTTCTCTGTCTTCAGCCACTTTCCTTAGGTACATGGCATGGCTTATTCTGTCACTTCTTTCGAGTGTGCTCAAATATTTTATCAGTGACATCTTTCCTGTTCACATTACCTGCTTTCCTTCTCCATAGTATTATCTTTTTTGATACGCTCTTTATTTACTTGTTTTGTTAATTATCTCACATCTCTAGAATGTGATCTGCATGAAGGTAGGGATGTCTGTTCACTTCTGTGTCTTTAGCACCAGGAACAATGCCTGTAAGTTCTCACGTTATTTGAAAGAACAAAATAGTCATTTATTTTGTTTTTAGCATAGTGGTTTTTTTTTTTTTTTTTAGTTTAGTAGGAATATTGTTTTTACCATGACACTGTATTCCACTAGAATTTTGTTTTTACATTATCACTAAAAGAAAAAATTTGTTTTCAACGTTATATATATTTTTAACTGAATTCACAGGAACATTCACAGTAATATCTATCAAATGTTTCACCTTCAACAAAATAAACTTCCAAAGCCTTTATTTTGATCCATGAATTGGATGAAAGAAACCATGTTATAATTAATGGGGTGATCGTTTCTCTGTTTTATATGGTATCAACATGCTATTGATACACTTGCATCAGTTATCTCTTTGTGAAGTTCTGCTAATGAAATCAACAGATTAATTATCCAATTTTTTTTGAATGCACAAGAAAACTGAATTGAAAAAGTAAAAAATTAATTTAGAGGAGCACTCAGTTAATTAAAGTTATGCTTTACGGAATGTTTTGTAAGGGCATTTTTTGCAGCCATATGTGTTATTTTCATTAAACACAGTTTTACAGTAACTACATTTTGAATTAAATGCTGATGCTGCTTCAGATTTGTTTCTTCATGTCAGTATTAACACTTTAAACAAGCTTTCTGAGTGAATGGCCACCTACAGGGCTTATTGCAAAATGTATAGATTATAGATATACACTAAAATGGTAAAATCACTGTAGCAAAAACATTTATGTATCTCTGTATACTCTGAAAGGACTGCTCATACACATTTCATGTATACATAGAATTTTTCGTGTTCCTGTTTATCCCACTGATTGGTAGCCTGATGACTTCTTGCATCTTGTTGTGGCTTCAACCTCAAACATTCTCCTCTCTGCATCTGTTAAGGCCAGAGGAGTTAAAGAGCAGGTGTTGGCCAGATCATACAGAGTCCGGTAGTCCATGCTAAGGATTTGAATTCATTGAAAGTTTGTGCAAGGATGTGACATATTTAAATTTTAAAAAGATGGTTGGCCTAGATAATGTGCAGAATGGATTGGAGTTGGAATTTTCTAGTTAAAGACTTAATCAAAGATGTATTTAAATTATTATATGCATATTGAGTGATTGAATCTTTAAGGAGCATGAAAGACCATATATGAAAGGACCTATCAGTGATTGTGACAATAAGCCTCTAATTTTTCCTGGAAATGGTCTTTTAGTGCCAAATATAATAGAATATTGAGCCAAGGGACAGGGTTCTAATCAGTCAGTTTGCTTTTTGAGCTTGAGGAAGTCATTTAACCTCTGAGCCTCTTTCTAATCTGCAAATTGGGCATGTTAGAGAAATGTGTATTTAACCTAATTGTGTTAATCACTTTAGTTAACGAATGGGCTGAGTGAGTCTTGCTGAGTCATTTTCTCAGATGTATGGGCAAGGCTTATTATTTTTAATAAAAGTTTTTTTTGCAGAGCAGTTAGTGTATCAGTTCATGCAACTGCTTCATTGAGGAGAGAAATATTGCACTATAGCTAGAGGATGGGACTACTGATGTATCTCCCTGCATTTTAGTGAAAGTCGGAAATTGAAAATTTCCTATTTGCTTTATGCCTCTCTGTGATGTCTTATATTTAAATTTTTTTTTCATCTGGTAATACATTCTTATTGCCTAATACAGCCTCTTTTCCTTCTAAACAACATTGAGATGCTTTGAATTTTTGTGCCCTCAAAGTTGGCTTTAATAGAGGTGGTCTTAATTTCTGCAGTAGAACCCTGGTTGAAGCTAGTAGTCCTGTTACCAGTAGAAGGCCCCTACCTCTAGTTATCAGTAAAACTGCATCTTTGCCTCTGTAGTTGAAAAAAATAATCCTGATTGTCTCAGAAGTAATGCCGGATTGCAGTATTCCTGAGGATTTACAGATCTATGTTTTTCTGTTAAGTTAAACTTTTTGAGGCATATCTCAAAGATATTAATGCCTTAAATAGCAAGGCACTTAAAAAACAAACTTTTCAGATAGTTTTGATGGTAACAGTCTTGGTTTTGGGGCATTATACTGCTGTATGTCAGTTTTAGATTTATCTGTACTCTGCATTGTCTGTTACCTTGAGCTATAATGGATGTATAGCTGCAAGTACTGTATTAGAGCTCCTTGGTTTTAGGGATTGTGCTCCTTGGACTTGAAGTTATGCATCTTTGGCTTTATCGTGGGTGTTGGCCTTCTTGGCCTCAAGTTTCTCTTTTATGAGTTTGTCTTCCTGGCTTTTTCACAGAGTAGACTTGCTTTTGGCTCTTCTGGGAAGTTCAGAAATTAGAGCTTGCTCCAGAGGGATAGGCAGTAGAGCGCAATAGGAAATGGTGAGAAAGACTAGATTAAATAAAATTGCAATTTGAGCAAAACAGTATTAAACCTGGTTTTATCATTTTTTTTTTACCTGTTTTAAAACAATTATTTCAATTTTCACAACCACTTGAATAAAGTGACCATTTTTTTGAACCTCGGGGTTTTTTTTCTTCTTGTAATTGATATTTGTTTGTTTCATAATACAGTTTAGGAAAAATTTTATAGTACTTCTACTTTCCTTCTTAAGAGCCTTGTACAGTGGTGTGAAGAAGGCAAGGTAGGTAACTGTTATTACAGGTAAAGAAGGAAGCTTTGGAATTAGAATCACTTGGATTTGTTTTTTTGGCTCCAGCTCAGTTTTCTCATCTGTTTAAAAAAACTTCTTGAAGATTGTTGCAAGGAGCGGATGAAATACATATTGGAAATGTCCAACACATTGTATGGCATGTGAGTTCTTAACACACGTTAAGTGTACCTCTGTGGTTCTCAAAATTTTTATCTCCACAGACCCCACCTTGGGATCTTTTTGACCAGAAAGTCGAAACTATTTTCATATTAATTCTTTGATGTTATTTGCCATATCTTTCACTATGTTGACACTTAAACTGGTGGTACAGATGCAGTGTTGTATAAAATTGCTGGCCTCGGGGTGAATTAAGACATTGGCACCAGTCAAGACATTACTGTATTCTTCACCACCATGGACTCACAGGAAAAAAAACAAAGCTTAATCTCATTTAAGAATGTCCTTAATGAAGCAGAAATAAAATTTAATTTTATTAATCTTGAGTCCACATCTTTTTTCTGTGATAAAACGAGAAGTAAATGTAAAATATTTCTGCCTCATTCTGAGACAGTGATGGTTGTCTCAAGGAAAAGCACTTGTGAAATTGTTTGAATTGGCCACCTTTTTCGTGGAACACCATTTATCCTTGAAAGAACAATTGGCACATTATGAGTATTCAAACTCAAGTATTTGGCAGACACTTACGCAAATGAATGGAATTTGTTGCCAGTTATAAATTCATGCTTTTAAATAAAAATTAGAATTTTGGAAAACTTTGGTCTACACCCATGAGCTTGACAACTTTCCAATACTTAGAGATTCTCCTGATGTTGTTCATGGTGATAGGAATGAATATAATTTTTTTCATATTGTGTAATGAGATGTGTCAGCATTTGAAAGGACTGTGTAATTTAGTGAACCAGTATTTTCCAGATGACCAATAAATAATGTTATAAAATTGTGCATGGATAAAAAGACTCATGTAAATGTAGAGTAACTGATGATTTTAATGTAATAGAGTATTGAAAAATTCATTGATACGGTTTCAGATTCCACATTGCAACTAATCTTTAAGAAAGTATCACTTGTTGAGTTTTATAGTGTCGAAAAGAGTATTTAGAATTATCTGAATAGGCTCTTAAAATGTTCCTCACATCCCAACTACATCTCTATATGCAACTTGACTTTCTTCATATACTTCCTATTCTTCATGTTTCAACTAAAACAGCGTATTGCAATCGACTGAATGCAGAAGCAGATAAGAAAAACAGTTGTCTATTAAGTTGAATGTTAAAGTTACAAAACTATAAAATCAATCCACTCCTCTCACTAAGTTTATTTTTGTTTTGGAAAAATACAGTTATTTTTTATAAAAATGTTCTTTATAGGCCTATTTAAAATACATTAATAAGTATTTTAAAATTTTCTTAGTTTTAATGTCTAATATAGTAAATATAAATTGACATGACCCACATTAACAAAAGCTTGTTGGGATTCTCAGTAATTTTAGAATATAAAGGAGTCTTGAGAACAAAAAGTTTGAGAACTGGTGGTATACCTCGTTCATCGCTTCTGTGGTCCCTACTAACTTAGTTTATAGTCTAGTATGAAAGACTGACACAAATGAAAAGTGAAATGATAGGATCATATATGAAATAATGGTACTGAAGAAAAGTCATTTAAAGGGAATCCATTCAAAACAATAAACAAATTTTCCTAGCAAATAATAGAAAACAGGTATGTTGGGAGCTTGCCGAGAAGTGAAATTAAAATTTATGAAAGCAGGTTTTATCTTGTATTTGACAAAGTTTAGATTATAGTTTTAATTCTTGGTTACTATTTAGCACTGAAAGAACCTAGTGTTGAGTTGGCATACTTTTTCTGACAAAATTGTATAAGATCCTTTAATCTTACTTTTGACTTTTATAGTGTGAACATAAAAAACATTTAAAATATATTTAAAATCTTATTCATTTTTAAGGGACTCTTAATCTTCATGTAATTTTAATTTTAAGCCCACTCGTGCTGTCATTCTTATCAAATTATTTATTTCTCTAGTCATTCCTTATTTGTCAGTGGCTTAGCAGTTCTATCATTTTTCACTACATCTTTTGCTGGATTTTCAGTCTCTTTGTAGTTAAGTTTACCTTGTATTATTGGAACTCTTTGGTAAGAGACATACAACAATGTTCAGATTCTGCTGTGTTGGAATGAGATGGTTTCGTGCTTTGGCTGGCAGTGTCCTAAGTGCAACAGTGCAGCTTTAACTTGTTTAAACAGATATTTTGTCGTTTGGTAAATAAGATAGAGAGTTGCTCGAAAGGATTTTTGAGTTTTGTTTTGTTTAAGATAAAAAGGAAAACAAAACCTGAGCTGAAAGCTAGGGGTGAGGAGGAGGTAAAGGTTTGTGGAAGTCAATTAAATTAGCAAGAATTTGAAGTGGTTGTGTTTTATCTAATACAGGATAAACTAATGCCATTGCAAAGTATTATTCTGATGTAAAACTATCGTGACCAAATGACAGGTTGTCATGATATTATGTGGAGAGTAAGCATTATGTATGCATTAATAAATTTGGAACAGTTAATCAACAGATCCTTGATACTGAAGATTTGGTGGCCTTTAGAGATAGTATAATGAACTCATTTTATAACTGTTTAGAAAAACTTTTATTATGTGACAAGTTGTAAATATCCATAGAAGGAAAGGGTAGGTGGAAAGCAAAGGGTTAGGAGATAACTGAGCAAATTCTGGGAAAATTGAGTAGAGCGTTACTGACCTGAGAGTCTTGCTGCCGCCTGGGATACATTTTGGGCTGGAACAAGGAGTAAAAGATAAGAGCAGGCCAAAAGAAGGATGGACAGTTTGACTCACTATTGGCAAAACATGAGACTGGCACAAGGCCGAAATTGAGTAGCTAGAGTAGTATTCAGAACCAATTTAATAGCTTTATTGAGGGCTTTTTATGTACCATCTTAAGCTTTCCACACATGGTCTCATTTAATCCTCACTTACATAAAGGAAATGGAAATGATAATTTCTACTGCAGATGGTAGAAACAAAGGTAAATCTAGAGAGGTTAAAGTTTCACCCAAATTCAACAGCTAGTATGTGGCAGATCCGGAGACTGTGTTTTTCTGCATCCTCTTAATTACTGTGTTCCATAGTGCCTTTCTTAATTCTTAAAGTAAATTCACTGTCAGTCAGCACTATACTTTTATTTGCCTGTTGATGTATAGCTTTGTAGGGATCAAGGTAGTTATTTGAAGTAGAGTTACTTTTGATGCTATGGTGCCGAATAAGGATATAAGAAGATACTGCCCTGTTCTGGAGACACCACCTTCTGGAAGACGCTTCCAAAGCTTTGGGTAGTGGAAGTGAGAGCAACAGCAGCAAAATAATGTTTTATCGCAGAATTTAGTTGCGTAGTCCTTTGACATGAAAAAGTTTCTCCTTTTTTTTTTTTAAAAAAAAATGTGTCCTACAAGACATATAAAGAGAGCTTAGGAATAGAGAAAATGGAGGAAATTCATTATGGACTCAAGGAATTAACTACACATGCAAATTTAAAACTACCTTTGGAAATATATAACTCCAACGAAATAATCTTATGACTTCTGTGAAACAAAGCAAATCTCATTAATTTCTACTACACTAATTTTGAATTCAAAATAGTTAAAACATAGTGTGATTGTTTTACTCTTTCATCAGAGCTTTTGATTCTTCACATATCTCATGAGATGCAAATGTAAATTGGTTATATTTTTTCAGTTTCACCAAATTGGATAGGTGGCAAAAGGCAAATACCAAATAAATATTTATAATGTAATTACAAATATAGATATTAAAGAAAATTTTCAATTTTCAAAGAAGAAAATTTATTCTGGCAGGGTGAGAAAAGGCAATCACATCTTTTGTACATAGAGAAATATGTTAATTCTCTGTTTTTGTGGTGGTGTTTATTTTGCTTTTATACTCTTGTCTATTAACTGGTATTGTGGAATTCATCAGATTTCCCAGCTGTCTTCTCTAACTGTATTACTTCTGAGAATCTTAATGATCTTAGGAATTAGAGGAGTGTCTGAAAAATCAGTGCAAAACAAATAAGACTTTCTTCATCCAGAGTTATACCTATAGATTTAGCAGTTCTTGGGCTTTATTATATATTACTACTGTGTGATATCCTCTTCTTTTGTTTACTTAGATGAAATTATTTTTTGTTAGAGTGACTTTTGTCATTCGTAGTGTAATTTTAATGTAATATAATACATAGGTACTTCAGAATAGAATAGTTACTTTGCTTTTCAGAAGTCTATAAATGGGATACAGGAGCAATATACAATAATCAAATGTTTTTCTAAGACTAGCAGTGAAATATCCAAAAATGAAATTAAAACAATAATTCCATTTACTATATCATAAAAAAGAATCGGTATTTAGGAATAAATTTAACAAAAGAAGTGCAAGATTTGCATACTGAAAACTTTGTTAAAGAGATTAAAGAAGATTTAAGTAAATGGAAAGATATCCAGTGTTCATGGATCAAAAAGGAAGATAGAAGTAACTACCCAAATTGATCTATAGATTCAGTGCAATTCCTATCAAAACTCTAGCTAGCTTATTTGCATAAGTTGACAAGTGGCATCTAAGATTCATATGGAATTTAAGAGGACCCCAAATAGCCAAAATAATCTTGAAAAAGAAGCACAAAGTTAGGAGACACAGTACCTGATTTCAAAACTTAAAGGAAAGCTACATTAATCAAGACAGTGTGATATTAGCATAAAAGTAGACATACAGATCAGTGGAATAGACTTGAAAGTCCAGAAATAAATCCTTAGCATTCTGGTCAATAGATTTTTGATAAATAAATATCAAGCACCCTAAAATGCTGTTTTTTCCTATTTACTCTTCTGTCTCTACCCTCTCAACTTCCTTCTGTTACTTAATGAACAGGTATTTATTGCCGAGTATGTAGGACTAGGGTGATTTCTGAGGTCATATTTATTCACATACATCTGACCTGACAGGGCTGGCTTATACTATAAGGACCAGTAACCTAAGAAAATGCTAGTTTTAATAGCAGTTAGAGACAAATGAGTAGATATGTATATGAAATCCAGTAGTCCCTCCTTATCTATGGTTTTGCTTCAGTTTTACCTGTGGTCAGCCTTGATCTGAAAACGTTAAATGGAAAATCCAGAAATAAACAGTTCATAAGTTTTAAATCATGTACCATTTTGAGTAGTATGATGAAATCTCACAATTTCCCATTCTGCCGCATCCTGCCAGGACATTGAATCATCCTTTTGTCCAGAGATCAGCGCTGTATACTCAACCTGCCATTTAGTCACTTAGTAGCCATTGGTAGCCATCTCAGTTATCAGATAGACTGCTGCTGTATCGCAGTGCTTGTGTTCAAGCAAACCATATTTTACTTAATGTCTCAAAATGCAAGAGTAGTGATGTTGGCAATTCAGATATGGCAAAGAAAAGCTTCAAAGGGAAAATACTTCTTTATTTTTCCTTTAAGTGAAAAAAGGAAAGTTAATTTAATAAGGAAACAAAAAAATCGTGTGCTGAGGTTTCTAATTTCTATGGTGAGAATGAATGAATCTTCTATCCTTGAAATTGCGAAGGAGGAAAAAGAAATTTGTGTTTTACTTTTGCCCCATAAACTCAAAAGAAAGTTACAGCCACAGTGTGTGCGATAAGTGCTTAGTTAATATGGAAAAAGCATTAAATTTGTGGGTGGAAGACATGAACAGAAAACGTGTTCAAATTGATGGCAGCATGTTGCGCCAGGATATTTGAGCCTATACAAAGACTTCAGCAAGGGACCTGCTGAAATGAGTGACCACATTCACATAACTTTTATTATAGTATATTTTTATAATTGTTTGATTGTTGTTACTTTCTTACTGTGCTTAATTTATATCTTAAACTTTACCATAGGTATGTACACGTAGGAAAAAACATAATATGTATAAGGCTTGGTACTATCTATGGTTTCCGGCATCGACTGGGGATATTAGAACATATCTCCCACAGGTAATGGGGGGACTACCATATATATATTTATAATTTAGTATCAGTATTGCTGTTGCTGGGGCTAGATCTGGAATAGTAAAAAAACAATTTGCTTTTTAATAATTATATAATTAAAGAAAGCAAGTTAAGAAATTGGGTACAAAATCTAGATTATTTCAGCTTTCTTTAGTCTCTAGTATCAAACTGCCAGTATACCATCCTGAAGATATGTGAGAAATATTACAAGTTACATGTGGAGAAAGAATAGTAGCTGGATTATTTCCGAACTTTGTACTACATGCTCTTTGATCAAAGGAGACACTTAAAATAGAAAAAAGTAAAAAACTTCTTTGGCTCGAATACTTTAATTCCAACCTTAGTCAGTTTTTACTGAATAAAAATTGGCCCTAAAACCTTGAAAGGATGATAGTACAGTATACCAGTATGATAAATCACAACACCGTAGACCAGTAGAAGGCAGGGGGACTGGGGCAGAGGCTGTGAACTCCCTAAAATTCTCTACATTTTGTAGGTATACACATTGGTGTAAGGGCATGGGCAAAGGATCCATGATTTTCATTAGGCTCTCAAATTATTTCAAACATATTCCAAAAGAGATTAAGGATTGCTTAATTTTTGGAAGACAGTAAAGCTATTGAGAACTTCTCCTAAACATTACAAAATAACTGGTACCAGACTGGCCCTCTGGCCATAAACAGCTAGGTAACTGGACAAAACATATGAAACAACTGCTTTTTAGATATTTGGTGACAGGCAGGTCAGGGCTGCAGTCTCTGAGAGAAGGAAGACAGATTGAGCCCTGCAATCTCCCTGGCTTCTGGTCTGAAACTGGATTCCAGTGTAGGATTTAAACAGAGCAAGGCAATCCTTTTGGGCCTAGGAAATAGAAACCAATCTAGAGAGGCTGGAATTTGCAGGGTTAAGTACCACAGAAGATGGACTTATGCAAACATGAGATCTAGAAATCTGCAGAGTTTTTTTGAGTTTTAGGCTGAATGCTAAGCTGGGTGGGGCTCCATGGGCTGGCCAAAGAACAGCTATTGGAAAAAGAACAACTACCAGAGAGCTGATGAAAGTATTGAGACTTAAAATTAGTTGGGAGACATTCTAGTTCTGACCAGCTGGAGTGAAGAGACTTCAGTGAATATTGAGGCCATTTGGGAGAGAACTCAGAAATGGCACTCCTTAGGAGTAGGGCTGAAGTAACTAGAGGAAAGGCTACTCTAGTTCCACCCTAAAACTGTGATGAAAAACAGACCTCAAAAGGACCAAGCTGATTCTCAAATAATCTAGAAAATTAGTTGATGAGAACTTAATATTTAAAGAATCCGTACATTGACAAAATACACAGAATGTTCATCTAATCCAAAATAACCAGACATACGATGAAATAAAAAAATGTCACCCTTTACCAGGAAAAAAAAAATCAGTTGTTGGAAACAGACCCAGAAATGATAGAGATTTCTAAAACAAATGTATTTAAAGGGAAGCGTGAACAAGAGAGAAATAAAAGACATAAAAAAGACCCATTGGAACTTTTGGAATTGAAAAAATACAGTATCTGAAATGGGAAATTTAGCTGGTGGGCTGAACAGATTAGATACTGCAGAAGAAAGGATCAGTGATAGAGTTAATAGAAACTATCCAAAATGAAGCACAGGAGGGAAAAAGGCAAGGGGGAAAAAAGCCTCAGTGATATGTGGGATATTATCAAGTAATCTAACATGTGCATTTGGAGTCCAGGACCTGAGGGAGCTGTGGTTGCAGAAGAAATATTTGAAGAAAAACAATGACTGAAAATTTTCCAAGTGTGATAAAAGTTGTAATGTCATTGACCTAATGAACCTAGATGGGATACACTGAGGCATATCCTAATCCAGTTGCTGAAACTACTTATGAAATCTTAAGCCAAAGAGGAAAAAGATCATATTACATATACTGCAGAGGGACAAATATAAGAACAGCTTTTGACTTTTCATGAAAAACAGTGTAAGCCAACAAATGAACCTAACTCTTATAACCACACTGAGGAGAAAGAAAGGAACAATCAAAATAACTTTGGAAAAGTATTTTGACTAAATACTCTAAGACCAAAGATAAAAAGGACTGTATGCAAGTATTCTATTTAGCAAACCTTGGCATGGTTAGCAAGTCTGAGACTACTTTATGTGTGCAGCAGGTCCTCAAATAACATTTTGTTCACTGTTGTTTTGTTACAGTGTTGTTGAGAAAAATCTATCTCTGGCCAGGGCCACTGTTTTATATGGAGTTTGCATATTCTCCCCATGTCTGTATGGGTTTTTTCCAGGTACTCTGGTTTCCTCCCACATCCCAAGGTTGTGCACATTAGGTGAATTGGTGTGTCTAAATGGTCCCAATCTGGGTGAGTGTGAATCTATGTTGAATGGCCCTGTAATGGAATGGTGTCCTGTCAAAGTTGCGGTTTCCAAGAACCTATTGATGAAGTTAAGTGAGGACTTAACTGTATACTAGGATGAAATATATAAGTAAATATATTTTAGTTAATGAGAGCCAGGTTTCTAATTGTTGACAAGGCATTGTAAGTAAGAAGAGGAGGAAGTGTAGAATAAACTCAGTGGTATTGGATTGGAAACAGGTATCATTATGAACTCATGGTTTTATATATTATAAATATAGATAGATAGTTGTAGAATCGTAAATGTGTGTTATATGCATGAGTTAATATACATAAATATATGTTCTCACTCTGTCCTTTGGGAAGGCCTCAAAGCAGTGACATTCTAGTAGCAACGAGCATATGTAGTGATCAGATCTTGAACTCTACAATTCTTCAATAAAAGGAACCAGGGCTCTTTGAAGAACTGGTTGATTCCATAGCTGGGATGGTAGAAATGCAAGATGTCCCTGGAACATCTTTGGTGCCAGAAAACAAAGAACTCAGAAAAGGATGAGACATATCAAAAAGACATAGAAACCAACCTGAAGTCTCTTCTAATGGCCAAAGCTGGAATGAAATAATTATAGTATTGCATTATAACCAATAGAATAAAATATCCATGAGTCCATATTGGTAAAAATAAATAATTGACTACATAAATGAATGGATAGAAGAGACCAGTCATAAAATAAGAATTCTAATAAGTGTAAAGCAATGACTGAAACACAGAATCACCATTGGGCAAATTTTACTGTAATAATTGTCACAGGCACAATCTAGTGATGGAAAGTAAAAACAGTGGATGAAGATACCATGAGAAACATATTATTTCCATAGTCTCAAAGCATTTTCTCCAAGAAACGTATTCATTACAAAGGGAAAAACAGTAAATTTATAATGGAGAGAAACTCCATAAATGCCATCTTAACCAAGTTATCAAAGAATAATATCACCTAATATATTACTTATTCTCCCTGATATAATGAACTGATAAGCATTACATTTGTGATGTTCTGTGGTATTCTTACCAAAAAATACAAAACCTTGCTCTAATTACGAGAAGACATCAGACAAACTCAAATTGAAGTATTCTTCAAAAATATCATGAAAGACAAGACTGAGTCACTGCCACAAACTGGAGGAGATTAAGGAGACATGACAACTAAATATAGTATGGGAACCTGGATTGGATCCTGGAACAGAAAAAGACATTAGTGGAAAAACTGTTGATTAGGTCTGTATTTAAGTTAATCGCATTGTACCATGGTTACTTTCTTGTTTCTGATAAATGGTTATATAAATGTTGACATTAGGAGAAGGTAGATGAAAAGTATATGTGAACTCTGCTATTTTTGCAACTTTTCTGTAAAATCATTTCAAAATAATAAAAAGTTTAAATTTACATCTCCCAAAAGGCGAGATGTAAAGGGGAAAAAGGGGAAAAAAAACACTGCCAGGTCAGAAGACAATGGAATAACATATTTACATTCTGAAAGGAAAAAACTATCGAGTTAAAATTCAATCTTAACAAAAATATCTTTCAAAAAGGCAAAATTAAAAACATTATCCAGACAGACAAAAGCTGAGAGAATTTCTTGCCAGCAGTTTTGCACTATTAAAAATGTTAAAGGATGTTTTTCTGGCTGAAGAAAATCATTCCAGGTAGAAACTCAGATCTACAGAAAGAGAATGACGATAAGAAATGGTAAAATGTGAGGAAATAGACTTTTTCTCAAATTTTAATTTATTTCAAAGAGTTGCCTAAAGCAGAAAATTTTAATGTTTCATAGGGTTTGTAATATCTAGAAGTAAAATGTAGAAGTATAACATGTAGAAGCACAAGATTTTTAAAAGCACAATAATAGGAGGAAGAAAACAGTTCTTACGTTAATACAGGAAGCAGTATAAAACTGTTTGAAGGTAGACTGTGCTGTTAAAGGTGTATATTACAAACCCTAGTGCAGTCACTAAAAAAATTAGGTATATCTAATTAGCTGCTAATCATCAAAATGCTCAAGTGTCTATATTACTATTAGATAAAGTAGATTTCAGAGCAAGGGATATATATTTCCAGGAATGAAGAGAGTCTTTCCATGATGATATAGGTGTCAATTTATATCATACATACCTAATAACAGAGTTTCAAAATACTTGAAGCAAAAACTGACAGAATTGGAAGGAGAATTAGAAAATCCACAATTACATATTGGATATCTCATCATTCCTCTTTAGTAATTGATAGAGTAAGCACACATATATTAAAGAAATTTAATCTTAATTTAAATTTTTCTGAAAGAAACCTCAAGACCCAGATGGCTTCACTGGTGAATTTTATCAAATGTTTAAAAAAAAAATCAGTCTTCTATTTTCAGTAAATAGAAGAGGGAGGAGGGCACACTTTCAAATCATTTATGGGAACAGGCCTTATCTTGGATACTAACTAAAACTAGACAAAGACATGACCTATCCTGAATGAACGTTGTTTTGTCTGTTGTGAGCATGTACTTAAGAATTTTTATCTAAATAATTGCAAATCAATTCCAGGAACTTATAAAAAGAGTAATACATCATGATCATGTGGGCTTTATTTCAGGAATCCAGTGTTGATTTTACATTCAAAATCAATTTTAATTAGCCACCTTGATGGAATAAAGAAGAGAACTTGTGATCTTAATAGATATGGAAAAAGCATTTGACAAAATGCAACTTCATTTTGCATCATGATACCTCAAGTAGACTAGAAATAGAAGAAAACATTTCCTAAACCTACTAAATGACATATAGTTAACATGTTATTTTAATAGTGACACTTAGTTTCCCTTAAGGATCAAGTACAAAACAACATTGTATTAGAAGTACTAGCTAGTACAATAAAGCAAGAGAAAGAAATAAGTTATGGAAGTTCAAAAGGAAGATGATAGGAAAGTGCCTTTTTATAGACTGCCTGATTATATACATGGAAAACCCTAAGCAGCCTCTCACTTTCTGCCCCAGAAAAGAGCAACTAGAATTAATAAGTGACTGTAGCAGGGTTGCAGGATATAAGGTCAATATACAATAGTAAACTCTATCCTATAGTTAGCAACAACTGGAAAATTGAACTTTTAATAAAAGTGTCATTTACAATAGTATTCAAAAAATTGAAAATGAAATAAGATAAGTTTGACAGAACTTGTGCAAGATCTGTCTAGGCACTGAAAACTACAAAGTCCTGCTGAGAGAAGTTAAATAAACAGAACTCTACTATGTTCATGGATTAGAAAGGCACATACCATACTAGAACCCACTACCTATGTTCTTGAACGCGCCAAACATTTCCACCTCATACCTTTTGCATTTGCTGTTTCCTGTACCTGGAACACTCTCCCCAGATATTCATATGGCTTGTTCTGTTCTCAGACCTCCTGAGGCCTTTGATCAAAGGTCTTTCAGTGAGATATTCCTTGATTTTCTCATATAAAATAGCTGTACCTCCCATTCTTTATAGCATTTATCACTACTAACATTAAAATTTTTATTTAGTCTCCATCTCTGGAATGGAAATTCCCTCAACTTTGTTTACTGCTTTCAGGGCTAAGTATACAGCAAATGTGGTTTATTCTGCTGGGACACACATTACAATAATGTGAAATCACTCATAGACAATACATATATGGACATATACTAGAAACACTTGTATTATTCCTCTGTTACATCTTAGAATGTAGTTGGAAAAAGTTGAACTTGGCTGTAGTTCTGTCAGTTTTTCAATTCCCAGGAACCCTTTTCATGCAGTTCAGAAATTAAAATCAATGGAGTCATGGCATACAGCAAAAGAAAAAAGATAATTTAATTGGACTTTTAAAAACGTGTGCATCAGAGCAAATTAAGAAAATAAAAAGACATAAAACATAAAAAGACATAACCATAAAAAGAAAGGAGGAAATATCTGCAAATCATCTATCTGATAAGTGTCGGGTATCCAGAATATATAAAGAACTCTTACTAAACAACAAAAAGATAAATTGATTAAAAAATGGGCAAAAGACTTGAATAAGACACAAATGGCCAACAAGCTCAGCATCATTAATCATTAGAGAAATGCAAATCAAAACCACAATGAGGTCTCACTTCACATCCACCCATTAGGATGGCTTAAAATGAAAAAGGAAAACATTAATTGTTGGTGAGGATGTAGAAAAATTGTGAACTCTCATACCTTGCTAGTGGGAATATAAAATGGTGCATCTGCTGTGGAAATAGTTGTTACTCAAAAAGTTAACCATAAAATTACCATGTAACTCAGCAATTCCATTTTTTTGTATATACCCTAAAGAATTGAAAACAGGTATTCAAATAAATACATGTACATGCATGTTCATAGCAACACTTTATGAAAGCCAAAGGTTTGAAAACAGCCCAAAGATTCATCAACAAATAAGTGGATAAACAAATTATGGTGTATATGGTAGAATGTTATTCAGTCATAAAAAGGAATGAAGTACTACTGATACATGCTATACTGTGGAGGGACCTTGAAAACATTATGCCAAGTGAAAGAAGGCAGACAGAAAAAGTCAAGTGTTGTATGCTTTCATTTATATGAAATATCCAGAATAGGCAAATCTATAGAGACAGTGCAGATTGGTGGTTTCCAGGGAGCTGAGGGAGGAGATAGGGAAAGCAATGGTTGTGGAATTTCCTTTTGAGGTAATGAAAACGTTTTGGAACTAGATAGAGATAGTGATTGAACAACATTATGAATGTATTGAATTCTTCACTTTACAATGGTAAATTTTATGTGATTTTGAACTCAATAGAAAATAAAAATGGAATTATAGAACTTAATGTAGATTAAGAGCATGCATGGTCTGAAATCAGACAGACATGAAATTGAGTCCTGTTTCTGTCACTTATTATTAATTTTATAATCTTAAATTACCTTAAATTTTCTCTTCTATGTATGTTGGTACTTTCTCAGAGGTTTTTTTGTGAGATGGTTTTTGTGAAATGAGATGGTTTATGTGAAATGTTTGGAACATTTAATAATTATCCAGTAAGTATTATCAGTGTTACTGTTTTTTTTTTTTCCTGCTGCTATTGGCTTTTGTTTTATTCTTCATTTGTAAAATGGAAATAATAGTATGAGTAGGCTTCTTATGAGAATTTAATGAGTTAATCCATGCAAAGGGCTTAAAACAGTGCCAGGCACATGGTAAATTCTCAGTGTTAGTAACTGCTGTTACTAATATATGAAAGGATCTTTAAAGAGAACTTTTTTGTACTCTGCATTTTTACATCTGCATCCAGATAAACTAATGTTCGTTTTGGAAAAGGCCTTTCCAAAATTTGTACTGTTAATGACTTGATCTCTTAAATTCCAGACTATTTCAAGGATTGTAGGTATGTGGTTCTTATTTTCTTTTTTGGTATGGTGAGAAGTGGTTTTTCGTTTGTTAAAAACCACATATGTGATCATTTAGATATAAGTTGTTAAATTTTGGTTGTATGGAGTTTATTAAATAGATTGTTTCTGCCTACATTAATTATTAAGTATTGATGTGTTACCAGAAGCCAAGCTTTGGAAAGTGACGTTTATAGTAGCTAGAAGTTGCAGTTACCCCTCTTGCCACTGGATGGCGCTTCTGCAACATCATTAAAGCGAATGTTTGGCTGATTTTCTCACTTTCCTGAGCAGCTGAAAATTGATAAATGAGGTAGACTGCAGTAAATTGAAATACTCATTTGAGCCGGGTCTCAGGAATCTTAAAAAAAAAAAAAGTGGGGATTTTCTCTATAGTGTTTGTATATAAGCAAAACCAAATAAAGAATTACTATTTGGATAAAACCCTATGATTGCTCTAGTCATTGGTAATTTAGCAAATAATAGTGGTGCAGAAGAATCTGATTATTCTTCCTAGCAGAATCTTAAAGGGTATAGGTTTTCCTAGCTTCTCTTGACAGCTGAGCTATTGATTTTACTCTAATCTTTAAACTTTATCAAAAGCTTTTTTACTCTATCTTAAGTATAAGTTTTTCCATACTTAAGTGTGTATATGTTTGGGAGTATGGAAAGTACATGCTGAAGTGAAAAAGATATTTACTTGGAGAAAGTGTGTGGCTGTAAAAGTTGTGTTTGAATGTGACTATCAGAGGAAGGCTGGAGGGAATGAGTTTGCAGGGGTAGCTTGGGCCATGCAAGAAACAGGATCACTTGAAGTGTTTAGTAGAGAACATATTTGTAAACATGTCTTCTCTATTAACCTAATTTTTATTTCTATTAATGGGTAAGAATTTTAGAAGTCAGTACTTCAAGGCTCATGACAACAGTAGCAGCAAGAAATCCTTGCCTCATGCCCACCCGTGTTACCTTTCCCAAACTTTTTTTGGCCTGTTATTCAACCCCATATTCCCTAGTCATAGCCTTTAATTTGCAGGAGGTGGGGACTAGTTTTAGAAATTCTCTCATTATTATGGAAGATGAGAATTGAATACTCTTATACCACCAGGCATTTGTGGTGCCTCTTCCTTCACCTTCTCAATAGTTATGTTTTTGTTAAGTACTAAACCAAGTAGTGTACTATAATTTCATTTCCTTTCTTGGACAACTTTTTGTTTTTACTGTAGTTTACAGTTCTTCATTGTTACATTTGCTTAGATTTCAAAGTAATCTTTATATTTTATCCCAAACTCTGCAACAGAATTGCCAAACACTCTGAATTCTGCTTTTCATACAAATTCCATCAATACCATTTCTGGCCCTCCCCCTCTTAGGAGGCATACCTCTTGGGACTTTCTTCTCATTTAATTTCTGCCTTATTCTTTCCTCTCCTTATTCTCTTCTGAACTAGTTGCTCCTTACGCCAGTTGGAACTGTCCTTCATACTGCTCTTTGCTGGATTTCCTTTCTTCCTATTTTTAGTAAAGCATTCTTTCCTAGTAGCTAGCTGTCTTATAAAAGATGCATAGGAGATAAATATTTTTGAGATCTTTCGTGTACATAAATGCCTTTTACTCATTTGACTTTGACTGGATGTAGGTTGAAAATACTAGTATTGCTATTGAGAATTTCATTCTTGATTATTTAATATAGCCTAGTTTGTCTCTCTGCAAGCTTTTAATAATACTATCTTTTTTCCAGGTGTCTTGAAGTTTCATGGTGATATTACTTGGTATAGATCTTATTTTGTTCATTGTGCTAGGCACTTGGTGGTTGGTCTTTCAGTCCAAAATAGATTCCTTTGGTCTTTTAAGTTTTCTTGCATAATTGTTAATTGATATTTTCTATATGTTATTTTCTCTGTTCATTCTTAAACTTCTGTTCGTTAGATTTCAGACCTCCTGGTTTGATCTTCTAACATCATATCTCACATATATTCCCTTCGTCATTTTGTTGTTTTTTCTGTGAGAAATCAAATTTCTCTTACATTCTTTCTGTTGAATATATTATTATTTCCAGGAGTTTTCTGGTTCCAATCTCCCCGCCCCCTTTTCTTGCTTATCTATTTTGATATCATTGGAACTTTTGGCCTCAAGGCTTTAAAAAGCTGATTGGAAGCTCTAAGTGGACAAGTGTGGAGCTTGTCAGGTGATCAAATGTCATCCCAAGGGTGAAGTATCTGGCTTTTCTCAGGTACTCTTACTTTCTCTAGAAAACATTATATCTGTTTATTCAACAGATGTTTTTTGAATGTTTGCTTATATGTTAGGCATAGCTCTAGGTGCTGGGAATTTAACTGAATTAAACAGATAAAAATCCCTACCCTTGTAGATCTTCTATTTTGGCAAAGGGAGACAGTAACAACAGGAACAAGTAAATATGTACAATGTATTTTAGGAACGTTACACACAAATAAGGAAGAGGGATAAGAGAGTATTAACAGACAATGGACATGTGGTGCGGAGACTCTGCAACCTAGGATAGAGGAGCTAGGGGAAAAGGGTGATGATGGAGGAAGAGAGTATTCTGGGTTGTAAGGTGGAATCTGCCTGTTCTGTGTGTGAAACAACAAGGAAATCAGTACAACTAGCTAGATCAGAGTAAGATATAGAAAATGATGAGGTCAGGGTGGAAAGAGAAAGTGGGCAGAATGTGTAGGGCCTTATGGACTATTTTAAGGACTTTTGCTAGTCTTTTTGAAAGATATATTGGGAGATAGCCAATAAGCAGTTGGGTATTTTAAGTTTGGAGTTCAGGAGAAAGGTCTGGGCTATGATATCAATTTGAGAGTTATCAGTGTGTAGAATTTAAAGCCATGAAATTTGAGAAAATCACCAAGGGAATGAGTGCAGATAGAAAGGAGATGTTCACTCCAAAGTTTCAGAGAGATGAGGAGAAACTAGTAATGAAGATTGTAGAGTGGCCAGTGAGGTAGAAACACCAGGAGAGTTTTTTTGTACAGAAAAGAATGAAGAACTGCTTCAACTACTGCTAATTAATTTGAAGATAGACAACGTGAGATTGAGAAGGAAACCCAAGGAGTCTAGGATGAGGTTTCTATTCTGAACAATTAGGTAGGTGGCTTTAAAACTGTCTATATTCTTAGTTTTCTCATTGTACCTGGTTTCCATCCCAAAGGATTTAGAGCTTTCAGACCATGTCCTAAATTCACCTTTCTTCAGAAAAGTTTTCTGAAATAATATTTATTGTCAGGTTTGTCATTAAAATTTTAATTAAATTAAATGTCTAATTGGAATAGTCTTCTAGTTCAGATTTGGTCTTGATCACCAGGCCATTTTATGGTGATTTTTTCAGTAGTTCGTAGAGAAACAAAAGTATGGACCATCAACGTAAGAAATATCCAGCCATGTAAAGAATTTTTATAAGAGCTTATTTGGGCCACAACTTACGACAAAGCAATATCTCATGCTCCAGAGAATATTAGTTTTGTAGTTTCTTGTATGCATTTGAGATTAAGAAGGGAATTTAAGGAAGATTGCATGAAGGTGGGAGACAGCAAGGCAGGGATTGTATTACAGGATAAAGATTTTTTGCTCTCTTAAAAGTAGTTACACTTTAGAAGGAAGATGTCTGAAGAGGCATTTGAAAGGTATGTTAACCTAGATGCACTGAAACTATGGACAGGGCTTACTTAAGGCAATGATAAGCCTTTTACTAAAAAGTTAATACCTGGGGCATGACTACCCACCATGACCTGCCCAATTAGGAATTTATGATCAGATCACCCTGTGAGGTTACTTTCCACAGAATCCCTTTTCGTCCACAGACATAGTCTGATGTTTATAAATGCCAGGCAAGTATAGACAGACATAGTCTGAGGCAATAGGCATAATTTGAGGTTTATCAATGCCAGGCAAGTGGCCCTTTTTCCCTTTTGATTGGCTATGGGAAACATAATGGGGCCAAGTCGAAGATTGGATTGACTAACGAGCAGACAGAATCTGGGGAATCTGCTTGATGTATTTCGAAGTTCTGTGTTATTAGATACATAAACATTTAGTATTTTTATGCCTTCTTAATTTATCCCTTTGTCATTATGAAATAACCCTTTATCCCTGGTAGTTTACTTTTGCTCTGTAAGCTAGTGAAGGTTCTATATATTTTTTCCTACTAGGACACATCTTTTTATTCTTTTGAATTAGATATTTTAAAATTTACTTTTTTATTTCTAATTGTAAGAACTCACTCTTTCAGTGAAGCTACATCTTGTATCTTAATATTACTCAGATTTAAAATTGGATGCATTTGCTCAGAATACATACTTAGTGAATATCCAGAGCCAAACATACACAGATTTTCAGAGTATTTTTATACCAATTAATTTTAGTATAGCCAAGCTCAGAGCCATAGATAAAATGTATCTTTTTTTTTTCTATGTTGTAGGAATAGACTTTAAGATCAAAACAGTTGAATTACAAGGAAAGAAGATCAAGCTACAGATATGGTAAGTGATGCTAATTTACTCACTTTATGCAGTAGAATGCCAAGTCTGAAGGTTTGGCAGTGAAAGCCTGTCTTGTTACCTGTTTAGATTCTATGAGGCTTTCCTTTCTAAAGCCAGCAATCAGATGATCTCCTTTCAATGAAGTAAAAAAATTGTTGCCGTGTACTTTGGAATCCATGACTCCTGGCTGAGTGTTTTACCTTTTTCACTTACTGGTTGAACTTGGGCAAATTACGTACCCACTGTACAGCTCTTATATCTTCATATGTAAAATGAAGATAATACCACCTATTTCAAAAGATTGTTGTAAGGATTTTATGAAATAATCTATGTAAAGCTTTTAGCACAATACTTTGCTCATAAACAATATAAAAAGTTAATATAAATTTTTGTTGCTTTGATAGTCTTAAGCTAAAATATTTATTTTCTTTAATGTGTTTGTAACTTTTTATAGGCATTTGATTTTTATTAATTTGTATAGGGTTTGCCCCATAGAAATACAATAAACTTCATACTTATATTCAAGTATGAATCATAGACTTTATAATAGCAGTATTTTTCAGTTAATATTGTTTTACATATGTTTTAACCCATTAAATACCCACAGTGAACCTGTTAGATATGTTACTCCCTTTTTTTTTTCAGCCTTATTGAGGTTTAATTGACACAATATACTGCACATATTTAAAGTGCACAAATTAGTGAGCTTTGACATATGTATAAACCTGTGAATTCATCACCACAGTCAAGATAATGAACATAGCCATCACCTCAAAAGTTTCCTCAAGCCTCTTTGTAATCTCTTCTTCCTCCCTATCCCTGGTCCCTAGGCAGCCACTCTTCTGCTTTCCGTCACTATAGACTAGTTTTCATTTTCCGTGCTATATATAAATGCAGTCATAGTGTTCTTTTTCTTTTTCTTCTTCTTTTTTTTTTTTTTTTGCAGCAGAGGTGTCTGGTTTCTTTTACTCAGCATAATCATTTTGAAAAGTACCAATGACTTTTCATGTATTAATAAGTTCATTACTTTTTATTACTGAATAGTATTCCATTGTTGATATATCACAATTTGTTTATGCACCGTAAAGCTGCTCCAAATCTTTGTGTAAGCACATGCATTCTTTTCTCTTGGATTATCCCTATTTTACAGATAATGAAATGGAAGCATTTTGAAATAATTTAACCAAGGACTTAAAGCCTGTATGTGGCAGACCTGGGATGCATTACATGCTCAGAATGTAGGGTTGAGAGTAGCATTCTTAATTGCTATACTGCCGCTTATAAATAGTGCAGTTTGTCATTTGGTTTTGCTGCTCTTTCCAGTTACTATCTTTTTTCTTTCTTCATTGCCAGTCAACAGTTGTGTTAAATTGAATTCATATTATCTTGGGTTTCACTGTAATAGGACTTGTCATAGAGTGGATATGAGGATGAGTGATAAGTGTAAAAGCACTTAGAGCAGTGTCTGATGCATAATTGATGTTCAATAGACCATAACTGTTATTACTTGAGGAAGTTAGCAAAGGAGATTGCAGAGCCATAGTTAGAAAAGTTAAAAGAAGAATTAGGGAGAAAAAAAAAGGAGAATTAGGAATAGTGTCTCAGAATCCAAGAGATGGTTTCAAAAGGTTAGGACTACCCTTTTACAGGAAGCTAATAATTAGAAGTAGGGTACATTTAACGAGAATGTCTTCATTACCTGACCATGTAATTAGAAATATAATCTTTATGACATCTTTAAGTTTTAATTCAAATTTAAACAAAATTTAGATGTTTTAAAGCGTTTCCTAAATTTAACAATTCTCTTTGAAGCATGATCCACTTGAGGATCATTGTTTTTTTCCTTACTTTAACTGAAAAATAACTCAGCAAATGAACCGTGTCTCTTATTCTGTTTTATTATAATTAAAGTTAATCTCAAGGGAAGAAAGGATGTTAATTATTCTGAATTTCAACCAGCTCTTCTCTGCTTTTTTTTTTAAAGCCCGTTGCCTTATGCCAGCCTTGGCCCTACATAATGTTTTTTGTTCCAAGCCCCTCCTCAGCTCTGCCACACTGATTGTCTCTCTTCTCAACTGCACTCCCTCTACACACTTGAAGTCAATAATTTTTTCAACTTTTTTTGACAGTAAGAGATACATTTTACATTGTGGCTTTGAGACTCAATATACATGTATCTGTGAGTATATATATATATATATGTATAACAGAAACAAAAGTACACAAAACATTTTTTCAGGTATATTTTTCTATATATAATAGAAATTTTTCCCCAGAAATTTGTCCTGTTCCTCCCTCTACACACTGTCTTCCACAGACTTTCCTTCTGTTTCTTGACCTTGTGGATTTAAACATTTCCTCGCCTCTTATCATGGTAGTCTCTGCAGCTTTTAGAAGTAAACAGTAACAACTAACTTTTGTTTTTAAAAGGAAAGCCTTCCTAAGAAGATGCTCTTTGGAACAGTTAGTTCTCCAGTGTGGCCTTGGAGATTAATCTAGAAAAGATTTCTACTATACCTATACAACTTGAGTATGGCACATAAATGGTAACATTTTTAATTTAGAGTTGTTTAATATTTAGATATTTTTAATAGAACCTCTGGATAAAACACTTCAGAAGGAAAATATTTAGTCTAGGTTTTCATGTATACAACTGACTTTTAATTTGAAATACCCATTTTTCTACAAGGATTAGGAATAAGTGATTGGTTAAAATTTGTGATTAATAGTTTTTTTAAGAGGTTAGCATTATGCCAGCTGATTGTTTCTTTGCTTGAGTTGACATGCTAACATTCCAGGGACAAAGAAGTCATGTACCTCCAAGTTAAGAGATCTAGGATATGCCACAGTAATTCAGGAAGGCTTTTAACATGAAAAACCCATTATCCAAGTTACGATACATTGAAATTTAAAACTCTGTCCTCAAATGCTTTGCTTCCGTTCACTACTAAAAAGCACAATGATATATAGATATATATAAATTTAAGGTGTGTACTTTATTGAACTGGTCTCAAGTCAGTGAAAGCATAATGATTTTTACCTTTCTGTAGTTTAATATATTCAGATTTTTGCTTCAGTATGAAAAAAAAATTCCTGTTCTGTGATTGAATTTTAGTTTTGGAAACTTTCTTCAACCTGTGCTAAAGTTTTGTCACATTTTTCTTCACTCGAATGATCTTCCCTTGTTTTCTTTCCAGATGTCTTTTAGTCTATCTGTTGCATAAGGATGGAGGTGGGTCTTACCCTGGCCAAGGCACATGCATGTAGGTCTAAAATTAGCTTCTTTGGCTGATAGAGAAGTATGTGGTTTTTAAATCCCAGACCTCTAGAAAGTTCCATTATAGTATCTTTTGCTGTCTGTATTTTCCATAGAATAGTGGAAAATAGCCATAGTGAGTTACTTTAAGTCAGCCTTTTCTTTTTCTTTTTGTTTTTAAGGGTTGGAGGTGGGTCAGAAATGCTTGCCACTGTCAGCAGCATCAACACAGTCACCAAAAATTGTTAGTTTCCAATTGTAGAAGAATTAACCATTTACCTCCAGGTAAAGTGCCAGGTACTTGGGAGTCATCCTTGATTCTGCCCATTCCTTTAAACCCAGCATCCAGTTTAGCAAGCCCTGTTGATTCTATCCATATATAATTTATGTAGAATCCATATATAATTTGCCATTCCATTGTTACCCCACCTAGTCGAAGCCACCATTACCTATTCTTTGAATTGCAATAGTCTCTTAATGTCCTAACAGGTCCTTATTTCTCTTTTACCTTCTTCCAGTACTTTTCCACATAACAGCCAGAGTAACCTTCTTCAGTATAAATCTGGCCATGGTTGTCATTCCTTCCCCTATTTATAACCGTTTTGACTTTCCATTGCACTTCAGATGAAAGTCCAAATTCCAAATCCAGATTCCTTACCATAGTTTATGGAGTGGGCCCCTGCCCACCTTTCTGACCTCATTGTATGCCCCCTTGTCTACCTCTCAAGGATCTCCTTTCAACTCCATGAAAATGGCAAATTTTTTTCCAATTTAGGACTTTTGCATATGCCCTGTAGACCTCTCTTGAACCCCTAACCTCCCACTTCCCTCTGACTAGACGGCATTCTGAAGTACCACTCCATTCCAGAGGCTTTCCATTTCAACAGAAATAGATTTTGAAAACTCTAAGTTCTGGTTATGGCCCTCACCGATTTCATCTCTCACCAGTTTTGCTCCAGCCACTATGGCCATTTTTTTTCCTCCCTTGAGTATGCCAAACATGTCCCCATCTTAGCACCTTTGTATGTCAACTATTCCTTCTGCTTGGAATGCTTTTCATCAGCTCTTTGCCCTGCTGCGTCCTCTCATTCATATCTCAATTCAGTGTCACTCTCTGAGAGAGGCTTTGTGTGATGACTAGCTAACTCAGTCCAGTCCTCCAGACACTATCACATTTATCCTAGGTTATCTTTGTCATAGTATTTTTTAGTATCTAAACTTAACTATATTTTAAAATGTATTTATTATTGTCCCCCACTAGAATATAACCTTTTTGAGGATGGGGTCCCATCTCTCTGAATTGTGGTTATGTAACCACCACTTGGTACAGAGCTTGGCAAATGTAGATGCTCAATAAATACTTGTTGACTGAATGACTTTAATTTCTGTTCATACTTCTCATCACCTTAAGCATTACCTCTATAGAGAGGACCTCCTCGATCATTCTATCTAGATTACTTGCTCCCTTTCCTTTACCCCATTCTTCATCACACCACCCTCTTTACTTTGTTAGCATTTATCACAGTTTGAGTTTGTATATTTATTTACTTGCTTTATTCCTATCCCTATAGCAGCATAAGCTCTGCAGGGCAGGTATCAACCAGGCTTTTGACTTTGGACCTTTTTTTGGGGGGGGCGGGGGGGATGAAGATAAGCATAATTTAAATTCATGGTATTTTGCATATCTTTGAGGAAATCCATATCTTGTTAAAATAAAACTCAGTGAGAAATTTGACATCCTAATTTATAAAGTAAAGAACAACTCGTTATGTTACCAAAAACTCTCAAAGTTATGAAATTTGGGGTCTCTGACTAGCAGAGCAGATTGATGTTGTCTCTGGCCTGGTATAGTGCTGTCAGTGCCCAGACTAAAAATAATGATCGTAATAGCAGCTAGAATACACAGTTTCTCTGACCCTGCATGTGGGACTAACAGTTAAGGAAATAGCTATTTTAATTCCTAGGAACATATCACTTCTTTTATGTCAGTGGGAAAAATGTAGGACTTCAGAACATTTTCTTAACTATGTGTCTGTTTATGTAAGGAAAATTCTATTGTCAATGGTTTATAATTTAAGAAACCTGATTATTATACATAGGCTTAGAAGAAAAAAATTAATAAAGGAAAATCAAGTAGTTTTATAAACAGGCTTAAAAACCTATATTGTGGTGACATAAAAAGATATTGTGAACATAGACAGTGTTTAATTCCTCTTCAGATATTTAACATCTGCTTTTGTTTATTTTAATCAACCTGCTGTCCTTAGACCTGGGTGTATGTGTGTATGCAAACCTAAAAATAGTTTGGCTGATGAATAAGCATCTGTGGCTATTTTTAGCCCTGGGCAAAGAGTCGCCAGTTAGCCTACAAGTAGTGAGGCAAGGGCTATGTTCTGGTTTGAAGTAAATTGTTGATTGCATTAACAGTTGGTAGGGGCTGGTAATGAGGATCCAGCAGCACTCAGGAAAAGGATAATTTGAGATCAAGGAGTCACAGAGCCGGATCACCTTGTGGATTGGATACAGTCCTGTTGAAAAGTGTAAACATACGGAATGTATAAATGAAAATAGGATATAGAAAGCTTAAAAAAATGTAGCATATAAAAAGGGGAGAGATTTAGATATAAGAGATTTTGGGAGAGCATATAAAAAGAGGAGAGATTTAGATATAAGAGATTTTGGAAGATGGAGGAGAACAGATGAAAGTGGTATGCCATAGATCAAAACAGAAACTTACTTTGACCCTAATAGTGATTACCTTTCTTTTGGGGAGAGGATTAATATTTCTGTATCTTTTATATATTTTTTAATAACTAACTAGCATTATAATATAAGACCTTTCTAGGTGCTGTTGATTTAAATTTAGCTAAATAGTTGCTTTTGCAGTACGTTCTTTCTAGGTGGAGAATTTAGTCATAGATATGACACTGAAGTATGTATATAATTTGCTAATTGTGTAAGGTGAATGAATGGGGAAGAAGGGAGCAGATAATAGCTAGACAGTGCTGAGAGTGGTATTCATAGTGGAGTGCCGTGTTAGATCTTCTCCCTAAATTGTTGTTACTTTTGACAAAAATTGAAATGAAAGTTTTCTATCCCTCCTACACTATAGCTCTTAGGCACTACTGGAAGTCCAGGTGCTGTACACCCTTTGTCTTGGATAAGTACTTTTCCAGCCTGAATTTTAGGTAGGAAACTTTAACCCTTCTCTGGGGGGCTTGAATTATTAGGTAATTTATACTTTTTACCAGTTCTGAAAAGAAGTAAACTATTTTTACTGGGATGAGACAAATTTTTAATATTTTTCATGATAGAATTTATACCCGTTTAAAGCACTTTGTAACTAAATAGGTAAGATTAATAAAAGAAAACAATTTGGAATTGTGAAATATGGAAGATGGAAATACACAGTCTCTAAAGGGCAACTCATTTATTATGCTTAATTTGTAAAATTTACCTATAAACTTCTTAGTGGCCAGTGCAACAAAAGGATCGAGGGAGGGTTACCCCCAATAATTGCATCATTCTTTACAGAAATAATGTAAGGAAAGGGAAAAGATAGATTATGACAAATACAGAATAAGGTTTCATAAAGCTACTTTTTGTAATGACTCTTAAGTTGACATAATGTTAAGAAATGGAGATAAAAATTGTGGTCTAAGAATTTAAAGTGTGTGTGTGTGTGTGTGTGTGTGTGTGTGTGTGTGCACGCGCGCGCGCGCCTAGGGTTTTAACTTGATTTAAGTATACAGCCTAGAGGAATTTTAGCATGTCTTTTAGATGATTTTTCTTAAATGGTGATTCTTTTAGCAGTTTTTTCAGTAGGTATTGTATTACCTCCTAACTCTGCTTCTGTATGCACACCTATTTTCAACACAGTAAACAGAATGATTCTTTTAAACCCAGGTTGTTTCTTTTCACAGACATTCCAATAGATTTCCTGTCTCACTCAGAGGAAAAGCTGAAGTTCTTGCACAGGCCTATTAAGATCCTACACAATCTTCACTCCACCTTGGCTCCCTTTCCCCCCTCCCTCGATCTTACTCCATTCCAGCCACATTGACCTCCTTACGATTTCTCAGCTATGCCTTAGGACCTTTGCACTTGTTCTTCTCTCTTCTTGGAACACTGTTCCTCCAGATATTTTTATGTATGGTTTATTTTATTCTCTTCACTTTCTCACTGAGGCCTTCCCTCACCAGCCCATTTAAAATTTCACTTGTTTGCACCACTGCCAACATCAGCCCCTAGTTTCTTTACTTTTTGTCTTCTTGGCACTTTTCACTTGTGAAGATGTATAATTCCACAAGATGTATAATTTTAGAAAGTCATTCGATTGATCGATTGATCACCCTCAATAGAATATAAACTCCATTAATGGAGGAATTTTTGTTCTGTTTACAGTTTTTTCCTCCAGTGCCTAGAATAGTGTTTGGCATATAGTATTTACTCAGTGAATGCTTCTAGAATGAAAAAAAGGATTTTGTGTTATTTTAAAGGGCAGATCTGCATACTTTGAGATGAGATGAGCAAGTGACAGTGCTGAGATTCTCTTTGAAAAATTGAAAAGTCCAGCCAGGTCTTTAACTTGGCTAAATAAAAAACCATTTTACCCTTATACAGAAATAAGCTGCAGGCAAAGGTAAGGTTTTCCAATGAAGCACATTTGAGTACAGCTTAAACACAGATAATAACTTGACAGAGCTCCGAATATGATAGCACATCTGCAGAAATGGTTTTGACTTAGAACATCTTGAAAACACAATTAAATTTTTAATCACACAATGACATTATTGCATCTTTGCATATTATAGTACAGATTGCTTTGGGGTTATCCATAACAAATAAATTATAGAATATTACTGTATTCCTCAATTGTGAATGAAAAAAAAAAGCTAAGATTCAAGGAGATTAAATACCTTTAAGGTCACTCAGCTGAAAGGATTGGAACCTGGGGATGAACCTGGGTCTGATTCCAAACCTTTGTTCTATGTGTGTTCTTATATAATGCCTAGCACACAGTAGACACTCAGTACATATTTGAATTGATGGATAAATGGATAGATGGCAAATGTATGAATATCTTAATTGCATACCAAGATCGAATGTAAAGAATGTCAATGTATTGGTAGTTCTGTTATATTTCTGATTACTTGTATTTAGTAACATAAGAATTATTTTTTAAAAATGTGTGTTTTTAAGGATCATGTAACTGAATTGGAATGCCTTGATTCTAAAAATTAATAAAGAAATCTGCAAGGTAATATCCTAAATACTGACTCATTAGTAAACATTTGAGTGCTTATTTACTCTGTAGATGTGGTGGTTTCTGCAGTGGACAGACAGATCTTTGATAGAACTTATATTTTAGAGGGCATAGGAGACAAACTGTAAATAAATAAATTTGTAATAAGTGCTATGCAGAGAAATAAGGAGATGGAATGGAGAGCTGCCTGATAACTACCTAAATTGAGTAATCAGAGAGGGCTTCATTGACAGGGTGATGGTTAAAATGTGAAAATGATGGAGAGCCAATTATATACAGGCTGTGGGAACAGCTAATATAGAGGCTCTCACGTGGGAACAAACTTGTGAATTTGAGAACATGTAAAAAATGTTATTGTGGCTGTCAGGAAAGCGAATGCTTCAAAATTTAGGGAGCTGGAGAAAAGCCAAATCCTGTAACACTTTGTAAACCTCAGAGTAAGGATTTTGGAATTGATTCTGGTTATATTGAATTACCATTGGAAATTTTGTCTTTTAAGCCTAGTCATGTTTTTCATTTATTTGTTTTTGTAATGGCTTTATTGAAACATAATTCCTATACCATATAATTGACCCATTTAAAGTGTACAGTTAAATAGGGTTCTTTTGTATATTTATGAAGTATATTCACCATTCAACACAATTTTAGAACATTTTTATACCTCCCCCCCAAAAAACACAAACTTTTTTTCCAATTACAGTTGACATGATTGTATTAGTTTCAGGTGTATAGCATAGTAATTAGACATTTATATAACTCATGAAGAGATCTCCTCGATCTCTGTATTCTTTAAGCATCCGCCACTCATCTTGCCCAAACCCCTCAGTCAGGGCAACCACTAATCTGCTTTCTGTCTCTAGATTTTCCTATTCTGGACATCACATATAAATGGAATCATACAATGTGGTCATTTGTGTCTGGTTTCTTTCACTTAATCAAAGTTCACCATGTTCCTTTTTATGGCTGAATAATATTCCATTTATCTATATTCCACATTTTATTTATCCATTTATGAATTGGTGGATATTTAGGTGGTTTCTACTTTTTGGCTATTTTGAATAATGTTATGAACATTCATGTGTAAGTTTTTGTGTGAGTATATGTATATCTTTTGGCTATATTCTTAGGAGTAGAATTGCTGGATCATGTTAGCTGTATATTTAACATTTCGAGGAACTGCCAGACTATTTTCCAAACTGGCTGCATCTTTTTACACTCCCACCAACAATGTATGAGGGTTCCAATTTATCTACAGTCTTACCATTGTGTTAGTTTGCTTTTTTATTATAGTCATCCTAGTGCATATGAAGTAGTATCTCATTGTGGTTTTGATTTGCTATTCTCTAATGACTGTTGAGCATTCACTCATGGGCTCGTTGGCCATTTGTGCATTTTTGGAGAAATGTCAGATCCTTTGCCCATTTTTAATTGGGACATTTGTCCTTTATTGTTGAGTTGTAAGAGTTCTTTATATATTTTGGATACACAAGTTCTATATCAAATGTGTGATTCGCAGATATTTTCTTCCATTTTGAGGGTTTTCTTTTCACTTTCTGGATAGTGTCCATAGAAGGACAACTCTAGTTTTGATGAAATCCAGTTTATTTATTTTTTCTTTTATTGCTTGTGCTTTTAGTGACATCTAAGAAACAGTTGCCAAATTGAAGATCATGAAGATGTTTTCTTTTAAGAGTTTTATAGGTTTAGCTTACATTTAGGTCTTAAGATCTGTTTTGAATTAATATTTACATATGGCATGAAGTGGATGTCCGGCTTCATTCTTTTGCATGGAGATATCCAGTTGTTTCAGCACCATTTGTTGAAAACCCTATTCTTTCCCCCATTGAAGCTATTGGAAGTTTTAATTAGAAAAATTACATGGTCAGACATATTTAAAGAAGTTCACTCAGGCTATTATGTAGAGAATGTCAGCTTCTACATCTTTGAATGTTAGAATGTCAACAAGAGATAATGAGAATGAGCAGCCAATGCCATAAAACTAAGAGCAGAAATGAATGGTATCCACACAGTCATGAGAATATAATGTTTAAAGAAGAGAAAATGGTCAACTGTGT
>NW_006434835.1:15512776-15540668 GCF_000325575.1 Pteropus alecto
TATTGGATTTGACAATCAGGAGGTTATTAGAGACCTTTTTCAGAAGAACAATCTTGGTAAAGTAGTAGAAATTGCAGTCAGATTAGAATTGGTTGAGGAGTTAATTTGGGGAGACATACTAGAGATAACTCTTTAATGAAGTTTGTTGAGAAGGTTTTTTGTAGGTATAGACTAGCTTGTCCTAAAATTTACATGGAAAGGCTAGAATAGCTAAAATAATTCTTACAGAAGAATAAGTGGGAAGAATCAGTCTATCTGGTTTTAGATCTTTATTTAGCTACAGTAATCAAGACAGTATGGTTTTGGAGGGGAACATAGACACAGGTCATTGGTACAGAATAAAAAACCCAGAAGTAGATTAAACCACAGCCTACGCATCTTTGCCAGAGGTGCAAAAGCAATTCAGTAAAGAATTGCTTTTTCACGTGCACACTTAGCGCATGTTAAGAGAACTTTAAGGTCTATAGATTGTACCAATGTCAATTTTCTGGTTTTGCTTTTGTACAGTGATGTAAGATGTTACCATTGAAGAAAGCTGGGTGAATGATACACAGGACTTCTTTCTACTGTTTTTGTAACTTCCTGTGAAGCTATAATTATTTTGAAATAAAAGTTTAAAAAAAATTTGCTGGGAAGAATAGAAATGCAATGTTAGTTGGAGGGATATGAGGTTGAGAGTGGGGTTTTTTTGTTTTAATTTTGCTTTTATAGAAAAGATAGGGAACATAAAACACGTATATATGTTGATGAGAATGATCATAAAAGGAAGGAATTGGTGATACAAATGAGGGAAAAATTACCAGAGCAAAATATGTCTTAAATCATTTTCTTGAAGGCATTAAAAATACTATTTACATATTTTTATCTTACTATTTATAAATCAGATTATCTTTACAACTTTTTGTAAATTATTGTAAAGGTAAATGTGGTTATCTTATGATACACTCCTTTAATTTTCTAAAAATTCCACATGGTTTTGTGTTATGGAACTAGATCACTAAAAAAATGGAATTCCAAGGGTTTTTATCATCCTTGCTAATGTTCATTTTTAAATAACTGTAAGAGTTTTATAGGTCACTTTTTACGGTTTTCTCTTCCAGATTTTTATTCAGTATAGTTAGGTCATTAATTTTCCTTTAACTAAAAAGCTTTATATACACATATGTTTTTGAATAACCATAATAGTTTACCATTTAATAATTAAATGAATCATGGTTCTGTTTTGCATTATGGCATATAGTATATTTTAATCTCTGTATGTCTTACCAAACTATTCTGTTTTGTCCAGAGTATAGTAATATCGAAATGCTCAATACAAATTACTGCTCTTTATTTTAGGGATACGGCAGGCCAGGAGCGATTTCACACCATCACAACTTCCTACTACAGAGGTGCAATGGGTATCATGCTAGTATATGACATCACCAATGGTAAAAGTTTTGAAAACATCAGCAAATGGCTTAGAAATATAGATGAGGTAAGACCTAGAAATTGCATAAACCTTTTGTAAACAAACATTTGTGTGCTTAGTTGAGAAGAAAAAGTATTTTAATTCAGCAGTCCCCAACCTTTTTGGCACCACGGACCGATGCTCCTATGAGAATCTAATGCCCAATGATCTGAGATGGGGCTGAGGCGGGGATGCTAGCGCTGGGGAGCAGCTGCAAATACAGATGAAGCTTCACTTGCTGGCCCGCTGCTCACTTCCTGAAGTCATTATTATTGAGCATTTCTGCTTCCAAATATGTTATGTTTGTTTTCTTTTACCTTTTCCTTAAATTTTGGGGCAGGTCTATCTAGAACCTCATTCAAGGCAGTTACTAAATTACCACAAAACTCTGTACAGCCATCTTATAAGATGGCCCCAAATAGAAGCAACCGATGTTTTTGCACACCTCTCTAAATGAATTCTTTCTTGGTAGATTTTTATTGAGTGAAAGGATTACATTTCAGCAGTAATTTTAAAACTTATTTTTAAGTTACAGAAATGTCAGATCACTTCTAGACATTTTGAAAGCTACAGAGTACTAATACAATAAAAACTTAACCAAGAAAATAGTGCCATATCATTGTGTTTGAAGATGTCAGTTTTTCTGAGGTAAAGTTGTATGTCAAGCATGTCTGTTTCTGTGTACAGCATAAGTAGTTTCTTGTTGGGATTATTTTTCATATCTGATTGCTGACTTTTAGATTTTGAATTTCATTAAGACTAACTCCTTAAATAAGTTTTGGCTGGGTACACAAGACCAAGTCTTAAGCCAGTATTAGAGCCAAGTTAATGATATCTTCAATGGCAGAAATCTGTTAGTATTTAAGAAACAGCAATACACAGATATTGAAACAAAAAAGGCTCTGTTTTGGATTTCCTTAGTCTTTATTTTAAAAGTGGTTTGACCAAGTAGCATGTGTAATAAGAGCAATTTAGATACTCTGCAGTGTTGCTCCAGCAACATCCCATTTCCTGATTCTGTGACATCAACAGGATGTCCTAAATTTAATCCTATTCTGACACTAACTACCCAAACTTAGTGTGAGACTCCAGAGATTTAAGGACTCGGTCCTACAATACTGCCCTTCCTTTAAATGCAAGACTTGGGTTTCCCAGGCTACCCACACTTTTATTTAACTTGGCTGCAAATTTGAGGGTTCCCATAACCCACTTGAAGATTTAATAGTTTGCTAAAATGACTCAAAGAACTCAGGAAAGCACTATACTTATAATTTTATTATGAAAGATAAGACTCATCTGAATGGAAGGGTTGCATAGGCAAGGTATGGGAGTTGGGGAAATCAGAGCTTCCATGCCATCCCTTGGCATGTCACACTCTTGGCACCTTGATATGTTCACAAACCTCATTGGTTCCTTTTTAATTTAGGTTCCATTACATAGGTATGGTTAATTAAATCATTGGCCTTTGGTGGCTAAACTTAATCTCCAGCCCCCTTCACCTCATGGTAGTCGGGGGAGGCCTGAAAGTTCCAACCCTTGATCACACATTTGGTTCCTCTGGTGACCATCCTCCACTGTGAAGCTCTGTGGGAGCCTTACCATGCATCCTTTATTAGCATAAACTTCAGTTAGAAAGGGGCCTGTTATGAATGACAAAAGACAGTCCTATCTCTAAGGAAATTTAGACTACTGTGCCTAGAATGGGGACAAACACCAAATACATGTTTTTTATTATATCATTGTTTTATACACTTAACTTGGAAGGCTAGATGGCTTGTTTCTAAGATATGTAAAATCCAGCCATTAAAAAAGAAAATCTGTTTTTCTGACATAAGCGATTAGCTTTGCCTATCTTTGTTGTAGAAATTAAAACTTAAACTAAATGAAAGGTAAATAAGTTGATGCAGCAACTTTTTAAAAAGAATTATATATCTTAATCAAGAGGAATTTACCTAGGATGCAATGGTGGTCCAGCATTTGAAAACAATGTAATACATTAGAATAGTAAAAGACAAAAACTATACGATCATGTCAGCAGACACAGATGAAAACATGTGACAAAATCCAACACCCTTTCTTGGTAAAAACACTCGACAAACTAGAAATAGAAGAGAACTTCCTTAGCTTAATAAGGACATCTATGAACATTCCACAGCCAACATCATACCTGCCCCCTACAATCAAGAACATGACAAGGGTGCTTTCTCTGGCCACTGCTGTTTAGTATTGTATTGGAGAGTCTAGCTAGGGCAGTTAGGCAAAGGAAAAAACCAGTGTTACTGAGATTGCAAAGTAAAACTCTTCTTTATAAATGATGTGATCTTGTGTATAGACAATCCTAAGGATTCCACACACACACCAAAAAATTAGCTATTAGAACCAGTAAGCAAGTTCAATAAATCTAGAACTAGACAACATTATATAATTGGAAAATAATATCTGACAAGTCTTTGGAATTGTGTTTCTCTAGGTAATTTAAGAATTTGTGTTTTAGCATGAGTTGGTTTCAGGGTGATTGTTTTAAAACTTTCAGACTATTGAAATGACACCATAAATTGAGCAAAAGTCATTTTAGGGGACTATTAAGCCATAATTCATGGTAGTGTGTTAATAAAATTTGTGTTCTGTTTTAGCACGCCAATGAAGATGTGGAACGAATGTTACTAGGAAACAAGTGTGATATGGATGATAAAAGAGTTGTACCTAAAGGAAAAGGAGAACAGGTAAAAAGCTCTGAGTGAAGCTAATGTGCTGCCTTTTCCTTGTGAAGATAGTGTTGCCTTTGATTGTTTTTACAGTAGTGGTAATGGCGTGCGCTGAGCCATTTACATTGTTAAGTACTGTTAGAAACAGTAGCTTATCATTTAAGTGAATTTTTTTTGACATATTCAACAGGTATAAGAGAACTAAACCTTTAGAGAATTAAATTTTTAACCTTGTTTAAATTACAAAGAGGGAGAAATATAAATCAGTGATTCTCAGTTATTTTAATTTAAAACTTTAAAGAAATGTATTAGTTAATATGATTCCAGGACGTGGTTCCATACTGTAGCGGTTAGCACGTCTGCTTTTCACACAGAAGGTCCTGGGTTTATGCCTCAGTGGAGCCACGGTCCATGGTCTACAGCCCATGCCACCCTGAACAAGCCCGATGTCTGATCTCAGAAGCTAAGCAGGGTCGGGCCTGGTTAGTACTTGGATGGGAGACCCTAGGAAGACCAGGTGCTGTAGGCATAAATAATAATAATAAATTTAAAAATATATGTATATATGATTCCATAGTTTGACAAGCAGTAGCCTGTGACAGCAGAAATTAGGTACTGCTTTAGGTCATTTGGAACTTCTCTTAAGTTTGCACATAGAGTCGGCCTTCCACATCCATGGATACAAAACCCAGGGATATGAAGGGCCGAGTGTATATTTACTGAAAAAATCCACATTTAAGTGGGTCTGCGTTGTTCAAGCATCAGCTGTACCTCTTTTAGACTATCTGAGATACACTCCTGGAGTGAAGAGAGGATTCTTTCATTTTGTTTGTTTGTTGTTTGTTTTTGAAATAACTTAACTGGTCTAATCTTGACCCATTGAAATGATGTTTGTTTTATTTAACCTAGTCGAGACTGCCTTTAGAATAATATTACTATTTCCTGTAAGATGGCAACCTATATTTGATAATTTTATGATATTTTGCTTCTATTTTAGATTGCAAGAGAGCATGGTATTAGATTTTTCGAGACTAGTGCAAAAGCAAATATAAACATCGAAAAGGCCTTTCTCACATTAGCTGAAGATATCCTTCGAAAGGTAAGTTCCTGTCTTTACTTACTGCTAAGGTGCCCAATGTCTTAATTGTACATTTAGTCTTTTCTAAAGTATTGGATTTACATACAGAAACTGGGTTTGGGTAGTATTGTTTCAAATTGTTTATCCATCATCAATATCTAATCCTCCAAAGTGAAGTAAGGAACTCGAGGAGCCGAAAGCCATCTAGAAATAGTGACAGCAGTATTCCAAGCTCCCACATTCACTCTCTAATCCCCAGCTTCCTGCTCTTTTTTTTCTAGCTGTCTGGTCCATTGTGTTGTGGCTCTTCTGTTTACTTTTTGATTTATTTCTGTTATACATCCTTTGCATTCCCATAGATAAATTTTTTAAATTTAAAATAAGTGGTGAATCTATTATGTAGTTATTGTTACATATATCACTATACATATAGTGATACTGTAGCACTAATGTGTAGTCATTATCAAATGTTCAAGTAAGGGTCATGAATATATTATATACTGAATAAATAGTCCATCCCCAAATCTCATTTAGCCAATCATTTCAACCTGGGATGTAAAAAAAAAAAAATTCTGAAAATGTGATCTCGGGGAATTCTTTTTACCTTCAGGTTAGTTTCTGAGTTTGTGAATCCCCAAACCTGCCAGTACAAGTGACTTGTAGCAAAATTGAGAAATCTGATTTTCATATTTTTCTTCAAATGACTAGGTATATATAATAA
This sequence comes from Pteropus alecto, assembly GCF_000325575.1. Lineage (NCBI taxonomy): Eukaryota > Metazoa > Chordata > Mammalia > Chiroptera > Pteropodidae > Pteropus > Pteropus alecto. The sequence goes on from NW_006434835.1 coordinate 15,518,731, forward strand.
ATAGTTTGGTTATGAGTCCTGAATTCTCTTTCAATCTCTGATATATTTATATGCAAATAAAAATAGAGAAAATCTGACACAAATCCTAAAGGAGAAGCAGATATTATATAGGAGAAAATTTAATTGCTTCTGGTAACCTTTCTGTTTTTATATTTGAAATATTAGTAATTTTTTCAAAAATCAACCTGAAAATTTAAAAAATATATATATAAAACACAAACTAGAGGTGGTATATATCAAATAAAAATCTAGTGAAATTTCTGAGAAACCAAGCAACTTAATTTTTTAGAATAAAATGTTATCTATGGTTGAGTGTTCAAACTGGGTAAAACAGCCATCAGTTATTGCTATTCAGAGTGACTACAAAAGTTGTGCCTTTCCACTTCTGCCACCAGCCTGCATATTGAGCCTGATAATCTATAATGTACTAAGTAATAAAAAGCAAATTCAGATATAATACGTGTAGTGTGAGCTTATTTTTTAAAATTATTTGTAATACCAAACCACATGTGTATGCACGACACGTTTGGTTATAGTTAGCAAATAAAGATTTGGAAGGGTAATGCCTAGCTCTGAGTAGTGAGCACTCCACAGGGAGTGACAGTGGTAAGACGGGGTATGGACAGACTGGCTGATTGGTGGGAACTACTTTGTATTTTAGAGATTGGCAGGTCACAAAGAAAAATTATTTCAGTATTTACAGAAGTTAACACAAAACTCGTTGAAATGTTCTTGTCTCTGCGTTCTTTCTCTTTCTGCATTTTTTTGGTCTTCATTGTTTTTTATTTCTTTCTGTCTATACTGTGTCCCTTGATCTCACCAATCTTGGCATTATGTAGTCATTATATAACCTGCGTCCCAGTGAGGTAGATCTTCCTTGTTATATTAAAGGTTAAAAAATATGGATGCATCAATAAGTAAACATCAGTCCAGTGTCTTCCCCATGTAGGTGGCCCAAATATGAGGCTACATTTTTTTCCCATACACATACCACCATTCAGTGTAGTAATATGAGTTAAAACATCAAATGTAAATTTGCTTAACATTAGTTGTGAAATATAGTAATGATTTCTGACTGGCAACTTTTTGTGCAGTACTTTCTCTCCTGAGTTGATAAAAAGAAAAATTGTACTGAGCTTCAGTCTCAAAAGTAACTAAACAGAAAAGGGCTGTTTCACTTTTCTGAAGTTAGACGTGACTCCAAATTGGTTATATGCATATACTCGATAATGCTTTTCAAGTACTAAATACTCAAGGGTCAGGGCTAGGAGATAACAAAACTTCTATGCAGAAGTGTTAGGGCAGAGAAGATTTCAAAGCAGCTTTATAAAGAAATGCCAGGAGGCCTCTAGACATTTCACATCTTGGAGAGAGCAGGCAAAACGAAGACCAAAAACAAAGCTTCCAAATCTTTTCTTTGCACGGAGAAGAAAATCTATCTCGTGACTGATTGCATTTTGTTACATAAATTAACATTTATAAGAATATTTCTGTTAAATCTTGATTTTTCCATAGCAGTGTTTTTTCATGGGTTACTTTCCTTGTGTGTTTGTTCCAGACCCCTGTAAAAGAGCCCAACAGTGAAAATGTAGATATCAGCAGTGGAGGAGGCGTGACAGGCTGGAAGAGCAAATGTTGCTGAGCGGTCTCCTGTTCCATCAGTTGCCATCCACCACCCTGTTTTCTCCTCTTGCTGCAAAGTTAACCACTCTGTCCATTTTTAACTCTAAAACAGATATTTTTGTTCCTCATCTTAACTATCCAGTTCACCTATTTTATTTTTTCTTTCATCTGTGACTGCTTGCTGACTTTATAATTTTCTTTAAACAAACAAAAAAATGTATAGAAAAATCATGTCGGTGACTTCATTTTTAAGTGTACCTGCTCAGCTCACCACTGCATTTCACTTGTATTATAGTCCAGTTCTTATCAACATTAAAACTTACAGCAATCATTTCAATTCTATTCTGCAAATTGTATAAGAATAAAAGTTAGAATTAACAATTTTATTTTGTACAACAGTGGAATTTTCTGTCATGGATAATGTGCTTGAGTCCCTATATTCTATAGACGTGTAATAGCAAAAGAAACAAACGAAAGCCAGGAAAACACTCATTTTCGCCTTGAATATGTAAATGGGGTTAATTTTGTCCTGTGCCTTATGTGGAAAGGAATTTCTTTGGTTTTCCCTTTTTTTTGTTTTGGTGGAAGCATGTGCAGGAGACATATCATCCGAATATAAACCATTAAAATGTTTGTGGTTTGCTTGGCTGTAATTTTCAAAGTAGTTAATTGAGGACAAAGGATAATACAGAAATGATAGCTTCGGTTTGCTGAATCTCATTTTAAGTGGCCTTGATATTAAAACTATTCCTGCCACAGGTTCTTCTTGGCCACTTTTTCCTTGTGTCTTGTCTTCCTGCATGCTGCTTTATTTGCTTCTTTCTCCCCACCACCCCATGGTATGAGTTATTTAAAAATGAAAGGGGCAAACTAGTAGGTTTGTCAAGTTTAACATAAAGCACTGATTTAACTTGCTAAGTAAACTTAAAGGAAATTCTAACTGCCTACTGTCCAAATGTCAGTTAATTGTGTCTTCCCCTCATTTTGTCTCTTCCCTAAGACTTCACTCCCAGGTCCCTTCATTTGCTGTTTTGTTCATGTTCCTCTTCTCCTTCTCTCTCTGTTCCCTTCCTGTCTCAACCATTGAGTTTATGAAATGGAAGAGTTAATTGCATGCACTAGTGTTTGGAGGGTGTTGTGGTTTGTCTTTCTAATTAGGTGTATAGCCTATTCGCTTTCCTAGAATAAATCTCTTAACCTAAAATTGAGTAAGTAGTCTCCATTTTGGCAACTCCTCTAGCAGTTTGGTAGCCCAGTAAAGGTTGTTTTTAAAAAGGTGGGAAGGAGGAGTGAAATTTATTTACATGTTTGCCAAATATATTGAGATTTGGCCTTCGAAGAACACTTTTTCAGTGTTAAGTTATCTTTACCTTAAGATTTAGAAATACTTTAGTATATTATTAATTTTAAGTCCACTCTTCACATCCCTTCGGAACACTTGTATTACCATGGATTTGGAAAAAGGACATCAAAAGGCTTTCCATGTAAAGATAGGATCTCTAGATATCTCTAACCCTATCCTTTTTTCACTTCATTTCTCTTAGTTTTGCTTCATTGCTTATCATTAGGATAGGGTAAGTTAAGTTTGCTACGCTGCTAGCATCCTAAGATGATACCTTTGTTGAAATAATTGTGAATAGCATGATTCATTTCTAGCAGAGGCTGAGTTTAGGACAGCAGCTTCCATTGAAAAGTCTTTCTGTGTCGTGGATAGCATTTTAATGCCCTCTTGGCTCACATAAATAAACAACATAGAGACATATCTGCTATGAACATCCATGAATTTTTCAGATAGTGCCCTAAAAACAATTTTATATGCCTCACTGGTGGTTGTCCTTAGGTTTTTCCCTCACTTGACTCTATCATTGTTTACTACTAGTAAAAGCAGCATTGCCAAATAATCCCTTTTTTTCCACTAAAAATAATAATGAAATGATGTTAAGCTTCTTGAAAAGTTTTAGGTTAAACCTACTGTTGTTAGATTAATTTTAATGTGTTTGTTGCTTTCCTTTATCTGGAATGTGGCAGTAGCTTTTTTATTTTTAACCTTTAATCCTTATTCAATTCAGTCAGTGACTTAAGGTTTGAGAGCTAAACACTGGGATTTTTGGGTAACAGACTGACAGTTTCGTTGTTTGCATAATTATAATCGGCATTGTACATAGAAAGGATATGGCTACCTTTTGTTAAATCTGCACTTTCTAAATATCAAAAAAAAAAGGGAAATGGAGTGTAAATCAATTTTTGTATAACCTGTTTGAAACATGAGTTTTATTTGCTTAATATTAGGGCTTCGCCCCTTTTTCTGTAAGTCTCTTGGGATCCTGTGTAGAAGCTGTTCTCATTAAATACCAAACAGTTAAGTCCATTCTCTGGTACTAGCTACAAATTCGGTTTCATATTCTACTTAACAATTTAAATAAACTGAAATATTTCTAGATGGTCTATTTCTGTTCATATAAAAACAAAACTTGATTTCCAACTGTGTGGCTTGGTTTTTATTTATGGAATTGAAGATGGAGGATTACTTTGGAAAATAATGCAGAATAGCAAACAATATTAGAGGGCAGAAATAGAAGAGAAATAACTTCCTCAACCTAGGGATAACTGGGAAGGCAATTTCAGGAACTATCTTAGATCAGAAACTACATTAAAAAATAATTATTTGCAGGACACTAAAGCAGATTCACCCTAGTGTCAAAAGAGGCACCACAATTCAAGTTCACATCCCAGCTAACAATACTGGAGGGGACGAATCTTTTTATCAGTGACTCTTTTTACCTGAAAATCTTAAAATATTTTCTACTTTTTTGTGAACCATAAGAGACAGCTTTTTAATATCTAGTATTGTGGAAAGAAATGTTTAATCATGTATTGAGGCCTTATTAGTCAGTAAATGAATGTTTGTTGACAAGATTATCTCTGCTAGAAGGATGACATGTAGAAGGTTTCTCATACCGTAGTGTTTACAGGAATCACCTGGAGTGTTTGTGATACTTCCCCATCCACTCCCCTTCAGCGTATTTCTGATTTGTGTCTATAGTGGGTCCTATGATTCTGCTCTTGAGATTTGTACAGGAAAATAGAACATCTGTAAATGTGTGGAAATCTAGTATAGAAAGCAAAAGAAAGCAATAATCAGCTAAGCATAGACAAGAGCCAAATAATTGTGATCCAGATTTTAAGTACTGTATTGACAGGAGAGCAAGTGCAGTTGGGCAAGAATAGTTGGGGTGGCTTTTCTGAGATGGGAGGAACCTGAATTGGTTCTTAGATTTGTAATGACTGGTTGAGGGCAAGGGGAGGATATGAAGGGCCCACCAGCAAATCAGAAACAAGCTTACGTGAGAAGTCCAGCTGGACAATATAACATTATGGGGAGACTTGGTAAGCCCTCCAGAGTGGTGAGAGCATTGTGAGGAAAACAAGTCTAGATGGGTTGAAGAGGGGAAATTAAAACGTTCTAGAGATGACACAGGAAGTTGTTAATTGAGATTTGAATAGGACCCAACTAAAATGATGGCAGAGGGCAATGCAGGGTTAAAGTCCAAGGGAATAAGAAGAAAGACACTTTTTAACGAAAAAGCCTGCTAGGTGCTTGTGGCACTCCTATGTTCTTTGAGTTATGTCATCAACAACCTGACGTAGTACCTGTTTTTCAAAATTTGAACCATTACTTAAGATTGCACTGCCACTTGGTGTTGGAGTTGGATTTTGAAACCAAGCCTGACATCCATTCACTCAGCGGTTTCTTGGGATAAGGTCCTAAGGTTTGGTCATAATGTAATGGGGTAATAAACATGAGCCAGAGCCAACAGAAAGGTGCTAGTGTGTACTCTAGTTAACCATTTAGCCTAACTTTTTTGTACCTTCTAACAGAGTAATGCCTCCCTTGAAAAGTCAGCTCAATTTACTACTGTTTTTGCTTTGAACCTTACTAACCGTCACCACCTTGCTAATTTTGTCTCCTCCTACTTCAATCTTTTGGCTAAAAGTAACCAAAAGGCAGTTTTTCATAATAGTCTTAATTGGCTTTCTGAGGCAAAACTTTGAAGGGGTCTTTCGTTGCTTATTAATGGCTACGCTGCCAACAAGTAATGGTGAAACAACTCAAAGTATAGAGGAGGGGAAAGAAGGCAGCAGGGTATAGTTTGTGCCAACTTCTCAGGTGGATGTGAGATAGTTAATAAATGACTAGTACAGTGTGACTTGCTAGAAGATCAAGGGCCATGGAAGAGATGAGGGCCCTGAGATTTTCTGGGATGCTGGATTTAGGTCTGAGATTTCTAGCACCATAATAAATGGAGAGGTGGTGTATTCCTGTTAGAACATCTAGTTAGAGCATAGTGGTAAGGAAAGAAAATCTAGCAGTTTTCAGAAATTTCTACCATTAACAGTAGATACTCAGTTTAGTAGAACTACAAGGTAAAAAGATCTCCAATGCAAGTTCATAAAAATGCATATACTTGAATTCCTCTATCCTTGAATTTCAGTAAAAATGCAAAAGTAAATTGTAAACTGGTGACATTTCTACAGGGAGCTTAAATAACAGAGTCTAGGTTTGTAGCTTTATGGTAATTTGACATGCTATAGACAATTTATTGCTTCTTAAAGTAATTAACATTCCAGTTAGCTTGTGAAATGGCCTCAGTTGGTCTCTTGACTGGAATTACAGCGTAGTCAGTCCCACATTGAGCTCTTAGGTGAGTGCTTGAAGTGCAGAGTTTTTGTGTTAAGTGAAAAAGGCCCATTTGCTTTAGACACTACAAGTGCATATAGCAGAGTTGAAATTACTTTGAAGATGATAGGACTCAAAGGAGAGGCCCTTTCACCTTGTGCCTCTAATGAAATGCCAGAAGTGTCACATGTCGATCACAGAAACAACTTAGCTCTGGAAGATTTCGAAGGCAGATGTTACAGTGAAATTACCTGTGATTGGAGATGCCAGCTGAGCAATACTTCCTCCAGGCCAGCTCACTGGGACGAGAGAGATCAAAGTAATCTATAGGGTACAGGCTGCTGTTTTGGACTTTGGTGTCCTCCAGACTACTGCAGCTGTGAGAACACTGGACTGTAAACTATTCACTCCTCTCAATCAACACAGGCTAACCTCTGTTTTTCCTAACAGGCCTAAGGAATTGCCTAGGAAAATAAATGTTGGAAGAGAATCGTATAAAGAATAAGTTCTTAGGGTAGGGATCGCTTTTCCAGTTTAAACTCAAAGTCACTCGTGGGTGGTTACATTAATATTTTTTCACTTATTTATTTTCTAGCCACCCGGCTTTGAGACCTCAACTACTGATGACTATTCCCCAGCGTCACCTAGTGCTGTTCAGTTTTCTCACATTAGCTCACATCTTCCCCTTGGCATTTCCACTGCTCTGCTGGGTGCTTGCGCCTCTCTTCCAGACACTGCGTTAACTTCCTAACTAATCACCTAGCGTCGGTCTCCCTCACAAACCCCTAGTCCATCTTATACTGATCAGAATGTTAATCTTCTGGATGCCCCATTCCCCTGCTCAGGTGGTCTCATCGCCTGCAGCAAGGATCTGTCATGGTTGCAGTGAGCTGACCTGATAGAGCAGTGGAGGACCTGCAGCCCCCTAGCTGTCTGCTGTTAACAGCCTTAACTTTCCACCAAAATGCTTCACAAATCCACTCAGCCATTTGTAGGCCTCAAAACAAGCCTTAAAACAGCCTCAAAAACAGCAAATTCATTGCTTCTACCAGCCCTTTGCTTAATTAACACGCCTCTATCAATTTTGGTTCTTAGCCGCAAACAGTAAAAACCAACGTTGGCTAATTGAAACAGTGGAGGACATTTATTAAGAGGATAGTAAAATTGGGTTTTTAGAAGAAGGTGGTAGCAGTGGCATGATTTTTCATTTTGCATAACTCCCTTCATAAAAACAAATAGGATAGCAAAACTAGTTGACAAGGTATTCCCACAAAGCCCCCAAACACATGCAGGTAAGGACAAACCTCAGACAAATAGGAGCTGCATAATATCAGTATCTGTGCAGAAGAAAAGGAAAGCAGCGGGACATCTGATGGATCTGAGAACTCCAAAATAACCAGCAGGTTCCTGAAGGCTGTGCAAGCCAATTCGAGAGCAGAGGCTGAAACTCAGGGGTTTGCACACTTCAATAGCGAGTGAGCAAGGTGATTCACTTTATGCTCTATGAAGCCTACGACGGCCTGGGCCTTTTTCACACTGAAAGAAACCAGGGCTTCTTGAAGAAATGGCAGATGATGGAAATGTGTAAGATAAGCCAAAAATATCGTGTCACATCAGAGAGCAATTCTCAAAATCTAAAGATCTGTCACTTGGGAGACTAGAAGAGACCCACTATAGCCCAAGAGAAGACATTTTGAGCCAAAACAAACACGTTTAAATCCTTGGATGCACAGTGACGCTCCACCACCACCACCACCACACACATACACACACACACACACACACCCCCTCTTATTGGTCACTATTTGAAGGGCCCATGAAACCTCCCCTACTCCAGTGGTAAATAAAAGAATCAAGAATTTATCTTGACTCCTAGTGACATAAGAACACCTAAACCTGTAGAGGATTTTTATAAAAATTTATTTGAGCCAAACAGGGGAGATGCCTGAAAGCAAGGTATCAAACACTGAGAAAAATGCTTCTTAGAATGACGGTATGCAGTTTTTTTCATGTATTCGAGATTAAGGAAGGAAGGGAGGGAAGATCACGTGAAGGTGGGAGAAAGCCAGGCAGGGACTGGATTAAAGGATAGTTAACAAGATCATGTGCCATCTTGAAGGCAGTTTCTCTTGAGGGATGGAAAAGAGGCATTTCAAAGATGCATTATCCTAGATGCAGAGAAACAACGGACAGAACTTGGCTTAAAGCAAAGATAAACCTTTTAGTAAAAAAGTCATGGGCCTGGGGCATGACTACCCACCATGACCTGCCCCGTTAGGAATTTAGGATCAGATCACCCTATGAGATTACTTTCCCTCCAACTTCTTTTTAGTCCACACTTACCTGTACAGACTACACCACTGGGTATCTAAACGGTGAAGCCATTATGGCATAATTATTTTGAGCGGAAGGCCTTTAAGTTTCCAAAATCCCTTATCTGCCTAAAAGCACAGCCTCCCAAAAGAATTCAGTTGTCTTAAACATCCTCTAGGAAGCAACTCTAATCTCTTCTTGGAGAGATTTGTACCACACCTAAAAACAATGTCACGAAACTCCTATCTCCCATCTGTTCTAAGGGTCCATTTATCTTTCCAAAAAAGTCATTTGTTTTAAGTGCCCTTTATCTCTCAATCCTTTCTAAAAAGTCATTTGTTCTCTCAGAACTGCCTCTCTACCCTTCCCCTGTTAAGGTGGGATATAAGCCCCAAATTCTAGAATGCGCATTCTTCTGTGAACTCCCAGATACATATTTAAGGAAAATATTCTTTTCTCTTGCTAATCTGTCTTTTGTCAGTTTAATTTGCAAGCCTCCTAACATTGCACCTAAAAGAGTAAAGAGAGTTTTTCTCCCCAACAATAGTAAATGAGGTGATGTTTCTCTATCGAGGAGTATTCCAACAAGGAAAGAAGAAATTATAGAATTTTACTATTTTGCACCTTCTAATGAATTTTAATGGATCTAGGGATGATCAGTAGGTACTAACATTACAAAAAGAGAACTCAACGCAAAAGGGACATCTAGACATTTCTGGATGGTGAGCATAATACTTCCGACAATGAGACAGGCCAAAAAATATCAAACCTCAGATCAAACCTCTGCTCTAGATCCGACTACCAGTTTATAGGAAATCTGAGGACAGAGGAACATATTAAACTAATCAACTAACTAAATCCAGGCTGATAAATTTGTAGGACAAATTTAGTGTTTTCAACAATTAAATTTCAATGGAGAGAGAGTGTAAATTAACAAGACTGAAAGAAAAAGGGGAGAAAAGTAGGCAAAATGAAATCATAAAGTGTTTAGGGAAGTACAGAGGTAATACAGTATAAAGAAAATTAGGAAAATGATTACCCTAAAAGTCAGGATAGGGATTTTCTTAGCAGGGAGGGAGGAGTTATAAATTTTTATGGGGGGGGTGGGGGGTGGTGGTACCAAAATCCTATCTTCCGGCATAGATGTTGTTTACAAAGGTGTTTGCCTTATAACAGTTCATTAATCTACACATTTGTTTTATGTGGGTTTAAAATTTTGTATTATATTTAATTATAACAGGCCGTGCGTGTGTTTAAAACTATATTGGGTAGCTCACAATCTTTAGGGCCACAGAACCAGTTTTAGTCTGTGCAGCCAAGGCCAATACTCAAAATCAGCCTTAGCAGAATCAGTCAGCTGAGGCCCCACAGTCCCTCTGCTGAAAATCATGCCCCAAGAATTGTCACAGCTGCCTCTGGAAACAATATAGCTGCCACCAACATCCTTGCTAATAAGGCTATTACTGTGTGGCTTCTGCCTCTTTGTTTCAGTATTTTCTGCTGCAAAGTCTGGGGTGGTTAGTTTGGTTGGTGAAGTCCAGAGTAGGTACCCACGTCCCAGATGCCAGGGGAGTGGGGAAAAGAGAGAATCTTGTCCTCAACTTCAGTCATGGGTTGTGAGCTCTGACTCTAAGATGGGGGATTCAGGTACTGGGGAGACAAAGAGGTTGACGAATGTCCCCTATACCCAGTGATGCTCAAATTTGACTGCACATAAGAATAACTTGGGAAGTGCTCTTAAAAATACCAGTGCCAAGGTTGTACCTCAGCCCAATTAACACAGAATCTTTAGGGTGAGACTGAAATGTTAGTGGCTTTTTGTTTGTTTTTAACTTCCTGTGTGATTCCCATGTGCAACCAAGTTCGTGAACAAATGCCTACACCCTTACCACTCAAAGTGTCGTCTTCCGATAAGCCCGAACTATAGAATCTCACTCTGTGTGTGCACACGCACACACACAGCTCAACTGAAGTAGAATCTACATCTAAACTTATGAAGAGCTGATCTACACTGTTCTTCCAAAGCCAGCCCTGTGAGCAAGGATATTCCCCACTCCTGAGCAGAGAAGAGGCCTCCTCCTTCTCCGTGCTGAGAAAAGCACTTTTGACCTACATTTCGGTCAGGCATTTATTGCAGACTTCCTTCCTTGTGGTTGTCTTCTGTTGTTGACTCATCTACCTACCAGATTGTACACTGTGGTGGGCAGGGACCCTGTCTTGTCTCCTTTGTGTCTTCACAGCACTCAGTGCACTGCTGCCCACATAGTAGGATCTCAGGACATGTAGTAAGTGAACCTCTGACATTTTTTTTGTCTGTTTCTTTCTCCCCAGCACATTCAGCAGGGGCAGCGCCGGCCTCCTTGTTCCCGCCCCCACTTTCATGCACTCACATTTGTATTCCAATTTAAAAGCAACTTCAAACATAATTTTAAGAGAATCTTAAAATTCAAGTACAAGTCTATTCCTACCGATGGCCTCTAGATGCAGGATAAATTGGTTGTCTCCTGAGGATCTTGGTTCTTTTTTCTCTAAAAGGAGGTGGACTAGATGGCCCTCAGAGACCCAGTCTATGATTCTGGGGTTCCCCTCTGTTGGATTAATCAACACTCAATATTCTAACTCTTGCAGGTTTGGCAGGGGTGGGTATGGAGAAACTATAAATTAAGTATAGAGTCATTGAGCCACCTTGTGGCCATTTCTAGGAAATGCCTTTTTTCAATGTGTCGCCAGAAACTTCCCCAAAGACCATAAGTCTTGAGATCCATCATCAAGAATTTATGGTAAACACAGCCACACAAAATAAATTCTCTCTCCCAACCCCCCTAAAATTGAAGAAAGGAATTTGAAAAGTATAAGACTATAAAGGCAAAAAAGGAAAGAGATATCTGTGAGAATTAAATTTTTTATTTATGCAACAGTTGAACTAAGTCTTTCAAAAATGGGAGATGGAAAACAGGGCTAACTGTTGTAGGACAGAAGTTACAGCCTAAATGTTTCAAAGGGGTTGCCAATACAAAGTGAACAAATTTGCCCTGAATCCTAAGAGTTCCAGGGTTTAGAGGTACCAGGTACCACAAGAAAGTCAGACATGTGGCAGTAAATTAAAAATGGGGATGGGTAGAAAGTCTGCACAAAAATAACGTGATCCCCCAGGTGTTCCTTCCTGCCCCTTGCAGACAGAAGTTGCTGCCACCTCTCTTACAGGTTTATTATCTGCAGAAATGACATGACAGAGCGTCCAGACCCGAGGATGCGAGGCACAACATGGCAAGGTGCAAACAAGGCTTAGGATTAAAAACAAGGAGGCCAGTGACCAGCAGCATCTTGAATGATGGCCTCCTCAGATTATTTCCTTCTATTCTCCCTCCCCCCAGAATTTTGGCAGCCAGACATATGTACCCAGGTAGAAGAATAGGAACGTCTTCTCTGAAAAACCTGGCCCAAGAGAAAAGACAAATACGGTCAGAGGGAGGTTTACCAACTAAAAGGCCAGCTCATTCCAGATTATTCTGTGTTGAAGGTCTCCAGTCATCAAGACAAATGAACATTAAGTTTCCTGTCTACCTATGTATGAAACATATGTATGAAATCATCCAAACACTTAGAAAAGTACAGAAGAACTAATAAAAAATGTGTAGATATTTGTATTCAGTCAGATATTCAGTTCTTCAAATTAACATAAAAGAGAGAAAACAACAAATAAGGAAAAACCAGAAAAATAAAGAAAAAAATACAAAAAAACAAATAAAAACCCTAAACTCATTTTAATTAATATTCTTGGATATGCCATGATATGGCATCCATAATGCAAGAATAGGATGCTATTGAAAAAATGAAGAATAAGATGGACTTTACTGAAATAAAAACTGTCAACTAAAATAAAAAATTCAAGAGGAGAATTAGAAGATAAATGTCAAGGAAATCTCCCAGGAAGTAAAACTCAAAAGCCAACAAAAAAAAAGAGAGAAAAATAGGGAAGTGGAGAAATTGATAAGAAATGTAGAAGGCCAATCCAAAGGCCAAAGTTTTTGATTAATGGAAGTTTCCCCTTACCTCCCCCCCACCCCCCCAAAAAAAGAGAGGAAAGCAGAAGGAAAGAGAATACAAGAAAACTTTCCAGAACTGAAGGATATTAGTCTCCAGATTGAAAGGGCCTAGCGCACGTGCACGCGCGCACACACACACACACACACACACACACACACACACACACACAATTACCTGCACCGAGGGGTGCCATCATGGTATTTCAGAACTCCAAAGATAAAAGATTAAAAAAGAAAAAGCATACAGAAAGAAAAAAATAGATTACATTCAAAGAATCAAGAACCTGAATGATATAAATTTTCTTCAGATTATACAGACCCAGAAAACAATGGGGCAATATCTTCAAAATTCTGAGTGAAAAGAATTTTCTATGTAGAATTCTATTCTCATTCAAATTACCTGTCAAATTCGAAGTGATGTACTCAGATATGCAAAGAGGTAAATTTTTTCTTCCTTTGCTCCCCCACTCAGGAATCTATTAGAGGACATACTCCAACAACATAAAAAATACACCTAGAAAGAAGGAGACCTGAGCCCCAGGAGACCAGCTCTGGGGGGCTGTGCAGCCGGCCTAGGAAGCAACCCGTCTGTAGCTGGAACTGGAGGACACGGTCTCCAGGAAGGCAGTGGGAGAAGTCGTGTCAATGGGTGTGTTACACAGCTGATGACCAAGTGCAAACAGTGAGGAAAGCCTTTTTATCAGCTAAGGAGTAGGCTCTCTGAGAGCAGGGATAAAATCTGCCTTGTTTACCCCTGGATCCCTAGTGCTTAACTGATCGTGGCACATAGTAGTTGCCCAATAAATAATCTTAAATGAGTGAGTGAATGAATGCATGAATGAGAGTCGGTCAAGCTTCCTATATGTGTTTTAAGCATGGCAACAAAGCAGACCAGCGACCCTTCCCCACTACAGACACCTAGAAATACAGGATAAAAATAATTGCAAATACATAACCAAGTTCTTAAGCAAGGACAATCTGAGGGATGAATAGGTCGCTTAGAAATCACATTGCAGTGCTTTCATTTACAGACACAGAGCTGCAAAATGGCATGCTTATGATCCCGCGGCGAAGGCGGCCCAGGTCGTTCTCCTCCCAGCCAAGACTGTTTCCACTTTACCGCCTGCCTCTGCACTCACCTGAGAACTAGCAGAACAAAGTGCAGGCATCGTGGTGTTATTAAAAACCTTCACTTCAGGGCCGTGACAAATCTTCACAATGGATGAGATGCAGAAAGCAGAGGTGAAACAGCCCCTTGAGTTTCCTCTTTTCAACTGGCTACAATGATTAAAGAGGAAGTGGCTACTCCAGGTGAATTTTTAGCGTTGACAAAACTGACTGGATAATTGTGAAAGAAAATATTTTCTAAAGAAGTGGTTTTGAACCCCATTTAGAATAGAGGATATCAAGTGCCTCTCTCTCTCTCTCTCTCTCTCACTCAAAGCATAGTTAACATACAATATTATAAAGGCAATTTCTTTTGAAGGACAACAGTTTTTCACACAAGAGTAGGAGAAACGACAACTTGAAACATGCCGAAATATCTCTAATACTTACCAAAGATAAAAGCAACTCTCCCTTGATTCCAGACTCCACATCCTTCTCCAGCTCCCACTCATTTCTCTGCTCCCTTCCACAGCAAACCTCCCTGAAAGGGCCGCCTACTCTCACCTGCAGCCCTTCTCCTGCCTCCCTCTTCAATTCATTACAATTAGGGCTTCGTTCCCTCCACCCCATCAAGATAGCTCTTTGCCAAGGTCAGAGTGGTGCTAAATCTGGGATAGTGACTCACTTGATCGCTCTCTTTGCTGAAACACTTTCTTCACTTGGCTTCCAGGACACCCACCTACCTCACTCGTCCTCCTCAGTCTTCCTGGTGTCATCTTCCTCTTCTTGACCTCTAAGTGTTGGAGTGTCTCAGGACTCGGTTGTCAGACTACTTCTCTCCCCTTTATCTTCACTCACTCCCCAGGGAGCTTCGTCCAAGCCAATGGCTTTGGATGCCATGTATGTCCTGATGACTTCCCATAAGTCTAACTGTCTTAAAACAAACTCCCGATTTCTCCACCCAATGCTTCCCATGGCCTTTCCCACCTCAGAAAAATGGCAGCATCAAACTTCCAGTTGCTCCAACCATCCGTGAAGCCTCTGTTTCTCTTACATTTCACATCCAATGCATCAGTAAAGTCCATTGGTTGTACTGCAAACACACCCCAAATCCACCACATCTCACCACCACCACAGCTCTACCTTGTTTGGCATCCATCATTTCCAGCAAGAAGGAACTGAAGAGCCCTAATACGTCTGCATCCTCCCTTGCCCACAGGCTCTTGTCCACACAACAGACAGAAGGACTCTGAAAACATTCAGATCATGTCATGGTTCCTTTGAACATACTTCAAAGACTTTTTATCTCATTTAGAATAAAAGCTAAAGTCCTTAAAATGTCTCCTATTGCCCCTATTCCCATTCTGACCTCCCCTATTCCCATTCAGGCCATGCTCTGCTCCCAGGACCTTTGCATTTGTTGTTCCTTCTGTTTGAAATACGTATCCTTCATTTATCAGAACAGCTCACACTATTACTTTCTTCTGGTCTCTGCCCAAATCATCGAGGTCTTCCCTGACCACTGTGCATAGATTAGGAGCAACACCACCCCAGCTCTGGATTCCCTGTACTTCTCCTCGCTCCCCGCCCCCCATAGTTCTTACCCCTATCTGACATATTAAAATTCACCTGTTTAGTAGTTTATTGCCTGTCTGCCCACTGGGATAGGAGCTCTGTATGGGCAGTGGCTCTGTCTGTTTTATTCACTGCTGTGTCTCCAGCACCTAGAACAGCATCTGGTACATGGAGGGCACTCAGTTAATGCTTGTTGAATGAATGAACCTGACCTCTCTGCCCCTACTTCCTACTGGGAAATTCTCAATGAGGAAAGAGGAAAACAACATTCTTTTGGCATTTTCTCACGGTCATGGAAGGATTCCTAGTGTCCCCAAAGATACTCGCCTGAGCCCTCAAAGGAAAGAGCTAGATGAAATGCAGCATAATTCCCAGGGGTGGGGAGGAGAACTAAAATGCAATGATATCTTTAAAGGCTGAGAGAAAAAAGGACAGTTAGACCAGTGGGGAGTCATCAGGACATACATGGCGTCCAAAGCCATGTATGTCAAGCAGGAATCTATATCCAGTGAAAACATTGTTCGAGAATAAAGGTAAATAGATATTCTCATTCATCTCCAGCAGACTCGCACTCAATAAACACTAAAGGAACTCCGAGGGGCTGGAAACCTGGATCCTCAGAGCATCAGTAACGGTAAATATGTAGGTAAATATAAAGGTCTATTTTTTCCTCTTTATTTTATTATAATATGTATGACTCTTTAAAGGAACAAGGGAAACATTGTCTTGCGGGGTTAATAAAATACGTGTACATCTACTGCATGTAGTACTATAGTATACTGGAGGGGGATAAGTGGGTCTACATGTTACACATTTTCTACGTTTACTATGAAGCAGTACAACATTAACTCTATGTAGACTATGAAAATTTAAGAATGAATAATGTAATCCCTAGAGCAACCATTAAAAAAAAAAATAAAGGAGTATTCCACAAAAAAGCCAATAGAAAAAAATTAATTTCTTTAAAAAGAAAAAAGATCCAAGGATGACATACAGATGGCCAACGGATATATGAAAAGATGCTTATCATTACTAGTTACGAGGGAAATGCAAATAAGAACCACAATGAGATATTACCTAACACCTGTTAGAATGGTCATTACCAACAAGACAAGAAATGACAAGTGTTGAGAGGATGTGGAGAAAAGGGAATCTTCGTGCACTGTTGGTGGAATGGAAACTGGTGCAGCTACTACAGAAAACAGTATGGGGGGTCCTCAAAATATTAAGAATACAGCTACTACTTCTAGGTCTCTAGCACAAATATTTGAAAACATTTATTTGTAAAGTTATATGTACCCTTATGTTCTTTGCAGCATTATTCATAACAGCCAAGACATGGAAACAGCCTAAATGTTCTCTGCTGGACGATTGGATAAAGAAGATACGGTACATATATACAATGAAATACTACTGAGCCATAAAAAGATGAAATATTGCCATTTGTGACAACATGAATGGATCTCGAGTGTATCATGCTAAGTGAAATAAGTCAGATGGAAAATGACAAAAACTATATAATTTTACCCATAGGTAGGATATAAAACAGAAAGCAGCAAATGAACAAACAAACAAACAAACAAAACAAAGACACAAAAAACGGAATGGTGGTTACCAGAGGGGGAGAAGGGTTACGGGAGGATGAAGAGGGTAAAGGGGTCAAATATGTGGTGACGTGGTAATGGAAGACTAGACTTGTGACTTGTGGTGGTGAGCACACAACGGAGTATACAGAAGCATTATAAAGTTGTACACCTGAAATTTATATAATGTTATTAACCAACGTTACACCGATAAAGTTAATTTAGAGCAAGAAGAAGAAAAAATGTTAAACCTTTACACAAGGTAAAGAGATGAACCAGAGGAACAAAAAATAAAGATGAACAGAAAACAGTAAAAGAGTAGGTATAGAAAGGAACTTCCTCAGCCTGATAAAGGTCGTCTATAAAAACTGTACAGCTATCATTGTACTTAATGGTGAAAGAACAAAGTCCTTTCTTGTAAGATCAGGAACAAGTTAACGATGTTTATTTCATCTTTCTCATTCAATGTCGAACTGGAGGTTATCGCTAGTGTAGTTAGGCACAAAATAAAAAGCATACAGATTGGAGAGGATCAAGTAAAACTGTCTTTATTTGTAGATAGCATGATCATGCACACAGAAAATCCCAAGGAATCTACAAAAAGAGCTATCAAAACTAATAGGTAAATTTAAGGAGGTTGAAGGTCAATATATAAAAACAAAGTACATTTCTATACAGAATCAATGAACAACTGGAAAAAGATTAAAACTATATATATTATAGCATCAATAAAATATTTAGTGAAAGATATGCAATATCTATAAATTAAAAAGCATAAAGCATCGCTGAGGGAAATTAAAGACCAAAATAGAGAGATATACCATATTCATGGCTTAGAAGAATCAATATTGTTAGAATGTCAGTCCACCCCCAATTGATTTATAGATTTAATGTAATCTCAGTAAAAATCTTGGCAGGATCTTAAAAAGAAATTCACATGTTGATTCTAAAATACAGATCAGCAAAATTTTGGTGCGTTTCCTTTAGCATTTCTCCCATGTACATATAATATACTATTTGGTAAAATTTCTTTTTTACTTAATATATTGTGAAATTTTTTCGTTCACTTTTTTTTTCTTTACAGAGCTAAGACTTAAACCCAGATTTACTGTTTGTAATATCATTTTTAACAGCTGCACAGTATTCCATTCAATGAATGTACTGAAACCATTTTAGTGTCGATCAACATTTAGATTGCTTCTGAATTTTAATTACCACAAGCAACATTGTTATCAACGTCACATAATTAAATCTTTGAGAAATTCATGATTATATACTCAGGATAAATTCTTGATTTGGGCTGGCTGGGATGAGGAGCTCAAAGGTGAAGTATGTTGTAGAAGTCAATGCTATTCACCAGCATTTCCCGTTCCCCTTCCAGGCACGTGGTAGGATTGAACTGCCCTGCTGGCTAGGAATCATATGGCCACATTCCCATCGCCTCCTGATGAATAATGTTCTAGATCACGGCTGCTCTATTAGCCTGGGTGCAGGAATGAAGATGTCTTAGGTCAGATCTCCAGGTGACTTGCAGTGAGCATGTAGTGTAAGTAAGAAATAAAATTTTGTAGATTTAAGCCATTGAGATTTTGGTTTTGTTTGTGAGTCCACCATAACCTAGCCCATTCTGAATGATACACACATACTGTGGATGCGTAGTTAATCATAAATTTGTAAAATGGCAGGTCATAGCTTCTCTAGTGGAAGCTTTTCAAGCCAGCCCTGTCCATTGGTCTTGCGGAACTAGGTTAACACATCTTTAAAATGCCAGAAGTAATACCCCTCAAAGGCCTAACCACCCTCCAGAGAGCACAAAATCTTGTTATCTGTCTTGTAATCCAGTCCCTGCCTTGCTTTCTCCCACCTTCCTGTAATCTTCTTTGAATTCCCTCCTTAATTTCAAATGCATAAAAGAAACTGCAAAACTGTCATTCTGCAGATCATTTGAGATCTCGTTTCCCAGCAACTGTCAAACTGAGTTTGTGCTCAAATAAATTCTTATAAAACTTCTCTTATTTGAGATCTCGTTTCCCAGCAACTGTCAGTTTGTGCTCAAATAAATTCTTATAAAACTTCTCTATAGAAGTCTACGGCCATGCCACCCTGCACACGCCCAATCCCATCTGATCTCGGAAGCTAAGCAGGGTCGGTCCTGGTTAGTACTTGGATGGGAGACCACCTTGGAATATCAGGTACTGTAAGTGTTTAAAACAAACGAACAAACAAACAAAAACTGCTCTACAGGTTTGGACATTTCTTACGTCGACAATATATAAGATCAGATGTATCCACATAGACCACGTGTATACTATGCACAGACCATGTGGTAATATCTCTGGGTGCCCTGAGGAGGCAAGCTGGCTACGCACCGCTGTGGAGGACCTGCTATCCCCATACACCCTCATCTTGACTCTCTCTTTTCCAGGGCCCGACAGGCTTTTACCCCAGAGGGTTTGCTGTGAAATGCCTGCTTGGAGAATTCAAATAGTATCAGAATATTGGAGATGGACATGGCCTCAGATACTAAGTCCCATTATCTCTTTTGTAAAACTCGAACTGGCTTCTAATTATCAAATAAAGGCCCCGTCAGTATATAAAACTTTGGAAAATATTTTAAAAGCAGAAAAATAATATTACTTATCCACTTTTAACATTAGAGCATGTTTCCTTTGAGGGTTCCTTTTTGTAAATCCATTTATTCATTCATTTCACGAAATGTTATACATTTGCCTTAGAAATGCCTAATGACAGTACAGCTGCCCTCAGCTGCCCAGTCGAGATGAGAAGGAGATACAAATAATAATATTCATGACTATTGTTTATTGAAATGTCACCTGGAACTACCTCTACACTAAGTTCCAGAGCCTCTTCAGGGCTTTAACTTTCAACCAGTTAGGTGGCTCTGCCTGGTGTCTCACACCTGTGTGGTCCCTGACTCAGCTGAAATCCAGAATTATAGGGGTTTTAGTATGAAATATGAAGCGTGGCCAGGGGAAAGGAGATCATAGGAGGAAAGTCAGGCTGGGACACTAGAGTTGGACAGGAAGAAGAACTACCTGACACATGGTGGAAGCAGAATTGCTGGGACTTGGTGACCAGTTCAATATAAGAGTTAAGGAGATTTCCAGGTTGGGGGACCAGGTGAAAGGTGGTGTCCTTAGTTGCGACAGAAAAGAAAAGAGGACCAAGTTCAACTGTGATTGTTAAAATGGAATGCCTCAGTGAGGGTGGAGGGGCATAGCTAGAAATTGAGGTCTAGAGCTGAGGTGAGCCAGTGACACTGAGTTTGAGGGACAAATGTGGATGTGGTGTCTACAGCCAGGGCTCAGAAGCGTCTTTCAGAGATAGGGTGACCATATGGCTCAGACCTCATTTGCACCTGCTTTCCTAGAGTCTGATTTATGCCCCTTGTCCCAGTTGGCACCTCCTTCGCTCTCAGACGTGTCTCAGTTTAGTCAACTTACTCAAGAGAGAGCCTGCAGGGTAAGGGGAAAAAAAGTGACTCTAAGTCAGGTCCCTTTTCATGGCTTCTTTCTGCCTCCTCATCCTCCTACCTCAGACCTACTCCATTCTAGGCTCCTATATTTTCACCTTTCTCTATTTTTTTTTCTTACTTTCTGCTCACTTCTCTGGGGACGATCCACCCCACCCCCACAGACCCAAGTGAGCTTCAGTCCATTGTCCTACTGGGTTACCCCAAGTCACACCTCTGTGGGGCTAAAGGAGGAGAAAGTCTGAGGGCTAGCTTCTCAGCCTCCCCCCCACCCTTCCCCACAGTAGACAGGGTAAGGCAGATGGTGCTCTGGGCCAGGCAGGAGTATGGAGTTAGCACTGGCTGAGGGGCCTGCCTTCTAATCACAGCTCTGCTTCTTCTCTGCTGTGTGCCCTTGCAGCAAAGCTTTTCTGCTCTTGGAGTCTGTCTCTTTTCCTCTGCAAAAGATGGAGATTGAATAAGTGATCTGAACTGAGAAGTTGTGTTCATCTTATCTGATACCATTTCTCTTGGGGTTCAGGTCATATGAGGAGGGATGTCAGTCGCCTGGGAGGAGAGGGGTTTGTGTATATACCTGTATGGGGTTTCCCTAGGGTATTGAGTGAGGGTGAGGACTGGAGTCCATGAGGCTGTTTAAGGAACAACTTCTTGGAGGCCTACCCAGCCCCTGATCTGCTGCAGAAGCCACCACAGACACAAGGACAAAGGGACTCCTCTGGCAGGGTGGCAGGGCTCAAGCCACCACAACTGAGAAGGGCTACCCAGGAGGAGCTCAGGGGCTGAAGACAAGAGGGGTTGGCAGATGCAGAAAAAGAAGAGCAAATTAAGAGAGTGAGAGAAGGGACCGCCAGAGAGAGGACTCCATCACGGGGTAGTGCCTGCGCCTGCTTCCTAGTTTACAGAACGGAGTGAGCATCCTGCGTGCTGTGTGCACGCTGGGGCTCCCTGGCTCACGGGACTTGTGAAAATCAGCGAGAAGACGCTGGGAACTTGGAACGTGCTTTACATGGGGCCGGGATGGGCGGCGACCAGGGAAGGCAGCAGGATTTGTAGTCAAGCCTGGGTTCAAGTCCCAGCTGCCACTTGACGTCTCTGAGCCTCAATTTGCTCCTCACTAAATGGGGTTAATGAGGCGGTCTCGCCGGGCTGCGTGAAGCTGGAGATGAAAAAACGTCCCAGAGGCAGCGACCCCTGAATTTAGGGCAGGGGCCTTGGGAAGCGGAGCACGACCTGGCGCGGGGTGGGCGGCGACTCCCGGAGGCCACGGCACCTGGGGGTGAAGAGAGGTGACGCTCCTAGCGGGGAAAGGGGGAGCCAGACCCACTCGGCGGGGTGAGGGAGGCTGATCCCCACCCACTGATCCTACAGATGCGGCTTCGCGTCTCCGTTTTCCCTCCAGGCTCTCGCCGGGGTCCTCAGTCCCCGGCTGTCACCTGGACGCTGGGGTGAGGGGGCGGGCCGCGAGGCCCTGGAGGAGAGGCGGGACTTGGAGGCGGCCGCGGGAGCGGGCCGGGGGGTGG
>NW_006434835.1:15541312-15546876 GCF_000325575.1 Pteropus alecto
GACCCCGGCCCGGGCCGCGCCCCCTCCGTCCCTTTGTCTCCGGCCTCTCACCTCCATCCTCCCGCATCCCTGGGGCCTCGGACTCTATCTTCCCACCACCGCCGCCGCCCCCAGCCCCGCTCGGCCCCTCTTGGGACCCTTCTCGCGCCCTCTTTTCGAGTTCCGGGAGCACCTCCTGTCCCGGGGCGAGCAGGCCACCTCGGGGAGAGGCCCGAATGAGCGAGTCCTCCTGCGGGTGTGTCCCCCAACCCCGGTCGTCCCCGACATCTTGCCCCACGTCTCTTTGGGGGCCGGGGGCCGGGGCTGCTCTGCTGATGGGACGGTGCACGGGGGCCCGAAAGGGGACGCCTGGAGGCTGCACGGAGCGAGGGGACTGTTTGGGGGCGGAGGGGGGGGGCGGCTGCTTGGCTGGGGGAGGGGCAGGAGCCGGGGCTGGCAGCCAGGCCGGGGGTTTTGTGTGTGAGAAGAATAGGGGTTTGGCCTGCGTTGGCACACTCGCTTCCCTGAATGCTAATAGGGCCGGCGGCCACAGGCTCCTCTCCTCTCCGCGGGGCCCGGCAGCCCCTCCTCCGACCGGCGGAGGCAAGAAGCCGGCTCAGTGAGCGTCTGCACCCGGCCGTCGGACGGGGGTGCCCCGCAGTCCAACGTCTTGTTCTCCGTATCATCAGCGTGTCATCCCGAGACTGTCCTTGTCCCCGGCAAGGCTGTAGGGCCTGCGCGTGAATGGGATGTGCTGGCCCTAGGGTCTGCTTGGCTACTTCCCACACATCCTCTTTGGCATTTGGCTCTCCTGGGGCGGGGCGGCGGGGGGCAGCGGGGGAACGACCTTTCCGAGTTCCTCAGGGCGGTCAGGCCTCTTCGGGCTCCCTTGGCTCCTCTGGCACCCCTGTCTTGTTTCCTACTGTGCGCACCTGTTATAATGGTCCGTGTATTGTCTTCCCACTGGGCTGCCTGCTCCTCGAGGGAGGTCATCCTGCCTAACAAAGATTATGACTGAATGAGTGAATGAGCAAAACGTGTGATGGCCCAACTGTCAGTCTGTGACAGTGGTGACTATGGCCGTGGTTATGATGAGTGTGAATATGTGATCAAAAGTGTGTCTTGAAGTCGTGAAGGTCTCTGTGTGCCTTAAGCATTTAGAAGGGGCCCCTTAGTGGGGCTGTGGGACCGAGTTGTGGTATCCTTGGGGTGACAAGACCCTGTTACTGTAGGCCAGGTGGCTGTGCTGGCTCAACTGTTGGTGACCATAACCTATGGCTGTGGATAGGCAGGAGGGCAGGCTGGAGCTTAGAGCTCTAAGAGGAGGTTGCAGAGTAGGGGAGCTTTCTCTCTTTCTCTGCCCGAGGAGGAAGGCTCAGGTAGCCCACCACACACATACACACTCACAGTGGATACCAGGCCTCTTCACAGGTCCTGAACACATTCTACTGCCTCCCTCACATCCCTCCTCCACAAATGTACACACTTCATGGAGCCTCCAGCCATCTAAGTAAACCATTTGTCGTTTGGTTGGATAGCAAAATTTTTTGTGTCTGAGTGGGCTGGGAAGGAGGTGTCCCCCACCCCCACCCTGCCTACCAGCTGCAGCCAGGAGACAACTCCACTGGCCTCTTGGAAGCTGGGCCAGTCCCTCCTGCTCCCCTGGAAACCGTTGCTGGGGTTGGAGCCTCCGAGCCTAGCCCCTCCCGGCACCTTTGCCCCAGTGCAGCTTCCGCAGGACTAGCCCCCCTCCCTGCTTCTAAGTGCACCCTCTCCCCCGGCATTGCTGTGTTCCAAAGACTAGGAGGATGAGGGGCTGGCAGAGGAAGAGCCAAGAAACAGCTACCCTGAGATGGGGTTAGTGAGTATCTGAGACTTTCCCCGCTTCTCCCTTGAGGTGCCCTAAATGCAAGAGACTGCCTGTGGCAGTGGGTGGGAAGAGGCTGCCCATGACAGAGCCAGAATCAGCTCCTCTAAGCCCTGCCATTCTCCTGGCTCAGGCGACTCATGGTTCTGGGGTTGCCCTCACAGCTGTTACCTATAATGCACAGCTCCTTCCCGGCTTTCTCCATTCCCCCAACAAGACCCTCCTTGCCTGGCCTGGGCATTGAGGGCTGAGAACTCTGGGGCTCATCTCAAGTGTCTGCTGCTCAGTAATGTCTCTCTTCCTCATCCCACCCTGGGCTAATTTGCTGTTTCCTTCTGTGACTCCAGACACCCTCCACTCAGTGCCTCAGACTTGGCCTGTATTCTCTGTTCACATCTCTTCCCATTTCTCCATGAGTCTCATGGCTCCTGGAGGGCAGGGACTGGGTCCATCTCTAGGAGCCCCTGGCCCCAGCACAGGACCTGGGATAGTGGGTAGTCCAGTCAAACGAGGAATGAAGGACAGTGGCTGGGCTGGTTGTCGGGGCCCACAGAAAGCCTGAGCCCTGGGAGACAGGCTTTGACTCAGCCCTGAGGCCACAGCTGGCAGGCTGCTTGTCCCTTGAGCATTGCTGACCTGGACAGGGATCACAGGGAGAGCTGATCCAGGCAGGGGCTTGGTGAAGAGGTGAGGAGGTCATCTTGCTCATTCTTTCTGCCCCTCCTAATATTCTCTTTTTCTTTCCTTCCTCTTCTGTCCTCCTTTCCCCTCCCAGGGGAGTATGCTGAAGGCGTCAGTGAGCGAGACATCCTGCTCATTCACTCCTGCCGCCAGTGGACAACGGTGACAGCTCACACTTTGGAGGAAGGCCACTATGTCATCGGGCCCAAGATTGACATCCCTCTGCAGTACCCAGGTGTGGCAACCAGGGACAGATGGTGTAAACCTGCAGGGAGGGGTGGGTCTGCAGGCTGGAGGGTAGGGGTTAAGAAAGGCGCAGGGGAAGCTGTTGGTGACCAGCCTTTCCTTGAAGCCACAGGGATGAGTGAGGACAGGGCTGGCAGGGTGGTGATTAGGGTGGTAATTAGGGTCAGGGCCCAGTGGTTTTTATACTCTTGTGTGGAGCCCTAGGTTTCTGGTTGCAAACCTTTGATTCACATTTTATTTTATAATAGATTTTAAACTAATGATTAAAAAAATACCCATACTCTCAAACTGCTACAAATCAAACTTTAATCCTAACTAGAGACTTTCCATATTACCAAGAGCTGCCTCATTAACCGTTGTTCGTACAGACCCTTGAAAAGAACACCTCCTGTCAGGATCTGCTCAGTACTGTGCACCCCAAAACCTGCAGAGACAGAGGGATGCTCAGGCAGATAATCTGGCCACATCTTTCAGCTCTAATCCTGTTTTTTTTCCCCCCAATTTTTGTGTTAAACTCGTTATTTTCATTGACTTTATAATTGAATGTTAAAATTTTAGACTTTTAAATAAGATTATGCTAATGAACTTCTGCTATGATCTGTGTTAATGATGTTGATATCCTATATGAAGTTTCAAGAAAGGATTATCCTGCTAAAAAAAGGAAAGTATAGCATTTTATTTTACATATCATGAAACAAAAGGCCTATACCTAAGAAGGTCATTGACTTGCCCAGGGTCTCGCAGCTAGAAAGGAGCAGAGCAGGGGCCAGAACCGAGGTCCCCTGACTCCTGGGCTTGTGCTGCCCCACACCAGAAATGCGAGGTTGTTGTCTACCATGTGGGAGGGATGGGAGTCTGGTGACCCCATCCTACAGCTGTCCCCATGTGAGCTCAGGATCCCACAGCATTCCAAACACTGGGCTGAGCATTTTCATCATTTCATCCTTTTTGCAACCCTGTGAGAAAGTCTAATCAACTCCGTTTAACTCACAAGGAAACAGCCCCAAGAGCTTCAGTAGCTTTCCCAGTTCTGTATTTTAACTGCTACCCTCTCCCCTCCACCCCAACAAAGGTTGGGGACCCTTCGAGCTGAGAAGGCTCACAGTCCCTTTCTCACGAGTACCACTGTTCCCTGTCTGGCTCTGCCTGGATCTCCCAAGCCAGCAGGACAGGACTCAGCCCTTTACATGGCTTCTACTCTTTATAGCAACTCTGTGAAGTTGGTAGCCCCGTAGCCCCATACCCCATTTAAAAGCTGAAGAAACTTGTGTCTTTCTGAGCTGGTGTTGGGCTCTGTCCTGGGCCTGGAGCCCTTGAGGGGGCCTGCCCAAGCCACAGACTTCCCAGCCTGGGTATCTGCCATTGGTCTAGTGCAAGGTCCCAGGTCTTCTTGGGATAAAAAAAGCAAAAATTAGAAAAAGTCCTCATTGACAGAAATGTGACTTTCAGGGACTGTGTCATTTCAGTTTGTCATTAAAAATATTGGAAACCAAGGCACAGAGCCTTCAAGGGAACTACGCGGCCAGGGCATTCCTAGCTCCTTCCCCCCATGTTCTTTGGTGCCCTCTGCGTACATGTGTAGGGAGGGGGGTCATAGAGTGACAGCTGGCTTCAGGGATGTCACAGTACCATCCCCACCCTTTCCCGTGGGTGACTCTGGCCTGCCTCGGATGCTGGGGGGAGGCTGAAGCCCCCTAGGAGGAGGAGGAGCTGGGTGGGCCTCCAGTAAAGAGGAAGCTGAGTACACAGCTCTTAGCTGGTTCTTCTTAATGAATTAATAATCGTGTGGGCGGGCAAGGTCGGCCCGCTGTGGACCTCGGAAAGCGCCTCGAAGAAGGCAGGATTAGAGGAGGGCAGCAGCACTGGGGGTGCTGCCCGGTGACTTGGGTCTCTAGGCCATGGCCCACCGCCCAGGGAGTGAGGACACCTGGCTTCTCTGAGACAGCTCCCAACCTGCCCTGTCTGTAGCCAGGCGGCTTCCCCAGCGTAGATTGCATGCCTTGCGGAGCTCGGGCGGAGAGCTGGTGGACGGGCTCTGGGGAGCTAAATAGCATGCTTCCACTTTACAGATGGGAAAACTGAAGCTCAGAGAGATTAAATAATTTGCCCAAGGTCACACGGTTGGTTGGTGGCAGAGCTGGGATTCAACCTGGTCTGTCAGACTCCACACTGTGCATTTAGCCACCATTTTTTGTAGAGCATTTGCCACGGGTCAAGTGCTGGGAGGTAAGGTAATGGGCATGCCTGCTTCAGGCTAGAAGGGACCTTCAGGCCAGCTTGGATGTGTTCTGGGAAAGAAAGGGAGGGAGGAGGGCAGGCTGGGGGAGCCCCCCCCGGGGGGGACCTCGGGTCTCAGGTAGGGGGAGGCAGAAGAGGAAGCTCGCCCCCTCCTTCCCTCACCCCCGCGGGCAGGGCTGCAGGGGGAGGTAAAGGCTTCCAGCGGCCAGAGCATCACTCCCAGGAGGTCTCCCTTCCTTCCTCCCAGCTGTAATGACCGGTGCTGGGCTCCAGGCTGCCTTGGAGGGGGTGGTGCTGGCTACCATGGTTACATCGATCTTCCCTGCCACATCCTCCTCAGGCTCCAGCCCTGACTTGGCTCCAGCTCTCTCCCCACAGGGGGCAGCGGGCATTTCTCCTTGGCTGGCTGCTTGTGGTTGGGGGTTTGTATGTGGGTATGGGGTAGGAGACAGGGTGAGGAGTGGGGGCCACTCACTGTTGGATAGTAGCAGACCTTGACTCCTGCTTCCCGACCTCAGACCACTGCTTCTTGCCGTGCCCCCTCCCCAGTTTA
>NW_006434835.1:15546938-15555883 GCF_000325575.1 Pteropus alecto
TCTTCCCACCAAGGTCTCAGAGTGGAAGGGCTGCACCCAGGGACTCTCCTGCCAGCCTTCTCCTGGGCATTTTCCCTTCTCTTTCTTGGCTCTTATTTGTCTTTCTGCTCCTAGATGTTGATGCTGCAGACTCTGCCCTTGACCCTCTGCTCTTCATACTGTGCATGGGGTGGGGGTGTCTCAATCTGGGTTTCTGGCTGGGTTTGGGGCCTCCTGGAACCCCTGGCACTGTATACAAAATGGTATGTTCATGCTAGGAGTACATTCTGGGCATTTTTCTGGGAAGAGGGTCCCCCCAAAGGGTTAAGACCCCCTTTTCTTCATCTTCTCTGAGCCATCTTACCTGCCTTGCACCTGCAGCTGCCTCCTGTGGGCTGGTGACCTTCAGTCTGTACTTCTGACCAGGCTTCTCAAGCCCCTGCTCCAAAGCCTGTTTCTTCCGGGTTTCCAGTTTTGCCTAACGCCTCTGCTGGTTTGATTTCTGACCAGGCCAGTGGCCTGAGTCCCTTCCTCCCTATCTGGCCCTCATCAGTTGTCCCGTCTGATGAGCCTCCTTCCATGGGCCTCTTGGCATTCAGAGCCTTTTATAATCCAGTTTCTGTCTACCTTACCTGTCATCACTCTCAAGTCCTACACTCCAGGCACTCATCATTTTGGGCAAGCAGTGTGCTTTTGTGACTCCATCTTTGCTCATTCTCTTTCTTCCATGTGGAATGTCCATTCTATAAGACTCTTTTCATTCTTAAGATACCCTCAGACTGCCAGGCAGCTTTCCCCCAACTTAACTATCCTCTAGCTCTTTTGTCACAAGTCTGTTGTAGCACTTGTCACATCCTGCCATCATCAGGCGCTCACTGTCACACCCACTGTATCTGGAAATCCTTGAGGGCAGGCTATATTTGACCCAGATTTGTACCCGCTGTCGGGCCTAGCTCAGTGTCTGGCATACAGTGGGTACTCCATAAATGTTTGTGGAATGAATAAATCAATGGACTATGACTGAAGAAACCAGCAGGAAGACTACAGAAGCTAAAGAGTCATCTTGTCTTCTCCTAACCTGTTGTCTCCTTGCCAATACAAGACTCTCTTCCTTCTGGGTGAGGTCTGAGAAGAGGCCATCCTTCCAGACCCAGGGCAGTTCACAGCCTGTCCCTGTGCTCATGTAGTCGGCACATAAAAGGTGTGTGGCCAGAGAGGTGAGACAGTTACACAAAGCCTGGAAGAAACAGGCTTTATGGATTATCATTCTTTAAAGTTTGCGTCTGCCAGGGGGCATCTCATGAGCCAGCCAAAATATATATAGCCCTGGACTGCAGGTTGGGAAGGCCTCATCTGAGGGAGGTGGTTTTACTGGGCTCAGATCAGAGGTCTCTGGGATAGTGGGGCTGTATGTTGGATCAGGGCAGGAACTGAAACAGAGCTGGGGTGAGAATGGCTCCTCTCAGGCCTCCAAGGCCTGGGACTGGGCCCCTGGTCTGCCCAATGCATCAGTGTGGATCATCAACCCAAGGAAGATGCACGGGATGGCAGGTCCAGGTAGAGCCCGAGATAATCTCTCCAACCTTCTCAGAAGAGGACCCAGAGGCCCAGAGAGGGGAAGGCACTTGTATAAGGTCATAGCAAGTCAGAGTGGGGCTGGGACCAAGCTAGGAGCCAGCATGCCCAACGCCACAGGGATGCTTGGTCAGAGGTCAGCTCTGTGTCCAAGTGTTTGGGGGCTAGTTTGCACTTCGGGTTCTCTGGGCAAGCAGGCGCTAGCCTCATCACACAGCCACAGGTCTCCATGGCATGAGGTCTGGGATCTAGTTGCTAGGGATCTGTGCTTACTGCCTCATAGGCTTGAGACAGCTGACCAGCTTCTTCCACCCTGTGCTGGTGCAAACCTGCCCTTCTGCCCAGCTGAGTTCCACAGGGGCCGGCTGAGTTGAAGAGAACAACAGTAGGGGCCATGAGGTCTCTTGGGATACAGGCCATGCTTCCAGCAAGCAAGCCCACCCTAGAAACCTATATTCCCTCCTGTGCAGGGAAGTTCAAGCTCCTGGAGCAGGCCCGGGATGTGCGGGAGCCAGTGAGGTACTTCAGCAGCGTGGAGGAAGTGGCTAGTGTCTTCCCTGACCGCATCTTTGTGATGGAAGCCATAACCTTCAGTGTCAAGGTCAGTCCTTGCACCAGGCATGGTGCCCCATGCTGTCCTTTCCGTTTGAGGCAACCCTGACCCTCGTTGGAGGGCTGCTCTTAGGGTTCCAGGAGGTAGAAGGTGTCATAGTGTGCCTTCTGGCAGCCCCTTGAGGGCCTTTGGCACAATCGGGTCATGTCAGACCCAATGGGCCGCAGAACTTCCTGAAAAAGATGGTGAAGCAGGAGGAAGTGTGTGGAAGGTCATGCCCTGAGTTGGAGACCTTTAGGGCAGCCTGACCTAACATCCACTAGTAGGGGTGGTGATTGTGGGGGTCACAGTGCAATATACACAGCGCCCAACTTGTGTACAGATAGCTCTTTACAAGTCCTTTTGTTATCCATCAGTTCATTTCTCAGTAGCCTTTTTGAATGGGTGGAGCATTATCACCCAAATTATAAAGATAAAAGTTACCATTTGTTGAATATTTTCAATGTATATCACTGGACATATAGTCTATTTAATCCTTACAGCAGCTCTTCCAATTAAGTCATTACATGAGGAAACTAAGACCCACGGAGGTAACTCTTATGGTTGCACAGCCATCGTGTGGCCTCTGCAGGATGGAATGTGGGTCCCTGACCCCCCAGTCCAGTGATCTTGATCTGGTTTCAGCCCTGGGAAGGCCCCAAGAAGAGGGCTGCCCTCCCGGATCCTGAAGGCCCTCACAGGGCTAGCATTCTGGGGCCCTGGGTAAAGTCTTGCCTTTTCTGGGATCCCCAGGTGGTGTCGGGCGAGTTCAGCGAGGACAGCGAGGTGTACAACTTCACGCTGCACGCGGGCGACGAGCTCACTCTCATGGGCCAGGCGGAGATCCTGTGTGCCAAGACCACCAAGGAGCGCTCGCGCTTCACCACCCTGCTGCGCAAGCTGGGCCGGGCAGGGGCGTTGGCCGGGGTGGGTGGCCCAGGGGGCACCGGGGCCGCAGGCGGCAGCGCCAGGCCCGTCAAAGGCAAGATGCCCTGCCTCATCTGCATGAACCACCGCACCAACGAGAGCCTGAGCCTGCCCTTCCAGTGCCAGGGCCGCTTCAGCACACGCAGCCCCCTGGAGCTGCAGATGCAGGAGGGCGAGCACACGGTGCGCGCCATCATTGAACGCGTGAGGCTCCCCGTGAACGTGCTGGTGCCTAGTCGGCCGCCGCGCAACCCCTACGACCTGCACCCGGTGCGGGAGGGCCACTGCTACAAGCTGGTCAGCATCATCTCCAAGACGGTGGTGCTGGGGCTGGCGCTGCGCCGCGAGGGCCCGGCGCCGCTGCACTTCCTGCTGCTCACAGACACCCCGCGCTTCGCGCTGCCGCAGGGCCTGCTGGCGGGGGACCCGCGCGTCGAGCGCCTTGTGCGCGACAGCGCCTCCTACTGCCGCGAGCGCTTCGACCCCGACGAGTACTCCACGGCCGTGCGCGAGGCGCCGGCGGAGCTGGCCGACGAGTGCGCCAGCCCGCGCCGCGCGCGCCTCTGCCTGACCGCGCCCCCGCGCGTCCCTGGGCCCGCCCGTGTCCCCGGTCCTCCTGGAGACGGCGACCAGGAGTACATGAGCCCCGACTGGGCCGGTGCGCCGGATCCCGGCCCCTCGCCCGCCGAGATCCCCTATGAGGAGCTGTGGACACACCAGGCGGCCGAGGGCCTCACTGAGGGCCGGACCCGACCGCCCCTGGGGCCCGACCTCATCTCCTTCGGGGCCGTGGGGCCGCCCCGCCTGGAGACCGAGGCACCGCCGCCTCCCGTCCCCCCGAAATCCGAGGCGGTGAGTGGACGCGGTGGAGGCGGGAACGATGGTAGGCAGGGTGCTGAGCTCTGTCGCTCTATCCTCCGGGCAGGAGCCAGCCAGGGGGCCTGGTCTGGGCCTGAACAGCGAGTTCTCCTGGGCCTCCAGTCCTTGGAGTGTGTGACAGAGGGTGCCCCAGGTGTGAAGGAATGGGAGAAAAAAAGGGGAAAAGGTTCGCAAGAACATTTGTATACCAGAGACCGTGGTACTGGGAGTTGTGAGACAAAGATGTTAGTAGGTCTCTAGCCTCAGAAAACTTGCGGTGGGTCTAGAATAGCATTACCCAGAGCGTTTCACAGAAGTCCTTTAAGTTGTCCAGTGAAAAGGAGCTTCCATGGTGAAATACGTTTAGAAAGTGTGTGTAGGACTCCAGCCTTCCACTCGCTTTAGAGTTATAGAGCATTGGCATAGAAAAGGCTCCGAGAAGTTTTGCACCAAGGAAAACTGTTTATCTGTTCAATGTAGAAATTCCCAGCTCTCCACAGAATATTAACACCTATTAACATCACCTATTAACATCCCATGGAGCCCAGTTTGAGTATTTGACACATGAGGAACGGATCCAGAGGGCAGATACTTTTCCTTCCCTTCCCCTGACCCCCATGCCTTTTTCTTTAGGAGAAAATGTCTGCTTTTATGATTGTTTTTGATCTACTTCCATATTCTTTTTCTTACATTCATGATAGATTTCCAGGGCAGTAGGAGACCACAGGTGTTGTGGGCTCTCGGCAAATGAAACAGGCTGGAGAGATGGGGAGGGGTGGGTGGCTGGCTGGCTGGCTGGGTGAGGAAGTAGAATGTAGGGCAAGGCAGCCTCTTGGCAAAGTGGGGCAAAGTGTCAGTCCCAGGCACTCCCCTTGCCCACTTGCTCAGGAAGGGGAAGATAAGGAGTGTCAGCTGCCTGGGGACAGGGGCTGGAGCCGTGGCTCTCTGCTTGCAGGTGAAAAAAAATTAATGCCCCACCTGTGCCTCCCCGGGGTGGCAATGGTAGTGGCCGGCTCTCGGGCAGCCCCCCGGTGCCCCCACGCTTCCCCAAGCTGCAGCCTGTCCACTCGCCCAGCTCCAGCCTCTCCTACTACTCCTCTGGCCTCCAGGATGGGTGAGCCCCTTCCTTCTTTTGGTTCTGGGTCTCCCTAAGGTGAACTGAGGCAGGGGAGGGCAGGGAGGGAGCCAGTGCCAAGAAAGCGGAAGACTTCGGCTGGGGGTTCCAGGGGTGCAAGTTCCTGAGCAGGCCTGAGAGGGAGGGCCTTGGGGTATGGGGTCCAGGGGCCTGGGTCCAGTCCCTTGCTCTTCACTGTCCTGCTTCAGTTTGTTCCTTTCCTAAACACTGAGGGCTGGATGGGAGGATTGCTCTGGTTCCCTCCAGACTCTGCCACGGGATGGAGCGTTCCTTGCTGTTTTAAAATTTTTATGCAGTTCCATTTTGTTTACTTTTTCCTGGGGTGGGAGATGCCTGAAGAAAGAAGAGGGCAATCTCAGAGGGCCTCAGGCCTTGGACACTGGGGTACGGGCCAGTGTTGCTAAGATCAGAGTGGCAGCTTCTGTGACCTGGCAGAGCAGTGGTTTGCAGTGTCGTGTGTGTGACCCTGTCGCGTTTCCCCCTTGCTCTGTCTTACCCTTCCATATGTATCTGTCTCTGCCCACAGGGCGGGTTCCCGCAGTGGCAGTGGCTCCCCATCACCAGATGCCTACTCCCTCTATTGCTACCCATGCACCTGGGGAGACTGCAAAGTAGGCGAGTCCTCCAGCCGCCCACCCCCAGGACCCCTGCCCTCAACCACACAGCCCAGCCAGGCCTCTCGGGCCCTTGCAGAGCCCCCGAGCAGTCGAGCTGCCTCCCTCTTGGGGGCTGACACCCCTGTCAAGACCTACCACAGCTGCCCGCCCATTTTCAAGCCCTCTCACCCCCAGAAACGTTTTGCTCCGTTTGGAGCTCTCAACCCCTTCTCCGGGCCTGCCTACCCCTCAGGCCCTTCAGCTGCCTGTGCTTCTGGGTCCACAAGCACCTCGGGTCCTCTGGCTACCTCCAGCCCGGCTTATTCTCCAGGCCCAGGCTCGCCAGGCCAGGCCTGTTCAGCTGCTCCCACCTCCTCCTGTCCCACTTCCTCCTCCTCTTCCTCTGAGTGGCAGGAACCAGCCCTAGAGCCCTTTGACCCCTTTGAGCTAGGGCAGGGTGGTTCTCCAGAGCCTGAGCTGCTGCGTTGTCAGGAGCCCAGAGCTGTGGGGGGACCTGGACCCCGCCTTTCACCACTTGGACCCCCCAAGACCTTTGAGCCTGAAGGTTTGGTTCTGCGGCAGGTCCCCGCCCCACTGTCACCAGCGGCCCTGCAGGGGCCTGAGGCAGGTGGAGCACGACTCCTTCTCACCCAAGGGCGCCTAGAAGGGCCTCCTGCCAGTCCCTGGGATGGGGCCACAGGCTGGGGAGGCCGGGATGCCTCCTCCTGGCAGCCCCCTGCTGACCTGTCTGCACTGTCCCTGGAGGAGGTCTCTCGCAGTCTGCGCTTCATCGGGCTCTCAGAGGACGTGGTGAGCTTCTTTGCCCGAGAACGCATCGATGGCAGCATCTTTGTGCAGCTCAGTGAGGACATCCTGGCAGACGACTTCCACCTCACCAAGCTGCAGGTCAAGAAGATCATGCAGTTCATCAAAGGCTGGCGGCCCAAGATCTGACCTTCTCAGCTTGTAGCTCCGCAACTGGAATGCTGGCATAGAGGCCCTGGGGCCAGCTGTGGGTCTGCAGGGAGACGGCACTCCCAGAGGCAGGTTCTGCCTGTGGGGAGGATCTATGCCAAGACTGAGGCTGCTGGGTAGCTACTCAGAGTGAATCCAGGGGAGACACGTTTGGAAATGGGATCCTCTGGGGTCAGACCTCTGCAGACGACTGGAGGCCCCGGTGCGCACCTGGGCCTGGTGAGGCATTTGCTGCGATTCCTATGGTGGGGTCGAAAGCTGGCCTTCGTGGTGACCTTTTACCTTCCTGTACCCTGCTCCAGAGCTTCACAGACATCTTGCACTTCTCATGCTTCTAGGTTCAGGTCAGAGACAAGGGAAGATGGTCTATAATTTAAGCACAAATTCCCCCAAGTGCCCTTTCACCTCTGTGCTCCATGGGCTTTTGGCCTAAGCTGCCCCAGGGTCGGGGTGCCAGTTTTGGGACCTCTAGGATGCTCTTCCCATCTCCCTCTGCTCCCATGAGTTAGGTCCCTGGCCCTGAGATCAGGTGTATAAGTACAAGCCCATGCCTACTGCACCTCAGAGGCTGCACCTCTGGGTTCTGGTCTGTGGGTGATGACTTTGGAAGATCACAGCTCTGCTGTTGACCTACTCATCCAGTAGGGAGGCAGATGCTCCCCTAATGTCTAGTGCCCTGGGTTCTCACTACATCTAGCCCTCCAAACTGCTGGGGTGGGTCCAGTCTGTGAAGAATGACTCCCTGGAAAAGCGGGTCAAGTTGGCTGCTCCTTGATTTTTGAGTCTTGTGGTTTTCCATCATGCTTGCTTCCACCAGGCTCCTGCCGCTGTCACTTGATTCTGCCAAACACCTGGTGTCCTTCCCTAGTTTTCTGTCACTGGCATAGGTAGGACGGGTGAGAGAAAGCATGGTGGCTTGGGAAAACCTGCCTTTCCCCTCCACTTGGAACTCAGTCACCCTGCACCTGCTCACATGCGTCAGGCAGGTCATGGTGCCCTGGACCTAAAGCATGGTGATCCAGTTGGCACCCAGAGCAGGCTGGCCGTTGTGTGTAGCCACACACTCCTCCGAGCTCTTCCCCGTCTCACCTTCCCAGGGCTATACTGATCCTCATGCTCATTAGTGTCAGGCCCCTGAGGTGCCAGCCTTCTCTTCTGCCTTACCTAACCTACCTAGATATTTATTTCCTCCATCTTTGTCATAAGAGTATTGAAGCCATGCTGGTGCTCGTGCCCCAAGCAGGCTGCCTCAGCTCCGAGGAAAGGGGAGTCAGGAAGTAGAGCACAGAAACTGATGCTGAGACATTGGGTTTCCTGGCCGATCACTTAATGAATCCTCAAGGACTAGTGAAATAAATGCCAGACCACTGAAGACTAGTGCAAGTGGAATTCTGGGTGTCAACTTTTTTTGGAGGCCCAGTGGATACGCCTGTGGGCAGCAGAGGACTTTGGAATGTTGTGTGCATGCAGCCCATTCACATGTTCCCCAGAGGCAGCTGGTGGCCCCCATTCCTCCCAAAAGCCCCCCACCAGCCCCTACCCTGCAAGAACCTTCCAACTCCCACTGCTGTTTCAATGAATTCGCAACCTATCTAGTGCTCAGTGGAAAGACCAGACTTCAGAGTTCCATGCCACCAGCCAGGACCCAAGTTTACTTCCTCCACTGGCTAAAAGCCTGCCTCAGATTTGGCTTTCTCAGATTTGGAAGACTGTTAATGGCCTTGGTGTAGAGGATCAGTTCTCTACCTCCTGGTCATCTGGAAAACCTAACTTAGACGATTTGGTTTTAAGAGTCTGGCTTCCTAGCAACCAACTCAATATTCAGTGGAGCCAGAGCCTAGCTCCTCACCTGCCAGTCCCAACAACAGAGATGGACCCAGATAATATTTGAAGTACTTGCAACTGGTGCAGAGACAGGAGCAATCGGTACCATCTCAAAGTTGGGAGTGCACAGTGATGGGGCTTGAATTATGATTCCATGCAAGCTCAACATGGATTCTCCTGCCAGACCTGGTTAAGAGCTCCAGTGCTGTTTACTCAGACTGGGCTCTGCTGCTCCCAGAACACAGGTGTGGGGAGAATGGAGGTGGTGGTGGGTGAAGGCATTCTTTGTACTGCTCACATGTGCTGCCCCTGATCACTGTGCCGGTATCTTCCATGCTCTAGGGCAACCAAGATGTGCAAGATATACTGACCAGGAAAATGTTATCTCCTCTGCTTAACTCCAGCCTTCCCACAAACAGCCTTTCCTGAGGAGCACTCGTGAATGAGTCACACAAGAAAAGAACTGTGCAATGAGGAGACGCAG
>NW_006434835.1:15555972-15560008 GCF_000325575.1 Pteropus alecto
AAAGAATTCTGTTTTATATCCTAGTCCTTCATACCTATTACACTTCTGCTGCTCTGGTTAGCCAGGGCCACTTCCTCACCACAAGCAGAAGCTCAGTCAAAGCATTCAAATACAGGTAGGTTTAAAAGGCTTCTCTCAAGGTGCTGCCTAGAACGCTCTCAACACGTTCTTATTCCCACAGCACAGGGCTTTATTTCAGTTCACTCCTTGAAAGGGGGATTTAAACCAGAAGAACAAAGACAGGAAAAAAAAAGGAACAAGCAGGCAGGGAGGCTGATAAATAAGTTTGGTATTTGTTCGGCTTGATGCAGAATTGTTCTCACCACTACTGGCCTCTTGGGAGGAAGAGGCAGCAAAGATGGCTCCAGAGGTGCTACCACTTTGGGTCTTAGGGCTTATAAATTCACAAGCACAGTGGGTTCCACCTTCTAACATAAAGTGCAAACACAGCCAGACTTCACCAGGAGGGAGAGACAGCCATAGCTGAAGGCACTTTAATCAAGGCACACATCCAATGTCGGAGATTGTTTTCCTTCTGGTTACTCTGATAAATCTAGATGCCACTCTGCTGGAGCACCAGCACTGTTGGCAGCTGGGGTTAGTGTGCGAGTAAACAGGGAATGAGGGCCTGCTCACTAGTAAAACTTCTTGGTAGGGCTGTTAGCGTGGTCAATTAGTAGCTGGCACGGAGTGAACGCTTTTCCATAGGCAGCCTCGTACTTCATGAGCCGATCCACTACCTTCTTAGCACCATACAGATCCACAAAGCGGAAGGGCCCTGATGGAGAAACAGGACTTTGTTGAAGGAGACAGCGACACGAGCTCTAGGATAAAGGAAACCACCTCCTCAACTTGCAAGACCAACCTCCAAGAGAGGGGGGGAAGCCGAGCCCAAAGACAGCTCCGATGTCTCCCTCTGCGGGTGTGGCCAAGATCCCTTCCTGTAGGCACAGGACAGCCTCGTTGACGAATCTTGTCACCAGGCGGTACTGGATGTCTTCATCAGAGGAGCTGCCAACAGGGAGAGACATTCAGGTAGAGGAAGAGGAGGAAGGGAGGGCTGCAGGGGCCAACCAGTACTGAACCTCCAACTCTAGAGATGGTGCTGCCAAGTGGCCAGCCTTTCCCTTGGAAAAAGCTGGCACAGGGCTATTTGCCCTAATTAACCTGAAACTGAGCACCTGGTACAGAGTCTGCAACAGAGTAGACAATCTCTCTTCACATCAGCAGCTGTCAATTACACATGCTAGGGGCCCAGGATCATGGTCTTTCTAGTTGCTCTCTGGGACCTTCAGAAGGAAGGCGGGAGCAGGGATCTTCCCAAGGCTCAGCTGCAGTTCTCCTCTGATGTCTGGCAGAGAACAAGGTGCTGTGCACAAGGGCAAAAGTATAAATCGCTATGTCAGCATCAGCTTAGGTATGGTGATCATAACCATACTGGAGGAGGGGCTGAGAAGCTTTGTGCTGATGAGAAATATTTCCATGCCACTAGCTACTCAAACTGACTTACACTTCAGACTTAGGAGGCACCTTCAGACTTGCCAAAATACTATCCATGTCAGAATTCAAATTCCTACTCTTCGTACCTTCCTGGTAGATGTAAAAGCCCTTCCCAGACTTGCGGCCTAAAAGAAATAGGAAAAGGTAGAGTTATAAATTCTCAGAGCCCAGGCCTAAGAAGTCTCTTCTCTGCTAGTCTGCTGTAAAGCTCCTGCCTCTCTTCTGTATTCCTGACTTTGCATATCCAGCTACCCCTAGAAATTTAGTATTTGTCAGAAGAATTTGCAGAGAAGGGAAAAAACATCTTGTTTCTTGGACATCTGTTTCTGGATGGAAAAGGCCACTTGAGTGAATTTTAATGTCCAGATACACAACACTAGGCACTAGGATGCCCAGGTCCTAGCACCGACCTTGCTGCTACTTTGCTAAGAGAGAGCCATCTTTCTAGTGGGCCTTGACTGTATACTCTATATTTACAGCGGTTTTACTTTCTCCACAGTGGTGGCCAGATAACATGGTAAAACCTGGATGCAAGCTTGCTAGTGCAGTACCATGAATGTACTAGAGGCCTTAGGTAGGATGAAAATGCCTGTCAATCTGGCATGACTTGGGCCAGGTAGTAGCAGAGCTTCAGAGAGCCAGAATTCTGCCTTTTGTCCATAATCTACAGCCCTAGATTAAGAAGAAGTTGTCCCGAACTAATTTCTGAAGTTCTCTACAACTGTGGGCTCTATGTTTAGGAAAAACACTCTTCCACATGGGCCTTCTATAACTCTTTGGTCTCAAGGAACTGCTCAGAACTTTGTGATTAATGGTGCTAGTTATGTTTCTTTGAGGCCACTCACCCAGGAAGCCCTTGGACACCATCTGTTTCAGCAGTTCTAAGTTTCCACCTTCAAACCGCTCCCCAAAAGCTTTGCCTAGATCGCTTGAGACGTGTTTTGCTACGTCCACGCCAACTTCATCCATCAGTGTGACAGCACCCACAGGAAAGCCAAAGCGTGTGGTCAGGGAATCCAACTTCTTAGGGTCAACTCCTTCCTGATGGGAAGTGAAGCAAGGACCTCAGGGGAAGGCCACCCTGACCCCCCCCCCCAAGGCTCCCCGTGGTAGCTCTCAGAAACAGCCTGTGTGGCACCCACTTCTCTTCTGGGTATCACTTGGCCAGACCCAGGACTAGGACTGTTTCACTCAGGGAAACATAAGAGGTAGGGAGCCCCAAGGGGAAAGTCTGGGTCTTCCTTAACTTACAGCACATTAAGAAAGTCTAGAGATGAACAAGTTATTCATTTCTTTCTTGTTCACAATTCTGAATTTCAATAACGAGCTTTATGGCAGACAGATGAGAGAAGAGACATCACCGAGGAGCTATGCTGCAGAGAGCCCCATGATCCTCATGTCTGATAAGTTTCCAGTGAGCAGGGACCGCCCCCTTCTGCCAGTGAATGACCAGTACGGCCACCAGAGGTGTCTGCTTGTGCAGAAGTAGATACAGCACCAATCAGGTACGGACCAAGTGGGCCCTGTTTTGGATGGTCTCTGCCTCAAAGGGGACGCAGAAACAGCACAGAAGACCATATCAGGAGGCCTTTGGCCTAATGGAGCAGAGAGGAAGCTAAGAGAGCAGGCTAAAATTCTTCCTATTTTAGCAACACAAGCCCGTGACTTCCCACCACTGTGCAGAAAGGGGAGGCACAAAAGGGCCTTCTTGAAGAAGAGTCAGGAGTCTGTGTATTAGAAGGAAGCTGTTCCTCATGTTGACATGACCTGTTTGGAGGACTGGTTTAAGGAGTGGAAGATGCCTTACCATGAGAGCGATACCAACCTGGAGAATTCTCATGACTTCAGACAACATGGGTGCGAGACACCTTGTGGTATAGAAGCCAGGCCCATCCTGTCAAGGGAAAAAATGTGAGCTTGCTGGCCCCTCTACTGCGGGTACTACCTGAGTCTGAAAGCAGTCTCCCTTCCACAGGCGTCATTTCAAAATTCAACGTGATTATCTCAATCAGAATCCTTAAAATAAAATTTCAGGGTGAGGAATAGCAGCGTGGTTTGAATTCAAAAGCACAGCATATAGCTTCACGGTCACCTGAAAGGTCTGGAGTGGCTGGGAGAACCTGCCACATTCCAGACATGCCCCACTCTGACCCTGACTCACCTGCCTTTATACAGTTAACACCACTGTCCATACTGTAGATAACCCAGAGGAAATCATATTGAAAGTTGGTATATTTGCCTCAGAAGTTAACAAACAAGCTTGGAGGTAGAAGGAGTCTTAAGAAAACTTTCCCAAATCTGCCGCTCCGTCACACAGCTCCTTACCTTAACCACAATGATGACCTTCCCCTGCCTGAGACCAACT
The DNA here is from genome assembly GCF_000325575.1 of Pteropus alecto. Taxonomy (NCBI): domain Eukaryota; kingdom Metazoa; phylum Chordata; class Mammalia; order Chiroptera; family Pteropodidae; genus Pteropus; species Pteropus alecto. The sequence goes on from NW_006434835.1 coordinate 15,559,838, forward strand.
GCTACAGCGGAAGCAGTTGTGTCCTTAGAAGTTTTGTCGGTTGTGATGATCTCCAGTAGCTGCATCTTGTCCACAGGAGAGAAGTAGTGCATGCCAATCACCTGGCAAGGAGAACAAAAAGCCAACAGATTTAATGATGAGGAGGAAACCTAATAGCATTCTTTTTTTTTT
>NW_006434835.1:15560221-15567753 GCF_000325575.1 Pteropus alecto
GGAATTTTTGCTAGGAGAGCACTGGAGAGAAAGGCTGCTGTGATATGCTTAATACAGTCAAGTGGTTTGCTTCCATGGTTCTTTGATCAAAAGTTCAGTACATTTTTGGGAGAGCTTATTGTAATCCTCCTCTTCCATTTGCTTCTACGGCTTTTCATTAAGGGCAATTAATCCTACCAACGACTGGTGCCAAAATCACAGCCAACGGCCAAATTAAGATTTATCAGGGATGAATGAAGGTTCCCACTTATATTAGTGATGTTGATGCTTTAGACGAAATGGTCCACTTTCGGGGTGGGGAGTAGGCAGAAAACTGTCAGTCCTGGGCAAACTAGATGGTTGGCTATCTTAACTTGTGCTCCTTTAGCCTTACTTGTATACGAATGACATAAGGCAAGCGGGTGATAACAGCTATCCAAGATACGGGCACGCCAGACTGCAAAGTGTGATGCGTGTTTCACTCCCTGGGGAGAATAAGAGGCTGGCATCAAAGGGGCAACCACGGATCTTCCTTTGCTGATTTTAAATGCTCTGGAGGTGCTCTGAGTGATGTGACCTGGCGAGACTGTCTACCTGCCTTTATACTGTTTTTGTATGTTCCCTTAGTGTCACACCATCAGCCGCCACTTCTCCCTGTGACCTTCTCCTGCCATCACTGAGCCTGCTTTCTCAGGCCCCACATCACTTCTAATCTGTGTTCTAGGAAACAAGATTACGCTGCACAAGCAAGGCTTTTGTGCTTTTAGTACATGGACTGTGTACTAATCTTTGCAGATCTTTAAAGGTCTTTTGGACTTCTTGCCTACTTTTGGCTGGTTCTGGTTAGATCACGCTAACTGGTATCCTCCTGAGAAGTGAGGTGTTTTATTTCTCCTTGAGTGTTTTCACTTTTGCTTGATTACTCTGGTAGAGAGCAGAAGCCCAAAGATAAATTTCTAGGCATCATTTAAAATTGCTGAAAGTGCTTCCACACGGACCCCTTTTACGTCCTGGGTAGAAGGTCTAAGTGAACCCATAGGTGGATACATCTCACACCTCCTGATCCTCCACCTCCATTTCTGGGTCTGGAGTTGGAACCAAACCCATCCTCAATAGTCACCAGAGTCTGCTATGTAGCTGAAGTGGTATTTTGGAGCATCCCTTATTTTAGGGCCTTTCCATATCTAATTATAATAAAAGTAGATTTATAGCCTGAACCTGAACAATAACACCCATTAGGGATGCAAATCACCTATAGAAGACTATAACAGTATTTTTAGTTGTACTTCATTTATTTCTACCTCTCACACTGGTCACGGTACTAGCTTCTCTATGCCCAGTTTTTGGGAATACATTGCCACCCCCAAGCACTTCATAATCCACACCAGTCCCTTCGCATGTACTAAGCCTTCGAGTGAGCCTAAAGCAGTAAAACATTTCAGGGTTTTCCTTTCTTCAGAATGTACCTTCTCGGGTCTTTTGCTGACAGCAGCAATTTCCTTGATTGGAAGAGCAGATGTGTTACTGGCAAAGATACAGTGATCTGGAATCACCTGCAGGGAAAAAGCATTTAATGTTATGTATGCCTGGGAAATGAGAAGACTCCAAAGTAAAGCTAATGAGAGGCACTTGGACCCAGCTCATCTTGGCATCCAGAACTGCTCAGATAGTAGACATCATTCATCAGACATTTATGATTACCTTTGTGTTGGCCTTGTTTTCTTTCCCATTCTGCCTTCTAGTTATGGCCCATCATAAGGTCACCTAATCCTAATCTGGAGACTACATCCCAGCAGTTCGGTAAATAAGACACCTTAGATAAACACTGAAAAGGTGGCCTTAAATCAAATCTCATTCATTTCAAGATCTAGCATGGGAGTCAATCCCTCTTCTTGTTTGGATCTGCCTTCAAGTCCGAAAGCTTATGACACCTGACCCTCCACACCTTTATAATAAAAAGCCATAACGTGCATGCCTATCACATTTTATACACTGTGTTACTAAAAAACAGAGTACCACTATAATGGAATCTACAGTACATGAATACTAGTAAGTACTAGCTTTATCGATCTAGCAATCTGGAGAATAGTATCTAATGTGGACCCTCTCAGCATTCTGTCCATGTTCCCAACTTATTCATTTTTTATTCAGATGCCTGAATGAAAAGATGGAAGGCACACCTGTCAAATTTGTGCAAATCTGGAAAAGGCAGAACCTGACATCAAAGATAAGAATCAAGGTTCAAGACACATTCAACACTGAAAAGCTGAGTGTAAAATAAGATCAATTATCATGGGAATAAAGGAAAAGTATTACATTAAGATTTAAAAGTAAAAGGGAGAAAGAGAACTGGATAGACACCTAATGAACAAGATCTGGCTTGGCACTAAGCTTGTGACAAAGATCCCATGATTTTAGTTAGACTGCAAGAAAGCTAACAGTCTCAAGTTGTAATGTGGTATGGTATCTAATGCTGGTGGTAAAATTCTCTATGAAGAGCAAGCCAATGTCTCCAAAAATAACTGGCAATGATTCCTCCCCTCCTGGTACATGCTTGTCTCTCCCCCATCCAGATGGAGAGCCTATTTCCCATCCCCCTGAATCTGGGCTAGCCTGTGACTTGCTTTAACCGATGGAATATGGCAGAAGCGACTATGCTCGTTCCAGGCCAAGCCTGACAGCTTCTGCTTTTGTTCTCTTGGAAGGCAGTAACCACGCTGTAGAGAAGTTCAGGCTAGAATACTAAGTGAGGACAGGCCACTAGTAGAGGGAGGCCATGTGGAGGACCACTGAGGCACCCTGACGAGGCTTTCGGCTGAAAGCAGTCACATGAGTGACCCTGAGAAGAACCACATGCAGTTACAGACCAGCCACCTCTGTGAAGTCCTACCCGAACTGCAGAACTGTGAACTGTTTTTACATGGCAAAAGAGCACTGGGACATGATGAAGATATTAAAGGGGGATGACCAAGACCATGAGGAGTCTGGAGACAAGGATTATAAAGAATGTCAAAAGAGTGAGTTTAGTTTGGTTCCGTGGAGAGGAAGAGAAGTTTTAAACTCTTGAAGTATCACATAAACTTAGCTTTAAAATTTTCTTGTAAAGAAAGCAGAGACCAGATGAGAGGATGAACTTGGTACCTTCCCAAAGGTCTTTCGCCTAAAAATTTTTAATTTTCTAAATATAGATCTTTTCTTCTCTTTCTGAATAACTCTTTGAGTATCTCCTACCTTAGATAACCTCACTAGCTTCATTAAAAAAGTAAAGGCATCTGACATGTTATATAAGTAAGTATAATATACATAACATTCTGGATTTTACTTTAGTAGTAATCTTTCTACCCAAAGCTGGCATCTTTTCTTCTTACTATCTGCTAAAAATCAGTGATTCCCAGAGAACCCTCCTCTCTCACCTCTGTCTGATCCCTTCCCCTTAGTTCCCTTCCCGCTGTTGCTGCACGGTCACATCGAACCCCTCTGCTTTACTTCCCTTTCCCTTCCAGGCTCCGCTGCGTCTCTTCTCCCTTAACCTTCATGTTTCAGTTGAACTACTGCACTGATTTGTTCACAAATCTGCACTTCTCATGATCTGGTCCCTCTTTCTTTTCTTCTCCTTGACCACTGGCTTCCGAACCACTAAAACTAGCAAACTTTTCTCCATTCTGATCTGATACTCCCAAACTCAGGTTTTCCAAAAGCAAATACCATCACCCAGTCAGTTGGTAAACGCTCTTCTCTCCACTATGGCTGTGTCTGCTTTTGCTGCTCCTCAGAATCTACCTATCACTGGTTCAGCTGGGCCCACAAAACCCTGGGAATGTCATCTATGTCTCTAAGCTGAAATGCCACCTAGCACGGATGGGACACAAATAAGACCTCACTTTTCTGAATTTTCTCCTTCAGCTGAATCCAGCATTACACTTGGTCTAAAGAACTGTATCTCACAGTGGAATCTGTCCCAAACAGAGCTGCCTGCTTTTAGTTTCTCAGCCCTCCTTAGGGTCAATCTTGAGTAGAGCAGGGGTTGTCCTCACACAGATGGGCACCCTTAGAGTACAGCCCCACTCTCAAGACATCTAGAGTGTTGCCAAGTCAGTGCCATTTCATTTACATCATTTACTAACCCATATTCTACTTATCCAACTGTAGGTGAGTCTAGGCCCCAGCTCTATCTTATGCCTGGATTACTGCAATTTCTTCTTTTCTGGGCTCGCTCTTTATACCACCCACTTCAAGTATTTGTTTTGTTCATGTCATCCCATCCCAAGAACTGATTTTGTAGAACATGTGGGATCTAGACCAATGCAGCAGTTACACAAAATGAGCATTTGAATCCTGCCTGGAGAAACTATTTCTCCCCTATTTCCTTTGCTGCCTAGACCTGAAGTTTAGTTATATGGCTTATGGCCAAGCCCAAATGGCAAGAGATCTGGCTATACTCCATGACGGCTTACTCCATGAGGTTATTTGTATGTTTGGGTAACAACTCCCATATAAGGCTAACAAACCCTGTAGCTTAGGTTAATAAGCTACTTGATTTTCTTCCTGCAGGACTGAGATTTGACCTTTATGACATACTCAGTGTGCGTGAGCTCACATAAAATCTTAGGCATGGAAATGAACAGCCCTGTAAAAAGAACGATGAGTTTCCTACAGTTCCTTTAAAAACCCCATCTCTGTGTCCTTCACTCACCACACTAGGATTCAAGTAGTACATGCCCTTACTTACTGCTTCTACTTCCTTTAGCACTCTGTGCTTAAGGTTGAGGTCCTCGAAAACAGCTTCAATCACCATGTCGGCCTTTTCAAAATCCTGGTAATCGAGCTGCCCAGTCAAGTTGCTGAAAATGAAGTCCCTTTCGAATGATGTTATAGCTTTCTTCTTCACTTTATCATTCAACCTAGAAAAAAAACACATTCCTAGTTAGAGGGGAACAAAGGGAAATTAATGTTCACTGAGTGTCCATGGGCCAGACCGTATGCTATGTGTTTTTTACCTACTCTGTGAAGTAGTTGTATTACTCCCATTTCGAAGGAGCCAAGTTGCTCAAAGAGGCTCAGAAGGACTTGTGGTCTAGCAGCTAGGTGCTAGGGGATCCAGGGCACTAGGATTCAGAGACAGGTTGACCCACAAGTCCACATTCTTTCTATCTATAAGATGCCTCCAAACACCCAACTCATATAAACTGTATCACTTATAAACAGTTAAATTTGCCAAGAGGAGGAAATACAAATACTAGAATGGCAAAACAAAAGAGCAACTCTGGTAATTCTCTACCTACAACAGGAAACACAGCCAACCTGTGTCCTAGACCACATGGATTTATACTTGCTTATGCATCATTTGGTTATTCTGTGATTGTAATCTTCTAGGGGAGTGAGACCAAGCATTATTTCTCATATTCTTAATCCACTTCCTCGTCAACACCTAGGAGCATGTTGCACTGATTACATAAAATATTAACTCAAGGTTTCTTCTTTCCCAGAGAGAGCTAAAAAGGATTCCTGCTACTCAGACATTTATCTGATTATTTTTTATTGCCAAGGAAAACAGGCTCTCTTAGGTTTTAATCAGATCACATTTTCCAAATAAATGATCTAGAGTTTTCTTTCCTCTGATTGAAGAAAGAAACTAAACTCTAATTTCCATAATCAAAAGAAAAATTAAAGCAACAAGTTAAAGAAGTATTCAAGTCTTAAAAGTATGGGTTCAAACCTCCTGGTTTTTGACAATCATGTCAGCAGTCAGCAAACAAGATGCCTGTTAGAGATCAAAATATGACTCTGTCTCTGATTCTAATGCCCAAGGGAACTATTTTCGAGGGAGGAAGGAAACATGTACGTCTCAGGTCAGCAGTATGGTGAGGGGCAATCATCCAAGCCTGATACTTCTAAGGCAAAAAGGAAAACCGAGACACCTGGATCCAAAGAGATCAAAGGAAGGAAGCCTTTCCAGAGTAGCAATTTCTCATGTGGGTGACTCTATGAAATGCTGTTTGGGGACGCTTGCAGGCTAGTCTCAGGGCAATGCTGTTACCTAGCACATGCCATTTATTTTTGGATCAGAACCTTTTATTCCAACTCATTGCTATCTTAAAATAATCTGCCAAAATGATTAAACCTGCCGGGTCCTGAAAAGCATTATGGTAGCAACATATGAACTTCTCTGAAGAAAAAGGGGAAACACACGTGTAAGCTACATAATCCATTTAAGAAGCAAAAATGCTCACTCAGCTAAAAGTCACATGCAGGAGACTCTTAAGTGCAGCCAGCTTGTCCATTACAGCGGAGCAGAGAACTGAGCTGAGACCAATTCTCAGTCTGACCAAGCTGCTGCTCCATTTTCCCCCGCTGCAAAACAGGCAGTATGTGTGTGGCGGAAGGAGGTAGATGGCCAGGAGGAAGAATATTTACCCTCTATTAATTCAGAGGTAAGATGGAGACAGTCTTGTAAAGCCTCAGACATTGTGGAACCATACATAACTGCTTCTCCACAGCAATGTCAGTCAAGAAATACAAAGCTCAGGAGTTCTGATCCAAGCCCTACCTTCAACATGCAGTGACTGTCATTTCCTCACATCCTAGCCTCTGTTCTCTCCATGAAAACACAGTCATGCTGTTTCAATGTTTCATAACAATACAACGATTACATGTAAACTATCAAAATTCACGAATATGAGAATTTCTAGTCTGATATCGAAACATAAAATAAATGGCATTTAAAAATATCTAATGAATAAAGTTTTCTCTTCAGCACTCACAGACTACAGATTCCAATGATGTTAACGGTTTATAATATCTGTAACAAAATGAAGTGAAAGAATTAGCGTTTCCGAAAAATAAGGGCGATATGGCTTAACTATGGAGTACCTAGTACTCAGGTTCAGGAAGAAGGAACCTGTGGCAGCAAAAAACAAAAACCATTCTAACTCCTGGCAAAGGCAGAGAGAGCAGGCTTACCCTTTGAACACTTGTTGCTGTCCTCGGCCCAGGCCAGCTACTGTAGCATCTTTTAGTATAGTCTTCAGGTTCTTATCCACAGACACTTGAGCAATGCCAGCTCCCATCAGCCCTGCACCAAGAATGGCTAGACGCCTGAAAGGGAAGGATAAAATGACTTTTAGTAAATAACTCTGGATCATTTCAGTAAAAGTGGGAGACTGCCCAAGTTATCATCCAATGAACCAACTAAAGCAGGCGCAAAAATATGGTATTTAAAATAATTTTTATGTATAAAAACATACTTTTAATAAATGATTGGTTTTCAAAGTTAAACGCAAAAACTCGTTGGTCTACCGAAGAAGACTGAATTATATTGATTCTCAGTCATGCCTGAGATCACTGAAAACAACCCAGTTTATGCATAAGCCAACATGAACATTTTTGTTTTCCAAACAAAAAGCAACTTGCAGTGACATGCCCAAAGACTAACCTCTCTTCCTCCAACTACTTCTTTATTAGTGATTTTACCATTGTCCAGTCATCTTTCTGAATGGCTTCTTTGCTTCCAGACCTGACCGCTCTCTCAAACACCTCCACACATGCACATTCCT
>NW_006434835.1:15567814-15584346 GCF_000325575.1 Pteropus alecto
CTTCCACTTTAAAACCTCTTGCCCTTGTCACCACTTGCCTAACTCCGCAGCATTCTGGAATGGCCTCATGTCCATTGTTTTTGTCTCCTCAGTTACATTCTAAGCTTGTTGAGGGCCAGAGATCATATCTGATTACTCTTTTTCGTTCTGGAACAATATGGATATTCTCATAGTAACTAACTAAAAAAGTTTTTCACAAGTTCCTCCACAACAGAAGGCCAAGTTTACAGCATTAAAGACCTAAATTAGAGTTGTAACACAGGATAAAATTTCATTCCTAACAATTTTGATTGTAATGTTCAAAAATTATATTCAAGACCCAAAAAAGGAAACCTAATTTCAAGTCCTGGGAGCAACTTTCAAATGTAGTTTTGTAATAATGAAAATATTTGTATGGTTAGTGTTAAGTAATTGGAGGATAATGAGAAAATAGGGTAGAGAAATATAAAGAATAGGGGCTGAAAAAAGATTGATACATTTACTGCATCAAAATTAAAAATTAGTTTGATAAATGACTATACAATATTAAGATAACTAAAGAATGGGAAAAAATCTGTAATATATATAGCAGAGAAAGCATTATTACTGGGGAAATATAAAGAATATATATATACATGTCAATTAAAAAAGATAACCCAATAAAATGGGCAAAGGCTTATATAAAGCAGGTCATAAAAGATGAAAAGAAACTGCAAATAAAGATGTTCAACCTCCCTAATGATCTAGGAAATGAAAATTAAAATGGCTACCAAAAATCGCATATTCTAGGACCAACCTCTCATTCTTTACTCTAGTGAAATGCACCATGCACAAGATGACATGCTGTGAACAGTTGTACAATGTTTATAATAATGAAAAATTGAAACCAGCAATCAATCCATGAGTAGGAGATGAAAAGGAATGAGATAACTGCTGTGTACCAATATACATGGTCTCTAAGTCGTACCACTGAATAAAAAGAGCAAGTTACAGGATCATACACACAGATCCCTTTTATACTACAACCACGAGCACAAACAGTATCATCTAGTATTTAATCTTATTTACAATAGTTTTTTAAAAAGGAGAACAGAAACGCATTCTTTGAATAAAAATTTATAAAAAAGAGAAAATAAGGGAATTAAAATTATCCACGGTAAGGGTCAAAAGGCCTAGACAGAAGTAGAGGTATTACTGACCAGTGGGAAACCAGAAAGGGGGACACCCTTTCTTCAATGCTCTTTATTAAATTTTCAGTTCAACCTATTCTGCCTTGGGTACCTTATAATTTATATTTCATTTTTAAGATGATGTTACTCTTTTCTTCAATTTATTTCCCCAGTTGAGTCAGCTCTTATATCATCATGTTTTTCTATCCATTTAGTTAGCAGTTTTTGAATTTTGATTCAAGGTGATTTTTTTTTCTTATCTGCAAATGCTTGTTTAAGGATATTTAATTCAAGTTTGGAGGTGTTCTGTTAAAAATTTTCTTTTTCACTGGTTTTCTAGGAGGAGAATTTTCATAAGCTTAAGTATTTTGATTCTCACTTGCTTTTTTCTTATGTTACTTTTATATGGATGTCATTTGGTACATAATAACACCTTCTCTAGGTGGTATTATAAATTATCTGCACATAACAATAAGAGTTACACACAGACAGGAGTATGGAGTGGCTAATTAGGTTTCTAAATTTAAGAGTACCTTCTTCTATTGCAAAGTGCAGTCTCTTTAACTGACAGCATTTTTTTTTTTTTTTGTAGATAGATGATGGGGCAGGAATTAGTGTGTCTTAGGGTTCTGTGATTTTGCAAGACTCTTAATATTTTTCTTTTGCTTCCTTTTTTCCTGTTACAATAAAGTCTCTCTCTTACATATTAGAAGTTAGCATTGGCTTCCTTCTGTTTATGCTGCACATGGGGAATGGGTGGCTTTGTTGTCCCTGTTCATTTGTTTGATTTCTGTAAGGTGTGTGAAGTAGCCATCAATGTTTTTCTGCAACATGGAAATAATTTACCTTAGCTAGAGAATGTGTGATAATGTATTACATGGAACAAACACAATCAGATTGATACTGATCACTATGTATGCTGGAGAAGTAGTTATGATTGCATTTCATATTGTGTTTGGAAATCAGCCCTCTTGACTAGAATCTTATCTTCTCACCCAGATCTCTTAGCCATTTTATCTTCTATTTGCATTGAAAATCTTATTAAAGGTGAAGGAATAGAGAAGGTAGAAATATTAGCTGCTTTTCTTAAATCCCTGACTGTAATTCAGCTAAAACAGTATTTCTCTTGGCACTGCTGACATTTTGGACTGGATTTCTTTGCTGTGGGGGCTGTCTTGTGTACTGTAAGATGAGTTCTTGGCCTCTAGCCACTATATGCCCATAGCATCCTTTCCTCTCTAATTATGACAACCAAAAAATTTCCAGACATTGTCAAATGTCCCCTGGGGGGCGACATCACCCAGTTTGAGACCACTGAGTAAGAAGGTGAGTTTTAGGAGCATATTAAAGTGCTGAAAAGATATTTAGGAAGCATAGTACTGACAGGCTTGTAGAAGAAAGTAGATATGAAACAGGCAAGTAGAATCTCCAATGCTTAGGATGTAAGCTAAAAGGAGGACATCCCCTTAGCAATTAGAATGAGGTTTAGCAATTAGAGTGAGTTCCCAGAGATAGTATCTCAAGCCACAGAAAGAAACAAGATCATTAAATAGGGCATAGTGTGGTTTTGGTTTGGGAAGGGGGACCTAAACCAGGCTTTTAGGAGACATCAATGGTGAGACAAGAAAGCATCTATAGGAGCCATTAGAAAGGTCTGGAGAAAACTCACTGCAAACCGAACTTTGAAAGTGAAAAAGTTCTGGGTAGAAATAAGGATCTAATGTGCTCAGGATAGGAGTTCATGGCAAGATTTAAGATATAAAACTAGCTTTGTAGCTCTTTGAAGACATGTACAAGTTAGCACGTAGTGAAATCCACAAGGGCCTCCTAAGTAGAGTTTAACTTACTTAACCTCCTTCTGTGGAGTTCCAAACTTATTCTTCTTGCACAGGACTTGACCATGATAAAGTCCCACCAAGGCCTTTGATTCTTTGGTCATTGCAAGCTCTCCAAATTTCTGAAATTTAAAGGAACAAGAAAAGGTAGAACTTCGCAGTCTCAGTGATGTGGATTCGTTCAGTTTGGTGTCTCTGTGGAGCAGAGGTAATGTGTGCAAGGCCACAGCTTCTCAGGGGTCTCACTGGTCCCTGAACTGCAGAATTCTGTCTCCTACTGATGTATCTTTTCTTTACTCTTCTCGTTTGTAGCACTTTCCGACTACTGCTTTGAAAAAGGTTTTGAATATAAATGAGCTCTCATTCTCTACATGAGGTTGTGGTAACCTTTTTCATGGAACTGGAGTATCAGAGTCAAAAGGACCTTCACAATCATCTCAACCAACCCTCTCATTTTAAAGACTGGGAAAAGGAGGCCCAGAAAAATTTAAGCAAGTGACCTTGCTCAAAAGCCACACTGCTTCAAAGTGGCAGAAATGGAACTTGAACCCAAGCAGTATGACTTCTAACTCTAGTTCTCTTTCCACTGTAGCAGGCTGCCCACATGGTACCTACCTCTTTAAAAAGTACCTTTACTACGGAGAACAAACAATTCTCAACTTAGTGGTGAGGAGCATGAGATTGGGTCTGAATCCTGGCTCTGCCATTTCCCAGTTGTGAAGCTTTCTTCATCCGTAACGTGGGAAAAACAATGCCTATTTTACAGTATCGTGGGGATTATATGAGAACACTAGTAAAATGACTAAGTCTCGATGTTAGCTAATATCACCATGAATATTACTGGAATTTACTGGTACAATTACATGGTTTCAAATAGTATTTTAAGGAAGAAATCCCTCCAGTAAAGTTGCTATCATGTTCTAATAAAATATGAAACAATGTTTTACAGAATCAATGCTTTACTAATCTTGATGCAGTAGGTTCTATATAATAAACCAGTGATTTTTCAAACTATGGGTAGAGATCCATCAGTGGTCATGAATTTAGCGAGTTGTGATAAGCAGAACAGACAGGAAATACCTAGTACAATGCACACAGTGAGGACAATTATTGATTCATGAAATATGCTTCAATTTTACCATACATATGTATATGTGACTTGGTTATGATGTAAAAGAATAAATCAGAAATGAACTGTAATAAGCAATGAGGTACAAGAAATGTTTTCTCTGGAATTTGTCATGAGCTCTTCAGATATCTTTTGTCCTGTTATCGAAGAGTAATCGAGTAAGTAATGATTGCTTAAAACTTAAAAACAACCCAAACCACTTAAATCTGACATATCACCAATTCAGAAAGTGAAAGGGGTGAAGCTGGTTCCTGTGTTCCTTTTCTTCTTTAAGTGGGTACAAAACATTTTCTTGTATTTGGTGTTCTTGTATGTAATCAAAATTGAAAGGGAACAACTTTACCTGAGATTCAGAGAGATAGCCAGCATCTTTCCCTTGCTCAATTCCAGTCTTCACCACCTAAAAAACATATAAGGTACTTGGTCATTGTTGGCTTGTTTAAGGATATTGGCGAGATGTACAATAATGCTAAATAAAACGGCTAGTGTTGTTAGTCTTTAAAGAGTAAAGTCTAGATGAATAGAGGTAGGGGATCATGCTTCATATTTTATGTACTTTCATGTCTTCCATTCAAAATATATCTCTTGACTGAGTCACTCTCCAATTCTGTGGTCTTTGATTATATACTCTCCTAATCTTAGACCTTCTAGATTGAAGAGTTCTGTTTTAAAGTCTATTTTTAGACAGAACTCTCTTCAATCAACACTGTGATCATTTCAACTGTCTTTGATTTTTTTCAGAACCTCACTATATCATATCTTTTTTATAATTATGGCACCGGGAAGGCACTGAGACAGTACTTTAGGTACTGACATTGACTTTGACTAAGGATACAATACAGCCATCAATTTTGTTTCAACTACCTCTTTATAAATGTCCAATATTTTACTGGGCATTTAGACTGATATGACATAGGTTCTTGGCTTATAACTGGTAGTTTTAAACTCATCAACTAATAAGTATGCCTGGCACTGATTATCCCCCAATACATCAATTTATGAGTCCTTAGAGCTTGCTATCTTCTTCCCTTATTTTTGGTACTTTAATAGCAGAATTAAGAACTTTCGTAGTAGCATACATGGTCCAGAATGGCAATAAAGAGTACTGTGCTATACAAAGGGAGGAAATATAAGAAATCTGAGCATATGGGGAAAAGACTCACGTCAATTATTTTCAGAGGTGCAGGATAAAGACCTTTGGTCTGCTTTTGTACTTTTTCTTCCACCTTTTTGTAAACTTGTTGCCTGACAAATGGAACATTCATGGCATACGATGTCAATTCTGTAAAGTAAAATCCTTTTAGATACTTATTGGCACTAAGCTTTCCTCGTTAGTTTGTTCTGTAAACTCAATAAAAATGCAGTAGTTCTAGCTATCTGAAAGAATTACTCTCTACTCTGATATACAAAATCTAGATTTCAACCTAAGCACGTCTTTGAATATAGTTTCATTAGTTGATAAATGCTGGGTACATGGGTATAGTATTCCAAATACTCTACTCTTGTATTAATGTCTAAAATTTTCCAAAATAAAAAGTTTTTAATAGTCTTAACTAACCAATGTAAGGTTCAGAACTTGACCTTAGAACATAGTTGTTGCACCTTTTAAGGTTGACTTTACACTTCAAGTAAATAATGCATTTATCTCTTCCTCATTTAAGATTTGTAGCAAATAAAATTAAACTCCCTGGAAATAAGCTTTGCCTTTGCTCTTTAATAACAAAACTCACTTTCCACCAATCCCTTGGCTCTCTTTGGAGAGATTTTCTTATCGGCTAGTCCTTTGGCAAAAGTAATTGCAACTTCTTCTAGGTATTCAATTGTCCGTTCCTCTGGAGGTTTTAATCCTGGTCCTGTAAAAACGAACGCAACAGACTGGAATGCAAATCAGGCTTAGATCAGTCCCAGGTAGGCAAAAACCTAGGCATGCCAAAACTAGGCATGTTCTGGTACCCACTTCTGGTACGGCTTTCCATGTCGGACCTGACTGGTTGATGGCATAGTCATGAACCATGTGCCCATAGCTAAGGAACCCGCAAATAATAAGGACTGACTGTATTCTGACTACAACAAACTAAACTGGAAATCAATAACAGAAATATATCTGAAATAACCCCTAAATATTTGGAAATTAATATTTTAATACTAAAATATTAAGTAACATACTTCTAAATTACACACAGATCAAAGAAGAGATGACAAAAGAAATCTGAAAATATTTTGACATTCATGGAAGTGAAAACATAATATTAAAATATTCGGATAAAGCAATGCTAAGAGGGAAATTTATGAATTTAAATGTTTATGTTAAAAAAGAAGAAAGGCCTAAAATCAATTGTCTAAGGTTCTACCTTAAGAAACAAGAAAAAGAATAAATAAAATGCAAAAGCAAGCAGAAAGAAAGAATGAAACAGCTGAAATCAATAAAACAGCAAACAAACAAACAAAACCGGAGAAAATCAATGAAACTAAAAGCTGGTTCTTAGAAAAGATCAATAAAGTGACTCATCAGGGCAAAAAGAGAGAAGACGCATTATCAATATCAGGCATGAAAGAGGAGACGTCATTACAGATTATAAAGATATTAAAAGAATAATAATGAAGTACTATAAATAACTTTATTGCAATATCAAGTTTAATGAAACAGATAAAATCTTTGAAAAACAAACAGCCACAGCTCACTCAAATGGTGAACTTAAATAGCCCTATGTTTATTGAGGAAATTGAATTCATAGGTAAAACCTTCCCAAGGAAGAAAACTCCAAGTCCATATGATTTCACCAATGAATTCTATTAAGTATTTAAGGAAGAAATAATACCAATTCTACACAAAATCTTCCAGAAAATAGAAGAGGAGGGAATATTTTCCAACTCATTTTATGAAACCAGCATTATCCTGATACCAATACCAGGCAAAAATATCACAAGAAAGGAAAATTATCCCTAAGACCATTATTTCTCATGACAAGACATAAAATTCCTTTACAAAATTTTAGCTGATCCAGCCAACGATACATCATGACCAAGTGGAGTTTATTCCAGGAATGCAGAGTTGGTTGAAATGGTCAAAAAATCAGGGTAATCAACATTAATGATAGACTAAAAAAGAAAAAGCCCACACAATCATCTCATTAGATGCAACTGACAAAATTCAACATCTATTCTCAGCAAACTATAAATAAAAGGAACATTATAATCTGATAAAGGGCATATATGAAAAAGCAACAACTAATACCATATACCTACAGCATCAGAGTGAACACTTTCCCCTAAGATTGGAACAAGTTAACAATATCTGCTTTTATCCACGTCTATACAGTATTGTACTAAAGATCTTAGCTACTGTAGTCAGTCAAGGAAAAGAAATAAATGCCAACCAGATGGGAAAGAAAGAAGACAAAATGCCTTTATTTGTAGTTAACATGATTATTTATGTAGAAAATCCTTAGCAATCTACAAAAAAGCTAGAATAAATTTAGCAAATTCACAGAATGCAAGGTCTATGTACAAAAATAAATTTTATTTATAAATATTAGTAATTAATGACAAATTAAAGTAAAAAAATATACTGGTCCAAAGTATGAAATACTTATTCGTAATAACAAAATGTGTATAAGATATGTTCAATAAAAAGTAAAAAATAGTGCTAAGAGAAATTAAAGATGACCTAAACAAACAGAGTTATACTCTGTTCAGGATGAAAAGACTCAATATTTTAAAGATATCAATTCTCCCCAAATTGATACATTGATTCAATGCATTCCAATCGAAATCCTAGCAGGTACTTTTATAGATATAGATGATTACAAAATTTATATGTAAATGCAAAGAAACTAGTATAGGCAAAATAATTTTGAAAGAAGAGAACTAAGTTGAAGAGGGTCATACTACCCGATTTCAAGCGTTACAACAAAAAAACAATCATTAAGACAGTGTGATACTGGCTTAAGTAAAGACACACAGATAATTGAAGAGAGGAAATCCAGATACAGACCCTATATATTTGGTCAACTGATTATTGACCAAGGTGTTCAAAGGGGAAAGAGGACTTGTGCCAGGACATTTGGATATTCCTATGCAAAAATGAAAACAAAAACAAAAACAAATGACTCGATCTTTACCTTACACCATATACAAAAGTTAACTTGAAAAGGATCACAGACCAAAATGTAAAAGCTAAACTACAAAATTTCCAGAAGAAAATATATGAGAAAATCTTTGAGATCTTGTGAGGAAAAGATTTCTTAGCTACACTACCAACAGTATGATCCATAAAAAAAGACCTTGGACATCATCAAAATTAAGAATTTCTGCTCTTAGATAATGAAAAGACAAGCCATGGACAGGGAGAAAATATCTGAAAATCACAAATCTCATAAAAGACTTGTATCCTGATATATAAAGAACTCTGAAACACAATAATAAAAACAATTCAAACGAAATGGGTAAAACGTTTGAACAGGCGCTTCACCAGAAGATATACAGAAGGCAAATAAACACATAAAAGAAACTCAGTATCTTACAAATTAAATCACAATGAGATAGCACTACACTCCTATTAGAATGTCTAAAATTAAAAAGACTGACCATGAAAACTGGTTGGTAACTAGAACTTTCATATAATGCTGGTAGGAAAGCAAAATGGTATTATCACTTTGGGAAAAGTTTGACAGTTTCTTAAAAGCTAAACATACATCTACCATATGGTCCAGGCAAACTGCTCTTTGGTATTTGTCCAACAGAAATGAAACACATGTCTACATAAAGACCTGCGGATGAATGTTCGTAGCCGCTTTATTCGAAACAGCCTCAAATTGGAAACAATTCAATTGTCCATTATTGGGTGGATAAACAAATTATAGTATATCTATACAGTGGACTAACACTCAGCAATAAGAAGGAACAAACTGCTGACATATACAACAACACGGATAAATCTCAGAAGCATTATGCCAAATGAAAGAAGACACGAAAAAACTACATACTAGAAATATCCTATTGTATGACTGTGGTTGTGTTTACACAGCTATATACATTTGTAAAAATCCAAATTGTATATTAAAAAGTGACAAATTTATTATTATGTAAATAACATCTTCATAATGCTGATTTTTAAGAAATGAAAGAGGGTGATGACCACACAATCTGGATAGTGATTTCCTTGGGTGAAGGGGAACAGAGAAATTGTACACAGAAGTAACACATCAGCATACAACTACTGTTAATATTCTCAGGTTAGTTATTTCACATGTGTTTATTATATTACTAAAACAGCAAAAATGAAGGTGGGTTATCATGGATAATGATACAGGTAATTTATGAACCAAAAATAATGACTTAATTCTGTATGCCTGTGTCCAAATTATAAAATAAAAAAGAAATTGGGGTGATGTTGAAATGATTGAGTTATTATAATTTTTAGAAAACTTCACTCTTCAGAATGTTGACTCTTAAGAGTTTGAGTTTTACTCTAACCAATATTCAAGATATTAACTCTTTAAGAAAGTAAATAATAAGACCCAACTGTGAGGCATGCTAACACTTACCCAGGGGTTCTACCAATTGGTCAACCAATCCCATTTTCTTTGCTCTGTCTGCACGAATACTTCTACCAGTCAGCATCATGTCAAAAGCAGAAGGCACACCCACCTAACAGGCAAGCAAGGATCGAATGTCAGAGTCACAATTATAGTCAACGAATCATTCGACTGAGCAAAATAAGTACTAAAGTGAGAAAAGGCAAACCAAAATTGTTTTGCTATTTACTGATCAGTTATATTTTACATACTGATACACATTCAGTAACTTTTGGGATTAGGAATCTTCAGCTGAAGCAAAATTGTCTTTATATCTCTTCTTTTAGCTCAGTATGGAATTCATAAGGTAGAGAAATTATTTCATGTTTCCTAAAATTGTGCATTTATGTTATTCTGAGTTTCTTTTCTATCATTTATAAAATATTTAAAATTCCTATACTGGAACTAGTGGAGACTCTAAGAAACCTTATAGTTTTGACAATGTCTTTAGACAGAATTTTAGGCTTAATAAAAATAGAACTCAGCTAAGGGATTCTTATGTAGGTACTAGAAGAATGGCTCCTAACAATATTCAAATACAAAGTATAACAAAATAAAAGAAAAGAAATTCATCAATATTTTCTACACACATATAGGCTTATTCATTCTTTCAATAAATCCTGTTGACAATTCCTATGAAGGAATGTATACTATTTATTATAAGGAAACTAACACTATAAACCTTCCTATTTTTGTGCCCAGCTCATATCAACTTTCCTCCACGAGTATTTCTACTGAGCCTTGTTTTCACTGAGGAATCTATAGTGCCAGAAGCTGTGAGTTGAGCGGGCCCTCAAGTTTGATATTAAGATTGCTCTGTAGCCTCTAGGTCCTTCCTGTCCTTCCTCTCTCCTTAAGAATTCAGGGGCCTGATGGGCCTCTTCTGGTTCTATAGAATACAACAATGAGATCACCTAAATCAAGGAAAAGGTCTGCCTTTTACATTTATCATGAAATATGACTTTTGGATTTGAAAATCTGCTAAGATGGCACCGCACAGAGAAGGAACAGATTAAACCATAAGCTTCAGAGAGGTAAAACATGTACGTTATTTTCTTTATCCTTCTTCAGGGGCTAACAAAGGACCTTGATCAGTAATTTTGATCAAGGAATTAAAACAATAAAAATTGAACTGAAAAAAACAAATAACAGGAATAAAAATGTTACTGATCCTATATACCCATATTTTATTTGGTTTCTACAATGAATACCCATATTATGCCTTTTGCACAAGAGGAAATAGATCTAAAGGGCTAAAGGGGCATATAGGTACTGAGGTTCTAAGGTTCACAAAGAGGTCTTACACTCACCATTTTGGGCAGCCTTTGTGTGCCTCCTGCTCCTGGTAAGAACCCCAGTAAGACTTCAGGGGTACCTAATACTGTTTTTTTATCTTTTGTTGCTATTCTGTATTGGCATGAAATGGCAAGCTTCAAACAAATGAAAGAAAATTAGAATGTTAGCAAATGTAACTTTATAACATCTTAGGATCTGTGAGAGTCTAAAGATTAATTAAAAAGAAATCGGATAACCCATATTTCCTTAGGCTGCCATTTAAGGCTTTCTACAATTTACCTTTCCAGCCTTATTTTCACACTTTTCCCCTAATTTATTGACCTTTTTTTAGGTTGCAGATCTCTTAAAAAAAAAGTCTGCTGAAAGCTATGGAAGCTCTCAATAGAAAAATGCACACATGATTATATATGCACCCCAAGTTAAGAAGCTCTGTACTCTATAGAAACTCTCCTTTTCAATTAAGCAGGCCTACTTATAATGTACTAATAGGCTCTGCTCATCCCTGTCTTGGCTCACAGCTCGCCTACGTGGAATGCTTTTTTCTCCACTATTCTGATTAATCGAATTGTGCCAATTTTTTAGGCCTTGGCACAGGTTTCCTTAATTAATATGCATGAAAGTGTCTAGCATAGAGCACAGCATGTAATAAATGAGCAATACATGTTATTTTCTTTTCCCCTTTTTTCCTACATGCTCCAGTCTAGTAAGCATCTCTCCTCTCGAATCTTGTATCATTTACCATCTTTACTACTCACAAAGCACTTAAGTATATGTTAGTACATATAACATATAATGTTATATATTATATTATGCTTTGTGTCTCAACTAGACTTAAACAGCTCAAGAGCATGGATCGTGCTTCTGAATCTTTGCCCTGCAAACTTGAATCAGGTTTTTAGAACTGAAAGAGACCTAAGAGATCTAGTTCAAATCTTCTCAATTTATAAATGAAAACATCACACTTTGGTTCACATGCTCTGTGCCAGGAGAATAAGGACTAAGACCTATTCAGAAGTTTGATAACTAAAAAGAGAATTTTTCTTAGGCAAAATAGTAGCCTACAAATTTATAGCTGGTGAAGCCCACCAATGAGCTAAATAGTGACTTTGGAATAAATCTCTACCTCAAGTCCTCCTCCTAAGCAGGATCCATTGATGGCAGCCACAATAGGCTTTGGAGACTTCTCAAGTTTCTCAAACATTCTCTGTGCTTCCTGTGAGATCTCAGTTACCTCTTGAGAGGACTTGCAAGTGGCTATCATGCTGCAGTAAACATGGAAGTGGAGAAGAGAAAAAAATAAAAGATGAAATTATAGCCTACTTTGTTAAATACCTCAACTACTACATCCTCATCCTATCATAGACCAGTATGTGGTAGTAAATCTTCAAAAACTCGGAAGTTGAAAAATGGTTCTGCCTCAGAGAGCATTAATATCACTGACATCAGCCCTTTATAAAGACTATTAAGTTTCTGGATCCAGACACCATGAAACAAAACATGTTATATAATTTATTTTTACTTCTAGAACAAATCATTAGATCATAAAGATCTGTACATGAGAAAATCATCTTCCGGTAAATATTTTCACTATCACATTAAAGATTTTTCCT
The DNA here is from genome assembly GCF_000325575.1 of Pteropus alecto. NCBI lineage: Eukaryota > Metazoa > Chordata > Mammalia > Chiroptera > Pteropodidae > Pteropus > Pteropus alecto. The sequence goes on from NW_006434835.1 coordinate 15,580,409, forward strand.
ATGAGGTAGCTTTCAGATTAAACAGCAATCAAAATGGCAGAAGAAAAAGCTTTCAATACAACGGCATAGATGGACCTAGAGGGTTTTAGGCTAAGTGAAATACAACAGACAGAGAAAGACAAATACTAAATGATCTCACTTATATGTGAAGTCTAAAGAACAAAATAAATGAACGAATAAAATGGAAACAGATTCCTAGATACAGAGAACAAACTGATGGTTGCCAGATGGGAGGGGGGTTGGAGGGCTGGGTGAAAAAGGTGAACAGATTAAAAAATACAAATTGGTAGTTACAAAACAGTCATGGGGAGCAAAGGGAGTATAGTCAATAATATATAATAATTATGTATAGTGGCAGGTGGATACTAGACTAAATAGGGGGATCACTTCGTAAGTTATAGAAATGTCTAACTATTATGCTGTACACCTGAAGCTAATATAACATAATACTGAATGTCAACTGTAATTGGGGGGAAAAAAAAAAAGCTTCCAAGTTGTGATCTAAAACCTTAAATAGATGCCCTAATAGTTAAAAAAGCTCTGTTATAATAATGTTATAATCAATGTTCTTTAAGTTGTTTGTTTCATTTGCTACTTACTCTGTTTCTGATCACATTTAAGCTGTGAATCTTGTACTTCTGACCAAAGACAACTAGTCTTCTGTCATTTCATATGCTGGAAATTGCTTATCCAGCCTCATGGAAGCTGCAAGTATTTTCCTATGGATTTAGGTACCTACTGACAGGTATACCAGTGTCTCAACTAGGCTCAAATAACTGAACCAGAAGATAAAACATTCGATATAATTTTGTTTTTTCTAAAAATAAACATTATACAGAATATTTAAAAATTTCTAGAGACTGGATTAAACATGGCGGCGTGAGAGACATTCCCAGATCTCTCTCCTTGAAACAACAATAAGCTGAATACCTAAGACTCAACAAAAACCACCCAAACTGCACACCAGCACATCTGAGCATGGGATCTGCGCATAAGAGCTACCACAGGTCAGAACCCTGGGTGTCAGGCGGTGGACTGGGAGAAACAAAGAAGCTGCCTCTCGCAGCAGCCGGAGCTCCCTGCAGGAGGAAGGAGAGGGGAAAAGGAGCGGCGAGTTCCCTGAATAGCCCTGCCTGGGACTGCTGTGAGCTCTACGCGGCCAGTGGCAGTGCCCAATCATCAGAGGGTAAAAGGCAGAGAAATGGGGATGGCAGAAAAGCGGGGTGGAAGAGAAACAACAGCTGATTTTTACCAGCCACAGCTCCAACTCCCAACCCAGAGGGCCCCTCCTCCCATACCCATGGAGATGGAACGCTGCAGAACCCCAGGGGAATATGAGCAAACGCTACCGAAACTGTCACTAACACTGACAGGACCTAAGATTGAAGATAGCGAGCATGATTAAACATCTATAAGGAAAAAAAGACATTATTAATACTTTATATAAAGCACAGATTCAAGAGGCTTAGACGCCACCTACTAGAAACCAAAAGAAAAACACCTTAATTTGCAACAGGCTAGAGACCATTATATAATAAATCTTTCTGGAATAAAAAAAAAAAAAAGGCAGAACACACTTCCATTAATGTCTAGGTGGAGAATTAGTCCATTAAACACCATGAACAACCAAGGTGACAAAGTAGCTCAGAAAGAGAAAAATCTCCAGAAAATAAGCTTACAGACATAGAAATATGCAACTTAAATGACAGAATTCAGAATGGTACTTCTGAAAAAACTCAGTGACATTCGAAACAAATCATATCAACAATTTCAAGAACTGAGAAAACAACTAGATGAACAGAATGAGTTCTTTAGCAAGGAGACTGAAATCCTCAAAAAGAACCGAATAGACCTTCTGGAGATAAAGAGCACACTGCAAGAGTTGAAAAATGAAATAACAAGCTTGGGAGATAGAGTCGACCAAATAGAGGAAAGGATCAGTGATATCGAAGACAGAAATCTAGAAATAAATCAGAAAGAAGAAGAGAGAAACCGAAGAATGAAAAATAATGAAAGAGAAATACAAGAACTAGCTGATAGCACCAGGAGAGGAAACATAAGAACAATGGGAATTCTCGGAGACAAAAAGGAGCAGGGATTAGAAGGCATTTTCAGACAAAAGTTGACAAGAATTTCCCACATCTAAAGAATGAGATGGAGCTTGGAATTTAAGAAGTCAATAGAACACTCAATTATCTCAACCCAAAAAGGCCTTCACCTAGACACATCATATTAAAATGATCAAAAATCAACGACAAAGAGAGAATTCTCAGGGCAGCCAGGGAAAAGAAGACAGTAACTTATAAAGGAAAACCCATTAGATTATCACCGGACTTTTCAACACAAACCTTATAAGCCAGAAAGGAGTAGAATCAAATATTCAAACTATTAAATGAAAGGAACTACCAGCCAAGAATAATGTTCCCAGTTAAGCTCTCCTTTAGATATAAAGATCTTTCCAGACATACAAAAATTGAGGGAATTCTCCACTTCGAGGCCTGCACTACAGGAAATTCTGAAAGAGGTCAGCTCACTTAAAACAAAATGACAAAAAAAAAAAAAGCACAATTAGGAGTAAGGTGACTAGCAGGCTGGAAAAAGCAGAAGAGAGCAACTCCTACAATGAACAGGGCATTATAAGCTTAAAATAAGAAGACATTTGCTATAGCAAGAAAGTAATGAACATTCAGCATATGTAGGGACAAATGGAGACAATGACTGAAAAGGGGAGGATTCAAAGATCCAAATTCACCAAGGGGAATGGAGATAAGGTAGGACTGTATATATACAACTACCCTTTTCATACTTGTAATGATAACCACAGGCCAAAGATTTAGAACCGAAGTATCCAACATAAAACAAGGAGGACTAGAGGGAAACCCACAAAAACTAACCAAAATAAAGAAAACAGAAACACAAGGACAAGGAAGCAATAGAAACATCGAGCTACCAGAAAGCAAAAGATAAAATGGCTATAAGACCTCATATTTCAATAATCACTCTAAATGTTAATGGACTGAACTTAACAATAAAAAGGCACAGAGTTGCAGATTGGATCAAAAAACAAAACCCAACCATATGCTGCCTACAAGAGACACATCTCAGTTCCAAAGACAAATATAGACTCAAAGTGAGGTGGCTCCATAGTATAGTGGTTAGCATGTCTGCTTTACACGCAGAAGGTCTTGGGTTCATGCCCTAGGTAGAGTCATGGACCATATCCCAGGTGCACCAAGCCCCAGGTGCACCCCCAGGTGCGCCAGGCCGCTCTAGTGTGCCAGGGGTGCCAGGGCCTAGGTGCACACTGTGAGCTGGTGGGAGGAGACACCCTGCCTTCAAAGATCCAGTTCTTAAGGGGAAATGGCAACATACATAGTTCAGGGGTAGAAGTGGGGATGGGAGGAGGGGGAATGAAAGAGGGAGGAAAAAATATATAGACTCAAAGTGAAAGGGTGGAAAATGATATTTCCAGCAAATGGCATTCAGAGAAAAGTGGGAGTAGCAGTACTAATATTGGAGGAAATAGACTTCACAATCAAAAAGGTAAAGAAAGATACTGAGGGACAGACACTTCTTAATGATAAAGGAAATCATGCACCAAGAAGATATGACACTTATTAATATCTATGCTCCCAATCAGGGAACTCCGAAATATATAAAGCAAAACTAACAGAACTAAAGGGAGAAACAGACCAAAACACTATCATAGTAGGGGACCTAAATACCCCACTGTCAGATATGGACAGATCATCCAAACAGAATATCAATAAGGAAATAACATCCTTAAATGATACATCAGATCAGCTGGACATAATTGGCATTTACAGAGCCTCCCATCCCAAAACAGCTGATTATACATTCTTCTCTAGTGCACATGGAACATTCCCAAGAATTGACCACATACTAGGACACAGAGATAGCCTCAACAAATATAAGAG
>NW_006434835.1:15585991-15590792 GCF_000325575.1 Pteropus alecto
CTTAAAGAGGATTTTATGAATTTGACCTCAAAGGCAAGGGAAGTAAAAGCAAAAATAAATGAATGGGACCACATCAAACTAAAAAGCTTCTGCTCAGCAAAAGAAACCGTCAACAAGGTAAAGAGACAACCATACAAATAGGAAAATATATTTGCAAGCAATACCTCCGATAAGGGCCTAATATCCAAAATATACAAAGAACTCATACAAAGACTCGATAACAACAAAAAAACAAACAATCCAATCAAAAAATGGGTAGAAGACCTGAACAGACACTTCTCCCTAGAGTACCTACAAATAGCCAACAAATACATGAAAAGATGCTCAACATCGTTAGCTATTAGGGAAATGCAAATCAAAACCACAATGAGATACCATCTCACACCTGTTAGAATGGCTATAATCAACAGGACAAGTAATAACAAATACTGGAGAGGATGTGAAGAATAGGAACCCTCATACACTGCTGGTGGGACTGCAAATTGGTACGGTCACTATGGAAAGTGGTATGGAGGTTCCTCAAAAAACTAAGAATTGACCTACCATATAATCCGGTAATCCCTTTTCTGGGTATTTACCCCAAAGACTTGAAAACCCATATCCGAAAAGATATTTGCACACCAATGTTCACAGCAGCATTATTCACAGTGGCCAGGACATAGAAGCAACCAAAGTGTCCTACGATAGATGATTGGCTAAAGAAGCTGTGGTACATATATACAATGGAATATTATTCAGCCATAAGAAGAGATGAAATACTGCCATTTGCAACAACATGGATGGACCTTGAAATAATCATACTAAGTGAAATAAGCCAAACAGAAATGGCTGAAAATCACATGATATCGCACATGTGGGATATAAACCTAAAAGCAACAAATGAACAGGACAAACAAACAGAGACACATGGACATGGACAATGGACTAGTGGTTACCAGAAGGGAGGAAGGAAGGGGGAGGGGGAAAATTAAAAAAATACTAAAAAAAATAAAATTATGTATATATAGTATGAAAAAAAAACCCCTGATATTTAAAAAAAATAAAAAAAATAATTCCTACTTACGTAATAGAAAAGGTACACAATGTGAAAAAAGTTTTAAAATATACAAACATCTAAGGTACAAATTATTAAGTCTATAATATTGGCTATCATTGCCCAAAGAATGAATAATAATAAATACCCATATTTTGACAGAATTAATAACTGTTAAGATTTTAACCCATTAAATTAACACTAAGATATCACTTCTCCTCCTTCCATATGCTTTAATGCAGTGGTCCCCAACCTTTTTGGCACCAGGGACCAGTGCTCCTATGAGAATCTAATGCCTGATGATCTGAGGTGGAGCTGAGGTGGTGATGCTAGTGCTAGGAGTGGCTGCAAACACGGATGAAGCTTCACTTCCTTGCTGGCTGCTCACCTCCTGTGTGGCCTGCCTGGTTCCTACCAGGCTACACACCAGTCCCAGTTGGTCTGTGGCCTGGGGGTTGGGGATTCCTGCTTTAAAGAATTATAAACGAGTTTTATATGTATACATTCTATCATTTTAAAAAAGAAAATTTATTAGCTGCATCAGTAAAGTTCTCTTTGACAGCCTCTTCAAGTCCTACTAGCCACTTCATTTATCTTCAACCATTTTCATGTGTGTAGTATATTCTTCCAGACCAACTACATGCTGTATTAATAAATAATATAAAGAGTATTTCATGTATGGTTTAAAAAGCTTTATATAAAAACATTCTGTAACTTGCTTTTTAACTTTACATTATGTTTTTGAGCTCCAACATTATGTTGTAATCTAGTAATTCCTTTTAACTGTTTTGTAGTATTTTATTATGTGAAACTGTGACTGTTCCACATTTTACTTATCCATTCCCTAATGACTGACATTTAGCTGGTTTTAAATTATTCATTCTTTTAAACCACACAGGAATGAACATCCTTGTACATGGGTCCTTAAACACAAAGAGTAGGATTTCTCTAGCATGTACCTAGAGGAGGCATCACTGGATTTTATGATGTATTTTCAGTTTTACTAAATGCTGCCAAATTGCTCTCCAAAGTGGCTGTACCAATTGGCATACCTACTAGTAATATATTAAGTATCATTTCCCCAAGTCCTTGTTAACATATTTTTAAACTTTTAAATGGCATCTCATTGTTAGTTCAATTTTATAGTATTTTTTATTCTTCTCAATAAGAATTTGAACTGCTTTCAACTTCTTTAAAGAAAGGTTATATTTAGTTTTACAAGGCTCATGCAAAAAACTTTTTTTTCTTTTTATCAACTTTATTAAAACTTACTTGATATCAGCACCAGCAACAAAGCAGCCTGGCTTTAAGGAGATAAGGACAGCACTTCTGATTTGATCGCTAGCCCAGATTTCATTCATTACTTCTGTGAATTCTGACTGCAGTTCTTTATTCAGTGTATTTACCTGCCAAAGGGAAATACATATAAATCTAAAGGTTTCAATTTGAAGTATCAGATATGCAAATTACCATCAGATGCTATTTGACTGTAGGAAATATGTTTATCATAAGAGGTATACTGCTAAAAGCAAGAAAGAGAGGTGGGGAAAAAATCGAATACCCAGTGCTTTCTATTTAGGCAGCTTTGGCTAACTATAAGTATCCTTCCTTTTGAAAATAAGTCTACTCAGAGGAGGAACTTGGGGTCATATTCCTAAGAGTCTGAATCATATGCAGGCTATAAACAAGTCTATAAACATTTGCTGGCATTGAAAAAATTTGTATGATTTTTAAGGAAAAAGAAGAATCAAAATTAGACTTATGGTATGATCTTAATTTCATAAATACTGTTTGTTGAAACTGCATTAAATGTTAAAAGTGGTTATCCTTTGGTTTGGAGTATAAATGGTTGTTATTTTTTTCTTTAAAGTTTTAAAATTTCCTACCATAAGCATGTGTTACTTTTGTGATCAGGAAAAATGTTCAACTTAGAAAATTCTGAAAAAAATATCTTAAGTTTGAATCATTGGTTAGTGGGTGCCATGGTTTACTCTAGAGAGGGGGACTGTCTCTTATTTTCCTTAATTTATGATAGTTGTTACTTGCTTCTAGGTCCTACTAGATCTCCGATAACAAGACTTCTGAAACACAAAACCTTTACAACAATTTTAGATAGGAGAAAAGCATGAGCCTCTGCAATAAAGCTCTTCTTGGCAAAAGATTGGATTAATATTGCATATATGGTCTCTTTGCTGCATCTACTGAGAGGATGAAGACCATTCTCAGCAATCAGAGTGTCAACGTTCCAGAAAATGTGGATATCACTGTGAAGGGATGCTCAGTTATTGTGAAGGGCCCCAGAGGCATCCTGCGGCGGGACTTCAATCACATCAATGTAGAACTCAGTCTCCTTGGAAGCAAAAAGAAGAGGCTCTGGGTTTACAAATGGTGGGAAAATAGAAAGGAACTGGCTACTGTTCGCACTATCTGTAGTCATGTACAGAACATGATCAAGGGTGTTACATTGGGCTTTTGTTACAAGATGAGGTCTGTGTATGCTCACTTCCCCATCAACGTCGTTATTCAGGAGAATGGTTCTTATTGAAATTAGAAATTTCTTGGGTGAGAAATACATCCGCAGGGTTCGGATGAAGTCAGGTGTTGCTTATTCAGTATCTCAAGCCCAGGAAGATGAGTTAATTCTTGAAGGAAATGACATTGAACTTTTATCAAATTCAGCTGCTTTGATTCAACAAGCCACAACAGCGAAAAACAAGGATATCAGAAAATTTTTGGATGGTATTTATGTTTCTGAAAAAGGAACAGTTCAGTAGGCTGATGAATAAGGTCAAAGTTGTCCAGCTATAGAAATGCCAAGATGTCAGATGATCTCTCAGACTTACCTGTGATATTTTAAAGATGCAAAAAAAATTGTGTATTGAAAAAAACCACAAAACTGCACGTTTGCTGTAGTTACCAAAAACAAATGAAGCTCCACTTTGAACAGAAGATGATCTCCATATATGTGAACTGCATCCAGTCAGGTCCCTCACGAAGCTGAACAATCACATTTAAGCCGGCTAACTTATGAATAAAGACTTGTGTTGGGCAGGCAATGAAGAAACCAGATTCAAAAACCTCACAAGTAGGTCAGTTTTGATTCTTATAAACAAAGCTTGTACAAATAAGTCACTAATAAGTGAATGTAGTTACTAACAATAACCTGCAGCAATTAAAGTAGGTACCTTTGAATTCGGTGAGTTAATTTGAATAACTGCCACATCTCCTTTGACTCTATAGTTAACATGGGTCCTGGCTAAAAAGAGAAGGAAAATTTATTTGTAAACATGTTTACTGCTAAATAAATCTAAATAGCATTATAAGCATGTCGACAAGAAATTAAACTTACTCAGCAAAGCAGAGGATGCTGTAAAGTTGCGACAAATATAACCTAAAGAAAAAAAGTATTTCAAAATTAATTATTTTACAAAACAATTCCTATAGTACCTGTTATATATGACAAAGCTGGAATTTATAACAACAACGAAAAACAAAATTAAAACAATGTGTTCCAAGCCATTATTGTGACCACTAACATATATTTTTTTTGTTTCAATTATCAGGTCATATGATTAATTGGATACTAAATGTGGCAGATAGAAGAATGTCCCCTCAAAGATGTTCACATCCTCAGCAACTGTGAATATGTTACGTTATACGGCAAAGGGGAATTAAGGTTGCAAATGGAATTAAGGTTACTAGTTCGCTGTCCTTAATATAGGGAGATTTCCTAGGTTATCCAGTTGGGCCCAATGTAATCACAAAGGG
>NW_006434835.1:15590827-15663538 GCF_000325575.1 Pteropus alecto
GAGAAGGACTTGGTCCCATTTTGCTGACTTTGAAGAAGTCAAGAAACGCAGGCAGGCTCTAGAAGCTAGAAAAGCCAAGAAAATGGAGTCTTCCTTAGAGTTTCCAGAATGAACACAGCCCTGCCAACACCTTTGATTTTAGCCCAGTGAGACTCATTTCTGATATCCACAACTGTAAGAGAATAAATTTGTATTGTTTCAGACACTAAATTTGTGGAGATTTGTTACGGCAGACATAGGAAACGTATATACTAAGAAGAAGTAATCTACAAAGCAATTCATGTCAGTTCATATGTATTCCAAATATATCTCAACTCTGTTCTCCAATCATATCCTCTTACATTTTTTATGGCGAGATGGAGTTTCCAGTATTATTAAAAGCAAAATCAAGGGGCACTAGTGACTATTATAAATAAAACTGTCACACTTAGCTATTTTAATCATTTCTAACTGAAAAAGACTATACTGCACTCCACCAAGAATACGCCTACTCTGGGGATAACAGAGACCAGCTATTCTCCTTCCTCTTTCCCAACCACTTCACTACTTGAGGCTCTCCAGCATAATGACCTTTTTCAGCACAAGCCATCATAAGTCCCAACAGAGTGTCTTTCAATCTGAACTCTGGATAGAAGGTAAGGAACATTGAGGAATTCTAGGCAAAAATTCCAGGTTTGTTCTGGCCATTACCATACCTCCTTTTTAGCATTAAAGACTCACCTTTGTCCTGCTCTCATCCAAACATCATGCTCTAGATAGTAACCAAGCTGCTCTGGAGACTAGCACAGGGTCAGCATCCCTTAAGTACAACTTCCAATCTTTTTAAAAAATACTCTCCTCTACCTTCCCTTTATTCATGATTCACCTCAAACTATATCGCCTATGCACCTCTTTAACTCCTTACTTCTCTCTACACGCATCTTCCAAATCTTGTCCAATTATCTTATGAAAAGGTTTTCTTTCTTTGGTTCTAACAATCCCTTCATACTTGACAACTGTAATAGCTGTCACGAAACACATGAAACACTTGTACCAGAAAAAGGCATAAGTTTTAAAGTAATATTAAATATAACAAAGAACTAGCACTTAAATAATATCCAGTGGTTCCTTCATGTATCTCCTCTAACTATACTAGCTTTACCCAAATATTCCTTAGTTCTTATTACTAGTATTAAACTTTTTTATTTCTAATTTTCATCAAAATATACTACATTTGGGCTACATTAGTGGCTATACGGTTTTGGAATCCACGAACATAACTTAGGAGAGTGTGCAGTGCCTGCCTAATCTAGGAGTGCTATTATTTAAATTTTTAAAAAGTTAAAACCACTAGCCACCTCTCAGCGACTAAATTTTGTGACAACCTGTTTTTCTCTGTGCTTACTCTCATTCTCTATATCCCAGCTTCAACTGATCTAGGCATGTCAAACTTTGCCTTAGCATGCAATGATAATCAAGGTCAATGAACAATAAAATCAAACCATTTTGGTCATTTTATGTCATGGTGGTATTCTAAATGCAATTTTAAACATCGACTCTACCAAAAGTATTTTCTACGTGATTAAGAAACAAACCTTAGAAATATATCCACTTTCCAAGTTAGGATTGTCTATAATTGACAAGAAGGCAGGACCCTTCTGGAGTGGGGAACTATTACACGTGAGACTATTCAACATATCCAGTTGGACTGGGATTCCTATAGCTGTACTGAAAAGTGATTCACTCCAGAACTATGTTGGGCATTAGAATCAGCTGGGGTCTACAGCCATGCCATCCTAAACAAGCCTGATCCCGTCTTATCTCGGAAGTTAAGCAGGGTTGGGCCTGGTTAGTACTTGGATGGGAGACCACCTAGGAAGACCACCAGGTGCTGTAGGTGTAAAAAATAAAAAGTAAATAAAAATAAGGGATTGTAAACTGACAAGGTCCTTGCAATCTGTGAGATCAACCAAGGGTTGCCTTGCCTAAAAAAAAAAAAAGAATCAGCTGGGGAGACTCAAATATACCCACAAATTCCTGGGTGACAGACAACCTAGAACCACAGAATTAGAATTGAAGGGGGCTGAGTCTCGGAACCTGTATTTTTTAAAAATATAACTGAAGTGGACTGCAAACAAATGGGCATGTGGGAACCACTGATTTGGAGAACCCACTGATGGTGTAGTGGATTAGAAGAGGATTATTGGTAGTAGCCAAGGCTCCTGCTTCCTCCATCTTTCTCTTTATCCTGCAGTTCTTTAAGAATGGGGAAGAGAAGGCACAGAAAATAGCAACTTTATATTGGTCTGAAAGGCAAAGCAACATACTAAAAAAATCTGTATAGATGGCACTAGAACCACAGTGGGGTGATCTCCGGTTCCATCTTCATTTTTCCTTTAAATAATCCAAGTCAGCAACCTTAATGCAAAGACAAATGACCTGAAAATCATAAGACTGTTCAACTATCAGGTTTGTCATTTACTAGCTGTATGACTATGAACAAGTCTCTCAGTGCATTTCAGTGTTCTTAAGAAGACAGAAATAAAAGGGATGTAATGATTATAAAAGTTCCTGTAAGTCGAAGTGCTATACCAAAGTAAATTTAGAAGTCAGCCATCTCCTCAATCCCTGCACTTCTACTTCATTAATGATATTCTTCTCTTCTTTGCTTTTCTAGCATTTGAAATTTGTATCATCTGTATTTATCTCTTCCTTCTTTATATTTGTGTCATGGCTCTAATCCTTTCCACAAAGCCCTATCTTGAGATTCCATCTACAACCACCTTTCCCTTCCCTGCCAGAATTTTCGTTTTTATTATTTACTGTTTTGTTCTCTAATTGCTGCATCTATAGCAGGTATTTCCCCAATATCTCTGTAATCTCTTCCACTATCATCTCATTCATTCAACAATAAAAAAATTTATTGTGGCCTACCATGAGCCACACACTCTAGGCACTCGAAAAAAGAACAAAAAGCTCTCTTCGTGGAGCTTACACTCTATGGCAGCAGGCAATGTGGTATCTGGGAAGAATTAGTTTCTACTCAGCAGAGATAAATGAGAGGTGAAACTAATCCTGGCATAATGAGGAGTTTGCCTATAAAGTAGAAGAAATTCCAGTGGGAGGAGAACAAGGGAACAGGCAATTCTAGCTAAAACAGGGTAAAGTGGATTAGACTGGGGAATGGACTGATTGGGAATGTGGGGTAGGAGGGATGGTGTGGGAAGACAAAAAAATAATAATAATAAATATGTAAATAAGTATGTTAAAAGATAAGTGCCTAAACAAACAAAAAAATAGAGCATGTGAGGGGGGCTTGGGCCTGGGTTGCAATTTTAAAGACCAAATACTTGAGAAAACAGGTTAGTGCTCATCAGTTTACAGATTAAGCCTTTTAAATCCCTACTCACTGACCTACCTTTGCTGCATACACATCCACATGCACATACACAAAATCTCCTCTAAATCAACTGAGACAAAAAACAAAGAAAAATCAGTATGTGTACAAACACATCTGGAAAACAACTGCAAAACACAGTTGTTTTCCAGATGTGTTTGTACACATACTAAATCAAGTTGGAGTACAAGGTAGTTTTGCTTTTGGAATCTAGCCTTAGCTACTATCTAATCAGCAGGGCTTACATTGGAGCAGCTGGGTGAACTTTAGCCTAAATACTGTGCCAGCAAAAAAGAAACCTTTGTCCCACTTCTTAATCATTTTATAATTTAACTCAAGAAGATACATACAAGACCTAAGACTACATCAGTGGAGAGAGCTGGATTATGCTGACACAAATTTCAAATATGAAAATGTTACTTTGGTTGTAACAATCAACAGTTTTCTCAATATTCAAAGGGATAGGATCAAGGAAGGGACAGGATAACAAAAGTGAAAATAAAATTTAAATATACATCATCCTCTAAAGTATTTGTCTCTAATTAAGTTCCTGTGAAATTATTTTACCAGTTACATAATTAGAAATTTAGATTTAGGGCAGAAGTAGAAATTAAACAAGATATTTTGGTCAAGATGTGATTTTCATTTGACAGCAATATTCAGCATTTAGCACTCATAGAGGAAGAATGGGTTAAAACTTCAAGAATCACACATTAACTCCACGATAATTTAATCATCTGCCAATAAATGTCATAATCTCATTAAATGATTGGCAATGCCTTGGCACAGACTTTCAAGGTGGAGGACCAAACTGTTGAGTCTAAATGGCAATCCAGGTGTGCACATAAGTTTAAATTCACTTTCTAGACATCTTTTCAATATTTATAAATTGCTATTAAAAGAGGCAATAACTATAACGAACTATATTTTCTTATTGGTGAAAACATAATGCAAGGTATATGTCTCAATCATTCATTTTACAGTTGAGGAAAAGAAAACCCAGTTAGATTACGGTATTTGTCCAGAGTCACATAGTGACTAGAAACCACTTGACCTATCAACTTAGTGTTCCACCAGCCACTAATCCATTAGAAGAAGTACCTTAAAAGTAATGCAGGTGCAAGTTGAAAAATATACATTTGATTTTCTAAAGTGTTAAATCATAAACGCAGAAGACAGGAAACAAAACAGACTGCAAGGTAACATGTGAGTAGTAAGAGAATGGGTGATTCTTTTTTCTTAACCCGCTTCCTCAATCTTTATATTTCAATTTTTATAACTTGGTGCACAGTCACAGCAGTCCTGTGGAAACTAAAAACAGTGGTTGAAATAAGAAAGCAGAAAAAGATTCAATCATTCAAGATTAACCCCTTACTGTAAAGGGAGATTCCAGTTACCTGTCTGAAATTAGCACAAAATCAGTGGTTCAGGAGGAGGAAGGCATATTACAAATTAAATTTCTAACTAAGTAACCAGTATTAAGTACAACATGTAATAAAAAGTCAATTTCACCTTATAGATTTGAGATGGGAGGAAAATACTTAATTTTCCATAACCACCTACTGTATCCCTTTCATTGCCAGTTTGAAGAGAAAAAGATAGCTAATGTAAGCTAACCGGGTATTGTTAGAAACTAGAAATAGTTCTTAATATTATCTACCATTTTATTTCTTAAGATACACGTATTTGTGTATTTTTAAGAATTTTTTCTTAGAAAGTTGCAGAACTGCCCCTTGAAATTCAACATACTATACATTCAAAGTGGGGTTATTGGAACAGCAAGAGTTGAGCTCCTTATTAAAAAATGTGGTACACACTGGTTTTGAGGGAAGGGTGCAGACAGTGGCAGTAATTTTCAAGGCTGGTTAATTCCATCCAAGCTTTTAGATAACTCTTGTTACGGGTAAGTTGCCGTGGAGCCATAAAGATGTGACAGACTGGACTGTCCCAGTCGTAGAACTCCCAATATAGTAGGGACAAGTCCAAGGCCATCGTTAAAGAAACTAAGACGGGCGTGAGCCCAAAGTGAGAAGGGGAAACCTGCACAAAGTGCCAGACTGGTATACAGGACTCAAACTACGGAGCCTGAATTGCTGTAGAAATCAGAATCGTCCTAGTGGAAATGACAGTCCCTTCACAAGGACACAGGAAACCGAGTCCCAGGGCAGCATCCCTCCCCCTCGATCCAGGGCTGGGGCCCCGGGCGGGGACAGGGAAACGGCAGCCAGTGGAAGATGCGGATCCGAGACCTCCCCAGTCTCCTCAGGAGTTCTGTCCCGAGCTCACCTGAGCAGCGGAGCGTCCTGGAGGCAGTGAAGCGGCTCAGGCTGCCAATTGCCCGGGAAGCGACCATCTTGCGCAGAATAGGACGAAAGTGGAAAGCGCTTCGAGTGTTGGCGACCAAGCAGACTTCTTCCCGCAGCCTTGCCCTGGCTAGGCGTCCAACGTACTGCCTGACTAAAACTCCAATACTGAGCTGCCGCAGGCCTCTTAACTTTGCCCTTCCCTTCCTGCTAATAGGGCAGAAAAAACTCTTTCTCCACTGGAACGAAGGAGACCCACGGAGGAGAGGTGTAGTGCCAGGTTTTCCAGTCAGGCTGACGGCGGGCAGCCGCGAGACTAGAGAAGCCCGCGGGCGCGTGTGAGGAGTCCTTTCCTAGTAGGACCCGACTTTTGATGCACTCAACTTTTGGCTCTTGGTTTCGGTCCTTCCAACCGTGGGAGCTCGAGCGGACGCGAAGGTAGGTGAGACTGTGCGTGGGCTCGGCTTACCTCCTGACGTTCCCCCTCGGCTGGATTCGTATTTCTTTCCCACTTAACGGCCCGCGGCTGCCTCCCTCTTTTTGGAGAAGTGATGCTCTAGCAAGCTGAAGGAAGCTCGGATGAGCTCTCCAACGCTAAAGCATTTAGTGAAGTAATTTGCACTGGTGTTACGTCTGCAGCTCCTAGCATTGTTGTAAACTGCGTATTTTAATTTATCATCTCAAGTAAACGAACCGTTCTCGTAGTCAGGTCAACGGCTATATAGATTCTGAACGGGCCCACGGGTTTACCCCGATTCCTGCTACCAAGGATGGGACTGGTCGTGTGACCTTTCGTGGAAGGAGTGTGGGAGGATACATTCCTCCATCCTGTTTGGAGATGCAGTGCTCCAGAGGGCTTTCTAACTCAGCAGGGACCTGGCTATTCATCTGGTCATTCATCCCCTTCACTTTGTTGGAAGGAAACTGAAGCCCATAAATCAGAGTGAGTGATTTTACCCATGGCGACAGGTGGTAGAAATAAGGCTAGAGCCCAAGTCTGCTAACTTCTAGTCAAGAGCTCTGCGTTGCATGATATCTGTTTTTGTGCTAGAAACATGGGCTCGAGTTCAAGACTAAGTTGATCGATTCCAAAAGCAAGTAAAATTGAAGGCCTTCATTAACGCCATCTTATTTAATCCTCACAATCTCAAAGTTATTGTTGTTTGCATTTTCTAGATGAAGTTTGGGAGGCTCAGAGAGTTTATGTAACATTTCTGGTAGGTGGTAGAGCCAGGATTTGGATGTAAATCTGTCTCACTGCTTACCACACTGAAAGTTCCACAAGAGAGGAAGCTAGAAGGGGTCTGGGGAAATGGCTGGAAAGTTGAGACTGAAGTTAGTATGGAAAGAAAAGAGGTTTCTCTTTAAAGGTCAAGTCAAATAGTCCTCTATCACTTCGTGCACTTTAAGCAGAAACTGGATGGATGACCAGCGAGCATTTAATTTTCAAAGAGGATTTTTGTTGCCCTCCCAAGGCCCTTCAACATAAGATTTTTGTAGCACTTATTATTTAGATAAGGAGTGACAAACTTTTTCTGTATAGGACCAGATAGTAAATAGTTTAGGCTTTACAAACCCACATTGATCTCTTGTATATATTCTTTGTTTTGTTTTGCTCTGCAACTCTTTAAAAATGTAACAACTATTGTTACCCAGAGGCCCATGGGTTGTAATTTGGCAATCCCTGTTGAAGATAACACTTTTGACTAGACTTTTTTGTTCCCTGTCCCTTCAACAAAATGGTGAACTCCATCAGGGCAGAAATATTTCTTATTGTGGTTTACATAGAGGGAAACTAAGTGCATTTATGCCACCATCCACAAATACTAATAGCAAACAAATGTATGACCCTTACTATGTATCAAGTACTATTCTAAGTGCTTTATATATATTAATTTAGTTATTCCTCACAATAACCCTGTGAGGTAGGTACTGGAATTAGCTACATTTTATAGATTCATTTTACAGATGAATTATCTATATCTTAATCCTAAAGCAGAAAAGTTAAGTAACTTGCTTAAGATCATTCAACTAGCGGGGAGCCAGAATGTGGATTTTGACAGTCTGATTTTAGAGTTTGTGCTCTGAACCATTACTTTGTGTCTTAATGATATTGTAATCATGAGCTGTTGGAGCCAGTGCATCTTGTTTTTATTACCTGCGAAGTACCTGCATCTTGTTTTTATTACCTGCGAAGTACCTGCATCTTTCTATAGTTCCATATTGTACTCAAGTCTACCTTACTGTAGAGTTTCCATGCTCCCCAAATTCCTGAGTCAAGATGTCTATTTTCTGAAGTGTAGAGCAAATGACAGTAAGGGTCGACCCTCCCATAGGGTAGCTTGCTTAGTCCCTCTTGCTCTTGAAATCGCTCCCTGTTTTCTATTAATTATTGATGGAATATATGTTCTATATAATTTTTTTCAGAAACTACAGAAAAGTCCAAATAAAAATATACTTATAATTCCACCATGCAGAAATAACTATTAACATTTTGCTGTGTATTTTTCTGAACATTTTTATGCATTTGAATATCTATATATATCTATATAAATATTAATATGTAGATTTTAAAAATAAAACTAGAATTATACTATACATAAAAATATTCATTATTAATATATTTAAGAAGACAGAAGAATATAAAATGAAAGCTCCTCTTTATGTCTTCCATATATAGACTCTTAGTTTTATGGACTTGCTTTTTTCTCTCTCTTTCTCATCATATGGATTCTTATTATACATACTCTTTAGCAGCTTGGTTTTTCATTTAATATAGTGGATATTTTTTCCATGTCAATATATCCATATAATTATGTTTCATTTTTCTTTTCAAACTGCTGCCACAGTATATTCCATGATATGTTTGCAATATAATTTATTTAGCCATTTCCTACTGATGTGCATTTAGATTAGTTCCAGTTTTCCATGAATGCAGACAACACTAGAATGAACATTTTGAGTGTTTCTATGGGCTAGAATTGATGTATGCTATACAACGTCTTGAATATTTCTATAGGTTGAAGACCAATAAGAGCAATTATTGGGCTGAGAAAGTCACAATTTAAGTTTAGATAGATAACAAAAAATTGCCTTCCAAAATGGCCTTAGCAATTTACACTTCTGTCAACTGTATATAGAAGTGCCTAAATAGGTCCATTCTTAATAGAATTATATATTAACCATATTTTAAATTTTTGTCAACCTGATAAGCCCAAAATGATACCTTTTCTTAATTAAAATATTTTTTATTGTTAGTGAGGTTGAACATTAAAAGTTTTGTTTATTTGATATTTGAATTTTTTCTCTGAGTTGCTCATTTGTTCATTTTTCCTTTTGGTCATGTATCAGGAAGGAGCCTTTCAGTTGCAAATAACAAAATTCAACTCAAATTAGCTTATTAAAGGCGATGTATTGATTCACAGAACTGAGGGGAGGATGGGTTTCAGATATGAATCAATCAAGGTTCTAGTTTATTTTTCTGAAATTCTATGCTCTGTCCTTTTTGGGATCAGCACTATCCTTAGGCTAGCTTTTTTCCTGATTGTAGACTGCCGTTATCTCTCCCAGGCCTCGGGAGTGGGGAGGGGGAAGATTTGTGTTCTAGAATTCCAAGCTGAAGACTTGAACATCAGACTGACTAGAATGTTCCTAAATCAAAATTATGGTAAAGTCAATACCACGCACAGTTGTTTTAGGCCTTGATTACCTGAACCAGAGATCTTGGCACAGAGAATGAGATTACAGTGATCTTGGCACAGAGAATGAGATTACAGTCAATTCTGGAATTGGACTGAATTCAATCCCATGTAAACCGCATATGGCAACTACATAATGGGGTGAAATGGATATTGGGATAAAAACCACAGATTCCATTATAGAGTGTTTCTCTTTTTCCTATAGTTTGTAAAAGTTCTTTGTGGAATATGGGTAGTAATCCTTTGTCTGTTTTACATATCGCAAATATTTTCTCTTAATCTATTGTTTGCCTTTTAATTTTATTTTAGTATCTTTTGCTAGGTAGATGTTGTAAGTGTGTATCTAATCAGATTCATTATTTTCCATTATGGTCTCTGGGTTGTGTGCCATATGTTGGAAGCCTTTCCCCATCTAAGGTTATAAAAAATATTCTCTGATATCCTCTTCTAGTATTTTTATATTTAAAAATATATATTTGCATTAATTCATCTGGTGATTAATTTATTTTTACTTATGGTGTAAGTTAGGGACCTAAATTTTTTTCCAAATGGTTAGCCATTTTCCCAAAAAATCTATTGAATAATTCATATTTCTCCCACTTATATGAAGTGTTATTTTTATTACATACTGAATTCTCATACACATGAGTGAGTATGCTACTGAACTTGCTATGTTCTGTTATGTTGATTAATTTAATTTATTTCTGTGCCAGAATTGCACTGCCTAATTACTGGTGTTTTATAGAAAGTTTCAATATCTATTAGAGCAAGGGCCCCCTTTTTCTTTATCAATGTTTTCTTGACTATTTTTATGAATTTTATTTAATGATGAACTTAAGGAAATTTGTATCCTAGACTCATGCGGCATCATATGCAGCCTCTGACAACAGTGGTTGCCCATCTCATGGGCCAATTTGTGTCTCCCTGGCCAGAGTCCCTTGACTGTCCCTAGGCTGGTGAGCCTAGAGCTTGAATTCCTTCATCTCTTTCCAATCTACCTATTTGGAAAAATGTGATTTTTTCCCCCCTCTTTTTCAAAGCCATAGGTCATCCTCTTTTTTTACCCAAGAGAAGTTAAACAAGGCTTTATCATATTATCTACTGTATTTGTGTGACAAATTATCCCAAAATTTAGCAGCTTAAAACAAAAAATGTATTATCATACAGTTTCTGGGGGTGACTTAAGCTGCGTTGTTCTAACTTAGAGTTTCTTATGAGGTTGTAGTTAGAACATTGGCCAGGGCTGTCAAGCTTGCCTGCGCCAGAAGATCTGCTTTCAAGATCACTCACATGGCTCTTGGCAGGAGGAGGCAGTTCCTCACTACCTGGGCCTCTTCATGGGGCTGGCTCTAGAGGAGATGTGCCAGCTGGCTTCCCCCAGAGTGAGTGACCCAAGAGAGAGACCAAGATTGAGTGCCTGTTCGTGTATACTCTTATCACACAATATATATCAAATATAGCAAACCTTTGAGTCTTTGTCCATTTGACAGGTCAAATATTGTATCTCTCTGGTTTTGCAACATAAGAGAAATTTGCATTTCTCTTATGAATGAGATTGAACACCTTTTCATGTATCTAAGAGCCATTTGTATTTCCATTTTTGTGAACATTTTTTTCTTACTAATTGTAAGAATTCATTTTTAGGAATGTAGGAAAGTGGTTAATATGTTTTAAACATTTTTTGATATATAAGGTTTTAATATTATTTTGAGACAATATCAAGTTTATAAAAAAGTAGCAAGTGCAATACATGAACTTTTTTTTCTTATAGCAGTTAAGTCACTGAAATTATACAGCACAATCCCTGGATACTTTAATATGTATTCCCTTCAAATACAAACATTCCACAAAATCATAATACAAATTTGAAAATCAGAAAATTAACACTGGTGGCTTCATGATCATGCTCAGCAATCTCTCTACTACTGGGCCTTAGAGAAGAGCATAAACTCAAGCTAGACGGCCTGGCTTCAGATCCCATCTCTGCCTCTTAGTAGCAATGAATCTTTGGGCAATTAACTTAACCCCTGTATGCCTCAGTTTTCTCATCTCTTACAGAGGATGTAATAATCATGCCTACTCCTTAGGTCATTGTGAGGATTAGATGAGTTAACACTTAGAATAGCGATTTGCACACTGTGAAAGCTGTGTCAATGTAGTTACAACAGTATTAGAGGAAGGATGGTTGGTAATAGATTTCATTTTAGAGTATTTTATAGTAGCCATGGATGAGGTTATCAGAAATCGTAGACTACAATATAAACTACAAATTGTTCAAATAACCCAGGTTATGTTTTTGTTATTTTCTTTTTAGATTTCAGAATGACTTCCATCCTGACTTTAAAAAACCTTCCCAGTTCAGCAAAATGGGCCCTCAGATTTTGTAAGTTTAATTTTTTCTTTTTTAACATTAAATTTGGATTTATAAGCATCTTACGCACACATTGAATTGTATTGCTTTTTGTAAACTTTATTTTGTCTTCTAGCTTTAAGACCTCTGAGCTGTTCCTCCCAGCTACGAGCTGCCCCAGGTACAGTAATTTGTAAAATAACATTTCTGATTTAAATGTTAGATTCCAGAGTTGTGAATTCTGAATGAAAACCAGAACTAATTTGCTAAATTTCTCCCTTTTATGAGCAACATAAATGTCACTATTGCCTTCAAATTAAAATAATATGAGGCCAATCAATAATGATATTACATGATGTAGTGTTGAGCATAAGGGTGTTGACAGGAGGCTGCTTTCTGGGATTTTGAGCCTGGTGGAGTCATGGAGGCCCCATGAGCCTTGCCGCTCAGTTTGTTTACCCATTGACGTCAGTCCTGGGGATGATTAGCTTACAAACACTCTTGAGACTGTCATGGAGTCAAAGGTTAACATTTTAAATCTGCAATTAGTGATAGGCTTCTCTATTAGTAAATATCTTCTTGTCCCATTTACAAGTGGACCTATTCCTGAAATAGGGATGAGTAGGGAACTAGTTAATAAAAGAAGGTTGTCAGTCATTATGAAATGAGAAACTAAGGAAATTTGTTGATTTTATATGGTCATTTATACCCTTGGTAAATCCAGCAAATTAGACTTCTTCACTTTTGCAGAACCCGATATAGGCATGTATTATCAGTGGCCAGTGCTAAAAATACCCTGACAAAGTTTGTATCATTATTCTCCTTGTCAGATCCTGTATTGACCTCTGACTTCTGATTTTGATTTTGTTACGGTATTTCTACTTAGGTAATAACTTAGTAGAAAAGGCACCTTGCCAGGATTCAGAAGAACTCTACTTGTTTCAGTTCTACCTCTTTCTGGGCAGTGTGGCCTTGAACTGGTCACTTTACTTCCCTGTGCTTAGTTTCTTTGTCTAAATAATAATTCTAGTTTTGTTAACCTGACCGAGTCTCATTATTTTAGCAGATACCTAACATTCCCTATCATGTGTTTAAGTTAGTGCTGTTAAAAATATGAACATCAAAACAATATAAACAGAATAGAACTAATAATTCCATTAGTTTGAACCTAGTTACCAAAGTTCATCCTCAGCTTTTGGATAGACTGGTAAACTGAAATCATTTGTAAGCCAGAGTCAAGGGGCAGCAAAAGCCCTGGTTCTTCCTCATGGCATCCTTTCAACTTCAGCTTATTGGCATTTCTATCTATGCATCTTTGCTTAGATTCCTAAGGGAGAGAATCTGACTGGCATAGCTTACCACTTATAGGTAGATGACACTGGTTACTGTTTGGCTTCTCAATGCATTGACTTTTGGTGGTCCATTACCCATCCTAAATCTAATCAGCTTTGGCTATAGGCTTAGGGACATGGCATGTAGGGCATAAAGAGTTTTATTCTCCGTATATTAGTATTTACTTCTCCTCTTCCTCCTCTCCCTCTTTCCCATTCCTCTTCTTCCTCCCATTCCTCCTCCCCCTTCCCCTCCCCCTGCTCTCCTTCCCCCACCACTACAAGCATATATTCATGTTTTATTTTTTTAATTAAAAAATTAGAGGAAGGTTACTCTTTTGATGTTAGAAAATAACGACAAATTAAGTCAAACAAAATCAAGAAACATTCTAGGTTTTTGCAGAATGGCAGTAGTCATCAACCAAATGGCTTTTATTTCTACATAGAAAGAAAGATATTAAGCTATGTGAAGAGTAAACAACATCAGTTATTGTGGCTTCTAATATTGAGGACAGACTTATGTGTCAGATTGGTTTTTTTCAGTGTCATTGTCAAACACTCAATAAAAAAATAATTTTATTAATGGCATAAATACCCTCATCATTAGATATAATCTCTGTATTTACCTTAAATATTACTTGGAAACTCGTAAATGCTAGTTATTTAGTTTCTTAGCCTTTTAAAAATATATATATTGAAGTGGTTTGATAAATGGCAAATGCAACTTGGCATTGAATGATGTAATTCTCAGAATGTCTATCTTTAAAAATGTAAAAAGTCATCTGATTTGTTATATTTTAACTAATAGTTATTTGAACTTTGTCTTAAAGCTGTCCAGACCAAATCGAAGAAAACCTTAGCCAAACCCAATGTAAGAAATGTCGTGGTGGTGGATGGTGTTCGCATTCCATTTTTGCTGTCAGGCACTTCGTAAGTATGAAATGATTGTGTTATTTCTCCCCCACCCCCAGCTTTATTGAGATATTATTGACACATAAAAACTGTAGGTTGTACAATGTGATTTTTTTAAGAAAGGTATACAATGTGATAGATTAATATATGTATACATTGTGATTACCACAATCAAATTAATTAACACATCCATCATCCCACATAGTTTATTTATCCTTTCTTTTAAGACACTTTCAAAAGTGGTCTTTGTAAATGTAACCCAGTAGGTAATATTGTTGCTAGTGGATTAATATATAGATAACATTTTCATAAAATTAATACAGAATATATCAAGCCAGTGGTGAAATAATATGGCAGATTTGTTTTTCATCCTTTCTCATGAACAAACCTAGTATAATATTAGATTCAGCCAGCCCTCTTTTGAAAACCTAATGTGGGCCCAGATAGCTAGCTTCCAGCAGAGATAGTCTTTCCTTGTCTAGAGATGAGGTCATTGTTTCAAGTTTGAACACTGAGGACGTGGGCCTGTGGGCATTCTGAAGGACCTTTAATCTACTGCTTTGACCTCTAAGAAATTACTGGAATTGGAGTTGATGGGTTGATCCAAACCCCAGCATAAGACAAACCCAAGTATTTGGAATCAGAATGTTCCTAGACCAGCCTGAAAATTCCCCAGAAGCAATGTTGTTCTCCCTAGACTTTTCTGCTTCTTTTCTGTCCCCAGTGAGGCCTACCCTGTCCAAAAGCTGATAATGGACTTTAGTAACTAGAATCAAACTAAATGAAACATTAGTTCTATTCTGTTTTAGTTGTTTTGATGTTTATATATTAAGCAATCACTAACTTAAACACATGCTGAGGAATGTTAGGCATCTGCTAAAAATAATGAGACCTGTCTTTATGTACTGATATAGACAGATCTTGAAGATATGTTAAGTGTAAAAAGCAAGATGCTGAGCAGTGTGTACAATGCCATCATTTGTGGAAGATACACACTCATCTGTGTGTAAACATACATACACAAACAGTAAGTGTTCATTCTTAAACAGATGATTTAGTGCCTAGAGAGTACTTTCTTATAGAACCAATGCTACAAGAAAATGGTAACATTTCATTCACCCTCTTTTCTCAGTATAGTCACCCATTTAACAGTGTTTCTCTGTATAATCTCTTTCCTGTACTGACACAGTAGCAGAAAGAGTAAGAATCTGAAGCTTTGGCGGCAGGAAAGGGAGGAGATGGGACACTCTTTGTACTCAGCAGTAGCAGGGTAGGAAAAGGAAGTTCCGCCAAGAGGAGAAAGTTCTTGGCTGGAAAATCATTTTTTGGAAGGGCTGTTTGTATACTATGTAGGTGTTTGTTCTAGCTGTTGTACTAGCTGTTAAAAAATACACTCAACTAAATCATTTATTTAAACATTTTGGGGTTTTTTTGGTAATTAGTATTTGCATGAAATTTGATATGAGGTATTTAGCACATTAGTGTAGGGTTTGTTTCTTTTGTTGTTGTTTGAGTTTAATTCAGGATCATGATTGAAAAAAGTTTTATGGTAGAGAGAAGAGAAAAACTTTGAGTAATGTAAGAAATGACAGTGGGGAAGAAAAAATAAATTTAAAGCAATATTTATGTAAAGAACAAAAGTGACTAAAAATATTGAGGAAAATTTTATAAAGAAGACAAATGGTTTAGTCATATTATTGAGGTGACAGAAAAATCTTCTGTAATAGAAGATCATTTTCTAGGTGGAAAAAGATCCTTTTCTTTTCAATTTAAAGAAACTTTTCTTTCAACCTGAGTGATTTTTGGAAAACCGAGTTCTTCTTAGAGATGGAGAGCATGTGGGAAACACTCCTAGGAATAGACTCCAGCAGTGGGATGTGGAAGTTGTCAGTCACCCTGGTAGAGAGGGGTATATAGGAATACGAGAATAAAGATTGTAAAATTATAATTTATAGTTTAAAAATCGACACACAACTTTTCCCCAAATTATTCTGTTCTAAATTTGAAGGAACTAGTTTTAAGTTTGAGAGAACTGGAAAAAATTGGAAAACTACTGGTACTTCTGTGATTCACAGTGAAAATAAACACATTTTTGGATTTTAATGTCTTAATTTTTAGGAACTTAAAGAATGAATCTTTTTATTCAACCCAGTGATTAAATCTTAGAATTAAAAATAAATGGAATTTATTTGTGATATTTAAATAGAGTTTACACCTAAATCTCGGTTTTCAGTAAAAGGATCCCTAAAAAGGGCTCCCTAGAAT
Source organism: Pteropus alecto (assembly GCF_000325575.1). Taxonomy (NCBI): domain Eukaryota; kingdom Metazoa; phylum Chordata; class Mammalia; order Chiroptera; family Pteropodidae; genus Pteropus; species Pteropus alecto. The sequence goes on from NW_006434835.1 coordinate 15,607,063, forward strand.
AATGACTAGTTCTGGGCCAGAGAAAATACAAGATAAGCCTAGAGTATCTTATTGTGCCAGAAAGTAAAGAAGTGCTTGAAAAAGAAAAAAAAAAGATGGACGCAAGATGGATGCATGCCAGAAGGACACAAGACAAGCCTGAAATAGCTTCAAATTACCAAAGCTAGAAGAATTTGATTAATAAAATAAATTGTGATAGTATTGCCTTCTAATCCAAAGGATAAAATAAATATCCATGAGTTCAATCTAATATAAATGATTGAATAAATCAATGAGAGGAAAAGACAAACATTCCTTACAGAAGAATTTCAACTAATAAATATAGAAGGAATGAGAAATAAATAAACCGCCTGTTGGAATACCACAGTAATAATTGCTGCAAGCAAGATCTATGAATGAATGCTAAAATTAGTGAGCAATAAATGTTAAGAAACAAGATATTAGATAGCCTCTACTTCTCTTCCCCAAAATATTTATTAATTACTGTGATGATTTTAACATATGTCCACAAATTCTTTGTTACTTCTTTCTCTAGGAAATGAAGCTTAATTCTCCTTTCCTTGAGTGAGGGCCTGACTAGTGACTCACTTCTAACAAGTTGAGTTAAGAAAGAGAAAAATAGTAGAGAAAACTGGCAGAGACTACTTTAGTCAAATGATCAAGTTAACATCACCAGTAATAAGTCATGTTGATATTATGTACACCCTGATATGAAGCAATGGGAAGAGCACTTTACCTCTCTGATACTCTTTCACCAAATCCATAATCCTAGTAGTTAAGTGTCAAGGTCATGAAAGTTATGGAAAGATTAAGGAACTGTCACAGATCAGAGAAAGTGAAGGAGGCAATGACAACAAAATGCATGTATTAGATTCTGGAACAGAACCGTAAAAAGTATTAGTGGAAAAACTGGTGAGACCGAGATAAAGTTAGTAGCTTAGTGAATGTACTATGCCAATGTTAATTTCTTAGTTTTGACAAGTTCCTGATTACATAAGATATTAGCATTCGAGGAAGCAGAGTAAAGGGTATACAGGAATGCTGTTCTATATTTCCAGTTCTTCTGTAAATCTCAAATTACTTCAAAAGAAAGTTTCTTAAAGACCTTCATGTCCTTTTAGGCATTGCAAAATAAATTTTTTTAATGTACATAAATTAATAAATATTGAAGGAATGAGGAAAGTAAAAAAAAAAAAAAACATTGGAACACCGTAGTGGTTCGTTAGTGGTTGTTGGTGGTGTTTTTTTGAAGGAGAACTCAGAAGGTGGGGTTTAGTTTTAGGGAATCTTTAGTGTCATGCTGAACAGTTTGATACTGGGCAAAGTTTTGCTTGATTCTTAACCAACTAAGTCTGAGTTAAAGCTTGCCAGACTTTTAAGGATGACAAATAGCAAAAGTTGCACTATTTCTTCATCTGAAATGATGGACTACCTTAGATAGTAAAGTTAAATGAATTAGTAGCAGCATATATTAGATAATCCCTCTAGGTATTTCAAATAGAATGCAAAAAGTTTTTTTTAGGAAAGCTAATAGGTTTTGGGTTTAAATGATCAATTTTCTTTCCCCAGATATAAAGACCTGATGGCACATGATTTGGCTAGAGCAGCACTTTCGTAAGTAAATGCAGTTTCATTAAAGCACTTTTCTCCAGTTTTTACACTTGAAATAGCATGTTTAGTAGAATATCCATATCTGGGATATATTAACTTTTACGTGGTAAGAAAATACTTATTTGGCTTTTACAAGGTTCATTTATTCTTGATTTTAGCTATATGTGCTACACAGATTCAAGCATCTTGTGGATGTAAGGCATCATCTCATTCATTTTCTATTGATGCTTTGCCTTTGTGTCTTCAGCCAGCCACAGGTCTTTCCTAATTTGAAAAAAGCCTTTCAGTTGACCTTTCTGCCCACCTGTTCTATTTCTTCTTTCTGCCAGACTTTAAGAATGAATGAAGTAGCACTTGCTTCTCTTTTCTTACTATTCCATTTATTGTACTTAATCTCATAATTGTTTCCATTCCTATTGCTTTACAGTAACTGGTGGCTGTACTTTGGAAACTTATTTTAATAGTAATGACTTGGGGATCACTAAATACACCAACCTTTTCTCAGGCCCCAATCTCTTTATATTCTATAGCATTTGACACTGCCAGCGTTCTTGAAATTGTCTTTTTTTGACTTCTTAATATCATGCCTTTATGATTTCCCTTCCATCTCCTGACTGATTCTTCTCCGCTTAAAACAAAATAAAAATAAAAAAATAGAAAACTGGAGTTCTTTCTCTTTCTTTAAAGGTATTTTGCAACTTTCAGTCCTTAGAGTTTTGCATTCCTCTGTGCACGTTTTTTCTTTAAAATCTCATCTACTTAATCTTTATTTTTTTATGTAGATGACTCCTAAATCTCTAAATTTGACCTATTTTCTTTGACATCTCAAGCTCAACATATCAAAATAAAAATTATCTTTCCCTCAAAGCCAACTTCTTTTTCTGTTTTTGATGTCATTTCTGATTATGGTCTCAGGCTGGAGATTTGTAAATTTTTTAACTTTTTATTCTAAAAAATGTCAAATGTACAATAAAATTGAAAGAATTTAAGTGAATACTTAAATACCTTTCTACCTTGATTTAATAATTGTTACTATTTTGCCATATTTGCTATATCTATATGGTTCAACCCTACATACTTCACCCCTAAATATTTCAGCATTTATCTCCTAAAAATAAGGAACTTCTCTGCTATCCTTAATACCATTACCATAGCTAAGATAATAATGATTCTGTGATAACTTTTAATATCTAGTTCATAGTCAAGAATGTCTTATCTTTTTATAGTTTTGTTTTGTTTTTTTTTTTTCAAACTAGGACCCAGTCAAGGTTCATATTACAAATGGATATGTCTCTTCGGTCTCTTTTAATTTAGAACATTTCTTTTTGCCTCCACCCTCACCCACCCCCACCCCATAAAAGTGACTTTTTGTAAAATCCAGCCCAGCTGTTCTATAAATGTCCCACATTCTGTATGTTGCCTCATGGTGATATTTAACTTTCCTCTATGAATTTCCTGTAAACTGGAAGTTAGATCTAGAGGCTTGGTTGTATTCTGGTTAAACATTTGTGTTAAGAATGCTTCATGGCTAAAGTATGTGAGTATTGTATCATATCAAGAGGCACATGATGTGTGATGCTGAATCTAACCACTTGGTCATAGTGGTGGTCAGACTGACAGATCTGGATTATAAAAGTACATTTTTCCCTTTGCAATTATTATGTAATCATTAAAGTGATATCTTAGCACCATGTGAATGTCTTTTTCCTCAACAACCTTTCACCAAATAGTTTTAGTACACATTGATAATTTTTGCTTGAATCAGTTTTTACATTGGCATTTACAGATTTGTCTAATTCTGTTATTCCTCCTACTTTTACTGGCTGATATTTTTCTATAAAGAACAGTTTTCAAAAAAAAAAAAAAGCAGTTTTCCTTTTTTTTTTAATGATGAGGAATTTTTTAAATAAATTTTTATTTTATTTTTTTACACAATTTACCAAAATTTTTGTTAAAGACAGTTGTTTAACTTTTCCAAACATGCTAGCAGTGTAGACATACCTTTAGTATTTATTTAAAATGGAAATGTATCAACATTGATTATTAAACTTTGCATATGTAATGCCACATTTATGTTCATTTTTAAGGATTGTTATATTGTAAAAATGCATTTTCTATAAAAACATTCAAAATTTTTATTTTTTATATATAAAAAAGAGGCAAATATACTTAACATTTTTATTAACCTCTTGAACAGGTTGATGTTTTGCTAACTTTTAGAAAAAAATATTGAGTCATTTTCAGTTTCTAGTATTATTCAAATGGAATACATCAAATCCAAAATAAGAATACTATACATATAAGTATCTTAACATTTTTTTTATGGTGACCTAGGTTAACGAAACTCAATAAGTTTTAGCTGTACATTTTAACAGTAAGGCGTATATATATTTACATTGTGTGTTCACCTCCCATACTGTTTATTTCTTATGTTATAGTCAGGCTTAGTCATCATTCTTTATGGAAGCTCAGATTATCCTACATTTTATCTGTGGGAGCTCCTAGTTGGCTCTTATGTCCTTTTTGTTTTTTATTATTATTTTTTTGAAGTATAATTTGCACACAATAAAACGAACAGATTTAAAGTATATAGTTTGATGAGTTTTGACAAATGTGTACACCTGTGTTCCTGTTTTTGATATGGTCCCATTAGTATTTGAGTACTTTCTTATTTTCAGCACAGAATAGATCAGTGAGGTTCACTTTTTACTTTCCCTGCATTAAACCTGATCTCATTTTTTAAAAAGCTCTGATTTCTTTAATGGAGAATGCCATTTAGAAACCAAGTCTGAGTTCAGGGTGTACTCATTTCTGCTGGAATGTTATTGCTCCTAGTTTCTATCAGTGGGAAGAACTAGGAAAATATGTATATTACCTAATCTTATATTTATACTGATATTTCGAATTTAAATTTAACATCTCTGGGATTTTACTTTACCTCTTTCATTTTTATATTTGTCTTTTTCTCTTTTCAACGAAAACTTGGTTCCCACTAACATCACTATGTTTACTTACCTGTTTTATTGTATTCCAAATTATTTATTCTTTCTATATAGCTTCTCATTGCCAATTGAACAATACATGTTGACTTTTTAAATCACTCATTTCTTCTTTGATAAGGTGCCACATGCTTGTCAAATTAAGGAAAAGTTACAGTCTGCTATTAATTTTAGACTCAATCTTTTTAAAGAAGCGCGGTGTTTTAGGTGGTGATCCGTGGCACTACCTTGATGTATGAAACGTTTCTTTGCTTTGAACTTATGTTCTCAGGGGTTTGTTACATCGGACCAGTGTCCCAAAGGAAGTTATTGATTATATTGTCTATGGCACAGTTATACAAGAAGTGAAAACAAGCAATGTGGCTAGAGAAGTGAGTAAAACGAACTTTATATTGCTTAAAGAGATTGTTAGGAGACCATTTGAATTTCAACTAATAGAATTTAGTCTTTGAAAGCTATTAAAATCCATTAAGTGAAGTTATATTTGACTTATAATGAGATTTTTATAACTTGAATAATGTTATTTAATATTTAAAAGAATTGTACTATAAATCAAATGATGTACACTATATTCTGCTAGTATATCTTTATACTGTACAAAAATCAAATCAGTTATTTGAGCTGGTGTGAGAAATGTTAATTTGTCTATCTCTTTTGTTAGGAAAATAGAGTTTGTGGCAGAGGGTGGCTGATGTGACTTTTAGTAACGTTAGAGCTTAACTTCTAATTAACTTCAAATTTCAACATTTTGCGAAGAGCTTATTTCATAACATGGTTTTTGTTGGGTGCAGCCTTGCTTATTCATTTGTTCCTATTCACTAAATGACAGATTTTTTTTAAAAACTATTTCAGATTTTTTTAAAAAACTATTTCGTAAGAGTTTACTTTTACCCTAGTTGGCATAACTCCATGTAGTGTTTATTGGGTAACCAAGATAATAAGAGCCTTTGAAATTTATGTGACACATCCTACAGGCATATCATGTTGAATAGTCCAAACACATCTTCTGAGCTTTGTTTGAATTTGAAAGTGATTATTTGGATAAGTTGGCTCCAAAGCACATTTCAGTATGCTCAGCATTTTCTTTTTATTTTTCTCTGCCTGCTGTATTATTGTGTTCATTATAGTTGAAAAGGCAATAACCTTATTACTGTCAGCCAAGAGAAGGGAAATTGAGAAGAACAGAAGTATTTGTTCTGCCCTACGTTTTTAACTGTCAGTAAATATAACTGTCAAAGGCCTGACATTACTGCAGCCCACAAAAATCAACTATGTTGTCAGAGAGTCAGGAAAGAATTAAGAAGAGGGTTTTTCCCCCTCCTCTCATTTTTACATTATTTTCTAGATGTTCACTTTTTTAAATGTATTGAATATGACAACATAGTTGATTTTTGTGGGCTGCAGTATTGTCAGCCCTTTGACCTAAAAGCTAACATAACTTCCCACTAGAGAATTTCTTTAGGAACTGTGGTTTATATTAACAAAATTAATACGAAATCCTAAAAAGCTTCTAGTGCCGAGTTCCCATGAACCTGACTTTACTGAAGCATGTTTCCCTGCTATCCAACTTAACTAAAAAGCACCTTTCCCCTTTTCCTTACTGTTCTATCTATAGCCTACGCTTGCTCAAAGCTATTCAGACTTTAAATAGAAAAAGCATGTGGACAAGGCTTGTCGGCAACCACTTCTATTTAAGGCTCCATCAGTCCTGAAAATCATTTAGGGTCAAGGGTATAACACATGCTAGAAAGGAATAGCTAACACGACCTAAGTGTCCTTTACACTTGCCCCACTGGGGAGCTTTCCCCTGCCCACTGAAGACTTGCCTGTCTCTTCCTTTTGGATTGGTTTACATGGAGAGGCTGATGTGCAGTTGGCAGGGGGTAGTTTTCAGCAAAGTGGGTTGGGCACTTAGCATCAAGCCCACCTAGAAAGACCAGAATAAGGTCATATTGCATGTACGTTGCTGTAACACATTGATATTTTTATGGATTATGGTAAGTAGTATAGAGATAGTGTAAGTATAAAGGTAAAAATCAGTTAAGAAACAGTGAACCTCTTTAGACTTTGAAAACATATTTACCAAATTATAGGAGATCTTGTATTCTGAGGATAATTAAATAGTTTCAGAAAGAGGCCGCTAAAAATAAATTTCCTTAATGGAAACCAGAATTTCATAGTAAACAGTGGGGAGTCGAGTGCGTTATTTTTACAGTGAAACCTTAATATTATAAAAATAAGCATTTTATTGTTGCACCTATGCATTAATTTTTACACAAACAATGGAATCGGGCATTGATTAGTTTATTTGCAGCCTAATTTAGTGATATAGTAAAATAATAGATATTCTCATTTCATATTTAACTTTACTGGGGCATTATAATAGAGGCCATTTTTGCAAGATTAACAGAGTGTCTCAGTTTTTCTCAAGGCCCCCCAGATTGTTCTTTTGAAGCACCTATTGTGTCATCATCCTGGCCAGTTTTCTCTTTTCCAGTTGTTAATTGGTCAAATCTTTATTTGTCAGTGGCTCAGGCAATTTTTTAAAGTTTCTTTCGTACACTTGAACTCCTACATATTTGGCAAGTTTTCCTGTTTGACTTTATATTGGATCTACAAAGTGCTGTCTAAAGTATCAGACAGTCAGTGGGAGAGTGACTGGCAGTGAGCGGAGAGACAAACATTAAGTGGGCAGGGACCTGAGTGGGAACTCTGTTTGTGAGTGGTCAGTTCTTTAGAAATTATTTTCATGTTTGAGACTTTTGCTACTAAGCTTTTTAACTGCAAGAACACAGATCATGAGGACCCCACCCTATATAGACATATTTCATCATTTCATCAACTATATTTAACAAGTGTACTTTAGTTTATTTGAAAATTTAAACACATTAAAATCAAATTATATATTGATATCCTTAAGGCTCTGAGTAAAGCATTGCTAAGAAATAAGATGAGATAGAAGAATGCTGTAGCCCGTGTACCATACAAGAAACTGGCTACCAAGAATTTTGCAGAGTGCTTGTTAATTAATGGCTAGAGGAAAAAGGAGTAAACCATTTCTGTGATGGGCTTGATTTTATTTTAAATATTACTCTGTAGAATATTAAACTTCAACCCTTTCCTGATTCACCACACAAAGAAGTAGTGCCCAAAGCATCATTTACTTGTAGCATGATCATTTCATTCACTGTTTCCGGAAGGCTTCCCTCGGAGCTGGCTTCTCCGACAAGACTCCTGCTCACACTGTCACCATGGCTTGCATCTCTTCCAATCAAGCCATAACCACAGGTATGTTCTTCTAAAAAGCAGAAGGTACATGGTAATTCTCTTTTGTCTTTTAACAGAAGTAAACGATAAGCACAGGTCTCTGAATTTGTGTTTTTTAAAAAATAAGGTAACACTTAAAATTTTCGATTTTTGACAGTAGGTCTCAACTTTTTTCTTACTCCATGCCTGAGGGACACAACGATCATGTAGTTTCTCCATCAGTTATGTGGATGACTACAGCAGGGATTACTGGAGGAGTGTGTTTCTTCTAGAAGGGTGCTTCTGAATTTGAGGCATGAGTAGTTTATAACCTGCTAAGTTTTAAAGTTAGGTGGTTCTAATATGATACTCTCCCCCAGAGATTGTGGCATTCCTCCCTCCACCATCACCATAGTGATAAATCACTGCTTTTAGATGGTACAGCTCTTTCTTCTACTTTCTCTTGGCATCTAGGCATTCTTTATAATTAGTTACAAATTCTCCTAATAAACTAGCAAAATTGTGGGATATTTTGTAGCACCACCCCTTATTGTGAAAAAAACCCAGGAAATCCGAAAGGTATAGTAACCATGTATTCTCTTAGTAACATTCAGGCCAGGTTGGGCAGTCTACCCATGGGTGGCAGAGTGAAGCCAGAGGCAGTGATTGTGGCAATTCACCACTCTAAGTAGCGTGTGACTACTTGCAGTTAGAGCTACAAAAACCAATGGCCGTAAAGGAGGACCGGGGCTGCCTTACATCGCAAAAGCCAGAATTTCTTTGGCATGTAGTAGAAATTGAAATTCCCTTTACAGTAAAAATATATGAAAACTAAAGTTGAGAGCATATAAAACATGCTAAAAATTCTGGTTTAGAATATGATTTGTTTGAGAGTTGGTCCAGTGGATATTTCCAGAGGTTGATGTCCATATGGCCTGAATGAAACTTGTTTTTCTTTAGTGCATTGAATGTATTTTTAGTCATTTAAAAATTATCTTAATCCCTCTGAAAAGATAAAAACCTTAATTATAGATGTTGTACAATGCTGATAACTAACACAACTATTAAATCAAGCTTAAATTTAACCAATTGTCTGTTAATTTCTTCAAAAGATATTCATGTATATATGCCCTGTGCCCTGTAGGTGTTGGCTTGATTGCTGCTGGCCATTCTGATGTGATTGTGGCAGGTGGCGTAGAGTTAATGTCCGATATCCCTATTCGTCATTCAAGGAAAATGAGGAGAATGATGCTTGATCTCAATAAGGCCAAGACTCTGGGTCAGCGACTATCTTTAATTTCTAAGTTCAGATTGGATTTCCTAATACCTGAGGTAAGATTCGTGAATTCTTACATAAAGACTTGTGTTCCCAAAGCAGCCTACTGCAGAGATTTTAGAGTTAGGTAAGACAGCATAATTTCAGTTATGCTCTGAGAGTTAATTATTTGGCCAAGTTGAAAAAAAAAAAAGATAGTGGTTAGAAAATTTGAATTTGTAAGCTCTCTTTAGAGATGCCCTGCTTATATATAGCTTCCCTTGTCTTGGTCTTGACTGATCGTAGATTTTAACTTTCCCAAATAACCCTAGGTGTGATGTTACACCTGTTAACAATGTCCCTTATTCTGTATGTCTCCTTTCCCAGCTCATTTCGGTGTCTGAGTTCTCCACCAATGAGACCATGGGCCACTCTGCTGACCGACTGGCTGCTGCCTTTTCTGTGTCTCGACTGGAACAGGACGAGTATGCACTGCGCTCACACAGCCTGGCTAAGAAGGCACAGGATGAAGGACTCCTTTCTGATGTTGTACCCTTCAAAGTACCAGGTAAAACGGTTTACTCCCTTTGAAAGGGGACTGCTTCCTGATATTTGTTTGAGATATCTGAACTTCTCCTGAAACTCCAAGAACCCCAGATGACTTTTTGTGAACATGTTGGCTTTGTTTCCAAAATACTCAGCCTTTATTGTTAAACATGGACTCACGTTTTAATTTATGTTGTAACAATAGGTAAACATTTTAAAGAGAGAAGTTTTTTTAAATTCATTTATTTTATTTTTCAATTAGAGTTGACATTCAGAATTATTTTATGCCAATTCCAGGTGTACAGCATAGTGACTAAACATTTATATAATTTCTGAAGTGATTTCCCTGATAAGTCTAATACCCACCTGGCACTGTACATAGTTATTAATATTATTGACTGTATTCTATATGCTGTATTTTACATCCTGTGAAGAGAGAAGTTTTCGTAAGAGTCCTTTTACATCTTTCTGATATATTTTAGTTCTTACGTAGGTGCCTGTTTTTTAAATTCTTCATTCATATGATTTCTGTATGGAATAGCCAAATGTGAATGAGTATCTTAAAATAAGGTGTCCTTTTTTTGTTAAATCAGATTTTTTTCCAGATGTCTTAAGAGCTTAGTTTAAAATTTGATAATATCTTGATAACAATAAAAGACTTCCTTTTTAGCCAATAGGTATGGTTTACATTTCATTTGTTCTTGTAATTTTTAAAGCATATTTCTCTAGAGATGATATAATGCTTATAGTTCCTTAGAGTTAAAAAGTTCATATTTTTTATAGGAAAAGACACAGTTACCAAAGATAATGGCATTCGTCCTTCCACCCTGGAGCAGATGGCCAAACTAAAACCTGCATTCATCAAGCCCTATGGCACAGTGACAGCTGCAAATTCTTCTTTCCTGGTAACTGATGTGTGCTATATGTGTTTACTAGTGATTTTTATATTTGTGTACTCTTAATAGAAAAGCCTAAAGTAGGTCTGTTTGTGTTATGAATAGAAGCTTTAAAAAATAGTTATTCATTATAAAGATAATGTTAAAGAAGAATCAAGTTTTTAAGGCCTTAGAAATCACCTGATCCAGCCACCATTCAGATACAAAAGGCTGTTCTCTTCAGATACTTAATCAGTCAAAAAACTGATTGTCTATCCTAGGCACTAGAGATAAAAAGAACAGATGATTGTAATATCGGGAGAAAGCACTGTGATGGCTGTAAGCATAGGCTGTTGGAGAAGATGCCTAGATGGGCGGGAGGCGGGGGATCAGAGAGGCTTCTCAGAAGAGTTAACACTTGAGCAGCAAATATTGAGGAAGAGTACAAGCCAATTCAAGAAATGTATAAAAAGCATTCTAGGCAAAAGGAATAGCAAATGCAAAATCGAAGAGGAATGAGAGCAAGGGCCTGTTTGCAGTAAAGCTTGGTTGGAGCATAGGATATGAACTGGGGAGTCATAAAAGATGTAGGAAGTAAGCAGAAGGAGTGATAAGATAACTCTTTTAGCTCTGAGTGTTAGAAAATGTTGTTTTATACTGACCCTGAAATTATTCTCCTGTCAGAGAATAAATAAATACTTATTTTTATCTTACTTATCTGCAGGTAGCTTCATATCCTTCCTTGTTTTTTTGTTTTTTTTTTTGGCTCCTCCTCAATTAAACGTCCCTATTAATTCTGCTTCTGCTTGTAAGATGTGATTTCCCCTCTCCTACCACCTTGGGTGTAATATTCTGGATGTAGTCCATCTAGTCAATATTTCTTTTACAATATAACTCCCCTACCTGGATGAAACATAGGTACATAGGTACATGTTTGTGACATATTTGACCTTGGTAAGCGACTATTTAATACTTGCTCTTGGTTTAGGGGAAGGGTGCCTGGAGTAGTTCCAACAGGATGATGCACCACCTCGTTAAGCCTGGATGGTGAAGAACTGGTTAGATGATCATTTCCAAAAACAGATTGGATGATAGGGCCATGTGACATGGGCCAAACCCTTGCCAGATCTAAACTCCCTTGATTATTTCTGGAGTATGCTGATGGTGCAGATTTATCAGACGCCAGAAACGCAGATCATCAGAGGCAATACACACAGATACATGGGTTTTTGGAAATGTGTAAATGCACCACATTCATTGCAATTTTACACAGTGGCGCCTTGAACATATTAATGTAATGTCCATAAACCATTTGTAATGTAGAGTCAGTTATTTCCATACTTTATGGCCACCCTATTGGTGGTGCCTACAAAGTATCTTCAGGGTTACTGAGTTATAAAAAAATGGTATAATGTGATAGAAATTGTTTTGATTTTGCAAACTCTACAGAGTAGTTTCCTTTTCTTCAGAATTTTGGATTTTTTTTTTCCGGCTCTTTTGAAGTCATGGTAAAGGACTCTTTCAGTGGTACCTCTTTGTCCCACAACTCCTCAATTATCAGCTAGGAAAGAGCACATTGGATGTGTCCAAAGAAAGAAGACTGTGATTCTGATGTTCTCAGTTGCCTACCTGTGTCTCTTCTCCCATTGATTTGCTTGCTATGGAATTTATAAGTAGAAGAAAATCACCTAGAAGACACTGGCAGGAAGCAGCTAAGAAACAGTCCAGAAGATAAAAAAAATAAGTAAATCGAATTGTTTTAACTCATAAAATTCTTCATGTTCTGTGCCAAAAGCAAAACCAAATACAAAACAAAAACAAAAAAACAACCTTTTAGTTTAAGTTTATTATGAATTTATATTTCTAATTTGTTTTATTTTATTTATTTGTTTGTTTATTTATTTGGTGAGTCAACTCTTGGTGACCTTACAGATTGCAAGGATCTTGTCAGTTTACAATCCCTTATTTTTTATTTTTTACACCTACAGCACCTGGTCTTCCTAAGTGGTTTTCCATCCAAGTACTAACCAGGCCCAACCCTGCTTAGCTTCCGAGATCAGATAGGATCGGGCTTGTTCAGGGTGGCATGGCTGTAACTGAATTTATATTTCTAAAGTTACCTATTTGTCTATTTGGTAATTATGTTACTTTTTGAACATCCTCCAAAAATGAGTCAAACACTGTAGTGTGTGTGTGTTTGAATTGTGACTTAATGATAGATAAATTGAAAAGGTTTTGCTGTGTAGACTCACCATATAAGTATAATTAGTTGGCAGATTGAGGAACAAGACATAGAAGAAGATGGCTGGGGAAATACCTACAACAGGCTCAAGAACTTAACATTATTGTTCTGGTTAACATTTCAGACTGATGGTGCATCTGCAATGCTGATTATGGCAGAGGAAAAAGCTCTGGCCATGGGTTATAAGCCAAAGGCGTATTTGAGGTAAGATAAATGTTTAAATAAACTGCCTCTGGTTTCTTTATTTTAATACTGGAGCTAACCCCTCTATTTTTTACCTAGGGAGTTTCTGTATGTGTCTCAAGATCCAAAAGATCAACTTTTACTTGGGTAGGTAGCATATATATCCTTGGATTATAATCAGAAATATTTGGTTACCCACATTTATTACACAGATTTTAAAGCACATTGAGCCTTGAATTTATAATTGGTTTGTGTGTTGGATTTTTAAAAAATAATCACAATCCTTTATGTTGGTTTATCATTTTATAGTTTTGGATTCTTTTCTACTTTTCCTATAATTTCTACTAATAATTATATATATAACTTTCTATTTTTTTATTAAGATATCATAAGCATTTTTTCATATTACTTACTGTACAACATTCAGAATAGCGTTTTATGAAAGCCTCTTCATTTTAGACTGCCTCCTCCCTTACAAGGCTTTACCCTCACTGGCCTCCATTATGTCCTTCAAACTAGCCATGCCATATCTTTTGCTTTGCCCTTTGAAGTCTCTGTCCTAGCTCTTCACTTCATTTGTTTGTCTTACTCTTTCATTGTTTATGTGTTTATTATCTATTTCCCTGACTCTAGAATATAAACTGCATAAGGGCAGAGGCCATGTCTATTCAGTTCACTATTGTCTTCTCAACGCTTAATTAACATTTGTACAGTAGAATCAGTGAACGAGTAGAGGACATTCTAATAGCTATATAGAATTCATTTTGGGGAATATGAAAGCGCTCTTAGGTTAAAATGTAAAATTTTAACATATTACTTTTTCTTTTCAGACCAACATATGCTACTCCAAAAGTTTTAGAAAAGGCAGGATTAACAATGAACGATATTGATGCTTTTGAATTTCATGAAGCTTTCTCAGTAAGTCATTTTAAAGACAAATATTAAATAACTATAATCATAAAAAATGTGCACATTTGTGGGAGAGGGCAAGGTGTAGTTTATAACATGAATGAAATGAAAAGTGGAGCTTTGTATTTGAAGTGCTGACTCTGCTGGCGGGGCATAACCAGAAAGAATCCAGCGCTACGTGTACCGCATTGAAAAACATACTTTTTGAGGCTCTTAGAGACCCTTCAAAAACACCGAATTGTTTCTTTAAAAATTTTTCAGTGAAAACAGATTTAAAGATTTGCTGAGCTTTGGCGTTAGATAAACATCCATAAAAGAAAGCCTCGGGAAACATTAATAACAAGGTCCTTATTGAATTATTTTCCCTTCTAGGGTCAGATTTTGGCTAATTTCAAAGCCATGGATTCTGATTGGTTTGCACAAAACTGCATGGGTAGAAAAACCAAGGTAAGTTTTTCATGGGTAGAAAAACCAAGGTAAATATGCATGGATTTCCAAAAACACTTTAATATTTGGAGCTTAGTTACCTGCTAGTAAAAATATGAAGGGGAAAGTTTCTCATATGAAGAAGTTTGTGTTTCATTACATGTATTTGCTTCTTAGTTGCAGAATAGTTCCTGGAAATTCTTTAAAAAATACAGCAAAATTTTAGGTTTCCTTTTTTTCTTCCCATTCCGATGTTATATGAAAACTAAATAGACCCTTGGTTTTCAGAATTGACCTAGGATTCTTCTTTTGCAGTAAAATAATTTGTGATGTGTCTTAAGTTATTATTTCCCTCCCACTTTGTTACTTCCTATTACTAAGGGCCTGGCCCGATTCTTATCTCAAATAAACTCATCTTTGTATTTGTATCTTTTTTTGTGGGAGCCAGGTTGGACCACCTCCTCTGGAGAAGTTTAACAACTGGGGTGGATCACTGTCCCTGGGACACCCATTTGCAGCCACTGGTTGCCGGTTGGTCATAACAGCTGCCAACAGATTACGGAAGGAAGGAGGCCAGTATGCTTTAGTGGCTGCCTGTGCCGCTGGAGGGCAGGTATGTCACAGCAGCTTTGTGGGAGCTTCACAGGAAAGTCATTTTCTTAGAAACAAAACAAGCTCATCCAAGACTATTTGATTTAGTTTAGTTTGAAATATTCTTAGAGCAATATTTCTGCTGACAAGCAACCAGGCAAAAAAGCAGCCTATTTTTGTGGGGAGAGCGGGGTACAATTTTAATTCCGATATTACTTTGGAAGGAAGGTGCTATTTAAATCCAAGTAATTTTTTTCCTAAAATAATGTTTACCTTTTTTTGTTTATAAAAGTAGTATTGTACTCATTATGGAAATTATAGACATTACAAAAAGTATATAGAAAAAAATTAGATCACCCTTAATCTCCTCACCAGTAAGTTATTATTCACATTTTGATATATTTTTTAATAATAAAATATTATTCATTTATCTAGTCACCATGAGACTTCTCTATAAATTCTCTCCAAGAGATAAACTGCCTTTCTTCAGAAATGAACTATACCTTAATTGGAGAATTAACTTACCTCTCACTGCTATTTAGCTGGGGGAAATTATATCATTCTACAGATTTTTTTCTGCTTGCTTTACTTGTGGTACAGCAACTTCCTACCTACTGTAGCATTTCATTCTGGGAATAAAATCCTAAAGAAAGGCTGGCTGTAATCTTTTTTTTTAACCCTCATGGAAACATTTGATTTTCCTTCAGTTTACAGTAACTTTCTGTTGCTGATCAAGAGAATAATCAAGATATGTAAAAGTATAAACATGTTACAGTTGAAAGGCTTTATTTGTGGCTTTTCCTCAGAAACTTTGAAGAAACAAGGAGTCAGTTATAGGTTGGAACATTTTAGACTTCATGATCAAAAGCATTTTTTAATCTGTGTAACTTTTTTATAGAAAACCATATTCAACTAAGACTGGAGCCTTTCTTCATATTTCTATACCACGTTTAAACAAAGAAAACAGCTAGTGCGTAGCATTGTGTGTAGTGCATAGTCCAGATAGATTAATGTCCTTTGTTTTTGAGTGTTTGTTCCTTAATCTTTCATCTAGCACATAGTATA
This sequence comes from Pteropus alecto, assembly GCF_000325575.1. Taxonomy (NCBI): domain Eukaryota; kingdom Metazoa; phylum Chordata; class Mammalia; order Chiroptera; family Pteropodidae; genus Pteropus; species Pteropus alecto. The sequence goes on from NW_006434835.1 coordinate 15,623,011, forward strand.
TAAATAACATAATACTAGATGCCTTCGTGGATGAACAAAGAATAATACCCAGTACCTTTCTTGTAGTGAGGAGAGAGATGATGCATCTTAGACACTAGATTAAACTTGTTTCATTAAGAGCCAAATGAGTGATACAAACATGATTAGACAAGAGGAAGAATCCATCATTGTGGATCTAGAGCAGAGTTTCTCACCTTTGGCACTATTAACATTTTGGGCCAGATAATTCTTTGTTGTGGAGAGTTGTGTTCTGGGTTGTAGGATATTTAACCTGATTTCTACCTACTAGATTCCAGTAGGAACACCCATCTTCCCATATACACACAGCTGGGACAACCAAAAATCTCCAGACATTACCAAATGTCCTCTGGGGAGAGTGGGAGGCAAAATACCTGCAATTGAGAATCACTAATCTAGAGCAATCAAAAAGATTTGGAACATGAAACCAATGTATTTTAAATACAGCTGGAGAAGGAGATTTCTGCCTTATTATGGGCCCTTTTAGGATAACTCGAAGTCAAACTTTCCCATTTCTGTTCTTTTTTTGTTTGCTTGAACTTGTGTGAAGTATCTAACAGTTTGTTTTGAGATATGTTATATACTAGATTGGGGTCATAAACCATGTAGCAAATCTTTGTAGCTACAGTGTTCAACTTGGTGCCTTATAAATAATAGTTCCTTTTTAAATATGTATGGGGATTTAATTGAACCTAGAAGCAGGGAAATTAGTTAGGCTTTTAACTGGTTTGATGGCAGTCCAAAAGATAGAATGATTGTGATTTTCAGATAGGATTTAGCCACACAAAATCATAAATTTCTATGGTTTGTTTCAGGTGGGGAGATCACTAGTACAGAGAGCACTGTGCATAGTGCTGGAGAGGGGTTTCCTACTTTCTTACCTTTGTGAGCCCTCAGATCATCTTTACCTGAGTAGAATAGCGAAGAAGAGCCAGTGGCTTTGGAATCTAGACCTGGTTTTAAATTCTGGCCCTGTGACTTAATAGCTTTGTGGATTTGGATGAGTAGCTTAACCTTTCAAAGCCTCATCTAGAAATTTACTGTTGTTAGTGGTCACTGTTTTATGTTTACTTTTGTACAGCTGAAAAAGCTCCCTGTGGCTTCTTATTTTAATGGCAACCACTTATGGAACAACCACTAAAAATCAGATTCTACTAGACAGACTCCGAGGCATATATGTATACATGTGTACCTGTTTGTTTAGAAATGTATGGGTGTATATATATTGTATGCTATCTAATTTAACTCACAAAAACACTACAAGTAAGCACCATGAGCCCCATTTTATAGAGGAAATTGAAGTTCAGAATGGCTAATAATTTTCCCAAGATCACAGAGTGTTTGAATGGCAGAGCCAGGATCAAACTCTAAAGTCTGTACTTTTCCCATTGTTCTCTACTGCCTTTGTGTTGGCTGAATTCATCACCTTTTGTTGCTCTAATTGAACTTATTTTTCCTTTACAGGGCCATGCTATGATAGTGGAAGCTTATCCAAAATAGATCAAGAAGAGATGACCCGGAGTTTCTGTGCAGCGCTCCTAATTAGCAATGCCATTTCAATGCATTACTAAATGACATCTATAGTTCCTGGCTCCTCTTAGGAAAACAAAATTTGTGGCATACTGTTAAATACTTTGCAATTAAGCCTTGCCAGTGGTCTGAGCTTTCTATTCTATTAGTCACAGCTTACTGCTTCTTCAGGGATTTCTTAATCGCCAGAATCTCACACAGTGATACATTTAAATATTTGTTTTTGGTCTCTATTTTCATTAAAGACTAAATGAGTGGTTGCAGTTTGAGAAAGAGGTTAGTTGAGATTTGTAATCATCACCGTAATATTTGCAAATTATACTTGGTCCTATTTGTGACCTAAAGCTAAGTGTTTTTTATAAAATGCAAATCAGTGTGCCTAAATTAAGTTAATTATGGAAAGATAATTCAGAATCTAAATGTCACTGAAAACTTACAGTAAATATTTAGATACATAAATACCACATTGGTTACTCTTAATAAAGTGGAGAAATATTGGAGAACTGTATGCCTTATTTTTTGATGCAAAAGGTGGTTCTCTTGACTTAGGGGCAAATTTTGCCTTTGAGTCCTCATTTGTAACTTCTAACCATTTTAGTCAACCACGAGGCTGCTAGGAACATAAAAAGAAGATTCTGCTTTAAAATAATACCTTTTTTCCCCCCACTGCTTGATTGAAATAAATTTATTTCACTGTTCAGAGGTGCTTCTGTTTGCCAGGATTTAAATGAAATATAAGGAAATTTAAAAATTTCAATTAACATACTAAAAATCCTTTCAGTTTTTTGACAACCAAACTGCACTAAATAACATGTATGCTATAGTGCTTTGAAGAAGCAAAAGTCTAAATCGTGGCCGTCTATGTGAATGTTGCTTATTAAGTTAATGAAAGTTATTGGCAATCAGAATCATTCTCTAGTTCAAGGACAGATTGGGCAAGGGAATAGGTGCTAACCTCTTAAAAGGGCACTTGAGAATTTCAGCATCATCTCCCCATGATTTCATTGGTATTTTCAACATAATGTTAGTTTTTAATACTGAAACCCATTCTATTTACATACATATCACAAAAATCAACTCTAGATAAGTTAAATATAAAAAGTAAAAAAAACCTTAAAATTTAGAAAAAAATACCACTGGGACCTGAGGTTGGGGAGAGAGAGGGAGGTGGGATTTCTTAAACAAGACATTTAAAGTGCTATCAAAAACAGATGTATAAATTTGCCTATATTGAAGTAAAAACTCATTCTTTATATGATGGAGTGAAAAACCACAAATGGGGCAAAGATAAGGATGTAGCTTATAAAGGACATGTATGTATGTTTATATATCTTACAAAGATATATATAATAGAGATATATCTTAGAAAGGATCCAGGATATATAAAGAATTCTTATAAATAGGAAGAAAGATAATTCAGTGAAAAATGGCAAAAGATTAACAGTTTTTTAAAAAAAATAATATGCAAATGGAGAATAAACATAAAAAGTTGCTCATTAGTAATCCAGAAAAACCAAATTAAGATTGTAATGAGGTTTTATATCTACTAGACTGATAAAAACGAGCAAGACTAAGAATACCAACTGTTGGTGAGGATGTGAAACAGTGGGAACTTTTATACACTGCTAGTAAGAATGCAGATTGATAAAACACTGGAAAAAGTCTGGTATTATCTTGTACGTTTGAATATGACACATGGTCTATAACCCAGCATTTCCACTCTTAGGTATATTTCCTAAAGAAACGTGCCCATGAGTAGCAGGAGTTATGTGTAAGAGTATTGACAGCATTGCTCTTTAATAGCAAAATACTGTAAATAATGATCGAGGAAAGTTTCAAAAACAAGCAAAACTACATTTCTAGGATACCTACAAATGAGGTAAAAATGTTTTCTGAAACAGTTAAGGGAAGAGAAAAGAGATAAATCTTAAAGAAGAATTCCTAGTAATGTAGGTAGACTCTGCTCCAGAGGTTGCAGCATGCCCCCCTACCTTTGAGTGTGGGCCGAATTTAGGGACTCAACTCCAGTGAATAGAGAATGAAAAGGGCAAACAAGTCATCTGCACAGCAGAGAAACCTGGCAAACACTAACTTAACCAACTTAGGGAGGGTGGCTCCACAGTGTAGTGGTTAGCACGTCTGCTTTACACACAGAGGGTCCTGGGTTCGCACCCCAGGTGGAGCCACAGGCCATATCCCGGGTGCACCAGGCCCCGGATGTATGATGTGAGCATGTGGGAGGAGACGCCCCACCTTCAGAGATCCAGTTCTGAAGGGGGAAACGGCAACATCCATAGGTCAGGGCTGAAAATGTGGGGGAGGAATTAAAGAGGGAGAATAAAAACTAAGTGGCCAAGGTTAACATCCTCAGTGCCATCATGTGGATATCACCTCTTGTGAGGTGATCAGAGGGCCCCTCCCCCTCAGGAGTGTTCTTTCAAAATACTCATAGCCAGTTGAATCATGAGAAAACAGCAGACAAACTCCTACTGAGGAACATTCTACAAAATACTTGATCAGTACTCAGAACTATCAAGGTCATGAAAAACAAGAAAATACTGAGAAACTGTCACAGACCAGAGAAGGCTAAAGAGACATGACACCTAAATGTAATGTATCCTGAGTTGGATTCTAAAATAAAAGAGGACATTAATGGAAAAGCTGGTGATACCTGAATAAAATCTGGAGTTTAGTTAAACCCTCACACATGTGGTCAAATTATTTTCAATAAGAGTGCCAAAACTGTTTAATGGGGGTTAGAACAAGTCTTTTCAACAAGTTCTGTGAAAATTGTATATCTATATGGAAAAAAATGAAGTCGGACCCCTACCTTTCACCACATATAAAAATTAATTCAAAATGGATCAAAGACCTAAATGTAAGAGCTAAAATTATAAAACTCTTAGAAGAAAATGGGGAGAACTACATGGCACTGGATTTGATAGTGATTTCTTGGATTTGACACCAAAAAACAAAAGAAAAAAATGTAAATTGGACTTAATCAAAATTAAAAACTACATCAGAGGGCAGTGAAAAGGCAACTTCTGGAATGGGAGGAAATATTTGTAAATCATATATTCAATATATGGGGTTAATATCCAGAATAAAGAACTCCTACAATTCAACAACCAGAAAAACAACTCAATTTTAAAATAGACATTTCTCTAAAGAAGATATACAAATGACCACTAAGTGCATGAAAAGATGTTCAACATCACTAATTGTTAGGGAAATGCAAGTCAAAACTAATGAGATACCATTTCACACTTTGGAAGTAGCATTAAAAATCCCTGAAAATAAGTGTTGGTGAGGATGTGGAGAAATTGGAACCATTGTGCATTGTTGGTGGGAATGCAAAATGGTTCAACTGCTGTGGATGTGCTGGCTGGAAAATTACTGCTTGGCTATCGCCCATGGGAACATGACATTCTAACAATAAGCTTTCTGCTTCTGTACCCCCACTTGCACACCTGACCTGTGGGTTGACAGGTAGTGAATAGGAGAAAAATAGACGTTTGTGTTTAAGACAGAATGAGGAATGGGATTTAGGGCTTAAAAACCTTGTACCTCTACATTTCGGGGCTGCTTAATTTGGGGTCTGCGTACCCCTGGCAGACCCAGTGTGCTTCCTATAACTCACTGGTTTCTGGTGGTCCGTGTGTCTATCGGAGGCTGGCAGCTACAATATGATCATTGAGGGGAAATGGGAAAATGTGGGAATGGAAAGACAAAAATAATAAAGATACTATTCTGAAAAGAAATACATTGTGAAAGAGAAGAAGCATTTAGATATATTGGCAATGTTTATAGTTGCAACGAGCTCAACTAAGAGCCCTTTCCCCTTCCATACTTAAAGGACCATCAGGCATCAAACAGACTTGATTCCCAAAGCAGAACTCCAAATGAGTTCAAAGCTTCCTCCGGAGCCCACGTTCACTGTGGTCCACCCTTCTGTACAAACTTAAATTCCAGAGGGTATTTTGTTTATTTGCTTGTCAAATTCCTATTTTTAAATATGCAAAATGTTCAGGAGAACTTTTTCAAAGTCATTTTATTGTTTTCTAATATATACATACATGCTCATTGTAAAAAAAAATTCAAATGACATTTATAGTTTAAATCATTGCATAAGAAGAAAATGAAAAATCAGTAGAAATACCCACCGTTAATATTTTGATATCACTTCTTGTCAGTGCACACATTTTATTTGTAAGCGCAGGTGGACCAAAACTGCCTAGCATCATGCTGTTTTGGGACCCTTTTGTTTTACTTAGCTATATAGCCTAAACATTTTTCCATATCAGTAGCTGTAGCTATATATCATTTTTAATGACTATATAGCATTCTTCTGTATGGATATATCCTAATTTGTTTTACCAAGTGCCTCTTTTTTGAGCATATAGACACAATGGAATGTACATCTTTTATACATTTATTCACTTGTCTACTTATTTCTTTAAGCCATCTTTTTAGAAATGGAATTGCTGCTAAATCTCACTTTATTATAATTACCTCCGAAGCCTTCTTGTCCAGACTTCTTTTTTATGGTGAGAGCCAAGTGAACAAAGGCTTAATGTCATTTCATTTATTGATTTGAAAGTGTGTTTTTACCAGCAGAGTGTGTGCATTGAGTATATGCAATCATTTGAGAAGGAAAATGAGAACACATATTTCTATAAAGCATACTCAGAAAAGGAGTCCGCTGCTTCTAAAGTATATTATTTGAATTATTCAAAAAATAATTTTATAATTAAAAAAATAAAGACTGCAAATATTAATAACATGATAATGACAATGAGACTTGACTGTGTTGTCAGGGTAACCAGCAAGGCAAAGCCTTCACAGTTTCAGTGGTTGCCTGCCTCCCCTGGGGTTTGGAACAAGTCCAAGGCATAGAAACATTGCAATTGTCCTGGAGAGTTGGTATCTTCTAGTTGAAAGAATGATTGAATCCATTTAGAGAAATATTTGGGCTGGGTTATACACAATTAAAATAGTCACACAAACCATTAAGAAGGTGTAGTGTTTAAGAAAAATGTTTTCAACAACATGTTTCAATGGCATAACCATTTTTATTTCAACGGAAAATATCCGTTCCATTTTATAAATATATCCAGAAATTTTATAATTAACACAAACACTTTTAAAAATTATCAGAATTTTTTCATTTATCTAGTTTTTTTTTTTTTTTTTTCAGATTCCTATCATCTCTTGTGAATTCCATAATTAGAACACCATAGTCTTGGTGTTCTCTAGAGGCTTTTCTTAAATCTTTATATGTAGTCTGAGCTTGAGCCTGTCACTTTTAAATGTGTTTGTCACCTTTTCTCCTTAATTCATGGCAGTCTGTGATGCTTTTCTCTATAATGCTTTCTTACAGATGTGCGCATATCAATGACTTTTTGTATACACATGTATGTGTATGAAATGTAATTTTATATTGATTTTTTTAAGGTTAAAGAAAGAGGGACCCATTAACTTCACCTTTTCCTAAACTTTGAAAAGAAACAAAATTCCACCCTTCATCTCCAATGTTTGGAAGACCAGAGTTCTTGTCAATTAAGTCATCCTTTCTTCATAAGTAGAGAAGAAATAATCAGAAAAGAAATCACTGAATAGTTAAAACCATTTTTTTTATCAAATATATCTGTAACATGAACTGTCGATTAGTTAAAAAGTGGTTAAGACAGTTTTACTTGCAATTATTTTGAACTTTGATATACCTGTTCCAGCCCAAAGGGTGGATTATTTTTACGGCCAAGGCGAGTTTATTAGGTGGCTTTAGCTAGTTTTTCATACTATTCTTGCTTGGATAGTTTAAGGGTGGGGACAGGTGGGTTGCAAGAGAAATGAGTGTGACTAATGGACGCATAGCCTATCTTTCCTGTGGGCTGAGCTCTGGAAGTGGAGAAGGGTTTAGGGCATTGGGCCAAGGCTCATGCTGGTGAATTCAAGCACACACTCCCTTGGAATAACACGGACCGTGTGTGTGGTTCACTCACAGCTTTTGCCTTTCCCAGAGAGAGCTTGCCCTGTAGCTCGGGGCTGGTGAGAGGAAACCTTGCCATGCCTTTGCAGATTGCCATCCCTTCTGGACACCAGGCTCACCAATGGCAATTTCTTCAAAACTAGGATTTTTCAGGATAATTAAAAATTTGATAACGTGAAAAGGAATTTTCTGAGTGAACTGAGTCGAGGGTTCTTGGTGAAACTATCTCCAGCCTTCTGGGAAAGCAATAGGTGATGCTATGCTTTCTGATCTCTAAGGCCTCTGCCTTCCCCAGCCCACCTCGAAATGTCTACCCTGGCAAAGTCTGTTTTCCACCCTTTATGCTGGAATAGGTATATGATGATTTTTTGCCACTCATCCTCACTCTACGCTGCTCACTCTGCTCCTGAGAAAACTTCGTCCTCACCCGGCATTTTCACTTCCTTTGCTGTGTTCCAGGATGTGGGTTTCATTTGTGGCCTAGAAAAGGGGTAAGAAGGTCAGTTTCAGGGCCATTATTATTACTGTCGACTCTCCTTTGGTGAGATGGTGTCCATTTTCACAGTCTCACCTGCTCTCCTGCCGGGGCTGCAGTAATCCTAGGAATTTTGCTCTCAGCTATAGTGATGCCCATCTGTGCCAATCCTACCTTTTCCCTTCAAATAGGGACTGGAGGCAGATTTTCAGATGGACAAACCAGGGACGAGAGAGCCACCAAGGGTCTGGATTGTAATCAGGAATCCCTGAACTCGATTCTGACTTTTCTTTCTTTTCTTTTCTTTCTTTCTCTCTCTCTGTCTCTCTCTGTCTCTCTCTCTCTCCTCTTTCCTCTTTCTTTCACACTTACACGACCTGGTCTTCCTAGGTCTCCCATCCAAGTACTAACCAGGCCCGACCCTGCTTAGCTTCTGAGATCAGACGGGATCGGGCTTGTTCAGGGTGGCATGGCCACAGACTCGATTCTGACTTTTCTGACTAGGCTGCTTTCCGCATTGTTGGAGAGCTCGAACCTGAAACAGGCTCATTCCCCCAAAAAACAAAACAAAATTCCAGTCTTCTTTCGGCTTCTAGCCGTGCCCATCTCCCCTGGGGAAGGCTGTAGAACATCTGCTTCTGACCTGCCCTCGGGAGAACTGAGGATATGAAGCCAGCAACTTACCAAAGAAATGGTAGAGTTGGGGGTTGGGGCATGGCAGAATCGTTTCAGTAAAGCCTCTTGTACCTGCAGGAGATATAAATGCCCAGTTATGGGCCTTCAGACATGAATCAGGCGGGGGTTAGGTGGGCACACTCACCTTCTTGTCCATGAGGCAACCAAACAGTAAGATGAAGACACCCTGACAAGAGGGATATGGGGATAAGTTAGTCAAGGAAGAAGGAATCAAGTGAAATCAAACATCCCCTCTCCTCTTTGTTCACCTCTGTTCTCTTGTCTGATTTGATCCCGAGGCTTCCCATCTCGGCTCTTCTGTGCCTTGGCACCTTTGGTGCATGCGACCACTTCAACTGCCTTCCTTACTGTTTTGGTTGCAAAGGGGCTGTCATAGAATTGGGTACTGACAATTCCCTGACTTCTCCAGCAAAACCAGATATTACTTTACCAATAAGAAAATCAAAGCCCAGAGAAGTTTGTACAAAGTCATTCAACTGGTCAGTGGAGGAATGGGATGCAAACCTAAGTAAGCCTTCTTAAAGTCCTGATCTGTGTTACTTCTACTCTACCATGATACCGTCTTGAAAAGGGATTGACCATGACTTAGACCATCTCAAAGGCAAAAAGCACAGGCAGCATAATATTACCCACCTGGGAGGTGTTGAGAATGGTGAAGATGTAGTGAGGGACTATGGAGACGTCCTCTAACAGAGTGGCCAGGCCCAGTCCCCAGGTGAGGCCAAAGATGGGCGTTAGAACAAGCAGGGCTTTGATCACCCCCAGAAGGGTTTGGCACTTCTCCAACTGGGGTCCCTCTGACAGCGAAGGCCTCAGCAACTTCAGCACAGCCACGGCTAGTACCAGCCCATTCACGCCCACAATGGCCAGCACTGGCCCCACAAAGGTGTAGAGCGCTCCTCCCTTCCCATCCAACCAGCATGCGCCCGCCCCCAGGTATTGCCCTTGGGGTAGGAAGAGGACCAGGGCAACACCTGCAAACCCCATGGGGCACAGGTAGCCGAGGACCACCATCAGGGAGAGTGCTTGGCGCTTGGAGAGCTGGTGGAAGACAAAGAGCAACTGGTGGGCCAACATCAGGGCCTGAGCCAACATCCAGAAAAAGCTGGCCAAGTAGAGGAAATGGCAGAGGAAGGCAGCGGCCAGGCAGAGTGGGCTTTGGGGCCCTGGAGGAAGCAGTGGGGCTCCCAGGAAGCAGGTGTCTGCAGCCAGCAGACAGAGCGCTATGTTGAGCAGGGCTGCGTGACGTAAGTAGGCAACTTTGTTCCGTGTCACGACTCGCCACACCAGCCTGTACACGCCCAGGCACACGAGCAGTGCCAGAATGGAGGCCACCAAGCCCATCTGACTCAGCAGCTCCAGGGCGGGGGGTTTTGGAACAGCGTGTCTGGACATTAGGATGGAAAAGGCAGTGAGGTGCCGACAGATGCACCGAGTGGTGGGGCTGGCACTGGCCGCCTGCACCTGGCACCCTTCATCCGACCAGCCCCCGCTGCCCTGGAAGAGATCGTGGTCCCAGAAGACACAGTGGAGGGTGCTGTTTGTGTCCCCAAAGTCCATGATGACTTCTCCCTGGCCAAAGGTCTGGCCACCTGCCATGATGGAGATGGCAAGGACCAGGCCAGGAGTGGTATAGAGGGGGGCCCCCAGCCCTTGTCCATAGTTGGAGGGCAGGAGGCGGTCCAGTTTTCGCAGCACCAGGCTAGTAATAATGACGTTGGTTCCATTATGGCCCAGTGGGGTCAGCGAGCGTCTGGGAATCTGCACCTGCACTGGGGGCTGAGTGGAGAAGGAGACTTTGTAGTCAGCAGAAAACGCGGGTACACGGAGCTGGGTCTGCAGCTGCACATTGGGCAAGCTGAAGGAGAAGGGGCGGGCCTGTGGGCTCAGGCTGCACGCCAGGGTCTCCACAGCCCGCAGGAGATTTGAGCCCGCCGAGGGCTTCTGGGCCTGGGCCGGGGTCCACAAAGAACTGGCATCCAGGTCTAGGACCTTGTCTGTGGTTTTCAAGAGAGCCTGTGGCACACGAGAGAAAGAGAGACGAGCCCTCGCTCCTAGATCCCACAGCACTGAGCCAGGCATCCTGACAACCGTAGACCCTCGAACCCCCCTTTCCTTGTCCAGTGCAAGGTTGGAGAGAAAGGGGGGGAGGAAAACAGGCCTGTGAAAGGAGAGTTTCCAGATAGGGAGAATGTGGGAGCAGTTTAGCTAACCCCTGGGGCATCTTCAAGTATGTGGCCTTCTGAAGCACATCCTGCCCCTCTGTCTGACAACTCTTCTTATCCCTTCACCCCTTGGGGTCACCCAGGCCCTAAAGGGATCCCTCTCCAATTCCTTGACCCCTACAGTTCTGTGAAGCTAGAAATGGTAGTAGAGGGCACAATGTTCTGAAGTAGAGGGCCACATACATGTCTATACAGCAACACGTGATATATTCCCAGACATGAGGGGCACATTGTGTCATTGACCCTGGTTATTCTTTTGGCTGGAGCTTATGGGTCACCAACTGATGCGTATATTGAGAGCTGGTTTAGGTGAGTTCAGCAAGGCCAAGTGTGTTTGAGTATCTGCATAGGTGTCTTGTATGTGCAGGTGTGGGTGCATGGGGAGATTCGCGTCATAGCCACCTGTCTGCATGTGGATGTATGCCTCTGACTCATGTCTACACACCCCTCCTCCTCTCTCCTGACCTCCCGTGTGTTCCCAGCATCAAACCTCCTCCAGATTCCATGGCCTTAGAGACTGGTGTCCAAGAGGAGAGATGGACCAGGAGAGCAGACACCGGATTCTAGAGGCCTGTTGTCTGACAGCCCATGGTGATGTCAGGGACAGAAGTGCCTGAAGGTGAGGCGATTCCAGCCTCTTCTACTCAGCTGGCACCTGCTGTAGCTCGGAGATCTTACCTCCAGGGCCCTGCGGTGAAGTTGTATTCTGGCATCTGCCACTGTCTTGGCCAGGAATGTCATGGTGCCCAGAAGTGCCAACAAGTCAGAGGGGGAGTTCACCAGCACCACCCGCTCCAGCAGCTGTGCCAGGATCCGTGGCACTTCGTCAGCAGGCCGGCCCTGGCCTGCCCCCAGCAGCTGAGACAGATAAGACAGTAGTGTGTGCATTTGGGGGGTGGGTCCTCATATGAGAGGGTCACCTCCTCTCTCAACCAGCTCCTTCTTGCCCAGAGCTGTACCTCATCCCAGAGGATCAGGAAGCAGAGAGCAGAGTAGGCTACGTGGAAGGAACTGACACCATTATAAATGGGACAGACACTTAGTAGGGTGGAGATTAGCGCCCTCCCCTCCATGGGGGTCCTGGCCACTTGAAGGCCCTACACCTCATGCCTGGCTCTGCTAGGGCCCCAGTTCAGAGAAGCTGAATAACCTTTGGGCTGGGCAGGTTCTAGACCTGGATCCTGAGTGAGAATGAGGTAGGTCATGGAGCGTGTGGCATGTGGGAAGCAGGGCTGGAAGCTTCACCTGGGCTCTCTGGAGCAAGGCCAGGAGCCCTACGTCTGTGCAGCTGCTGCGGGAAGGCCTCCAGGTCCCATCAGGCCCACAAGTCCTCTTCACCACGCCCATTCTGTTCACGGGACATGGGGCCTGTGCCACATGACCAGCCTTGGTGACATTCCAGGCAATAGCTGAGGAGTCCTCAGGGCAAGTAGTGTCTCCACCTGAGGAATGATATGTCAGGGAGGCCTCAGCAACCACAGTCTGGCCCGAGCTTTCCCTTAGGCAGAAAGCTGTGCTGGCCCTGGAGCCTGGCCCCATTGCCCAGTGCGGGGAGAGACCAAGGAGGAGGAGGAGCCCCCGGGGCACGCAAGAGGCCAGCCAGCAGGACCTCAAGCCCCACGTACCCTGGATAATGGTGACAAAGACAGGGACCCTGAGAGGGGTCAGTCCTGGGCTCTCCAGGTCACACGTGTACGTGGTATCAGCCGTGGGGCAGCGCTGAACGGTCAGCACGAGGCACTGGTCTCCTGGCTTGTCGAATAAGGAGGCTGAGGGTAAGACGAGAAAAGGGAAGAGTCATTGGGCCAGGAAAAGACCTAGAACCCAGGAGGCTCAGAGATGCCATTTCGGTCTTTGCAGCACTTCAGAAGCACATGAAACAGTGGGAAAGAGCCAAGTGGTATGACAGCATCGAACTACTGAAGACAGAGCTTGGATTTTGGTGAAGGGCACTCTGGGCGTCTCTGACTAGCCTGGGGACTTGAAGTCACAGTTTCCTTATTTGTAAAATGGGTCTATCATCAAATGAACCTCACAGAGTATATTGTGAGAGTTTAACAAGATCGTGTGGATAAACGCACTGCACAAAAAGTTATCTCCACTGACGTAGTTATTGTTGTATTGATGGAATTGGGATTGCTTTATGGGGTAAAAATAGTGTTGGACTTGGACCTGGAATTCCCAGGATAAACTTCAGCCTCTGCTGCAGGTGAGCTGGAGAGCCAGCTGCCTGGAGGAGACGAGCTGTTCCCTCTCCCCTGAGCCCTGACAACGGGCCCCCTTCCATACCTTTGCTGCCCTCTATGGGGCTCCAGGAAGCCGTGTAGCTCAGGTGTGTGCGGGGGAAGCAGCAGCTCAGCTGGAAGCCAGGGGAGGTAGCACAGGAGATGGAGAGCTGGTCTGGAAGCTGAGCCACATCTGTCACCTGCAGGGGCACCCTTACCACCTGGTACAGCTCCCACCTGAAGCCCTGGGCCTCAAAGCAGCATATGTACACACCTGCAGACACACACCTTCTGTACCTCCCGGCTCCTCCAGCCCCAACCTGTGCCACAGAATCTCTGCTGCTTCCCAAGCCATGCCCCAGGTTGACCTTCTTGGTCCAGCCTCTGCTAAACCCCAGCAAGAAAGATCTCTGCCCCCAAAAAGATTTCTAGGAGGAAGAAGAGATCTGGAATTGAGGCTCCTGACCCTTTCTTTTTAGCCTGTAGCCATGAATTTTAAGGTGAACCTCTCTCCCAGCAGGCACCCTTCCCATGCCACCCTCTGCCATTTCAACAGTTTGAAGAAAAGCATAATCTGTTCTCAGTTGAAATCGAAATCATATTTTCAGCATTCTCCCTTTATAATTTTTCACATTAATGGGCCTCTTAGCCTTTGTTTCCCAGAATGAATAAATGAGAAGGTGAAAAGGGAAAGGAAGAGGAGAAGAGAAGGAAGGAGAGAGGGAGGAGGAGGAAGAGGAGAGGAGGCGAGAGCTGGCTACCTTCCCACTTGTGGGAGATGTTGAAGATGCTGAGGACAGCCTGACCCTGGCTGGAGGTTAGGGACACATGTGTCCCTGGCTGCAGAAGGACAGGTCTGGGGCTCCCTGTGCGCTGCAGGAACCAGTTCAGGTTGGCGGTCTCATGGCTGGTGAGGAGGGTCAGGTTCAGCGTGTCGCCAGGCATCTGCAGCGAGGTGTTCAGGCTTAGGGTCCCAGGGACTGCAGGGAGGCAGGAGACGGGCCTGGAGCAGGAACTTGCGGCTCTCCACGCCTGGCTAAGTGCTCGATGCTCCTGGCTTCTGTAGCCCATTTCTCCTCACTACCCTCCCCCCACCCCACCTGGTAATTTTTGTTTTGTTTTGTCCTTAGACGAGAGTGGCTGCTGCAGTCCAGCCTAGGAGACCCCATCCGTCTTTGGGAACCAAACAGGGAAACTTTTTGGTTTAAGACTTCCCCTCCCCCAGTGAGGGAACACTCTCTCTCCTGTCAGAATGTTTCTGGAGCCCTATTTTTCATTAGTCTCACTATTCAGGTCCCAAGCTTGGGGCCTGTGATCTGCTTTGATGGCTGGCATTTTCTCCCAACCAGTGGAACCGCTGGGCTTGGGTCACCTGGCGGAAATACAGGGGTCAGAGAGGGAAAAACAGAGGTTTCTTTCGCTTAGTCCCTTCCTTTCTCACCAGGTGGCAGCAACTGGCAGTACCCAGCTTCAGTAGGACCGATGACAAGACAACTGCAGGGCTGGTGCTTGAAGCGGGGGCGGCAAGGATGGTGACTGGCGCAGACACTGGCGTTCCACTGGTATCCAGAGAGGCAAGCACAGCTGGTAAACCCGTTATTCTCAACATTACACTCTGGGACAGAGGGAAAAGAAATAAGAAGTGGGCAGGCTGGCTGGGAAAGCCAGGTAGGTAGTGCCTGATGCCTAAGAGCCTCTGGGGCTGGAACAAACCCAAAGTCACAGGTGTCTCAGTCACACCCACCCATCGGGGCCTGCCTCCTCAGCCGGGGTTCAAAGCAGCGGAGGTCAAGCTGGGCAAAGGCTTTGGGGTGGCGGTGGAGAAGGCTGGGCCCACCACTATCTGCCCCTGGGGCCCTCCGTTCAGGAGAGGCAGGGAGGTGAGGAAGGAGCTGGGCCATGCAGACCCTCCGAGAAACAAGGAGAGGCTGGCAGCATCTCAGGCAAGCTGGCTGCAGGGGGCCTGGGAAGCCCATATTCCCTTCACTCCGAGCCCCCTTCCATGCTCAGTGGCTCTGGGAGGCAGGATTAAGTAGAATTTCCCCACTACCTGTCGTGAGGCTGAGGCCAGTGAGAGTTCTAGGTGAAGCGGAAGCCAAGGCCTGCGGCAGAGTCAAGGCTCTGGAGAGTGCCATTGGCCAGGTCTCATTTGAAAAATCCAGCTGTACATAGACAGAGACCAGGACTGATTCTGCAGGAGAAGAGGGGACAGCTGGAGAGGAGAGGCAGCGAGGCCATGGGCCAGTCTCCTCGTGCCTCCCACACTTAGCTGATCACTGCCAGGAACCCAGAGCCGATCCCACCTCCCATAGCCTGTCTATGCGCAGTGAGGACTCAGGAAGGTAATAACTCATCTAGCTGTGGTGCACTGAGACATCTTGCTTCATGTCACCTCCCCAAAAACCCCCACTTCATAGATGGCTCTCAAAGACGAATGATTTTCTCAAGGCTTCACAGTGAGAAAACCAGTGTACAGACCTGCCTTTGAATGATTTTCTCAAGGCCTCACAGTGAGAGAACCAGTGTACAGACCTGCCTGACCAGCCCCGGGTCCAGCCCTCTCTAACCCCGCCCCTCACTGTGGCTTCGGTCCTTTCTTTCCACCTCATTCCCTGCTCCCTCTCCTCCTCCTCTATCCACTTACCACCTGCTCCGCTCTCTGGGTCCAGTTGCTGCCCAGATCCCCCTTGGGCCTGACTAGGTCCCTAGAACAGAGCACACACAAGAGACCTCTAAGGAGAGGCTGACCCCGAGTGTCTCCCAGGAACACCTTCTTCCCCAAGCGGCTCAGGGGCCAGCCTGGCTAGTCTGGCATGACCGGTTTCTTTGAAGTTCCTCTTTTTGCCTGGAATTAAGATGGCACATCAGAAGTGGAAAGCAGGCTCCTGGCAGGAGGTGGAGGGATGCAGCCCCAGGGAGCCGTCAGGGATGAGTGTAGGAACGAGGCACATCCTGGAGAGTCAACATGCTTTGCTTAATTCCTTCCTGAATTTTCCTGTCCCTGGGCCTCCAGGTTAATTGAAATGGCTGAGTCTGGAGCTCCGGAAGAAGGGCTAGGCAGAGCTGACTGTGGCCCAGAGGGTTAGGGACTTCTATTCCCTTCATAGGAATTGCCACGGGGGGTGGGGGAGGGTAAACAGAGGAAGCGGCTTCCCTTAGTCTCCAGTTCCTGTAAATTATTCCTCACCAGTTCCTCCTCTCAAAATTTTATGTGTATGTGGACATCTATTTAAAAACAAATATGGACGTAGACAAGGATATGGCTGGAAACAGAGACAGAGATAGCCGCCTGGGAGAAAACGCTGTTGAAAAGTACTGAAGGAGACTTTGCTGCCTTTCCTCGGTTTCTCTGTCGCCCTCCACGCCAGTGGTGCCCGACTTTGGAAAGGTTTCCTTTTCTTTTCATTTTTAAATTGAAAGTTTGACTTAGGATAAAAGAGCCTTTATCCGAAGTGCAGTATGCATCATCGGAGTACACAGGGACTCAACGAAAGAAAGCAAGCTGCCCTCACGCCCTGGAAAATAAGGCTTAATTTAACTCTCAGAGACTTTCTAACAAACCAGCCTCTTTTTTATACATTACCTCCTCTCCCTCCAGCCCATTCCTTTCCACCTATTGTTTCATCCCATACCTTGCTGCCTCTCACACCCAGAGGACCCTATTGTCCCCTCTGCAGCCTTTCCCAGGGTCCTCACCCCAGTCTTACTCACAGATTGGGATGCTTGGGCAACTGGTGACCCCACCAAGGAGACAGTCACGGCCAGGAGTAGTACGGGGGCAGCCCAACAGACCATAGCTCAAGAAGCAGTTCTTCAAGGGCCTTCCGTCTGCTGCAGGATGCAAATTTCCTCAGAGGAGAGCTGGTAGGACAGTGCGCAGATGGGATGGGAGGGAAGAGTGGAAAGCAGCCAGGGCTGAATTTACAGAGGAAGTGCCACAGCCTGTGACTGAGACAAATGGGCATCCAGGTCCCTGTGGGGCCACCTGGGGCCCACCTGCCTCCATGAGAAAAGTCTTTCCAGATTCCCCCTGGGGTCGGGACCAAGGACTCAGTGAGTAGGAGAGGACTCAGGGGTCCTAGGTCACAACCAGCAATGTGTCGATAAGTTGGGTTCAGTCATGTCTCCAAGGATCTGGAAAGTCTGGATTGTTCTGGAACTCCCAGGAAGCTGGATCATTGAACACAGAGTCAAGGTTAGAAAAGACAAACATTAGAGCTGATTGCTATCCTTGAATAATTTTCATATGGACTAGAGTCTTAAGTGTAACAAAAAATCTGGAAAAAATTCTAGGAGAAATTATAAAGTAATTTTATAAAATAATTTTGAAGTGCAGAAGGTTTTTCTAAATAAGACACAAAACCCAGAAGCCAGAATGGAAATAAATTAGACTATCTAAAAAGATTTAAATTTGGGACGAAAAGAATATTAGAGTAAAAAGGCCACATATTCGTAGCATGAAGATTGCATAAAGGGCTAACCTTTCTTTTATTTTTAAAAAAGTACAGTTGACATTCAAAATTGTTAGTTGCTGGTGTGCAACATAGTGATTAGATATTTATGTAATTAATGAAGTGATCTGCCTGATTAGTCTAGGACCCACCTGGCACTAACTGTAGTTATTACATTGTTATTGTAATATGCTCCCTGTGCTGTACTTCGCATCTCTGTGACTGTTTTGTAACTATCAATTTGTATTTCTTAACCCCTTCCCCTTTTTCACCCAGCCCCTCAATCCCCTTCCCATCTGGCAATCACCAATTTGTTCTCTGTATCTATGAGTCTGTTTCTTTTTTGTTGGTTCTGTTGTTGTTCTTTAGATTCCGAATGTAAGTGAAATCATATGGTATTTGTCTTTCTCTGACTTATTTCACTTAGCAAAATGCACTCCAGGTCCAACCATATTATTATAAATGATAAGATTTGTTATTTTTTATGGCCAAGTATTATTCCATTGTATGTATGTACCAGCCCTTCTTTATTCAATTGTCTATTGATAGGCATTTAGTTTGCTTCCATATCTTAAATATGGCTATCGTAAATAATGCTGCAGTGAACATAGGGGTGCATATACTTTTTTGAATTAGTGTTTTGGAATTGTTCGAATAAATACCCAGAAGTGGAATTGCTGAGCCATATAATTTTCTTTTCAATTTTTTGAGGAACCCCAGACTGTTTTTCCATAGTGGATGCACTATTTGCAATCTCACCAACAGGGCATGAAAGTTCCCTTTTCTCCACATCCGCACCAACGCTTGATGTTTGTTGATTTATTCCTGATAGCCATTCTGACAGGTGTGAGGTAATATCTCATTATGGTTTTGATTTGCATTTCTCTGATGATTAGTGACTTTGGGCATCTTTTCATATGTCTATTGGTCATCGTATATCTTTTTTGGAGAAATGCCTATTTAGGTCCTCTGCCCATTTTTTAATTGGATTGTTTGTTTTTTTGGTGTTGAATTCTATGAGTTCTTTATATATTTTGGATATTAACCCCTTATTGGATATATCATTGGCAAATATCTTCTCCCATTCAATAAGTTGTCTTCTTGTTTTGTTGATGGTTTCCTTTACTATGTAAAAACTTTTTAGTTTGGTGTAGTCCTATGTTTTCTCTTGTTTCTCTTGAAAGAGTTAATCTTTATAATATAATTTTTTTTTTAATTTTACACATTAGAAAGACAAAAAATGGGCAAAAATAGGAACAGGCAATTTACTGAAAAAGAAACATAAATAGTTTGATAAATATATAAAAACATCCAACTTAAGATATAAGAAATACAAATTAAGAAATAAGAGAATACTGTGTCATCTATCAATTATCAAAATACAAAATACTGATTATTTTCAGTGTTGAAAAAAATGTACTTGTGCATGAGTACAAATATATGTATATAAGGATGTTCAAGGCAGAGTTGTTTGTGATAGCAAATGAACTGAACAGCCAAAATGTCTGTTCGAAAGGGATAGGTTAAGTAAATATGAGCCTTCCAAACAACAGAACATTCTTGTGGGGGAAAAAAAATGCAGTAAGTCTAAGAGGCGTTAAGTAATATTTGTATTAAGAGAATCAATAAATAAATGAAATACAGGAAGATATTAACAGTGGTTGTAACCGAGTGGTAGCATTTGTACTTTCGTATTTTTCAATTTTGTATTCTATAATGGAAAAAATCTTAATAAAAATATTAAATCTTACAATCTTAACTTCTTTCTCATATACCAATTAGATTCAGAGTCCTTCAGGTTTGCCTAGGTGTCACTGGTTGTCAGAAATCACCCACAGGCTGAATTAGGTCTCAGGCTTAGGATGGGTTCAGACAAACAGGTAGTTATTGCTGCCACTGACCTACTCCCAAGTCCAAGGTCAAACATAAGGCTACTGGCCTTTGTCCCTCTATATACAGAATATTTTGAAATCAATAAGTTCTTATTGCTGCTGACAGCTTCTCTCAGCTCCAAGTTGTACCTTGGGCAAAGAAAGTTCCCTTTCTATTCTTCTGTGCTTTGATCCATCCTGGCTATCAGTTGGCTGGGGTTTTGACAACAAAGGTTTGCGATCCAGGCTTCTCTTATTTGTATCCAAACAAGTTATCTTGAAACTTCCTTTATTATGTAAACTACTAATAGGTTACTAAAGAAGGAAGGTAGCTTAGACCTTTATCCTATTGGAATCCTAACTTCTCATTTTCTTTCCATCTGACATGGCATAAGTTATTAGATATATTAAACAATAGATTGGGGAGAGACCTTATGTGAGCTATCATCTACTTCAACTCTCTCACTTTACAGAAAAGGAAAAAGAACCAAGAAGGTAAATTAACTTGCCAAAAATCACAGCAAATGGATGGCAGAATCAAAGCTTAAGGCCAGGTCATCTGACTTTGAATAGGGAATCTAGATAGAGGGAATTAAGATACATCAGTTTCAACATAGACTAGTAGGACCTTCTGCCTACAAAAAATAAATTAAAAATGATATGTTAGAATTTGATTCCACAAGGAAGGCTGTTCTTCAGAAAGTCTTCCTAAGGAGGAAAGGAAATGGATATAATATAAAAACAGGTGGTTATGGAAAGTGTGTGCGTAAGAATCAAGCAGCCTTTGGAAAGTCAGCTCGTGAACACCTTACTCATCTAGACGTCCTTAATCCTGCAAATGTGACCATTTGAAACACAGCTGAGATCTACAAGGAACTAAAGGTCTGTGAGGAGCAAAAGAGATCATAGAGATACTGTACTGAAGTGTCGAGCTAGAGCCATTAAGCAAGAAAAGAACTAAAAGGCATCAAGATTGGAAAAGAAAAATTATTTTCATTTATAGATGACACGATCTTATGTTTAGAACATTCTAAGGAGTCCACTAAAAAACTATCAGAGCCAATTAAAGTTCAGCAAAATTGTAAGGATACAAGAACAGTATGCAAAAATTATATTGTATTTGTGAAAAATTAATAAGTGAAACCTCATTTAAAATAGAGTCAGGAGGCTAGAAGAGAGAACTCTCATACACGTGTCATTCAACGCATACTACTAACCCCAAGATTAAATACATTTTGGTGTAGCTGTCAAAATATCATATGGGCACAGAGGTCATGACAGGTACTGTGAAATACAATTCTTCTGCTGGTTGTTACCAAGCCTTGGCCAGTGGCAGAACATGTCATGTGCCAGTGTACAGAGATTGGAGAAAAGTGCACGGTTTTTTACCCAGCGTAACAGCTAATCAGTTAATCCTTGGCTGAAGCAGAAAGCTCTAATACAGAAAGAATTTGTTTAAAATTGTTTGATGCCACGAAATGCATGATCAGTGACTATATGACAATAAAAACTTTAACAAAATGCCAGGTGCTATATATGTTTTCACAAAGACTAAGGATATTTACAATATCGGAAAGTTTTTTAAGATTCAGAAAGAATAACAAGAATTTCAGATCTCATATGATTTAAGCACTTACCTCTGGATCCTAGAATGAGATCCCCAAATCGCTGTCTGGGATAGTACAGAAAATCCAGCATTTATGTTAACGACTTGCTCAAAGGCACAACTTCGAGAAGCTAAAGAAACTCATGGAATTTCTGATGCTGTCTTTGATCTCTGCAAGATGTGGGGAAGCCCAAGACATTAGAGTGGAACAGAATTTTTTCTTCTAAAGATAAAATAATTTCAAATCCTCTAAGCCAGGGGCCTGCCTGATTTTAATGTATAATTCAGGTTACCAAAATCTTAATAAACTTAAGTACCTGTTAAGCACTATTCCCTATCTATTTATACCCTTCTATGAAAATCATTTCATATTTTTGGAGGTGTGGATGGCTTTCCTAAACATGAAATAAAATCCTGAAACCATATAGGACAAGATGACTGATCCGAGTATGAAAAATATGAGATATCTTATATAAATCACAAAAGGCTTCAGGATGATATTACTCCACGAAAGAAGAACAATTTATTTTCTATGAGCAAACAACTGCGTATTACGGTTTGAGAAAGGGTGACTAATGGAAAAGCAGACCCAGGAGTCAGACAGCTGGAGACCGAAATCAGCTTTATTACTGGAAAAGCTGAGTAGGAGGAGGTGGTTTGGGTTTCAGCCAGATGCACCTCCCAGTACATCCGCCTTGAAGTGAGTTTATTTAGCCAGTCACCTACCCAGCCAGGTATTTCCAGGTCTCCCTTGTGGGCAAAGGAGAGCTGAGAATGAGTCTGGAGGATTGGCCACTTTGAAAGGTGAAGCATCCAGAACTCATATTCTGCCAATCAGATAAGTCAGTTTTTGCTTGGGGAAGAAGAGAAGGGATTAGAAACTATGTACTTCGCGGGGAGGAGAAGTTTCCACACCTCTGTGGAAATGTGAGGAGAAAGGAATAAGCATTCCTTGCCAATGCTATGTGGTACTGATTATAACAAACAACATTATTTCAATATTCTAGTGAGAGAAAAAACTGAAAAACTTCATTTAATGAACGACAAAATATACAAATAAGTAAATTTTATGAAGTCAGTAAACCTAGAAAATATTTTTGAACACCTCTTTAGAAGCCTTAGAGAAATATGTGCCAAGGGCAAAAAATAATAAGTACTTGTATTGGAGACCTGTTGTTTCTGCTTGTATTCCATTTATTTTCTGATCCACTTCTTAGAAACTGTTCTCTACCCATAATCCCAGGTTTACCATGGAAAAAGTCATCATTTTATACAAAGTTACCCGGCCCCCTGACTACAGTACAGTCCATGGGTGCACATCTAACACCGAGGTGGAATGACTTCTCTCCTCTGGGGTAATTTTGGAACTGAGACCTAGTGAGAGCCTGAGCTTGGACCAGCAACACGTAAAACTCAGCAGCTATTGGTTTTTTGGTCATGTGAGCTGGGAAAATGATCTGAGCTCAAAGGAAAAGTGAAGCTAATGTATAGTCAGAAACAATCAAACAAACATGTAGGGAGTTCATTGTTTCAACTTTCATTTACTCCTGATGCTCAGTTGCACCTCTGATCTTGAGGTCCATCAGAGAACCCAATTTCTTTTAGTTATTTCTCTTTTTGCTTGAGCTAGTTAGATCAGGTGTATTGACACATGCTCAGAAAAGCCAGGGAAGCTGTGGTGGTGGAAAGGTGGTCATTATGTTACAGTATGGGATTAAACAGCCTTGTGATTCAGGACAACCACTTCATCTTTCTAGACTTCAGTTTTCACATCAATAAAATGAAAGAGTTAAATTAGATGACCTTTGTAGTACTTTTAAAATGTTGTGCCACTTCCTTCTGGTCTTCATGGTTTCTGATGCAAAATCTACAATCATTTGACCCATTGTTTCCCTGTAAGTAATGTACCGTTCATTTCTCCTTGGCCGCTTTCGAGAATTTTTTCTTTATCTTTGGTCTTTTGCAGTTATGATGTGTCTAGGCTGGATTTCTTTAGACTTATCTGGTTTTAGATTCATGGAGCTTTTTGCATCTGTAGGTTTGTCTTCCCTCAAATTTGAGCATTTTAGCCATTATTTCTTCAAATATTGTTTTCTACACCATATTCTTTCTCCTCTCTTTCTTGGACTCAAACAACACAAATGTTAGGCATTATCATCATCATCATCATTATTATTATTATTATTAATTATTTTGTATTTTCCCATATTACACCACCCCACATGGCTTTGTTCAGGTTTTCAATCTTTTTTTCTCTCTGTTATGAACAATAGATGTGATTCAGTTAAGGATCTTGAGATAGGGAGATGATCTTGAATTATCTAAGTGAACCCAATATAATCACAAGGGTCCTTATAAGAGGAACACAGGAATGTGAAAGACAAAAAAGGAGATTTATAACAGAAGCTGAGGTTGGCTTATTGGGCTTTAAGGACCATGGAGGAGGGAACCATAAACCAAGGAATGCTAGGAGCCTCTAGAAGCTGGAAAAAGCAAGGAAATGGGTTCTTCCCTGGAGTCTCCAGAAGAAATGCAGCCTTGCAGACATTTTGATTTTAGCCCTTTTAGTTTCCTTTCAGACTTCTGACCTTCAGAACTGTAAGATACTATATGCATTTTGCTTTAATCCACTATATTTATAGTAATTTGTTACAGCAGCAATAGGAAATAACATAGAACCCATGAAATAATTTTAAAAATTTGGTTACTATATTTTTCAGTTATAACATTTTTATTTGATTGATTCTTTATATTTCTATTTCTTCTCTGAGACTTTTCATCTTTTCATTCATTTCAAGAGTGTCTGTCTCTGTATTACATATGTACCTAAAGACATCCCTAAGTGCATTACAGAATGTTCATCACACCCGTTCTCTTAAATAACACTCTTGTCAAAGTAGCATGCATGTAGCACTCTTATAATCATCTTTATTACATGTATTTTTAAACAATGCTCTAGATGAATTACATCCATTCCTTTAAAATACTTCTCTTTGTAGCAAGTGGACGTCATTGCTATAATAATCATTATTACATGTTTCTTAAAACTCTTCTCCAAATGCATTACAGAAGAGCTAAGCACGGTCCCAAATATTCTTCGAACACTTAATTTACTACTTTACAGGATAAAATCCAGACTCCTAAAATCTAACTGGTATAATGAGATAGATAGAGGCCATTTGATGGGTTACAATTGCCAACAGGAAGTGAATTGATCACATAATACCCAGGTCAAACAAAAATGAGGCAGGTACCACCCTCTCTCCTTATATCTAGGGTAGAATTAGTTTGGACCTTTATCTCAGAGCTGAAGAATAAATCTCACCACAGAAGAGTTCGCAATTAAGACCCCACTGTATTTGGGCAACAACAGAATATGTACATTAAGGATACAAAAGCAAGCAAATAAACAACATAAAAAAATAAATGACTGATTTTAGATTATCACAGCAATGCAGGCTTGTTGAAAAAATTAAAACAATTGAGAAATGTATAATTGAGAAACTGAAAGTACTTATGGCTTCCTTTCTAGTCACAAACCAAACCAAACTATATATTTTGCTTATGAGTTGTTTACTTAAAAAGTGTTGTTTCCTGTTCTTATTTATAAAAATGAAATGACCACAACTTTTCATATTGTTCTCACACACATAAACAACATATACAAAGCTGTTTTTTCCTTGAATGTAGTTCTCAGATTGCTTTCTCTTGAGAGTTTGTGAATTAAAACAAAAAAATTAGAAAGGAAATTTATTAAAGAATGGCCCAAGAAAATGACCTACCATCCATCAGTAGTAGAATGAATAAACAGTAAAATGATAAACACTGTATATAGTTTTACAATATACTACCATAGTTTAAAAGCTTGCAGAAATTAAAATGAATGAACTAGATCTGTATGTATTGATACAGTTAGACTGCAAAACAATGTTGAATGCGAAAAATGTTAGAGATTAGGAGCAATGGAATACTGTTCAAATATACACACAAGCACAACATAATGCTGAATATGACTCTGGATATGAATGTAATGTAATAAAAGTATAAAGTATGAATAGGAATGATAAACAACTTCAAGATAGTGTTAACTCTGGGGACAAAAGGGAAAGGATGGAGAAGAGGTGGCGCTTTAGCTGAAATATTAAAAAAAAGCTCTGAAGCACGTATGGCAAAAGATTAATGTCTTTTTATTCCTCGTGGTGGCTCATAGGTATCAAGTATATTACTTTCTATATATTATAGTTAAAGTTGATAATGTTGATGGTAAAATTGATGATGATGATGATGATGAATAAAGGGGTGAGGAACATTTCCTGATCTTGATTCATCCTTAATTTTTTTCTGCTAAAAGATAAAGTGTATAGATGCAATATATAGTATGTCCTTAAAAAACATACAGATGCCTTCTTTTTTCCTTGTTTGAATTATTTTAACATTCAAAGACAAAAAGCAAGCACTGATTTTTCTTTCTATTCTTTTTTTTTTTTTTTTTAAACATACACACAGAGGTCTAACAGCCAGACTGCACAGAGGAAATAAGCTCCTGCTCTGTCCCCCACAGTCCCATCCTGTGGTTGACGCTGCTGTGGGCCCTCCCTCATCTTCTCCCATACACGTAGGAATTCACAGTGGCTGCTTCACCCTCCAGCTGTGATGCCTTTGCTCTCGTTCACAGTGTGTGCCTGTCCCTCCTCAAAGATAGTTAACACTATCTTGAAGTTGTTGTTTATCATTCCTATCCACATTTGTATACTTTTATTACATTATGTTCATTTCCAGAGTCATATTCAGTATTATGTTGTGCTTGTGCATGTATTTAAATGAACATCTCCCTTCTAAAATAAAAACCAAACAGTTGTTAATTGTCAGGGTACATCTCTCACACTGGTCTCAGTTCCTACCCTACGATGGGAGAATGAGGGAAAGGGGCGGGGTGGCCAGAGCTGGAGGGGTGGTCTGTGCTGCTGCCCTCTGGTATCAGACTGAAGACAGAAGACATAGGTCAGAGAACCATGGAAGGCACAGATGAGGCTGGGACCCTCTGTGAGATAAAGTAGGGAGAATTCTCCACAGCAGGTTTAAATAGATCAATGTGTTAAAAACTAAAATAAAAACAAAAATAATCTAAATAGTCAGCAATTCGAAGACTATTGAATTTCAAATTTTTCCCCCACCAAGACCGTTAAAATACAGCAGTAACAATCTAGATCTTTTCAGGAAGTGAAAATAGAGTCCCTGGCATTCTTCCTGACAACACTGTGGCTTCCACAGTTACTGTATTTGCAGCTCTTTCGTCTTGAAGACACTAGGAAGAACCCTGGGCATAAAGGAAGTGGCCTAAACCCACAAGGCTTCCCTGGACACCCTATACTTTTTCTGAGCCACAAAGAGGAAGAGATCAAAGGTGGCCTTGACCTTGGACCAAACCCTCTCCAGGAACATCTCTATCAGACTCCATGGTCTGCCCTACAGGGTCTCATGTAGCTCCTGTCAACTTCTTCCAGCTGCTCCTATCTTCTGAGTCATCTTTCAAGAGCAAGTCCTCCCTAGGGCTGGGGCAGTGGTTAACAGTGGCTGTGGCTGTCAGGAATCCTAGTTATATAAATGCCTTCTTCTAATGCGCACCCGGCCTGTCATTTCTAAAAGAAAAGTCTTTATTTCTAGCACATATAAAATTTAAAGCACTTTGTACTGTGCCTGTACAAAAACCATAGAAAATGCTTTATTCTATTTTATTCTCATTTTGGCTTTTACTTATATTCTTATTTGCAAGTCTTATTTCTTTGTGGCAGTTTGAGCTCTAGCATCTTAATGCCTTCATACTTTATTTCAAATTGCTCTAGAGAAGCTATTATTTCAATTTCAGCTGATTACCTACTTAATACTTTCAAGGGGGGGTCTGGCTGGTGGCTACCTCAAGGGCTTATTTCTCAAATTATCCCTTTAGCTTTTCCAATTCCTATTTTCATGCCAAACCAGAAAGAGAAATCCAATATGACTAATTTGTCAATGCTTACATAAATCCTTATGACAATTTCTCTACTAGTAAAATACAGGTTATCCTAAATAACCACCCTATAAACACAATGACTTGTCCCCTCCTACTTTATAAAATGGTAGAAATTTATAGTTTTATACTATATTGTAGAACTTCATAGTTCTACAGTTTTAGTTTTGTACAATTTGCTATAATGTTCTGGCAAATATGCATTTAAAAGTAATAAATTTGAAACAACTTTACTTAAAATAATAAAAAAAGTTCATAAACTAATATCATTCAATTCATGATATGCCTGTCTTTCCCTTAGTTGTAAGAAGTAAATATATGTTAATTTGTGCCTTTCTTCTAAATATAATATGAATAGTCTATTTTGCCTTTTTAGATAAAATTCACTTACTATAAATTTCACTACTTTAAAGGGCATAATTCAATGATTTTTAGTATATTCACAATGCTGTGTAACCATCACCACTCTCTATTTCTGGAACATTTTCATCATCCCCAAAAAGAAACCCATATCTGTTAGTAGTTATTCCCAATTCCTCACCTCTAGCCCCTGGCAATCACTAATCTACTTTCTGTCTCTATAGATTTGTCTATTCTGGACATTTCATATAAATGGAATAATATACGGTCTTTTGTGTGTAGCTCCTTTCACATATCATATTGTTTTCGAGGTTCTTCCATGCTGTAGTTCGTATCGGGCCTTCATTCCTTTTTATGGATGAATAATATTCCATTGTACAGATGTACCCATTTTCTTCATTCATTAGTTGATGGACATTTGGGTATTGACATATGAATCGTGTTACTATAACATTGATGTGCAAGTTTGGGAGTATATACCTAGGAGTAGAATTGCTGGGTCATATGGTAATTCTATGTTTAACTTTCGGGAAACTGTCAAAATTTTTTCCAGAGGCTGTAACACTTTCCAATCTCACCAGCAATGCACAAAGATTCCAATTTCTCCTTATCCTTGCCAACACTGGTTATTTTCTGGAGTTTTCCTCATGTTTTATCCTCCCACTCATTCATCTTTTTAATTACTATTTATTTTGTCACATTGATTTACCACGGTTTGGGTTATTTCATTTGGGCATTTTGATTGTCTGCATTCTCCCTCTGCAATTATAAATATGGCTCTTTATATCTTTGCAACAAGATGCTTGTCTTTCAGATTATGTCTTTGAAGTATATTCTTCTAAAGTGGGATTGCTATGTCAATGAATAAAAAGAGTTTATAGCACTTGTTGCTGCCAGCGACAAAGATTTCTTTATTCTCTCACAGTTCAATTTAATTCAACAAAAACTTACTGAGGGCTTATGGTGTACTAGGTATTATGCTAGGTTCAGGGGAATACAGATGTAGTCCTTATCCTCAAGGCACTTATAGCCCAGTAAGACAGAGAAGAAAATAATTTCATAACATGTATGTACAAAGAAATAGGTACATGCATGATGCCACAGGAGCACAGAGGAATGACTCCACAAAGGGAGGCTGGAGTAGGTTAGGAACTGATACAAAAAAAAAGGCTTCTTAGAAGAAATGAAACTTAAGGTGAATCTTGAAGGCTGAGAGGGAGTTAGCTAGGCAGGGACAAAGGAATAGAAGGTTTATAAGTACAGGCTAATGTGATTGAGGATTTATGAATAATCTTGTACTCCTGGGAGACCGTGTGTGTGTGTGTGTGTGTGTGTGTGTGTGTGTGTGTGTGTAGGGAGGAGGGGTCATAGAGAGAAGAATAAGAACAAGAGTAATTCAGAGCAATCAAAGGAGGAAGAAGTTTTGAGGAAATAATGGTAAGCAGTGGAAGCTGATAAAAAGTCACATAAGAAGTCTGAAAGTGTCCATTTGATTTAGCAACAAAGTGGGGAAGGCTGGAAGCAGTGATTTTAATGGAGTTGGTGAGGTCAGAAACCAGACTGGAGAGGGTGGAAAAGTGAGTACGAAGTTTGGAAGTTAAGAGACAGTTTATGTTGACTAAATAAAGCCTTGTACAAGGAATTTTTTTTTTTTTTTACTGTTTTAGTTTGTTTTTGCCATTTTTTTCTGAATACATTAAAACAATTCAAGTGTAATCAATAATGGTTTCCAAATTTCTTCCTAATGAAACTTACTGTCTTTTCTTTGAGCTATAGCAGCTAATCTGAAGTGGTTGCTCGTTTGTAAAGATGGTTGCAATAACTCTTCCTATCCTTCTGTACAGGCCCCATTGCCAACCATCCATTAAGAGGTGGAAACTTTTTTCCTTCCCATGAACCTGGGCTGGCCTTGTTATTTGCTTTGTCTGGTAACGTGAGACAGAAATAACACTGTGTGACTTCTGAGCCTGGGCTTTGAAAGGCGTTATAGCTTCTACTGATGCCCTCTTGGAATCATAAATACCAGCAGGACCAATAGAACTGCCCAGTTAAGCCGGGCCCAAATTGCTGATCCATAGAATTACAAGCAAGTGAAATGGTCGTATTAGGTTACTAAATTTTGCGTGATTTGTTAAGTGGCAATAAATCACTTTGATATCTGATTAATTTTTTAAAGCGTGTCTTCTTGCAGTTTATGCCCACTGATATGACATTTCATTATAAAAGACTAAGTATTATTAGTATAAATTATTCATCAAAATATTAAATCAATCCTAGTGAGATCTTAAAATATATTTAGAGAGTTTTCTTTTGATTCCAACCATTTGGTTCCTGTCTTTAAGTCAATTTTCTGTCCAAGACAAAATATCTCACACTTTAACAGTGAAATTTTAAAAAGGAGAGGAAGGGTGAGGGGAGGAAGGAAGAAAGAGAGAAACTACAAAGAGCCAGGGCATTAGATAGTACTGGTCATAGAATGCAGTAATTATGGATTCCTTACCTGGGGTCCATGTTATGTTTTAGTCAACTTTGTATCTCCAAGGTCTATCATGGTCTCTGAATTTGGTATACAGCTAATGCTCAGCGAGGATACATGAAAAGATAATAAAGTTGCTATTTTTACATTGTTTCATATTTGTATGTCCTGTTTTGTAGAAGTAGAGCTCCTTCTGTTGGAATTCTGATCAAACAGGCTGTTATAACCTTGAGTATATCAAGGAAGATCTCGAAGCCTTATGTGGTAGATATGTGCATCGGCAACTATTGTCTCAACCCCATGCTCCACGTTTTTGAGAATTCTACAGGAAAACAGATCTCAACTCCAAAGATTTCAATGTTTCATAAAGACAAAAATAATCTCTACTCAAAAATGGGGTTTCTTGAATACGTTCAAATTGAAATAATAATAATAAAAAGAACAGTAGTTACATTTGGTTATATCCGCAGACCTGCTATTAGATGAGGCAAAAGGAATAAGGGGAAAGGCATGACAGGGTGATGCCACTATGATTGCCCATCTGAATGATCTGAACTTGGTTTAACCTAGAGTTCTGCTTCCATTCTAACGTCGTGAGAATGGGGAAGAGGATGTGTACGGAGAAGTATTAATTCTTTCGCTGCTTGGAAAATACAGATGTTAGGTCACTACTAGAACTGCAAGAATGCTGAAAATAAGACTTTTCCCAATGTAAAACTTTGCTTGGGATTAATTTAAAAAAATAATTTTCCTTTCCTTTAATAGTTATGCACATGAAAAACAGTTATAAAAGAGAAATCATCACTCATCTTCAAAACGAGACTGGCAAATATGTAGAGGGTCTAAATAAATTACTAGATTTGTGATTTTGTTCTCACCTCATGCCATACTGGGCCCCCGTGGGACCCTCTGTAACTTTACATTGCTTCTCTTGGTTTTGAATGACAACTGACATCACTATGTTAGGGTTCAAAAGTTAAGAGCACAAAAATGTCCAGAAAACCATTGGGAGACTGGTAGGATGACACGTCACCAAAAAGCAGAGATACCTTCCTCCTTCACTGACATGGGAAGGAGGTAAAAAGCAGCATTAGTTTATGCTGAATCTCCAAATATTGCACAAACCTTTTCTGTGATAAAGAATTTGATTGATGACCTACTCAGATAGTCATACCTAGTAGGATTATGTTTGAAAAATGTGAAATACAGCAAAAACCAGGCAGACAAAACCCAACTTGAAAAGGTTTACTCTAGCCAGGGAATTCCATTTCTAAGAAACAATAAGCAACTTAATGACTTTGGTCAGTTCTTTTCTAGTTTTTTTCCTCCAGCCTTGATTAAAATCTGACTTGTGAATTTTCTTTTTTTAACATCTTTCTATGGTGCAGTAAAAAAACTATTCAACTAAAAGTTTGATGACCTTTTGATGCTTTTATTCCAGTTTTACCATAAACACACTGGATAACTTTTGCAAGATAATGTAATTCTTCCATTGTTCTGTTCTGCACAATTAGGTCCATAATTTAGGGTTGTTAGAATGAACTACTGAGATGTCAAATTACTTTAGGAATAATAGAGTTTATGAACATAAGGTATTCTTATTCTAAAATGGAAATCTAATCAATATCTTTTTACAAGCTTCCTTGAGAAGCTTTGCCCATTTTTATGGCTTTAATGACTGACTTATATTGGAGTTATTAACTTTTCCCTTAACTAACTTATTTTCTAGATATCTCCACTTAGCTGACATGTCTTCAGACTAAATAGAGCAGATATTCCAGGAATAAAACTGTTTTATTATAAAGGTGATAATACAGTTTCTAACACAAATATTTTCTATGATGGCCATGCTGGAAGGCAAAAAGCCTGATCGTGAGTATATGAGATGTGGAAGAGAGAAACTTCAATGGATAATTATTGGAGGCAGACAAAGGAAGCAAGGCAATTACAGTCTTATAATTTTCTGAGTACAGGTCTTTTACCTTC
Organism: Pteropus alecto; assembly: GCF_000325575.1. Classification (NCBI taxonomy): domain Eukaryota; kingdom Metazoa; phylum Chordata; class Mammalia; order Chiroptera; family Pteropodidae; genus Pteropus; species Pteropus alecto. The sequence continues at coordinate 15,654,926 of NW_006434835.1, forward strand.
ATTAAATTTATTCCTAGGTATTTTTTTGAGGTAATTGTAAATGAGATTGTTTTCTTAGTTTCTCTTTCTGATAGTTCATTATTGGTGTATAAAAATGCAACCAATTTCTGAATATTAATTTTGTATCCTGCCACTTTACTGAATTAACTTATCAGTTCTAATAGTTGTTCGGTGGAATTTTTAGGGTTCTCTGTATATAACAGCAGTTCCCAACCTTTTTGGCACCAGTGACTGGTACTCCTATGAGAATCTAATGCCTGATAATCTGAGGTGGAGCTGAGGCGGTTGGGGAGCGGCTGCAAATATAGATAAAGCTTTGCTTGCTCACCCATCGCTCACCTTCTGCTTTGTGGCCCAGTTCCTAACAGGCCACAGACTGGTACTGGTCAGTTTTTGGCCCAGGGGTTGGGGACCCTGATATATAGTATCATGTCATCCGTGGTATTTCTTGAATAAATGAATAAATGTAAGGAACACAAGGGATCTCAAAATAATATCTTTCTTTAGGAAACCCAGAGAGATGGAGAGGCTTCCTTAGGTAGTGGCTTTCTGTACTAAAGATCTCATCTCATGGTGGTTGACCATTTCTGAACTGCGGAATTACAGACTTCCCCTGCTATACAAAAGTAGAGCATTCCTATGAAATCTTTCATAAGCCAAAATGGCCTAAAGCAAAGAACCAATCGCCATTAATTTATACGGAAAAATTTCGTTTGTCACCAGACTCCCCAAATAACCAAATCACATCGAACAACACTTATAACCTAAAATAATGCTGAAATATAGTAAAAGCAGTGCCACTCACTGCTCCAGGCGCATGCTGCCTCTGTGACAGCTTGCTGCAAAGCAAATGCTAGATTTTGTTTTTGCTTTTTTTTCCCCTCTGTAAAAGGGACAACCCTTTTTGGATTCTTTCAGTTAGTGAAAACAGGTACAGTAGGTCCTCACTGGTTCTGTGTCAGGTTCTGTGAAAAATATAACAAAATCAATTTTACTATAAACTAATTGATATAAACACGTACGTTCCTATGGCATCTAATCAATGTTTTAACTAAACATGATGAATGAAACGATATTATCTGAGGCCCTGTTGTGCAAATGTATATCTTTACTAAAAGCCAAGTGTTCTAAAGGAAACTGAAAATTGGGGAATACCTGTAATGATCCTGGGCAGGTTAGATAATCTGAATTTTGATTTAATAATCTGCAAAGTGGGGAAAATGCCTTCCACTTCATAGTGTTGTTATGAGGATTGGTAAAAATGTATATCAATTTCCCTCGCACAGAAGGCGCTCAATAAATGGTAGCACCTATTACTATTATTAAATTTTTATTATTAGGTTCATACCCACTAGCTGTTGATCTAGTGTTCTTTCTACAGTTAACTCCAGTTATGTAAACGCATTTCTTTCAAACGCATTTAAGGACCCCTAGAGACTCAGAGACCAGTGCTTTTTTCTCGTCGGGAGACATTAGCAATCTGAATTTGGAACAGTTTGCTAGAGCGGAGCGTGGTGAGGTGGTACAAGGTTCACAAACAACACTGACCAAAGGAATTTGTCTCCAGTACCTTTCCACTCTCCTTTACCTATTGCAAACAGTATCTCACCGAACCGCTCACCGGCTTCTCCAGGTCAAATCACGCTTACTAAATTCCTATTGCGCGCAGCGCACCATGCCAGGAGCTGGAAGAGGGCGGGGCACAGTCCCTATTTCTGCTCTTTTACTTCTGCTCCTTTACAGCTTGCGGGAACTAAACCCTCTTCCCTGGGGTGGTGCTAAAGTGGTTCGCATGCGATCACTCTACCATAAAAATTAAAAGGGTAGCCCCAAATCTCCACACAGATTGGGTTAGCAAATAATCGCCGGCCTTAACCAGGGGAAAGGAGCAGAAGCAAAGCTCCCTGGGAGCCTGACCTTTTACTTCCCTTCTCGCCTTATCGCAACTCACCAATTTCAACTAGCGAATGAAGCGATGAGGAGACCTGGAAGGCAGGACTTAGTGCTGCCCCTTCCACGCTGATTGGACTGCCAAGGCAGTCGGGAGCGGACCGCATGAGCTGTCTGGCGACCCTCTCTCGGTGGGCGGGGAGTAGTGGGGACTGCGCTTGCGCGGTGGGAGGTGGCAAAGTGGCCGAGGCGGAAACGCATGCGCGTTGGGCGGAGCTCGGCTCTTCTCGTATTGCCAGCCCAGTTTTTCCCCATCCTTTCCTAGCGGGTGCTGGTGTTTCCGCACCTTGCCGTGGAGAGTCGCTGCCGAGTGGGCGCTTGGTGTTCGGGTGGTCATGGCTGGTTACGAATACGTGAGCCCGGAGCAGCTGGCTGGCTTTGATAAGTACAAGGTAGCTCGGGCCCCGCGGACGCCCCTCTCCCTCCTCGGTCCGGCCTCTCCCAGGCGGCTGAGGAGCCGGCGCGGTCCATGTCACCTTGTGCGGCATGGCTCCCGGCGGGCTGGCAGGCGCTTCTGCTGGGGTCCTGCCGAGTCCTGGGGCTTTGGGGTTGGGGTGCGTGGGAGCACCGTAGGCCCGCCGCCCGGACTCGGCACCCTGCTGAGGGATCGCCTTTTCCTTCGGAGACCGCTCGGCGAGAGTGGAGCGAGAGAATTCCCTTCGCTTCTTTACTTCATTATTATTATTTTTTAAGCCTCCTGAGAGGTGATACAGTTCCTGACTGTGGTCTCTTAATTGTCTTCATTTCAATGAAGTTTCTGCCCGCCTCTCGTATACAACTTAAGAGACAGAGATGGTCTTTTGGCAGATGAGGCCCGGGGAGAGGGAGTGAGTACTGAGGCCATACTACTAATACACTCCACTTCCACTCCCAGTAAAGAGGCTTCCTCGGCAGTAGCTCGTGGCTCTTGGGCTGCCAGTTAGTGTGAATGCGCACCGGACGGAACTGTGTAATGGAACAAGCGCGGGCTTTGGAGTACATATAAACTTGAAACCAAACCTGATACCAAAACCTAATTTCTTTATTTGGCTTTGGGCCAAACAGTAGTCTCTACCGTGCAAAATGATTATAAAAATTTGAGAAGCACCTGGCACATATTGGGCTTCCAGTAAATACTTAACTTTTCCTACAAATCTGGTTCGCTTTCAGTGCTTTCTTATCACTGAATGACTTTTCTATCCATTCAGTTGTCCAAGGGTGAAATCTGGGTAGGAACCTTTCATTCTTGCTACCTGTGTCGCTTTCACTCCTGATTTCTCTGCCCCACCCAGCAGCCAGTGAATCATCAGATGATGATTGTTCTATCATTTTTAGCCTAAACTAGAAGGGTGGTTTCTTTACCACCCTCCCCACATACATTTTAAGTATTCTTTTTATTTTAGAATAGTTTTAGAATATTTTAATATAGATTTACAAAAAAAATTGTGAAGATGGTACAGAGTTCCCATATATTCCACACCCAGTGTTTCCTGTTATTTACATCTTACATTAATATGGTACATTTGTCACAATTAATGAACCAATATTTACACATTATCATTAACTGAAGTCCATACTTTATTCAGATTTCATTAATTTTTACCTAATGTTCTTTTTCTGTTCCCAGATCTCATCCAGGATCCCACATTACATTTAGTTCTCATATCTCTTTGGGCTTCTCTTGGCTGTGACAGTTACTCAGGCTTTTCTTGTTTTTGATGACCTTGATAGTTTTGAAGAGTTCTGGTCAGGTATTTTGTACAAATGTCCCTCAATTTGAGGTTCATCTGATGTTTTTCTCATGATTAGATGCGGGTTATGGGTTTTTGGAAGAAGGCCACAGAGGTGAAGTGTCGTTTTCATTGTATTATGTGAAGAGTACATGCTCTCAGCATGACTCACCACTGTTGATGTTGACTTTGATCGTCTGCTTAAGGTAGTGTTTGTCAGGTTTCTCCCTGTAAAGTTACTCTGTTTTGGAAGGAAGTTACTCTGCACAGTTAGCACTTAAGGAGTGGAGAGTTATGTTCTACCTCTTTGAGGGCAGAGTATAGACATAATTTATTTGGAATTCTGCATGGAAGATTCATCTGTTCTTCCCAATGTATCTTTATTTATTCAGTCATTTATTGATATCAGTATGAGTTTGTGGATATTTATTTTATACTTTGTGTTATAATTCAATACTACTTTATTTTATTGTTCACCTACTTTTGCTTTTGCTCTTCCAGTCTTTTTTCTATGTTTCATAGTGATCTTTTAAAAAAATAAGCAACTGGTCACATCACTTCTTTGCTTAAAACCCTCCACTGTCTTCCCATTGCTCTTGGAATGAAGTCCAAAAATTCATAACGATCTACATGGTTCTGAAAGACGTGGTCCTTGTCTGTGTCACCAGCTTCATGTCTTGCCACTCACTGCCCCTCCCAGCCTTAGTAACCATCTCGCCTTTCCTTTTTTTAGATCTCCAAGTAATGTTATGTCTGCCGGGAATGTAGCTCCCTTCCCCGTTTACATTCATCTTCACATGTTAAATATCAGTTCCTCAGAGAAGGGTTTCCTAATTACTGCTTTCCCTTTTAGTATGTTCTCATAGCACCCTCTGCTTCTTTATGGAATTAGTTTAGTGTGTCTCCCCCACTAGAATGTCATACCCAAGTGGTTAGACCTGCCTTGCGAACCACCATGACCTGAGCACCGTGCTGCTGTGCATACTGGGCACCCAATAAACCTTTGTGGAATGAATGAATGACTGAAAAAGTCACAATGGGTTGTGTCTAACTGGAATTGGAAAAACTGTAAGGGACCTTAGAAAGTCGCATAGTTTATTCCTCTGCTTTCAAGTAATATTGTGCTATTCCATTTTGAACCGAGGTGCTGCTTGCTGATTTGTCTTAAAATTTTAAGTGGAAAGAAGTTCCAGAGCCTTGGTAACCCAGGCCAGGGCTTTACAACTTTCATTAAAGAAGGTTATTAACCCAGATGACCTCCTGTTTTGCCTTAAGCTTTATCCCCTTTCTGTTACCTGTTTGGCATTGTAAATATTGACATGTAAAACTTTTTCTCCTTACTAGGATCTAACTTTCTGGGTAAGTGTAGAACAGCTGTTTCATTTGCAGCAGTGTCTTTTTCTTAGAAGCAGTCTTTTTTGATTGATATTTCCAACTAGATAGGTGTCTTAGTTTACAGGTAATTTTAGTATGCTTTTCTGTTCCTATTTTTCCCTCTTCCGTTATCTGACTCATGTCCTGTATCTGACAGCAGATATCCTATCATCCTGGAAAACAGATCAATTTAGCAAGCATCTGATGTTCACTAAAATATAGTTTGTTGATGTTATTTTAGTTATAACGAGGCTTCTTTTTAAAAAAAGTGGAGAGCACAAATTTATTTCTTCTAATAGAGAGTTCTTTACTCAGTACCGTGTTCATATTAAAAAAATATGAATCCAAAGGTGTCCAAGGGAAAAGTCTGGTCAATTTTACTGGAATGTGAATCACACCTAGAGACTTTTTCTTCGTGAGGATCACACGTTCCCATGGTGTGGTCTTTGACAGTAAGTGCTTTATAAGTGCCTATTGAATTAAAACAGCTTTACCTATCAATGGGTAAAGACTCAAAACACTTGAAAGAGATTTTTATTCTCTGATGTGACCATGTATATTAGAGCAAAGAGATGTAGAGAAAAATTGATACTATAAAAGCAGCTGGTGGAAAAATTACTTTTAAACTAGTTTAATTTCTTTATCTTCCATAGAGGTACATCTGAGAGCTACAGTTAGAAACCTGGCAGTTATTCCGAATAACTGCTGAAAGGGGTATACATGTAGAGTGGTCATTGGGTTTCTGTATACAGACAGCTGGTTTTCAGTACAGAAGAGAGCATGGGATGGATTCTGTGTTATATGCTCTCTAAACACTGTGTTCTTTGTTGTGTTACCACAGTTTTATTAAACAGTTAAATAATTAGTGTCTGCCTTTTCTGTCAGGTTATGAGCTCTGGGAGGACAGGGCCTATAGCTTTCTTGTTCAACATGACCAGAGTAGGCACTCAACATATATTTATTGAAGGAGTGAAAGTAAAAAAGACTATAGACCATTTTTGAAAGTATAGTAAAGGGAGCTGTGCATCTCCTGGATATCAGAAGGATACGTTTGTATTTTGAATGTGAAGATGTTATGGGTTTAACTACCATTGTTCTCTGTTCCTTATAAATGTACCTTCAGACAATTATGCTGAGGGATTTCACCCTCGTGAGGCTTATTTCTCATTTCTACCTGCCCTTTCTTTGGATAGGTCTGGCAACAGGGTGGCAACTTAATGGATAGGTCTTTGTAGTTGAAGAATTTTCTCACCTAGCTAAGTGTGAAATTTATATTGTGGTTTACCTAATCTGACCTAGGGAAGGCATAGTTTTAATTTAATTGATAGTGTATCAACTAGTTTCAAATTGTATCATTTTGCTTCAGAGGAAGTGTTCTGTGAAATATCTTGTTTGGTTACAAGAATATAATGTTATGAGGAATTGGTTTTTGCTACTATGGTAGTTAATTGGCTGTCAACAACATCTTGATTATAGGAACGGTGATCATTATGAATTTATTAGTATTAGAACTAAAGAACTCGAATTTGGTCTTCTCTTTTAGTGGTCAGTTAAGGTTGTAAAGAGAGACTGCATCTTGATGGTAATGCTAAAGAACTCGAATTTGGTCTTCTCTTTTAGTGGTTCATACAGTTTGATTTTGTTTATTCAGTAAGCATTTATTGAATGCTTACTCTGTCAGACATAGCATTGGGGCTGTGACAGTTAAGCCAGGCTAAGATTCCTGCTTTCAAGGGACCCAGTTTGGTGGCATATGGACAAGTAAGTAGTTATAAATAGTTAATAAACACAGTTAGGTAAGTGCTGGGTGCTATGGGAGAGGAGAAGGAAGCAGCTCTGCCAAGTGAGGCATAGAGTTGAGAAAGACATCAGAGAGGTGATGGAGGGACATGCAGAGCTCTGTCTAGAAAGATGAAGTCTGAGTAGGCCTCACTATTACCATATAAAGAGAGGAGAAAAGCCATTGCACAATAAGACACCAGTGGGGTGCAACGCGGGGGTGGGGTGAGGGCAATTGCAGAGGATTGAGAGAGTATTTTCTGGGAACCAGAAGAAGTTAGATGTTTAGGCTAATGGTGGAGTAGCAGGAGAGGAGACTGAAGGAGGAGGTGGGCCCTTGCAGAGGGGGATGATTTGATGCAAAGGACTTCTGGATTTTACCCTGTAGATCAGTGTTTCTGTTGTCCAAAGACCATTGGCATCAGAATCCCCTGGGGAAAGTGTTTAAATAGCAGATTCTCAGGCCCACTTTGGAAGATTCAGGTTAGACAGATGGCTGTTATCTTCATGTTAAACCTCAGATGGTTTTTAGTTATATTGCAGTGTTATAGGTTTTGGGGAGCCACTTAGAGATTTCAAACAGGATCAGATTTTAATTTTAAGAAGCTCATCCTGGCAACTTGTAAAGGTGAATGTATGGTGGTGGAGGTAAGGATCCTCCTGCATAAAACTAGGTAAGAAATGAGGAAGGCCTGAATCTAAGCAGGAGGGATTGAAAAGGAGTTGGGGATTCTAAAGATGGAGATAACAGCTGGTTAACCTGCCCACTGTAATTGGCAGCAGACATGTTTTATTTGTTCTACACCTAGTTCTCTTGATAAACCAGAATATTGGACAACACTGGCCCTGAATTTCTTCTTGACAAGAATCTTCTGAAGCTGAAGAGCTTGCTGTCTTTAAAAAGGGTATTTGTTCTCTAGTTTGCCGTTTCTCTACCAGTCCATAGGCTTCATGCAAGTCTGCTTTGTTCCGTTTACCTGCCTGATCCCTGTGGACATTTGAGCTTGTAATCTTTGATTTAAGATTTTAAATTGACAGTTAGGTGACTGACTAGCTGGAGGTGTTGGTGTAGGGATCAGGGCATGAAAGATGAGTCAGGGATGACTCAGATTCTGGTGGGATGACTGCGTGGATAGAGGCTGTAGTCACTGAGGTAAGGTTTTATAAAGGATTAATTCTGTAAAAGTACCCTTAGTAAAGATAGCATCTAACATTTGTTGAGTCAAAAATTTAATCCTCTTGATAGCCCATGAGAGATTGATTTTTAGAGAAGTACAATTATAATTTAAATGACAGATGATGCTGAATCTGACAGGAAAACAGTAATCTTTTGCACTGGGAATTTCTCTTGGATGGGGCCACTTGAAGGTGTGATTTGTGGACTTGGAATTAAAACAGAGAAAACTTCATGTTCTGAAGAGGTATCATTTGTGGATAAATTGCCCTCCATCAGAGTATTTCTGTAATGATTCCAAAGACTAGAATGCTTTCCTCCTGCTCCTGAGCCACAGTAGAAGCATGAGAAATTCTTGATCTTTTGATTTTCACTTGCTGTGGTTGCAGGCTGATTACAATGTCATATGTTCATTTGGCTTTACCTAGATGTGTTACAGTTAATTCATGCATCGCTTATCTTTAGTTGTGCCTTGGTCTCCTTAAATAGATTAGAAGAAGTGGCCTCTCCTGCCTGTAAGTACCTTAGTGGTCTGAAAAGCATTTTAGTGGTCTTAGATATAGATTTACAAATGTCTCAGAATTATTTTTGCACTTGGCAGAGACAGGATTCTTTCAGAGGGAGTGG
>NW_006434835.1:15663570-15675666 GCF_000325575.1 Pteropus alecto
AGTGGTAGGGATGTACTATGTTTTTAGCTGCTATTTAGAGGAAACGTCTTGAATTGGTTCTTTTACTATCTGTACTACCAGTTCACTGATGTTGGCTTGTTTTTCTAACTGCTGTAATGCTTAAATATTAAGAACTTCTTGGTTGAATAAGAATTTGTCCAGTGCATAAGGGAGTTGGGGAAGGATTTTTCAGAGATTCATGGGAACTAAGGCACAGAGACCAGGAAGACCATGGTAAGTTTGAGGCTCAAGAAAGGGGTGGGTATGTGAGGGACCAGGCCAAGTCTAGTGAGCTCGGTGAAGGAAAGTTTTGTGGCAAGAGCAATATCATTTTAAATACTGAATAACAATGATGATAGCAAACATTCATATAGCATTTACTATATGCCAGGATTTACATATCTCGTTTAATATTCACAAGTGCCTTGTGAGGTAGAGGCACTATTATTTTCCTCATTTTACTGAGAAACAGTTTAAGTATCTTGTTTAAGGTCCCAAGCAGAGACTTGAAGCCAGGCACTCTGGGTCCTGGGTCCATGTTCTTCATGCTATGTTGCCTCTCAGATCTAAGGTTGAAATATAAACTGTGCCTTGTAGTTACTGGGTGTTATGTATAAGATATGTAAACATTAGAATAAAGACCTTCAATGTCATACTTAATTGGATTCATGTCTAATATTTGCAGATGGAGAAAATGTAAATTGATTTTGAAAAAGAAGATTGATTTTGATTTCTCTGTCCCCAGTTTTATTAGTAGGGGCCAGTGGGCTTGTATGTACTAGTCTTACATTTAGTTGAATTTTAAGGACATCTCATTTACTATTAGCTGTGATTGAGATAAAAGGCTTTTGATTAAATAATTAGCTTTGGGCCTAACATTAAATTAAAAAGAACCCACCTACTATCTCTGATCTTGAGCAGATTACTTAGTCTCTATAACTAGGTTTCCTCACCTGTGAAATGGGGTAGTACCTACCTCATAAGATCATTATCAAAATTGAATTAGTTAGTATTTGTACAGTAACTGGCACATAGTGCTATCTTAGTGTGAAATAAATTAAAAATAACACTTGACATTTGTGCTTCCCTGTTTGTGAACATTAGCTAGCATATAACATAGTGTCTAGCCTGGGTCTCACAGGCAGTCTTTGACTTCAGGTTTCTTCCTCTGTTTAAACATGTATAATAGTATAGCAGGCAGAGTAAGTAAATTTTCTCAAATGCCACTCTCTTGTTTATGAATCTGTAATACCTTCCACGTGTTTATCATGTGTTTAGTATCCAGATTTCTCAGCAAGTATTTCAAGTTCCTTCACCGAATACTCCGTTTGTTTTATCTTATCTCTTGTTAGAGCTTATTATAGGTTAAGTCTAGCGGGCAAACCTGTTTGTCCTTATGACTTGCTTTTTCTTCTCCCGTTCTCTCTTACCACTGTCTTCTCTCTGACTTCTTAGCAGATATAAGTGACAGTCTGCCCTGACATGAGATCTCATTGCCCACTGAGTCATGTTCTCTGTGGGTGTAGTTCTTAGACTTATATTGATAAGTACTTTTAAGAAACTTTATTTCTATCCCTGCGTTAATATAACCTTTTTTTTCTTTTTAAGTTTAGAGTTGGTGTTGTTATAGTAGATTTTTTCCTAGCACAATGCCTTGCATTTAGTAAGCATTTAGTGAATATTTGCTAAATTTTATTATACCTGTCTCACTTGAAATGTAGTATTTGAATTCACCATGAGGAGGTATAGGTGTTGACTACTAATCTGATGGTGTGGCTTGTCCTTCAGTTTAGGAGTGGCTGGAGTACCCTTACTGTTTGTTTTCACCAGAACAGTGGTCCTCAAACTTGAGTAATCATCAGAAATACCTGGAGGGTTTGGTAAAAGATTGCTGGGCCCCACCGCCAGAGTGTCTAATTCTGTACCTCTGCAGTAGAGCTCAAGAATTTGCATCCAGTTTGGCTAGTACATTTTGAGAACCACCTCATCAAAGTAGTATTGAATTGTATTGCATTCTGGAGAGCAGTTAATAAAACCAAGAAGTGAATGTAAAGGAATAAGAAACTTACTGTAACATTCATAAGTTAGCTCTCAGACATCAGGTAACATTCGTAAGTTAGCTCTCAGACATCAGGTAGTCTTGATTTTTGTGGATAGGAGCCTCAAGCTATCTCTTATAAGAAAAGAGGATGATGTAGTGCTTTCAGAATTGTGTATTAGTTTTCTGTTGCTGGGTAATAAATTACCACAGATTTGGCATAAAACAATGCACTTTTCTATGAGTCAGGAAATCTGGGTATGGTTAGATGGGTCCTCTGCTCAAGGTCTCACTGGATTGCAGTTAAGCTGTCAGCTGGGCTCTGTCCTCATCTGGATCTTGGGTTCCTCATCCAGGCTCATGTGGTTGTTGGCAGAAGTCAGTTCTTTCCACTTGTAGGGCTGAGGCTTTCGGTTCCTAGAGGTTGCCCACTTTTCCCTGCCACGTGGCTCTCACCAAGGCAGCTCACATCATTGCTGTTTGCTCTTTCAAGATCAAAAAAACTCTTCTCTGAACTGCTAAGATGGAGTCTCACATACAAAATGTATCATGGAAGTGACATCTCATCACTTTTGCTATATAGCGTATCCTAATCAAGGCAGTGACATCCATTGTCTTTGCTATATTCTGTCTGTTAGAAGCAAGTCACAGGTTCCACCCTCAAGTAGTAAATGACCCATTAAGGGGAGAGGATTGATTATACAAGGGCTTGACTCATTGGAGATTACTTTAGCATGTGTCTGCCACAAATTGAAAGACAGAAAAATGTGTATTGGAGGATATTATGTTAATAATGATTTCAGTATATTGGATCTAGGTAGCTCATAATTGTATTTGAGCTAGGAAAGAGTAGTCGGGTTTAAAACGAAGTGAAGCAGTTAATTTCACAGAAATGTTCCAAGATGACTCAGAAAGGACTTACAGTTTAGATCTTCTTGTTTATTAGCTGTTACTCTCTGAACTTCATGTCTCTTCACCTATAAAACAGGGAAGACTATAGTCTACCTTAACTATCTTACAACATCATATTGGAGAGCAGATATAAGTGTCCTTTGGAAGCTATAAAACATACGAATGCAAACATGATACTATTAATAAGGGAGTAGTAAGAGGAACTTCCCCTTGTGAAGTTAAAAGTTGTTATGGTCCATTTTCTGGGGGAAAATAGATTTGGTGAAGGGAGTAACGTTTCTCATCACTGATAGATTGATTCTCTACTATACTACTACTTAAATAAACATGCAAAATAGTTCGTGTATTTATTCATGTGTACAGACATGCAGATATTGAGCTCAGCCTACTGTGTGCCAGAAGCAGAAAGGATCAGGTTAAGAAGCTTCCTGTATTCTCTTAACTGTCCCTTTATATCTCAGCAATCAGTGAATCTCACATTTGTATGTGAAAGGCAGCTCTTAATTTTTGAGTGAATAACAGTTTTTAATACTTGAGAGCCCTTGTTTTATGTTTTGTGCTTAAGTGACTAGCTTGAAGTGTTGGAATGCTAATGCTAAAGAACTCTGCTCCAGAAACGGTGGAGCACATGTTGGCCATAACAGTTTCTGTCCCTGTAAAGACTTAAACATCTAAACCTGATTGAATCACGAGATCTGTCGGAAGAGACCTGACTTCAGTGCCTTGCCGGTACCTTACAAGACCCTGAGCTTCATTGCACAGAAGTAGAAAAATAAGAGAGAGTTGACATTTCATTTCTTTCTCCTGAGTTCTCAAGAGAGATTGATAATGTGTTTATTTCATTTTAGGGATGTCTGGAGTGTTGATATGAGCAATAAATACTATAATTTCATACAATGAACTTAGTCATGAACTAAAATCGATTCTTTGTGGCTGTCTTGCTTTTTATTCCTAAAAACATGGATGATTTTGCACTCAATAATTTTGGAAATAATTTTAAAAACTCAGAAATGCCATTTGACTTTGCTTAGATCTGAATAAGTACAGTTTATAGAACTATTGTTAGCTTGTACTCAGTACATTTTCTGTATTCCCATAGTTAACTAAAATATGTATTATGGATATAAAGTTTATATTTCAGATGAGTAAAGACAGGCCTTATGTTAAAAATCATTTGAGAGTAAGAGTCCTGTTCTCGTGTTGATTAGAACACAAAGCAAGGGAAATCTGCTGATATAGATAGTTGGACATTACTCAGGACAGTAACTCAGGTTATCCAGAGCTCTGTGTTTAGTGCAAGAGTGAGTCAGCTGCTATGAGTTTTCTTATCAGTGTACAGAAGGGATTTAAAATCTAGTACCTGTATAAAGGAAATACTTTTAGTTTCGAGGAGGTGGTTCCATAGTTTTTGTTTCATTAGAGCCAGTTTCCTTAAATGAGAGGAGACTCACATATCTAATGTCCTCAAAAATGGGCATGTCACAGGGTATTTTGGAATTTAGAGTCACTGTGCTGCTCCCAGTCTAACCCATAATCATCTTTTGCCTGATGTACTATAACAGTCTCTTAACTGTTTGCACTTTTGCCTCCTTCCAGTCCATTTTCTACATTGTAATCAGTGTGATCCTTTAAAAATATAAATCAATACATGCATTGGGTTTAGATAAAATTCAGCTCCCCGTGGTCCTGCTGGGTGGGTGTGTCCACATCTCCAGTCTCATTTCAAACTGCTCTTCCTCGCTCACTAAGCTGTAGCTATACTGGCTCATTCCAGTATTTCAAGCATTTCTAGCTTTGTGGTTTTTGCACATTTTATTTTCTCTGCTTGGAAGGTATCTTGGGATTCATCTCCCTCCCCCCAACACCTGTACACCACACAGACATACACACATGCACGCTGCTACATGTATATTCTTTATTTTCTCTCTTTTTAGCTATACATTATATAGAAATGTACAGATCTGGAGTGTATAACTTAATGAAATTTTACATGTGTATGTACCCATATGACCACCACCCAGTTCTAGATCCGGAATTATTTCCAGCATTTCAGAAGGTACCCATTCAGTCCCTCTCACCAACTACTCTTATGACTTCTTTTGCCATAAATTAATTTTATCTGTTTTTGAACTTCATGTAAATGGAATCTATAACAGCATTTTCCTTAGTATCTCAGTTCTTTGACTCAGTATTATGTCTCATACATTCTTTACTTGACTGTCTTCTCCTCTTCTAGGACTCGGCTGAAGTCTCCCTTCCTCAGAGAAGCTTTCTCTGACACTCCCTGCCCGCTTCCCCTCACGCACAACACCCTCTTTATTTCCTTCACAGTTTTATCACAACTTGTGATTGTTGCTTGTTTTCTTGCTTATCACCTATTTCAACTAGACTGTAGACTTGGTGAACACAGGAAACATTTTGGTCTTGTTCACTATTCTCTTCCCAGTGGCCTAGCGCAGTGCCCACCAAAATCATAGACATTCAATCATAAATATTTGTTGTCTTACTGTATGAATGAAGAATTCTGCTTTATTTCTTTTTACTGAAGTAAAAAAAAAGTTTTGAAACTTTCTAATATTTGACAAAATGCTATCTAAGGTAATTCTGGATTTCAGTAAGACTTTATTTTTTCTGGTGGGCAAGGTAGAGTAATTGCTGTAGATGACAGTATGGAATCGTATACCCAAATAAAAATTATTAAATGTAATAGCAGTCTTGAGGGAAATGTTTAGAAGTTCTGCCTTGATCAGCATTTTTATAAAGACTTGAGTGAAGGCGTTATTAGCACAACAGATTTATATGCTGAGAGTTTTGGGAGGCATAGCTATTACCTTGGATAACTGAGTCTGAATCTGAAGAGATTTGGAGGGGATAGAAAGATCAGTTGAGTCTATCAAGATGAAATGTTGAAACGGTGAAAGTAGAGTTTTTCACTTAGGTTCCAACAGTCAGCCTCATATTAGCATAGAGAAAGGTGGCTTAGCAGTCCATATAACAAAGGCCTGAGCGGGGGTTCAGATGACTATGAAATTGTATGTTAGTCTGCAGTAGGATTTTGTTGCCACAGGAAATTAATAATCTGTTGAGCAGCAGTTAGAGAAATAGTTATTGAGGAAGAGGGGCTTATTAGTCATGTTCTTGTTCTACTTACTGCACCATTTCAAATGCTCCTTTTGTCCTAGATCACACTTTTGTATTGATTTAACAAATTGGATTGTCTGGAGCACAGGTTGTCACACTAAAGCCCTCAGGCCACATGTTTGTGAATAAAGGTTTATTTGAACACAGCCATGCCCATTTCTTTACATATTTTCTGACTGTTTTGGTGCTTCGATGGCAGCATTGATTGTTGGTTACAGAGACCATATGGCCTGCAACGCCTAAAATATTTACTATCTGACCCTTTACAGGAAAAGCTTTCCAACCTCTATTCTAGTGAACTAGACCTAGATGAAGTAGATTGAAACCATGGCAAAAGAAGAGCAGCAAAAGGAGCATGGGATGTTTAACCAGGTGAAGAGAAGACTTAGGTGTGACAGGGAGAGCTGTCTGTCTTCAACTATTTGAAGGACTGTTGTTTGGATGAAAAATTAGACCCTTGTCTGCTTAACTTTATGAGGCAAAAGAAAACAGGATAGAAGATATGAGGAAAGGGGAGGATTTCGTTAGAGTATAGAAAAGTTTTAACACTGGATTGGGTTGCTTCTGGAAGTAATGAGTTTTATAAGTAGAGGCATTTAAAAAAAGGCCAGATGACTATTTTACCTATTCTCATAGATGAGGATCAGGCAGGCAAGAACTGGATATCTGCTGAACTTTCTTGTGGTTCTGAAATTTTGCCTACGAATGATTCTTTCAAACTCAGGCCGTGGCCCTCATGCATTTCTCCAAGGCGCTAACTTAGTCTGGCCAGCAGATTGTAGAGCCAAGCAAATCACAGCAGGCCTTCACAGTGGATAATCCGCCTGGTCAGGTATTCTGGTGTATATCAAAACATCATTCCAGTGGAAAATAAAAATATATTTAACAAGCGTTAACAAATAACCTAAATCTCTAACACCTTTAAAAGTTTATATTTTAGTTATTTTTTCATGTATATGGAAGGTTTGAATCATTCTTCTTTCCTCCTATTGATTCACAAGAGTTTCAAGTTACTTTATTTACACCAAGTGATAAGTGACCTTAAAAAATACTCAAGTGTGTAAGGCTAAAGCACACAGTGTTCTTTAGGTTTATTGTTTGCTGCCTTTGTAATCTCATACTAATCTTTCTATACTTGAGCTCATCAGCTATTATTAAATGTAAAAAAATCCACTTAGGCAGACTGACTTGAATTTAGTCCTGCATTCTTTTCATACTTGTACTGGTCTCCTGAAATAGAGATTGAGAGTTAAAACTTCAGAATTTAAAAAAGAGGAGCTTTTCAAATCAAAATATCATCAGTTTAAGGACCTCCTTTTAGATCGAAGTCAAATTATGGAAAGCTGCTGAATGAGACTCATTCAGCAAACATTTGAATTAAGAGCATTGTACTTTGTGTATCATATTAACTATTTGTGTGATGGCTTAGCTGTGTTCTTCTGATTTGGACTTCTTACAACTTTTATACTTTGCGGTAAATGGTAAACTTGAAATATATGGTTTTCCAGTTTATCTGACCTGCTGGCTACATCACGTGGGTCTGGATGCAGACTTTTGTGAAATGGAGGAGGCCAGGACCCTTCCACCTTGTCATCAGCAGCCTTTAGGGGTTCATATTGGTTACAGTCCTCAGGTCTGAAGACTTAATTTCAGGCTGTTGTGTCAGTTGAGAAATCCTTCATTCTCCAGAAGTTCAGATGTAGTGTTTATTTATTATGTGGAAAAGCTTTATAGACTGTAGAGAACCCATGAAAGTAAAAGTTGATTTTAGTAAGAACAGTATAATGTTCATTTAAGTAGGCTCTTGCTGAGAGTCTGGATGCAAATGCATAGCTTCTAATTCTAATCCGTAGAGGCAAAACGCATTCTCCATCACCATTTTCTTTCCACTATCTAGCTCAGATCTTTTGTCCACATTATCCCATTTCATTCAGAATGGATTGGAGAAATGGAGGTACTCAGACATTGAGTCTGTAGGGTAAACATTTGACTTACCAGTTAACTCTCTCTGCTTATAGTATTTTAAGTTATTATTTGCATATTCTTTTTTTAAATTTAATTTTATTATTATTTTCAAGTATATATAGTACATCGGTTAGACATTTATATAGTTTATGAAACGATCCCCCCGATTACTCTTTCTTCCCTCTGGCTCTCAACTTAGCCATTACATTAATGCTGACTGAATTCCCTATGCCGTACTCCCCATTCCGGTGACCATCTATCAACTACTAATTTATACTTCTTTAACCTTTCACCCCTTTCTCTCAGTCCCTCAATCCTCCTCCCCTCTGGCCATCACCGGATTGTCTTCTATATTTGTGAGGCTGGTTTTGATTAGTTTGTTCTTTTTGTTTCTTAGATTCCATAGATAAGTGAAATTATATGGTATTTATCTTTCTCTGTCTGACTTATTTCATTCAGCATAATAACCTCTGGGTCCATCCATGTTGTTGCGAATGGTAGTATTTCATTTTTTTCAATGGTCGAATAAGTAAATTATGCTGCCATGAACATAGGGGTGCATAGATCTTTACGAATTATTGTTTTGGTTTTCTTTGGATAAATCTCCAGAAGTACAATTGCTGGGTCAAAAGGTATAGCCATTTTTAATTTTTTGAGAAACCTCTAGATTGTGTTCCGTAGTGGCTATACCAATTTCCAATCCCGCCAACAGTATATGAGAGTTCCCTTTTCTCCGCATCCTCATCAACACTTGTTCTTTGATTTATTGATAATCATTTTGACAGGTGTGACATGATATCTCATTATGGTTTTAATTTGCGTTTTTCTGAATTAGTGACCTTGAGCATCTTTTCATTTCATATGTCTGTTGGCCATCTGTATTTCCTTCTTGGAGAAATATCTGTTCAGGTCTTCTGCTCATTTTTTAATTGAATTTTTTTTTTGTTGTAGAGTTGTATGAATTCTTTATATATTTTGGGTATTAACCCCGTATCAGATGTATCATAAGTGAATATTTTCTCCCATTCAGTTGGTTGTGTTTTTTTGTTGATAGTTTCCTTTACTGTGCAAAAACCTTTTAGTTTGATGTAGTCCTTTTTGTTTATTTTTTCTTTTGTTTCCCTTGCCCGAGGAGATAAGTCTGAAAATAAATTACTAGTAGCAATATCAGAGAGATTACTGCCTATGTTTTCTTCTAGAAGTTTTATGGTTTCAGGTCTTACATTTAAGTCTTTAATCTATTTTGAGTCTATTCTTGTATACGGTGGTCCAGCTTCTTTTTTTTGCATGTATCTGTCCAATTGTCCCAATACCATTTATTGAAGAGACTGTCTTTACCCCATTTAAATTATTTTTATTTTTTGTTTTGTTCCATCATACGTTTAAGTCTTGAAACACTGATGAGAAGGTATTTCCTGTATATTCATAAAACATTCAGGAAGAAACTTTGATCTTTAATTATGATTTTTTAAAAATTAGATACTCAGATGCTTCTTTCACACCTATTTTATATACATACTAAACATAAATACAAAACAGAATCAAAACTTTTTTTAAACATTTGATTAATATGGCACTTTAAATGTTAGTTGGATGAATTAGGTATAATATTCCCACTCCTTGAGGGTGGGAATTATCCTTTACCAATTTTGTATCCCTTCTTCCCCACACCTAGTGGAGTACTTCCTATATGACGGGTACTCCAGAGTGTGTGTGTGTGTGTGTGTGTGTGTGTGTGTGTGTGTGTGTGTGTGATGATAAGTCATTGACATCATTCTTAAAGTTATATATATTTATATACAGATATTTGTTAAAATTTCCTTTGAATTTTTTACTAAATAGCTCAAAAATTGGGGAATAAACTTACCGCAGAACCCTAACCTGTTGTTTTCCTTGGCTTATTTATGCAATCCATTTTTCTGCTGTCAAGCGATCTGTCATTCCTTTGATCTCAAAATACATTTAATAATAATATCTAATACTTATATAGTACTTACTATGAGTCAGGTAATGTTCTAAGTGCTTCATGTATATTATTAACTTGTCTAATCCTTATGGCAATCCTTCTAGGTAAAGGCTGTCATCCCCATTTGCAGGTAAAGAAACTAAGGCAGGGGTTAAGTAACTATCAAGGTCACATAGCTAGTAAGTGCATTAATTATAGTATCAAAAGGTAAAACAACTAGATGTCTATAAGTTGAGAGGGATGAAGGAAGCTGAGAAGGTATATGGTCAGTGTTTGAATGCACACAGTATGCACATTACTGTATAGTAAGTGAGAACTTGTAAGCAATATAGATTTTTCTGCTGAAACATTATAAAAGTTGATTGTGTAAAAAAATATCTGACTGTGTTTGACAGTCTTTGCCTCATTTATATTGCTCCTCTAGTTTCATTATTCAAATGAAGATATCACGTAAATAGACATATTTTGGGGGTTGTTTTTTATATTGTTATTTTCATTTAAGAAATATTATTCTGTTTGTGTGCAAGAATTAACTGAATATTTTCTTTCATTTCTTAACAGTACAGTGCTGTGGATACCAATCCACTCTCTCTGTATATCATGCACCCATTCTGGAACACTGTAGTAAAGGTAAGATGATTACTAGGCATGCACTTAGGTTTAGCAAGTTTTAAATATTTTAAACTATCTTATGGAGTGTTACAGATACACCTGTCAACTTAATAAGATATCTAGAGAAACTACCTCTCTCATCCTTCTTTCCCTTAGTCATAAACCTTTTGATTTATCTTATTGTTGAAATGTAAGTTTATACTCCGGAATTTGTAATTTAAAAAAATGACATTAAAAAAAATGACATTTAAAGTTTTCTGAAATAAATCTAATGTTATGATTACAAAAGTTTGTTGACTATAGAATTATTTAAGGCAGAGAGAATAGAAAGAGAAGTGCTTATTACTACCAAATGGAGATTTTGGTTTACGTTTTAATATAAATAACTCCTGTATAGGATCTTTCAAATTATAGCTTTTAGTATAACTTAAATTTGTATGTTGTGTATAGCGGGCAGAGAGAGTCCTCTACTTTAATTATTTTGTAATTATTTTGAAAAATAGGTATTTCCTACTTGGCTGGCTCCAAATCTAATAACATTTTCTGGCTTTCTACTGGTTGTATTCAATTTTTTACTTATGGCATACTTTGATCCTGACTTTTATGCTTCAGGTAAGATTATTACTTTTAATATAAAATTTAAAATGTCTAAATAGAGAAAATAAGATATGGTTACTTTCTGGTTTTATTAAGATGCTTGTATTTCTGAACAGTTTTGGATATTATAAGAGTTTTTAAAATGTCAGAATTGGATATAAAAGCTAAAATGTGTTTTCACAATCTGTTATGTATATTTCCATTAAGTTCCAGAAACCAACCTGACTACTGCATTTGGATATGCTATCTAAAAAGCATAAGGTTTTGGTATATAAAGAATAATTGAATTTCTAAGAAGATGGAGAGTTAGGACCGCAAAACTGCTTGAGAAATGAATATAAGCAGAGCTCAACCGACCTGTTATTTCCAGACATATCCCTTCCCTTTTTCTATTGATGGAAGAAAACTTCTCCATGTTTTAAAGGGAATGTGATGTTCACTCAGCATCCTTTCTTGCTTCTCTCAGTTTCCTCTAAAAATGGTTCTTAGACCTTAAATATTTATTGACAGATTCTGAATCCTTATTGGGGAAAAGAGGAAAGAAGCACTTTTGGAGGCAGTTTTTAACCTGTTCCTGCCTAGGACTCTAAAGTCTTCTTTCACACCTATTCCTGCCTTCACTTTTCTCCTGCACCCAGCTTCTGCCGCAGACAGTAGGAGCAAATCTGGACTGTTTGGGGATGGGGGTGGATAGCGGTAGGTAGGGTTTATTTTTATCACTCATCCAGTTGATGGAATTGAGAGGAATAGAAAGATGGAGGTAGATTAGTATTTTTTGTATTCTGAGTTAGAGAACATATTTTCCAGTATGACTACTTAGAAATGATGTAGTTAGGAGTTTTAGTATTATAATTCGTCTGTGTTC
>NW_006434835.1:15675705-15680019 GCF_000325575.1 Pteropus alecto
TAGTTCTGCATTCAAAATACATTGTAAAGTACTATAGTTTCTATTTAATAGAGAGAAACTTTTTTTCATTGGCAGAATATACTATGGTAAGAACGATTGTACTTAGACTAAATTAAACTCTGAGTTGCTTTGCTTTGCAGCACCAGGTCACAAGCATGTACCTGACTGGGTTTGGATTGTAGTGGGCATCCTCAACTTCGTAGCCTACACTCTAGGTAAGAAATTGACAAATACTCAATTTAGTCAATGGCTGGTGAACCTGTGAGCAAGGATAGCCACCTCTAAATTAACATTTTCTCCTATGCTTAATTTATTTTAACTGGGATTTATTAATATTCTGTTTATTTTGATAAGTGTGTTTTTGAGTTTCTCTATGAAAAATATTGTTTGTTATTTGTTGCTAGGAATTCAAAGAATAAGATAGGAATTGGCAAGCTACCCCTTGTGGCCAAACTTACCTGTTGCCTTTTTTTCTAAGTAGGTTTTTATTGTAACACAGTTATGCTCATTCTTTTACATATTGTCTATGGCTGCTTACCTGCAACAAAGACAGGGTTGAGTAATTGCCAGCAGAGACCATATGGCCCAGAATGCCTAAACTATTTACTGTCTGGCTGTTTACAAAAAGTATTTGCCAACTCATGGAATAAGACTTCATTTTTGCCTTAAGTTCGGGAAGCAATATTGACATATCAAATTATCACAGAATACTGAGAGAGATGCTATGATAGAGCACAGTGGGTGAACAAATAAGAAAGTGATCAGTTCTTATTTGGTGGAAGGAGTAGTCAGGGAAGCCTACTGTGCTAGGTCATACTGTCTATTTTGCCAAGGATGATTTTCATTGGATTATCTACATGGCTTGCCCTGCATTCTCTTCGTATCCTTCCCTGCTTTACTTTTCTCCCTAGCACTTAAATTCATACGACCTGTTAGCTGTTTACTTGCCTACTTATTGTCTGTCTGCTCTAAAATATGTTTCTTGAGCACGTTACTTTGTTTTTTTTTTTACTGCTCTGAACCCAGGATTTAAAACACAGTAGGCATTCAGTATATAGTTTTTAAATGCATGTGAAATAGCAGACCCTGACTTCACATTGCTTAGCTCTCTTCAGATAAAAATGACTTGCACTCATAAAACCAGTATCATCTGGTACATGATTAAATGCTGATATGGTAGTTGACCAGAGTTACAAGAGTTAGGCTTTTATTAAAGATAAGAAGGTTTTAAAATTCTGCTATTTGGTTGCAAAGGACTGCAGGAGGAATAGGGAAAAGGTGAGGGTGGCCTGTGGGCTCTAACCTTCAACAGCATTATAAGAGCCTTTTGACATACTGTATCATCTGCCTGTTTGAGGTCCACAATTCTGGCAAGAATCCTTACCTAACATAAGCTATTTGTTGCAGAACTTGCCTTGAACTAACATGAGGCAATTTATAATCTTTATTAATTCTAAAGTGACTATTCTTATATTTTGCTGCAGAAATATTAATGTGTTTGATCACAGGGTGCTAGTCTAGGTCCTACTGCATTTTTTTCATAATGCATGATATGGTATATTCCCCGTACCTTTCTTAAAAAAACATTCTGAAACATATCTAGACCCCAGACTTGTGGAACTAGAATGGGTTCAGTGAGAAGATGCACAAGACCTAATTAATAAGTAGTTCATGAATTCAGTATTTGTAATAGCTGCACAGGAGTTCCACTGAAAATAGGAAATTAAGCCAGCAAATAATGAGAAAAGACTTAGGAAATAGTTTAGCTACTTAAGGGCAGAAAAGTTCCCAACCTTATATAACAGTGATCTGCAGTATTTGGGCAGGGATTTGGGATTCATCCTTTCATATATTCCTTTAACAATATTTTCGAAAGCCTTCCTTGCCACAGACGGAGCCAGGCACTGGGAAAATACTATGATGAGCAAGATAATACTGTGATGAGCAACACAGTAATTATAAGATATTTTTAATTCCTTAAATCTGATACAGTTAGCCTAATTCTAATGCACTTAAGTTAACAAAACGGTTTCTTTTGGGGAGAAATTTTTATAATTCAGACTCTTCATTTTTAACTGTGTTTTACCATTCTCTCTCTCGCTCTCTGGCTCTTTTCCCCTCCCTCTTCCTCTCCTTTCATTTCTTCCCCTCAGGCTCCTCTGTTTCTGCCCCTAAATGAAGGTCTTCCACTCTGCTTTATCCTTAACTTTTCTCTTTCTCCTAATTTCTTAGTAATTCTGATTCTTAACATTGTTAAGATGACTCCCATGTTTGTAGCTAGCCCTTGCCTTCTGAGTTGCTAATAAGTACCCTCGGGTTGAGTGGCTTGACGTTACCATGTGGATGTCCTGCTAACATTTCAATTTCAGCATCTGACATTGTACTGAGCATCCTTTGTATCAGTCTTGCTCTTCTTCTGACTTATTTATTTCTGTTAACACTACTACTCACTTAGTTACCCAGATGGGGAACTTTGGAGATAGTCTGCTTCTCCTTCAGCCTCACCGCTCATCCTTTTGCTCCCTTGTCATTTTTACTTACTTAATAGCTCACTGATCTCCAGCTTTTCATTCATGTTGCATTCTATCCCAGTTTTGGATTATTAATTTGTGTTCCTCTTCCAGCCTGTCATTCACACTGATGTCAGGTGATCTTCCTGATGCACGTCATTGATTTCACTCTTGTCACTCATATACTTTTAGTAACTCCTCATGCTCCCTAAAACTTGAAAATTGGGTCAGATCTCCCTGTTAGCCTCTTTATACTGCCCTCTTCACATCTAAACTAAACTACTTGGCTTCCTCTGAACATGCACGTGCTTTTCCATCTTGCTGTTTGTGCTGATAGCACTCTCTCCTTTTGAAATGGCATACTCCTTTATCTCTTATCTACTGAAACCCAACTCATTCGTTATGTCCCGACTCCGATGTCATTGTGTCTGGAAAGCCATTCTAGGTTATCTTTGCCTGAAGAGAACTTGTCCCTTTTCTGTACTCCTCTATGGTTTGTGATATACCATATCTTTAATTATGTTTTTTTTTTCTTTTTTCTCAGTTGTAAACACTCTGAGGGCACAAACTTAGTTTATTCAAAGATTCTTGTAATCTTCACAATGAGAATAGTGCATTGTACAGTTTCAATAAATTTAATTTTTACGTTACTGAAATGTCCTATGTGCAAAACCTTTTCTGAAAGCACTTAAAATTGTAGAGGTAGTAGATCTGTAAAGAGGTGACTGTAATATCAGACAGGATGAAATAGATCTTATGACTGAAGTACAGAGTGTTTTTGGATCCTAGAGCCAAGGAGTGGTTAGATAAAATGTCATGAATCACTGTTGAATATTCTCTGGAAGCTTGAGAATTTGTGGCTGGTGGAACAACTCAGTTGTTAGGCAAATTTGGAGAAATTGAGTCCAACTAGAATGTTTCTTCCTTAGATCTAAAATTGACACCATTCAGTGTAATATTTTAATTTTTAGATTAAACTTTGAGAAATTACAGATTTTATTTCTGAAATCTTTCAGTTGTAGGAATTACAGGTTAGATTTTTACAGTACTGGCTGGTAGCTATACTTTAGTTAATTAACATTCCTGCGATATGCTGATTTGTTTTGTTTTCTCTAGTTTTTTGAAGAAGACTTTCTCCATATTGGTATAGCTGTTGACCTTTTCCTGTGGTAATGTGTTTTTGTTGCAGATGGTGTGGATGGAAAGCAAGCCCGCAGAACCAATTCCAGCACCCCCTTAGGGGAGCTTTTTGACCATGGCCTGGATAGTTGGTCATGCGTTTACTTTGTTGTAACTGTGTATTCCATCTTTGGGCGAGGATCGTCTGGTGTCAGTGTTTTTGTTCTTTATCTCCTGCTATGGGTTGTTTTGTTTTCTTTCATCCTGTCCCACTGGGAAAAGTATAACACAGGGGTTCTTTTCCTGCCATGGGGATATGACATTAGCCAGGTGGTAAGTATGTGTTTTACCTTAAATTTTCAATGTTGCATGAATTTTGGGGGAAGTTTTTGTCATTCATTCTTTATTGCCCTAATACTTTTTTGATTAGAACAGATGTGTGATTTAAAATTTATTTTATTTTATATTTATATTCATCCTGTCACTGGGAAAAGTATAACACAGGGGTTCTTTTCCTGCCATGGGGATATGACATTAGCCAGGTGGTAAGTATGTGTTTTACCTTAAATTTTCAATGTTGCATGAATTTTGGGGGAAGTTTTTGTCATTCATATTTTTTAGCCCTAATACTTTTTTGATTAGAACAGATGTGTGATTTAAAATTTATTTTATTTTATATTTATTT
>NW_006434835.1:15684078-15684654 GCF_000325575.1 Pteropus alecto
CTGGGAAAAGTATAACGCAGGGGTTCTTTTCCTGCCATGGGGATATGACATTAGCCAGGTGGTAAGTATGTGTTTTACCTTAAATTTTCAATGTTGCATGAATTTTGGGGGAAGTTTTTGTCATTCATTCTTTATTGCCCTAATACTTTTTTGATTAGAACAGATGTGTGATTTAAAATTTATTTTATTTTATATTTATTTATTTATGAAAAATTTTAAACATATTAAAGTAGAGAGACTAGTATAGTGAACCCTTATGTACCTATTACTTAGCTACCCATTACTTAGGTGCCTGTTATGTACTAGGTACCTTATACATTGTGTATTAGGTATCTATCATGTACCTATTACTTAGCAGTTGTCAACACATGGCCAGTCTAGTTTCATGTATACCCTTTTTATCACCACCCCCCCCAATTATTTTAGAGGATATTGTTGTCATTATGTGATAAATATTTTACTATTTATCTCTAAACAATAAGAGCTCTTTTTAGAAAACATAAACACAAATGCCATTATTACACCCAAAAATGAACAGTTTCTTAATGTTAATAAATACTCTTTCATTTGAACTGT
>NW_006434835.1:15684800-15692719 GCF_000325575.1 Pteropus alecto
TTTTTGTGTTCATTTTGCCCATTTGCACTTAAGGCTCCAGTAAAGAATGAGAAATTGGAGTGTTTTTGATGAAGGAAGTGATTGGGTTGGCAAATTGGAACAGCTTGTGGTTTAACCAATTTAGGAGATGCCTTAAAGTGTTCCAAATGATGGCCAGTTGCTTGCATTGGCTAGATGTTACTTATTTTGTGGCATTGTTGGATGAAAAAAAAATTTTAAGGCAAAAAGACTTGCCACAATGTCAAATTTAAGCATACTTCTTGCTCTTACTAAAACTGTTCGATTAGACTTATGCTCCGTAAAGCATTATTGACTCCCTGAACTTTCCTGCTGTTAATGCTTCTGTATGCTTTTTGTTTGCATTTTCCTTCCAGACAATTTCTTTTGTCTACATAGTGACTGCGATTGTGGGAGTTGAGGCCTGGTATGAACCTTTCCTGTTTAATTTCTTATATAGAGACCTATTCACTGCAATGATTATTGGTAAGAAGCTCCATGTTGAAGCCTGTTTTAACATCACTTTGTTATCAAAGCCAGTGTTTGATTATAACAAGCAGCAACACCCTTCCCTCTTCCCCTACAGCAAGCAGAACAACCATAAAACCCTGTAGGATATGAACCTGATCATTAAGGGAAAATAAGGTTTCTTTTGTTTTATTTTGTTTTTGTTTAGCATCAAGCAATTTCTAAACAGAAGAAAATACCAAAATAGATCACACAAACCTTGTAAACTAATTATTCAAATTAGTCTAGACTGTATTGAAGGATCCACTTGTAGATGACATTTGGCATAGATTTTCTGTTTATCTCAAGGTGAAGATTATTAGTTTGTAGGAAATAGAATAGATGAAACATAGAGATTACTTTATAAAACATCCACTCCAAAAATTGAGCCTCTGTTCATCTCAAGTATCCATCCTCTTATGCCACTGAATGCTAGGTAACGGTTTTTGATCATGGTAATGCTTCTCTTTTGATTTTGGCTAAAGAGGATATCTATAGAATGATTGAATGGGGGAAAGTGTTTTCAATGGAAAGAGACAAAAGCGTAGAGGAACCTGGGTTATTTTGGGACATCAGGAGTGGCACTAAAGGTCTTTGTAGAAGTAATTAAAAAAGCATGCTTGTTGGTTATTGCTCTGTCCCCTTATCTAAAAAATAACCCTGTCTCTTTCTATTGGTGAATATTGATAATGGAATGGGAATTAGGTTAAGGTTTAGAAACAGCTGAGAAGATGGTGCATTAAGCATCGGCTTTTAGAAAAGGAGTGTTTGGGCCTTTTTCTGTGGCTCTGGACCACAGTTTTTTAAGGAACCCTGCGGCAATCTACCAAATGTTCACTTTTTGGTACCTATGTAAACCGTGATTTCTTTACCTTGAAAAGGCTAGCTATTTTTCGTCTCTCACCATCTAGTGAATCTTTTGATTTAAGCAGCTTGTCCTATGGCAGGTTCGTTATATTTTACATTTAAATGTTAAATTTAAGGATAAGATGGAATCCTCTGATATATGAGATATATATTTAAATGTTAAGTGGGTATTTTAATAGGTATATAATTTTCTTTGTAATTTATAAGTTTATCTGAATTCTTCCCTCTGAAATAAAACAAAAGCCCTCATGTTTTTATATAAGTAAGGAAAATAGCTTTTCCAGTACTAGATTTGAGTAGACAAATAGATAGAAAGGACTTAGGGCCAAAGCTACTTAGTTTCTCCCGATGAAATTGGTAGTGCTGGTGTTGGGATAGCTGGGGTGCACTAGAGCCTCTGGCGAGATAAGGAATGATGACAAGTTAGTTGGACATTAGGGGGCTCGTGTTTGCGATTATGGAAGGATACCTGTTTGGGTACAACAGATAGACCACCAAGATAGAAAGGTGATTCACGCTCTCATTTTTTCCCACTCTACATTATGAGAAAATTTAAACATCTATATTCTGTCTATTCTTTCTACTTTTATGTAATAAATCTCTATGTGTGCCATCATCCACCTTCAACAGTTTTCAATACTAGTGCCAATCTTGTTTCAAATGCACCACTACCCTGTAACCTGTGGGTTATTTTATAACATAGTTTTCTATATTTACCCACATATTTTACCGTTTCTGCTGCACTTCATCCCTTTCTGTATATCTGACTTAAAATGTGGTGGTCTTTCTCAGAAGTTCGAAGGACTTCCTTTAGTATTTCTTAAAGTAGAGGTCTGGTATCAGTGTATTCTCCCAGTTTCTGTTTATGTGAGAATGCCTTGATTTTTGCCTTTACTTTTTCTTTCACCACTTTGAACACATCATTCTAATGTCCTGTAGCATCATTGTTTCTGAGTTAGCTTATGTATCATTGTCACCCTGTACATAGTGTGTCATTTTTCTCTTGTTACTTTTGTAAGATTCTCTATCTTTGGCTTTTTGAAGTTTGACATGATGTGCATAGGTATGGCTTTCTTTATATTCTTTTTGATGTTCGTTGAGCATGTTGGATCTGTAAGTTAATATTTTTGACTAAATGTGGGACATTTTCAGTCACAGTTTATTTCTTCAGTTTTTTTTTCTGTCTCTTTTCCTTTGGGACTCCATTTACATGTATATTAGACTGCTTCTCTTGATATTCTCCTACAGGTAATTTTATGAGGCTTTTAAAATTTTTCTTTAATCGTTTTTTCTCTATTCTTTTTAGTACGATTTTTATTCATCTGTCTTTTTTTTTACTTTTTTCCTTCTGCTATCTTCAGTCTCCTCTTAAGGCTATCTTGCGAATCTTTCGTGGGACCTATAATTTAACCCATTTGCCATTTAGAAAAAAAAAGCACAGCTTGATGCCAGCGTTAATTTATTTTTACATAAACCTCTCTTTGAGGCTGAAGCAAATCTTACTGGTTTTCAATGTGCAAATAAAATGTAAAACTGTTCTTGAAGTTATTTTTAAACAGAACTTGTCTCTAATCCTAATGTACCATTTGTATATGATGATCAGCACTTAATAATTTTTTTTCATGTGGTAAATTTCAAAGCATGGAACAACAGAAAGCAGAACATCTAGGATTTAACATTTTCAGCGATCAAAAATTACTATATTTTTGTAAATGGAAATACCACTACTAAAACAGAATGCTATAAATAGAATGAAGTATTTGTTTCCAAAGACTATCGATGTACCAGAGAGATGTGAAAATAATAGTAAAAGCAAGACATTTTCTGGCAAACTTTGAGTGTAAGTTTAGGTCTGCAATCTGCAGGTTATCTCAGGGTAAACGGTGCAGCTGCAACACCGCCAGTGAGTATTCTTGGGGCAAACAGAAATGGGTTAAGTTATACTTTTCAGCTCTACAATTTTAATTTGGTTCTTTATACTTTCCATTTCTCTGTTGAGATTCCCTGTCTGTTCTTTCATTATCACCATATTTTTTTTAGTTTTTTGAACATATTTAAAATAGCTACTTTAAAGTGTTTGCTAAATCCTACATCTGGGCCCATTTGGGAGTAAGTTTCTGTTGACTACTTTAAAAAAATTTTCTTCACATTCGTATTTTGCTAATTGCATTCTCATTGTGTCATTCAACATGTTCCTCTGCCTCTCATGTTAGTCTGTAAACTAATACATCTGTAGACTTGGTTAGATACAAATTTTATTTTTTGGGGGGGAGCAACGATACTTAGGGGGGCAACAGTACTTATTAGGTAATGGTACTTCTAAGTCATCACATTAGGAGGCACACAATAGCTTGTTATCTCTCTTTTGTTTTGATGTAGATACTGATCAGGGGATTGAGGTATTCTATGTCTGTTCCCATCTATTACAAAGTTCTGCGTTCGTTCTTTAATAACATTAACAGACATTGGTGGTCATTGCTTAGGAATTCATTCATTCAGTGGATAGCTAGGAGAATAAAGTTTGTTTTTTAGCAAAATAGCTATTAAATTCATACTGATAATTCTAAATCAGATTCGATGATACAGAATTTTTTTACTTAACCTCATTGATCTTACATTTATGTCCTTTAAACTGACAAAAGTCTTTGTTTTCAGAGACACAAAGTAATTATTTACTTTATTCTACAAAATACCCACAATAATCTTAAAATCAGCAACAACACGATTACTGAAAGTTGGTTTAAATTTTGTTTTTTTGAGGTTCCATTTGTCCTTATGGTTTATCCTACTAGAGATGCCCAGTCAGGTTACTATATTTTAAAGTTACTGCTTTGTGGCTATGCCACCAACTGTGAATATATATATTTAACTTCGATTCATTTTACTTTTGATTTTTTAGGGATTACTTTTTCTTCTAAAATTTATTTTTCCTTTATAATTATGTAAACTATTCACATGATTACAAAGTAAAATCTATACATAAAACAAGGTATACGCAAAGAAATGTAGCTTCTATCTCTACCATAATTCTCTCTTCACTTATAGTTAACCATTCTTAGTTTTGAATTTTTGGTTTATCTTTTCATTGTTTCTTAATATTAGTAAATGTGTGTGTGTGGTTTTTATCACCCCTTTTCGTAGATAAATGGTAGCATGCTATACATTTTTTACTGCACTTGTGGGTCACCCCCACCCCACACACACACTTAATAGTATGTCCTAGAGATCACTGCATAGTGATATATAAGGCTCTTTCTCATTCCTTCTTACAGCTGCCTGGTGCTTCATTGTGTGGTTATACCATAGTTTATTCGACCAGCCTCCTACTGGTGGACATTTGAGTTATTTCCATTCTTTTGCTATTACACAAATTGCTGCAGTGTACATTCTTGTACATATACATTTCTTTTCACGCTTTTGCCAGGGTATTTTGGAAGAGATCTCTAGAAGTATAATTGCTAGTAAAGGACAAATGTATGCAATTTTACTAAATATTTTCATATTCTCTTCCAAATGAGTTGATTGTGAATTCCCCCCAGCTGTGTATGAAAGTGCTTGTTTGTCTACAGTTCCACCAGCGTAGTATATTGTCAAACCTTTGGCTTTTTGCCAGATAGGTAAGAAATGATATACCTGTATAGTTTTAATTTGCATTTCTGTTATTACGAAAGCACTTTTCTAGTGTTTAAGAGCCGTTTGTTATTTCTTTTCTCTGTGTAATTTTTATATATCTAGCCAGTTTTTGCTGTAGGATTATTAACCATTTTCTTTACTTTTAGAAACTCTTCATATATTAAGTATATTGATCTTTTGCATGGTAATTTACGATTTCCTTCTTGTTTGTTGTTTGCCTTTTTCACTTTCCTTAAGGTGCTTTTGTTTTGGTTTTAATTGTAGTTCCTATTTAATAAGCCTAGAAATCTGAGAAACCGAAATATTTTGTGTTACCATGTTATCCTTGGAGTATATCTCATTTTATTTAATTCTTTTTTAATGAATTCTACTCTTTCTGTAGCTATTAAGTTTCCTATATTTTGAAGTCTGGGCTTTCCTAAGGCAATATGAAAAGCAGCAGGTCTGTATATGTGTGGCTTCTGTCACTATTATATAAGGTTTAATAGATAAATATTTAAATTAACAAGTAGTCTTTATAGAATGTACATTAAGTGCTAGTTAGAGAAGAAATAGTAGATGCATTCTTTTTTTTTTTTTTTTTTGGCAGCCTTTATAGAGTCTAAGCTTTTCTTTATGCTTACTGTACTTAAGATAAATCTATTTCAAGGTGTTTTAAACTACAGAATACTCTTGGCAGCAAATCTTTTGCAAGTTTCTCTTAGCCTTTTTCCAGCACTTCAGAGCTACAAGTAATTCTGTGTTAATTCACTTAGCCCTAGCTCCCTTTCACTGATTCCCAGCTTGACATGGGGATAGCTGCTAAAAATTTTTGAGGACACCGAGTACACAACTTATCTTCTCCTTCTTTTCCCTCTAAGACCTTCTAAGTTGGGATGCTTTGTTCCAGTTGTACTTGGAAATAGTAGAGATATTTATCTTTTGAGATGAAATTTCTGTTTGGTGGATTCTAGTCTTTTCATCTGTTTTAGCAAAATGTCTTAGGAATTGTTTTAAGGGATGTTTTTCTACTTTTGAACCTTACAGTCATAGCTGCATTGACCTCCCCACCCCCATCCCTGAGCCAAGTATAGTCACCAGGAATCCAGAGTGGACAAACTAGGGCTCATATGTTGAGTGACAATGAACTATCCAAATGAAATATCCAAAAAACTGCCACATGTATTGATTTGGAGTTTGAAAGAGAGAAAGATCAAGAATTTAGAAAGATCAGGAATTTACACCTTTATACATCATAGAATCAGAAAATTTTAAAGAAGCAAGGGACACTACAAAATCATTTAACTCATTCACATCGTACAACCGTGGAGTCTGAACCTCAGAGTGATTGATTTGCCCAAGAGTACATACTAGATTTTGGAGTCATCTGCAGGAAGCTTGTGGTTAAAGCTGTAAGAGAAGATTCTCTGAGGAAGAGAAGAAGCACAGTAGAACACTCAGTTAGGAATATGCAGGAAATAGAGTTGCCAGTGAAGGACATCAGCTGTAATGGATGACTAGTAGAAACATTGGGAGAATGGAATCGCAAAGACAGAGGGAGGAAAGAATTGTAATTAGTGGATAGTCAGTGGAGTCATCTTACGTAGCAGTCAGGAATAAAGAAAAGATATGCATTTGATCATCAAGAGAGCTTGATAAATTTTAAGAGTACAACTTCTGCAGAATGGGAGGCAGAATGAATAAGAGTGTTGAGGAATTAAGGCAACAGAAAATTTTGATGAGTGATAGGATATAATAGTGAGAGCAGAAGCAACGGTAAGGTTTCTTGGAAAGACCACCCTTGTTCTTAAGTTTGAAGGGAAAGAACTAGCATGTGGGGCAGGGAAAGAAGTTGAGAATGCTAGGGAGGCAAAAGTAAGTATAAATGAGAAGCAGCAGGACCCACCAGTCATTCCCTCTTCCAATAGCTCACCCTTATCGAGCAATATATTATATACCAGGTATTGTTGGAGGAGTCTTTACATGTAATAATTCATTTAATTCTCAAAGTTCTGTGGAGTTGATACTACTGTTATCTCCATAAAGGAGGGAACTGAGGCACTGGAAGGTTAAGTTACCTGAAGTCACATAATCATTTGGTGGTACAACCAAGATTCAAGCCCAGTCTGGCTCTTCGAAGTCTCTGCTCTCAATGAGCCAACTGTACTGTACTGTTTCTCTTCCAGTTGTTCAGAAAAGTATTTAGTATTTAATTTCATTACAGAAGTAAACTGGAACCTGAAACTTACTGGGTCTAAAAGTATTATATATTTCATATGTATTTGATTATTATAAAAGTCACTCTTGAATAATAATCATAATTTATATTTTCTTCCTTTTAGGTTGTGCAATATGTGTGACTCTTCCAATGAGTTTATTAAACTTCTTTAGGTACGTATTTTACTTTTAATTGGGCAAGAAATAAAATCTTTAGAAGTTGTTACTTAGATGAATTTAAGATCTCTTTTCCTTTTGGAAACTGGACATTTTGAAAAGGTCATGAAACCTGTATTTTGAATCTAGATGATGTTATCCATGGTGGCTTGTGTAGTCACGTCAACCATAGCACAAAGCTACTTGTTCTTTTGTTATAGTTCCAGGCCCACCAGGCTTGTGATTTATCATTTTTTGTGACTGAATCTATCCACCAGGTCCTGTTGATTATCTCAATTGACTTAGCATGATCATAAAAACAAAACAAAAAACCAAAAAACAAACAAGAAAAATCTTCTGAACTCATGTAGTTTAATTTAGGTCCAACCCCTACACCTATGCTGACTGTTCTCAAACAGCCCTGAATAGAAATCTCTGCCTGGAGAGTAGGGTAGGATTTAGGGAGGTGAGTTGCCCAAGTGGAGTTTTATTTCTCTGACGTATGCACTGAATTTCAGCAACACTGAATTTCTTTTTGTGACCTCAATATGTTCTGCTCTTTC
>NW_006434835.1:15692753-15756059 GCF_000325575.1 Pteropus alecto
TGATTTTTGCTCTCTGTTTACTCTACTTGACACACTTCCCATTTCATCCTTCAGCTCTCAGATCTGTCTTGCAGAATCCTATCCATGTCAAGCCAAGCTCTGTGAATCTTCCCTATTTATTGCAGCTGGCCATCTTTCATAGAAACCGCAAAATTTAAATCTCTGAAGGCCTTAGAGATTATTTGAGTCATTTCTTCATCTTCTAAAGATGAGGTCCTGATTGGGCAACATCTTGGTCAAGGGCATACAATCAGTGGTGGAACCAGGACTAGAATTTGGGGCTCTGTTCAAAGGAGCAGACATATTAGAGGGCCACCTATGTGCCTAGAGACACTAGTGTGCTGTCAGTGGTCTCATTTCACGGTTGTCCACATGGGTTATTTCTAAGTTCTGTGTCACTTTGTGTCATAGTAGCACTGTGAGGTCTTCTTCTAGTATAGCTTTATGTTCATTTTATTTTCCCTATTAGAAGATAATCTCATTGGACAAAGACCAAGTTTTACTTTACATTCCAGAGATAAAAATGGGACTGAATCAGAAGACTTCAGTTCTACCTGGCTCTGCCACTTGGTAGCAAGTTATGTAAATTTAAAATCTCACATCCTCACTTAACCTATCTGTTAAAATGGGGTTAATAATGTTGTTTCTACCCATGCCATAGGATTGTGGTGAGTATAAAACAAGAGAATAAGTGTGAAAGTACTTTGAAAACTATAAAATACAGGTACAATATAAGTTGTGTATGTAATAATTTTCTTTGTATTACTTGATTTTTTTTTCCAGAAGCTATAGAAATAACACCTTGAAACACAATTCAGTCTATGAAGCTCTGGTTCCCATCTTTTCTCCATGTTTGCTATTCATTTTGTCTACAGCATGGATCCTCCAGTCACCTTCAGATATTTTAGAGATACATCCTAGAGTATTCTACTTTATGGTTGGAACAGCCTTTGCCAACAGCACAGTAAGATTATTTTCTTTAAAAAATTATAATATATATCAGGAATATATGACAATTTGATAATTTGCAAAACCATATATAGTATTAGGATAAGCAGATTTTAAGTTAAAGATATTGGAATCCAAAATTTGAAAAAAAGAATAACTTCAAAGATAGAACATGCTGAAAATTATTTTATTTTTCTCTTTAAAACCAATAGGGTTTAGAGACTGCAGTAGTATTTTGGAACCGTGGCATATTTAAATTTTTTGTTTTGGTTGCCTGCTAAAGAATTCATGGAATAATTTTTGCCTGAGGAGTAGGGCAGGCAAATATTCAGACTGTAAATGTTATTAACAGTGTGGTTGAAATGGTTGCAGATCTAATGATTAGTTTAGGGAGCTTGAAAGGAATTTTTGAGAGAGAGAAAACACATCACACACAGCTCCCACACACTTCTTTAATCAACTGATTTTTAAATTAATACGGAATTTAAAACTGGATAATAAATACAGCATAGTTTTAAATATCTCTCTGCTATGGTGTAGCAAGAGAGCAGACAGGAAGGAGAGATCAGGGGTTGCTGAGGAAAGACCCTGATGGTCTTGATAGCCAGGAAGCCTGGCTCTAAGAGCTCAGGCCAGGTTCTTAATAAGTTTTTGTTTCATTGTTTAGCCACTGAGCTTATGCTTCCATGTATAAAACGTATCTATGAAAGAATGAAACTATAATTGAGTAAGATAAAGGGAGATAAAGAGGTTTTGAGGTGTTATTATGGTAATAGGACTGAATTGGAGGTAGCATCTCATCTCCATGAAGAAATTTAGTTGTGTGGCAGGTTGTCTTGAAAAATTTTTTTCAAATACCAAATCTTAAAATTGGGAGAAATTTTTTTACTCAAACTGTTACTCTTTGGAAGAATGCCTTCTATAGCATCCTTACTAAATTATCTTCCAGACTCTTCTGACACGCATAGGGTCTGAGGGTCCATGGATTTGGAGGTGGGGGCAGAGGTCCATTTGGCCCCTGAGCAGTTGAGACTACTGAATTTAATAACATAATGTAAATGTGTTGGGTCACAGACTTGAATGTTGGAGTGACAAGTTTTGGAAGTAGTTTGCTAATTAAATTTTTATTCTCTCTCTCTCTCTCTCTCCCTCTCTCTCTCTCTCTCTCTCTCTCTTTTTTTCCCACTAACTACAAGTGTCAGCTGATTGTTTGTCAAATGAGCAGTACCCGGTGTCCAACTTTGAATTGGTTGTTGGTTCCTCTCTTCTTGGTTGTCATGGTGATAAACTTAGGAGTTGCCTCTTATATTGAGAGCGTTCTTCTGTATACATTAACAATTGTTTTCACTGTGGCCCACATCCATTATGGAGTACGAGTGGTGAGTAATCTCAAACAAAATTGGTTCCATTTGGTTCGTATAAAGAGTGGAAAGAAGGTGAGGAAAATTTTAAAAAGAAAGTTTGCTTATTATAGTAGCTAGAAGAATTTTGGTGTATTTTCTAAGTTTTGGATGATATCCAGGTGTGTACTTTTAGATACTATTTCTCTAATGAATGTGTTATAATAACTATAAGCAATTTAAAAGTTGGATAATTACTATAAGGAATTCTTGTTTTTAAGTGGATAGAAATGTAAACCATTTCCTTGGTGAATAGAATTGTAAATTCTTTTGTTATTTTAATTACATAGGACCAGATAATCTCATTTGTTGATTATTTATTTCTATGCATGCTTTAGCTTTAGGGGCATTTTTGTTGCTTGTTAAGCTAATTTAGAAAGAAACTGAAATTGGTTTTGTAGCACTGCCTCCCTCCCTTCCCCTGCTTAATTCTTTAAGCAATGTGGTAAGGGAGGTTAGAACTTCAGACTGAAGGAACGCTTTTGCATTATTTGAGGTTTTACTTCATTTATGCTATTCCTGAGCTCTCATCAGGAGAAGTAATAACTAAGGGGAACTATAGAAGAGAAAGAATTTAAGAAGTATTTTGCAAGCCTTAACATTCTCTTCTAAAATAAGAGACTATTTCAGGATAAATGAACTAAGATAGGTATGATAAAATGAAAATCAGAACCATGTAGTTTCTTTATTACACTTGAACATGCTAGTTATTTTACATATTTTAGCAGTCTCATAATTATAATTTTTAAATACTGCAGCATATTCCATCAGGGAGATGGCTCGATGAGAACCCAGTTTACTTAATCATGACCAGTTATTTTAATCATTTAAGTTGTTTCCAGATTTTCACTATTATAAATAATGTGGGAGTGAACAATCTGGAATGATTTCTTTTTTTCTTTCATTTGCTTTGTTTTCTGATGATAACTTCATAATTTCTGGTTATGTAGAAGGGTATTGACATTTTTATGTCTCTTGAAATACTTCTATTTGGTATGCTTGTTTTGAAAGGAACCCTGCTGTGAATCAGCTAGAGAAACAAAATATCTGTTTTATACTGTCATATTTTTAAAGTGGGACACCTGTCATGCTTGATAACAACTTTATAATTTGTATAATTGCTAAACTTAAGCTTTTTCCCTTAGGGTTTCTCCCCAAAGTAGTCCACTTTCATTGGAACAAAATAGATGAAATTACTATGGAAGAAAATTATGATAAGCCTATGACTTATGATATGAAGACAGTTGTTTTCATTTGTGCAAAATTAACAGTATATGCTTTATATCAACACTTGCAGGCCTTATCTAGATATTTCTTCAGTCATTTGCATGAAGTAGAACACAATTAATTGCCAGTGTCTTTCGTAATTGTTTTAATTTATTATAACCCTTCAGAAGCATACCTTCAGAAAGTCATACATACACCAAACCAAACCAAAACACGTTTTCTTTATATTACCAAGGCACTACATTTTCATTGTTAAAAATAAATACAACCTAACTGAAAGAAATTCCAGTTATTTGTCCAGAAATTTGTCTGTTTGTATGCTTTCTTATCACTTCTACAACTTCTGTCCAGAGGGTAAAACCTGCTAAGCCACAAAACATTCACTGGAACTATTGAAATATCGATAATATGAATAAGAATAGAAATAAGAAGTATCAAACAAGTGGTATTTACCAACTGGCATGTAAACAAGCCTTTGCCTACCCATTAGAGATACCCTAACTAAATTGGCCTAAACCTCCCAAAATTTACAGAAAAATCCTGTTTCATCAGGGTTAGGAATGGTTACCTAGAAATGTTATAGAAAGTTGAATGTTGAGTCTAACTATATATGTAAATATTTGATCTACTGGATAGTCAAAGTCAACTAACTCTGTAATTCTTCAGTAGATTTGGATGTGAATCTGTATGGTCAGGAGGGCTCTGGAAAAACTAGAACAAAGGAGTTAGGCAGAGCCCGGTTTAAGCCCTAACTCTCCCAGCGTAGTTCTAGCACTCTGATTTAGCCATCTAGCTCCATAGCTATCCGAACGCAGATAAACCTCTTCATTATTTATGATTTTTGCTGTGTCAGTCAACTGTTGTCTCCAGAGGGAGAATTCTGTGTGTTTTTAAAAAACGATTAGGTATGCATTTGTCACTGCCTCATGTTCTGGTTTTCTACAGGTAAAGCAACTGAGCAGCCATTTTCAGATTTACCCCTTCTCATTGAGGAAACCAAACTCAGATTGACTAGGAATAGAAGAAAAGAACATTGGTCTATAATCTACAGAAAGAAGCACTGTATATAAGATGCTTGTAAATATTTCATCCATCACCATTGAACTAAACTGATCTGCTTAACAGTCATGAGAACTCTGTGTGTGTGGTGCTTGTACAGGAGGAATGAGACATATGATCTGAACTTGTGGAATTTTGAACCTATTAACTCCCAGCTTATTTTATTTTTTTATAAAACCATGTGATATTTTGGTTAATCATAATGTGCATTAGATAAGCAAAATGTTCCTAGTAATTTTAGCTTCATAAGTCCATAACATTTTGGTTTATACATTCAGAAAACCACAATATGTTTTCATATTTGGTACTTAGTAGTAAGTCTTTAGTTGTGGAAGCTATCAGTAGTCCACACCTATTATAGGGAAAAGATGAGGGCAAGTCACCTTCAGCAAGAGATGCCAAGTGATGACAGAACAATATACAGGTTTGCCAAATACTGGTTTCTCTTTCCCATGGAAATGCCTTTGTCCTCATGTGCTAAGAGAGCTAATATATATATCTATATATATTTGGATTCTCTAGTATTCTGGCTCTTTTTGTTATGGAACGGATATTGGTAAATGGCTTAATACTCTTTTAAAGAAAAATACTCTATTGAGACTTAGTAGAGAATGGATTGTAATTGTATCTCACGCATTGGCTTGGTGCATCATTTAAATGTGGCATTTCCCCGCCTCAGCCACAAGGTGCTGAGATTTGGTGCCTGTGAACTATGATTAAATGAATGCACGTGACAGTGTCAGTCTTATGATAATTACTTGTGAGGAACATGGATAAACTTCCTTGTAAGAGAAATTTACTTTGGAGTTAGGAATCTCATGAACCTCACTACAAAATTAGTTTTCTGATTCAATTTGTCCGTTCTTTCTTCCTCCTTCTCTCTCCCTATATCTCTTTTTGTGGAGGAGAGAGTGCTGTGTTATTTCATTCAGGATAAAGATGTAGAGAGAAATTCTCTCTTCCCCAACTTGCCCACCTCCCCTATTGAAGAAAATTTTTGATACATATGCCTTACTGAGTACGTACTCCCTTTAATATGACTTGAGGTTTACTGACAAACAAAATCTCTTTGATTTTAATATGATTGTTTTATAGATCACACCTTTTCATGGATGTGAATATTTTCTTCTGTTTCTTTTTTGACTTTGTTTCCATTTACTTTGGTGGTGGTGAAATTTACATCCTGATTTTTTTTTTTTAAATTTTCTACTGAATGAAGTTTGTGCTTGAATGAAGAGTGTATCCTAAACCCTCTTTTTTTTTTTGGATGGATTGCACTTGGATAAAATAGGCACCACTATGTTGACATATAATTACATTCATAACCATTATTTATGTATGAATGTGACTATCTTTAAATTTAATTATAATGTATTCCTTTGTTAAATTTGTCTGCTGCTTTGTAAAAATAACTGTAATTGATATTTCAATTTTTAAATTTGTAAATTCTAATCATTGTCATCTAGGTTATTAGAAATGAGTCGGGGAGCTAACTCATGATTCTGTACTCAATTTTTAAAATGCAAAGGTTGAGCTATATTTGTTGACCTCTGAGACAAAAATGAACACTGAAAATAGATGAGAAATTGATGCAGGAAAATATGGGTAGTGATTCCATGTTTGTTAATAAGTCGCCATCATGGAGGTCAGAGAATGATGGCAACTAAAAACGAATTAAGTGAAGGTAATGCTATTTTTTGTATACCTTGTTCTGTGTCATCTGGATAGTGTTAATTTGGGCTGAAACAAAGCTTCGTTTTAAGGTTTCTAAACTAACCATTTTACTGTTTTGTTGACCTTGTACACAAGAATGAGACTTTCTTCACCTTGTACAGGATAGTAAAAAAATACCTGTTATTTCTGGCATAGGATCATGTCCTGTAGTTTTGGGGCTATTTTACCTTAAAGTGTGTTTCTGCTCTTTCTTTTGTATCAAGTTCATTTGAAAATTGTTTTGTGCCTATACTTTTATGACTTATTTTTCTGTGGTGGTAAAGAATTATGCCATGGTCAGTTTTACTGACATCGTTAGATGATGAGAGAAAGATGCCGTCAACAAGGTTAAAGTGAACTGAATTTAAATGTTTCAGAATACTGTGAACTTGTGCATCTTTAGGGTACTGCTGACTCTTTTTCTTGGTTTGGTCTGCCATCTTGAAGTGTTTCTTGAAAGCCCCCATTTGGTATGTAGCGATAGGGCGCCTGAAGCAAGATTTAATTACAAATGGCTCTGTGCATTTATGTCATGCCAGTTATCATAACATTTCCAAAGTGTAAAAGATGTTTCAGGTTTATGCATGATATTTTGGGGTGAGTTCACACCCCAGCCTTTCTCCCAGCTTACACTGAGCTGCCTTTTGGGGAGCAGTGACATGGTTAGTCATCCATGCATGTTTTCTGTACATTTCAGAATAGAGTGCCTTAGCCAGGCCAGAGGTTTGCTTTGTGTTTCTGCTGACCAAAGTTACCTAGACCTGTAAGAAGTTTTTCAGGTTATGGTATGAAAAATGTCCTTTTTTGCTTGTCAGAAAATAATTCCCCTTTATTTGAGCAGGGATGGCATAGAGTATGCTAATGCTACCTTTGGTGATCCTTTAATAACATTCCTGACCTTAGTGCAATGCACAGTTTAAAACTGTCACAATTTAAATCGTCATTCCTGCACTCATACGTAATAAATATAGTTTATGGGTTTTAGTCTTAAGGGTTATAGAGTGAAAAACTTCCAAAACTAAATAGTCTTTCTTGGCATTTTAATAAGATCATGGTTAAAATACTTCTAATTCTAATTTTAAAAGAAAGTTAAATGCTCATTATGGTCTAGAATGTTACAGTATTACTACCAACATGTCATTTGTTTTAATACAGAGCTATTGGCATGAGGAGTGCATGTCTAGAGTTGTCCTGAATCTAAGTAGATACGAAAGAGTATTGATCATGACCTGGAGCCTGGGCGTTGGGGGAATGTGCAAAGGGAAAAGCAGATATAATATTTACTTTAAGGGAAAGAAGGGATCTTCTCAAGGCCTAATGCCCTTTGTGCCCGATGATCTCATGTAATACACAATTTAAAATTGTCACAATTTAAATTGTCGTTCATCCACTAATTTCAAACTCAAGTGTGAAATTTGAAAGTGTCCTAAGTGTTTAGTTTTCAAAGAATTAGTTTATTTTTTTAGGCAGTCATAAAGCACTTGGAATATACCTTGCTTTCCAAAGGAGACTTTGATTTTATAACCTATGGAAGATGAAAAGATAATCTGAAGGTGTTTGAATCACAGGCTACTTTCCCCCTTATATTTTAGCTGGGAGTCTATTTGTAACTGTCGTTCTTCAGTCTTCATCTGGGTTTCCTTTTAACTAGCCACCACCTAGGACAGAGATGCCCACTTACTCTGTTGCCCTTAGATCTTGCCACATTCAAATCTCCTTGATTGTCTTGGATGTCTTATCTAGTCAAGGACTGGGAACGTGCCAGAGGGAACAAAGTAAACCCGATGGGCTAGAATTTTGACCTTGGGTCCCCAAATAAGCCAAAAACAGATACAGAAATTTTTGGTCATGTTGATTCCTGCATTCAGAGTGGCCTTTGTCTTGACTTCAGCTCTGGACTTACTCACTCTGGGAAATTTGTGAAGTCAAACTAGAATTTTCTTTGTCCTGTGAGGTGTCTTTGTACAGCAGCATGCCCTTTCTTGAACACCCTGTGGGTGAATAACCTTATTAAGTTAACTGTCAATACTAGAAACTACCAGGAAGAATTTTAACTAATATGCTGCATTCGAAGCACTTTGACATGTACATTTAAAAGTGACAGTTTTAACAGTAAAATGGTGTTAAATTAATCACTGTGAAACTAGAAAGTGTGATGCTCTGTACATTTTAGGAAGTTAAGTAAATTCTGATTTTTCTTTATTAATTATGAAACCCATGTGATTTGTATGTTTTCCTTTTTCATCTCTGACAGTGGTGCAGATGACTGACATATCGGCAGGCAGCTACTCTAGGGTATGTGGTAAATCATGGTTGTCTTAACTTTTCCAGAGAACGTGGCGATATGTTTACTTCTTCCTTGCACGGAGCTATGGCAATTGCATTTATTGACTAATTCATTTCCAGTGTTTCTACAGTGCAAAATAAATGTAACCTTACTTTTTAATCCACATGCTAGTAATATGCATTGCTCTTTAGTAAACAAATATGCAAATGATAGTAATCTGGCTGATTTTTTTCTGTTGTTAATCAGGGACCTGCTCTTTGCACAGACAGAGCTTAAATGAGCTAATATTTCGGGCAGCAAAAGCAGCCTTGTCATTTCTAGCCCTCTCGCAGACGGCCTGAGCAAGAGGGTCGTGTCGCATTCGGTCTGAAAGGCCAGCTTCCCAGAATTGGAAAGTAGCACGGGGACTGATTTTAGAATATTTTAACAAGGGCCTGTCTCTCTAGGAAAGCCCATTTGGACACAACAGAAGGAGTGTGTGGTCTTCCACAGACCACGTTGTCTTACTCTGCACAGAATCATTCTGAGAAACAGGCTAACTCGGAGTGGTGCTGTTTTTAAAACTTGTGAATTAGATGGTGGCCCCAGAGCACCTGATGCTGCACTGCAGGTGGAGACAGGATCAAGGAGTGACTAAAGGCTGTGGGCGCCGTAGGGTTCTTTGGTAAAGTCTTCACAGGAGCAGTTTCTGTGAGCAACAATTAAAATTAGAATTGATTTCAGTCTTTTATTAAAACATACGTAATTCACCATGAATTCTAGATTCTGATAAAAGTGCTAGTGAAAGTGACTAGCACTTTTACTGTCGAAAAAGTAAGTTCTTGACCAGGAACGTGTTTAGTTAGTACTCGATGTGACTAACCAGGTTATAGCACGGGCCTCTTAATTTTACAGGATCTCTGAATGCTACATTATAAATCTGTTTGAATAACTAGTATCTTTTAGTATCAGACTTTGAGTTTAATAACTACAAGTTAAGACTGTCCAAATCTGTTTGGATAACTAGTATCTTTTATATCAGACTTTGAGTTTAATAACTACAAGTTAAGACTGTCCACAATATTAACATTTTCATAGGTTATTTTGTTTAGATTACTTAACGAGCAGCTTATTCAGGAGACAAAGACCCGGCTGCATGTATTGATTTACTCATTCTGAAATGTGCCAAGAAGGCAGAATTTAGTATTAAATTCCAAATTTCATTTTTTCAACAGCATTTCCTCTGAGTAAAGGAGAAGGCAATGAATAATTGTCTAGTTGTAAAGTCCCTGTTGCCACCTTCTCCCCTACCCTTCCCTCCTAATATAATAGATTAAATTTGTAGCCAATTGTAGAAAAAGAATTGGATACTTTTCTGAGTAAGGTTTCATGCCCTGTACTTAAGAATAGGTGGCAGGAATCATGGCCCAGTCAATTGAGTTGTTTAGCTTGGTCCTGTGCCATTTACTTTCTGTAGTATTCTGAAACAAAAGGGTGATACCATCCCTGCTCAGGTACCCAGAAACAATACCACTTAAGCAACTGAAATATGTTTGCTACAAGTAGACTATATTAGGGAAGATGAAGAGGAGCACAAAACCTTATTTTCCCTTTTAAGTAGTTTAACTGAACATATTAGTAATTGGTCTGTCTAGCACTTGCTGTGCTCATAGTAAATAATGTAGCATTTATTTTATCTGGTTATGTGTGGTGTGTGTATATACATATTTAATATGTACACATATAGTCTGTGCATATATATATGATATATTTGTATATACATGCAGTCTACTCTTGATTATCAGTGAAGTGGTAAGCCCTCACTTTACACTTTCTTCATGTTGACTTAATCTGCATGTAGCCCATAGCTCTGTGAAGCCTCTTTCTCATCTGGAGCCACAATCTTTCTTTCCAACTTCCAGTTCGTCTCAGCCCTCAAAGGCCCTTAAAATATGTCAGCTTTCCATTTCCTTTTCACCAGGGATCGTGTGAGCCATATGCACCTCTTTTGAGAAAGACGGCTGCTTCCACTGGGGTTGAGGCTTCTGGGTCTGCATGATGATAGGACCCATTCCTGGCCAGAAGGCAGCTCTGGAAGCACTTTTGCTCCTGGGCATG
This sequence comes from Pteropus alecto, assembly GCF_000325575.1. Lineage (NCBI taxonomy): Eukaryota > Metazoa > Chordata > Mammalia > Chiroptera > Pteropodidae > Pteropus > Pteropus alecto. Next base: position 15,703,485 of record NW_006434835.1, read on the forward strand.
CTCGCTCTCTAGCCAAGTGGGTGGGGCTTCACAACTTGCTTAAATTTCTTAGCTGGAATGCTTTGAAATCTTAGATAAGTCTTTGATGTACGAATACAGCCATGCATTTCACCATTACTGTTCCCCATTGCTAGCCCAGATAATCAAGACCTGACTGTTTTTTGCCACTGGATTCTGGAAGCCTTGCCTTTTCAACTGGATTTATGTTTATTTCTGCTGCTGTGAAACCCAAAAGTAATGCAGTAGGTTTTAATTTAAAATTGTTTAATTCTATTATTGATAAATATTTATTGTAATAAAAGTAAAGAGTAAATAATTTTTAAATCTTTTCAGTTGTTTTCAGATTGGTGTTTTTTTTTCCCCCTTGGTAGGTGCAAAAGGGGAGGGAGCTGTGGGGAGAAAAATTGATATTCAGCCACTTGTCTCAAAGAATCATTGATCGTTTTAGAGCAAAAACATTACAAGGATTTTTTGTTTTGTTTTCTAAGAAATATCAGCCCACTTTTTTCCTAGGTGTTCTATAATCTTGTGACTTGTTTCCAAAAGCAGAGTACTAGGCAGGCGGCATGTGCTATTTTTGACTCCACTAGAACTATGTACTGGGTAATATATAATAATAGCTAGATCACACTGAAATGAGTTTGTAAGGTGGTTGTTTTGTACGCCATCATTTTCTCAAAGAAAGTGTTAATGTGTGGTGGTAATTTTTTAGGCTAATTCCATAAGAATCTGATAACTCACACCTAGTACCCCACAACAATAGTATACAAACCGTAAGCTCTTATAAAAACTCTGATTTTCTAACATTGCTTTTGAAGAGAATGTTTTCTAGTTTTTACAACAGAATTGATCTCAGTTCTGACAGTGGGCATTAAAAAATTGTAATGGGTTTGAAGGCGAGGGAAGAAACGTCCCATATTTTCACCCACCCTAGTTGTCCAGCTGTGTGCTCTTAATCCCCTGCCCTCCCAACTTCTTGGTTGCTGTAGCAAGTATCCCCTCTATCTGCAGATCTCAAACGCCTAGCAAGTACCTGACACACAGCAGGCATGTACTAGGTAACTACACTTCGTTTTATCTAAAAAAGACCCAGTGCACCAAAGCGTCTCGCTCCTCTTCCTGCTCTCATCTTTTCCCCTCTGCTCACAAATTTCCTGAAAGAAAACTTTATAACTGCTTCCGTTTTATTTTTTGCTTTCATTCTGAAAGTTTCGTAAGACCTCCCAAACATTTGATACAATGACTGTTTCATACTCATGTTCAGGTTTGCAAGCTTTGATCCAGGGCAAGTTACTTATTTTTACTGTGCCTTAGTTTCTTCATCTGTAAAACGGGATTAGTAGTATTATGGCACTTATATGTTATGAATGCATGTAGAGTGTTTAGCACACTGAGTGGTCCAAGGTAGGCGCTTGGTTTCTACTAATACCTAGTTCTCAATTTTTTATCCTTGAACGTTTCCCTAAGCTTTATGACTTACTTATGACTTCTCTTCCCCCTCCCTTCTCAATTCCCTCCTTTGTACCTTTGTAGGCAGTGTACGATGATGGTGAGGCAGTTCTAAAAATAACTAGAAATGAATAAAACAAGGTTGCCTTCTGACAATCTATTAGTAAAATTCACACTACTTGGGAGATAGGAATAATCTAAGAAATTATGTAAAAAGACTATGCTGAAGGTGGTTGGCCAGCCTGTAAGCATAGCAAAGAAAGCCCGTTATATCCAGAAGGTTTTGCCTTTTTTGTTACCCAAAACTTACCTGGGAATGGGGGTGCCATGCCCCAAGGACTCTATTTAATCTTTATGGCAAGTTATATCCATTGTGGGCCCCTGAGTTCATTATAGTCAATGGTACATCATCAAGAAACTTCCCAATTATAGTTTGGTTCCCTTTGTAGATCACCCACTGGGTATGCTTGGTCACAAGTCATAAACACACACATGCCTGTATGTCAATTGTAGTTTTTTGCTCAGTTATAGTTTTTTGCGCAAATTAGCATATTCTCTATATGTTTTTCTTTTGTGAGCCTATTAGTGTAAATCAGTTCTCAAAAGCACGTTTCCTTTTGGAGTACTGGCTACAAGTTGAGGACCAGGCTCTGGAGGCTAGTGAATTATCAAGGTGGACATCACTACATCTCTCCCCCTAAAAACCTTCTCTGTGACAGCCCTTGCCTGCTGCAGTCTCTTCAGGATCTGTCACCACTTTAAGAAAATGAATAAATTAACTATTTTTACATTAAGTGATTTGTGTTTTTTGGTAAAATTTTTTAAAGAATGAAAATCACCCATAGACTCGACCCCCAGAGATATCAGTTACTTTGTGTTCTTTTTTCATTTTTCTTGTGTACATACTACATATATTTTAAATAAAACAGGGATCATCCTCTACATACTGTGTTGCATATTCCCTTCCTCTTTAATATATCTTGGATGTCTTTCTACGTTAGATTCATTCTTAGTGGCTGCATTGTTTGTCATTCCACGAATACTTAATCTGTTCCCCTATTGATGGATTTTGGTCCATATCCAGTTTTTTAATATAAATAACTGCAGTGAGCATACAGATACATCTGTGTACATCTTTTTTCGAAAAGTATTTGTTGAACAGTCATTACATACCAAGTATTTTGCCAGGTGCTGTATGTACAATGCTGAATAAAAATGACATTTCAACCCAATGGAACTATAGCCTAGGTAATTCTTTTAAGTAGAATTGCCTAGTCAATGCATATACTTATTTCAACTATGAATAGATATTGGCAAACTGTCCTAAAAGTGCCTTTCTAACAGTGAATGAGTGTCTTTTTTCCCATACCTGTGAAAATGGTTTATTACATATATGATTGAGGCTTTGACTACAAGGAAGACCTCCCAGCTTGTTTTAAGATGGCTGGAGGGAGCCAGGACAGGATGCTGGCTTGGGAGCTTTTATTGTGGTTAGGTGGTAGGGCTGGGATGAGGGTACCCAGTGCACACTGTTGGAACTTCCTGCCAGTGCCAAAGGAGAGAACACCTAGGCCTTTTTTTTTTTTTTTAAATCAGCTGCCCAGATGTGGATCAGAGAAGAAAGGCATGAGCCTTAAAAGTTGTCAGTAGTCAAACAACAAAAAAGAGAGTTAGATTCCTTACCTGTCTGGTATCTAGGGACAGCTTTAGGGCCAAGTATCTTATTAATCATTCTTCATGGGTTTTTATGGTAACTATCTTGTGTAACAGCTGATTCCCACTGACTTCCTCATGGTGGCCTACTCCCAGCTGTAGGCATGTGTACACAAACTTGTTTCTCTTCTTGCAGATGGTGGAAACATAAACCAGGACCTGGAAGAGTTCATGGTCAGAGCACTACCTCTGATTCCATGGCCCCTAGGGAAGTTTAAAACTTGTGGTTACAACTTAAGGGGAGAGAGATTTGGCAGAGGACCCCGAAGCCCCAAAGCAAACATTACTACCAACCCTCCCCTTCCCCGCCTCCCCCCACAGATATGGGACAAGGATCCATGCAGCTGTTGGAACTCTTGGCTTCTCCAAGATTTTGGCACTCCTAAATCTACCACTTGCAGACTTAGAAAAATTAATTGAAACAAAAACTCCATTTGTCTCTTGGGTAGATCTTATTCACAAAGGGCTTGTCTTTTTTGGGCCTCACAATTGCCTGTGAGTTGAATAGGCAGATAGTACCATATAACAGTTGAGAAAATGGTCCTCAAGTTGTGACTTATCCAAGGTTGCACAGCAGGTCTAGGACAAGGACCTGCATTTTCCCACTCCTTCCAGTGCCTTTTCCTGAGTTTCCCACAGGTCAACGGAACAAGACCTTGTCGGATGTTATCCAGTTTGTTTTTTTAAAGGATTTTAATTTTCAAGAACACTTTTTGTTGACAATGAGACAAAAACGCCTGGAAAATAGCGCTTTTTCAAGGCCCAGTGCTTCCTTGGGAGTTTAATTGTGCTTCTGTACCCTTAACTTTTACTCCTTCCCCCACTCCCCTCGGTACTATTTCCCTCTGCTCCTCCTGAAAACGGCTACAGAAGACAACAATCTCTTGCTGGGTGAAAATTTATTGATAGCAGGGAGTTTCACATGCTAGAGGCAACAGGGAGGGACCCTAACGCACGAAGTAGGAGCTCAAAAATGAATGGATGATAAATATACTTCAGACTTTCCAAAGAGGCAATAGACTTAGAGCGGACCTATTATTCTGTACCCTCCATGACGAAAGAACAATGCCACACCCTTAGCACAGCGCTTGGCATGGAGATGCTCAATAATATTTGGTGAATATGGTTTTGAGGAATATTCATTTGATGAATTAATCATCAGTAAGCGATGAACGACATCTTGGTCCAGCTCTCTGGTCATTCAGTTTCCGCTGGGCCTTCGTGGGGTCGCACCACAGTATATCCAAATTGCAGGAGAGAGCAATAAAGCCCAACGCTGGGACACCGGCTTCTGAAAGCTGCTGGGCGGGCCCGAAGAGCTGCGCGCGCAATCCCGCCAGCCGTGGATCAGGTGACTGCTTTTCCCTGGCAACGGCTTGTTGCCAGCAACCGGGCGGTGGTCTGGCGGTTGTCCGGGAGGAGCAGGCTGCGGGAGGCACCCGCCATGAATCCTCCCGGACCCTTGGGGGTCCTGGAGGAGAAAGAGGAGGAACACTTATCTACTGCGATTCTCGGGCCCTCGATATATTCCGATAACCCTCAGGAGCGGATCCAGGCCCGGCGTCTCCGCATCGCGGCGCGCCTGGAAGCCCGGAGGCGGTGAGCGGGGTCTTGGCAGGCCCGCCCTGGGGCTTTCCGAGGTGCCTGGACGCAGTGCAGCGCTGAGCGGGGAGGTTGCCCGGGGCTGAAGTCCCTGCAGTGAGGGGCCCGAGTGACCCAAGTGTGAGCGGGCCTCGTTTCTTGATGAGATAGAAAACTTTTCTTCTAGAATTTTCAAGCAAAATATGGGTTAGTAAAACACTCAACACACTAGTAAAGCTAAAGACAATAATCTTTTCAACACTTTGTTGAGCCCGCTGCGCCAGGCACTGTGGACAAATCTGTCTCTCCTTCCCAGACTGCCTTCCTCCACAAGTATTTATCTCTTAACCTCAGCTATCACATCTGCTATTCTCAGTGGCTTATCTGGTTGTGTCACACAAACCCTCATTCCTGAAGAGTCTGAGGCTGATAAACTTTATTCATCTCAGACCAGGGTTGTCGGCACTTACGCATTCAGAGACACAGTGTTCTGTCCTAAGGGGTACCCAGAGGCACCTGTGTGATCCTCTGAATTCCTGAATACCCTCACCATGTAACAGCACTTATACTTATCCTACTGGTCAGGGTCAGCTGCACTTCCAAGACAATGGCTTCTCTTTTTGTCTGCTGGCCTTTGGACACAAGGGGCCCAAAGTGGTGTGGTCTTGTTCCAACAAAACTTTACTTATGGACACTGAAATGTGAATTTCATATAATGTTTATGTGTCATAAAATATTCTTTGTATTTTGATCCCCCCCTCCCCCATTAATAAACTTCATTTTTTAGAGCAATTTTAGGTTTACAGCAAAATCTAGTGGAAAGTATGGAGATTTCCCATATACCTCCTACCCCCACACATGCATAACCTCCCACACTATCAACATCCCCACCAGAGTGGTATATTTGTTACAACTGATGAATCTCGTTGACACATCAGAGTCACTCAAAGTCCATAGTTCAAACTATGCTTCACTTTTGGTGTTCTATGGATTCCAACAATTATATAATGACATATGTCCACCATATTATTGTACAGAATGGTTTCACTGCCCTATAATCCTGTGTATTCTGCCTATTCATTCTGATCTTTTTAAAAACCACTTAAAAATGTAAAAATTATTATTTGCTTGTTAGCCATACAAAAACAGGTGGGTCAGATTTGTTCCACAGGCCATAGTTTGCTAACCCCGATGTGATGGATGGATATGGTGTTCTGTGGGATATCCAGATGGTCCTGATCTATTTGGGCTATATTTTGACAAAGATCAGGAGAATTAACATGGCCCTATAAGTGTGAGTATTTATTATCATCAACCTTTTAAATCTTTTCTAGTCTGATAGAAGAGTAATGACACCTCACAGGGTTTTCAATTTTATTTTTCTGGCTATAGGTGAATTTGAACATATTTTCGAATGTCTATTTGCCATTTTTTATTCTGTAATTGCCTATGTACATTCTTTGCCAGTTTTTATATTTGACATTTTGTCCTTTTTTTTGTATTCATTTGAAGGAGTCCTTTCTGTTCTATAGAGAGCAAAGTTTTGTCAAATATCTTTTACCAGTTTATCCCTTGACTTTTTAGGATAAAATTTTAAAATCTTTTAATCTTTTTTTTTTCTGATTTTGGTCTTATTCCAAGATGGGCTCTCTCCTGTGTTTATTTCTCGTGTTCTTTGATTGTGTTTTTTTAATACTTAAATTTTAACCATATGGAATGTATTTTTGTATATGGTGTGAAGTACTGTGAAACCTTAAATATAGATTTTGAGTACTAGAAATAACTTTAGTTTCTTTACTCTTCTCCATCACAGGGAAGAGCTTGGAGAATATTTAGATGGAAAGAAAGAGAGTGAGGAAGATCAAAGCAAGAGCTATAAACAGAAAGAAGAAAGCAGACTGGTATGAACTGGGTAGCACATGGGTCCTGTCAGTCCTGTGAGACTAGAGAGCTGGGTGTGATGTCATGGTTTTCGTATTTAAATTAGAAAAAAACTCAGTAGAGATGAAATCTCAATAGAGATTCTGTATCTTGTCTCTAGACGGAACCGAATTTGAATCTTCCCCATTTGGGGAGCTCTCCAGGAGTGAGCTTTCATATTATCATTTCTAATATTGATGCTGTCTCTTCTTTGCTCATACACTTAATGGTATTTACTATTCATAGGATAAAGTCCAAATGATTTAGCCTGACATCCAAGGCCTTTTGTAGTCTGTTCCCATCTTCACCCTCCAATCTTGTCTCCCATTGTTACCTACTTCGAGACTTCGACTTTGGCTAGGCTGATCCACTTGCTCGCCTCCAGTGGGGCTTGGTTCTTCCTGCTCCGTGCCTTTGACTATCTGGAATGCCAAGTTCCTCCACTCCGCGCTTCTTCCCTCCTCTTCTCTCCTTTTTCTCTTCTGCTGTCACGGGGTTACCATCCCGTACTCTTAAGACCATCTACGTCCCAACTCCTCCGTGTGTCCCTCTGCAACCCAGACTGAACTCCTTTAATTCACACATTGACCACTTCTTGTCTGTAAAATTCATTTCATTTTGGATAGATTTCTGCCTTGTATCTCTTTTCAAGTGTGTGTGCATGCAGTGTCCCCAAATGAAATTGTAAGCTCTGAGAGTGTGTATGTGGAGTAGCCCATAGCTTGTACTCAGTAAACACTGAAAAGAAAATCGATTGCTCTCCCATGGCAATGACAGGGCTCCTTGAATATTTAATAAAGGACTTGGAACAAAAGGTACTGAAGGGATTAAAAACACCAGTTCAAAACAGCAAGCCAGACTGGGCAAAGTGCCGCATTTAATTAATTGTTAAATGACTGCATAGACAGTTGATATGGTGGGAATCGAGATATGGAAAATTGCTCCCTAAGCTATTCTGGTCAGAGGAGGTTATATGGAGAAAGTAGGATTTTAGCTGGGTCTTAGAAAAATAGGTGGGATTTATAAAAGTGGAGTGGAGGGAGATCATTTCTGGCAGAAATCGAAGTATACTTATTGGGAGAAAAAGTATTCAAGCTACTGAAATATTATTATAGGGCATAGAGATATATAGAGATAGTTGAATAACCTACACTATACAGTGTCAAGGATAAAATATTTTACTACAGCAGAAAGAATATTGAGCTGCCATGAGTTCTCAGTCCAGATCTGTTACTTACTGTGAAGTACATGAGTTGTGTCACCTCTTTATACTTAGATTTCTTCATCTAAAGGGTCAGTGATCTCTGAACATTTCTCTGTAGGTTAAAAATGATATTATATGTAATCTTGAAAATACTGTTATAGTTTATATTGATATAATCTCAAAAATATGGATATATAGTCATCCTGAGCACTCTTTAAAACCAAAAGGATATATTGTTTTCATTAGCTTTCCAAGATTCCTTTCACCCAGGCCTTAAGTCATTGAATACATTGGCATCAAGGAGAAATGTATACAGAAATATGCTATTTTCCTCAATAGTAAGGTATTAATAACCAGTTATACCCTAAGACCTAGGCAGAAGGGACTCCTGCCCTTGGCCCTACACCTTATCAGTCATTTTTTAAGGTAATTCTTTTTGTTTCCTGTTTAAGAAGATATTCTTAATTTATTAAGAATATTGAAGATATTCTCCAATTTAAGAAGATATTCTATTTTCTTCTACTAGAAGAATAAAACTGTTCTGCTGTTTACATTTTGGTCTATAATTTATCTGGAATTGTTTTACTGTTTATATTTTGGTCTATAATCTATCTGGAATTGATTTTTGTGTGTGGTATATAAAGCTAGGGTGCTAGGTTTTTAAAAATCCATACGGATTTTTAATTGACCCAGCACCATTTATTGAAAAGATCATCCTTTCTCCAAAGCATTGCAGTGCGCCTTTGTTGTGAATCAGGTAATCATGTATGTGTGTGTGTTTCTAAATTCTCTATTCCATTCCATTGGTCTATTTGTCTTTATGCCAGTTCCACACTATTTTAATTACCGCAGCTTTGTTACAGGTCTTGATACCTGATAGGGTAAGTCCTCCAACTTTGTTTTCCTTCAAGATTTTCTTGGCTATTCTTGACCCTTGGCATTTCCATATAAATTTTAAAATCGGTTTGTCAATTTCCACCAAAAAACCTGCTGAGATTTTAATCAAGATTAGGTTGAACGTATAGATAAATTTGGGAAAGAACTAATATCTTACCAATATGGAGATTTACAACCCATGAGTATAAAATATCCCTCCATTTATTTAGGTATTTAATTTTGCTCAGCAGTGTTTTATACTTTTTATTGAAGTTCTAATTGTTCATTGTTGATATATAAAAGGACAATTATTTTCACATATTGACCTGATACCAACAACCTTGTCAAATCCACTTTTTAATTTTAATGGTTTACCTGTAGATTCTTTTCCTAAAAAGAAAAACATATAATCATAGCATCTGGAAATGACAGCTTTATCTATTTCTGTTCAATATTTACATTTTTTATTTCTTTTTCTTGCCTTATTCACTAGATAGACCCTCCAGCCCATTAAATAGAAGTGGTGATGATGAGGGTCCTGTGTCTTGCTCTAGCATTCTCCTGGATGCACCCCCTCAGGTAGACTGGCCTCAAGCTCACTCAGAGCCCAAGTTTCCCTTTAGATCACTCTGTGTATGTATCACAGAACCCCCAATTCTCTGCCCAGAGGATTCTGAGCACACTTTGAAGGCCTGCGTGGGCCTCCTAGGGTCTGTCCTGCTCAGGGCAGATGAGGCCACTGTTGTGCAACCACAGGCCTGATGGATGGCAAGAGGTGTAGATGGAGGTTGGGCATGCAGTCTGGGAAATCCATATACCTGCATGCGAAACCCTTCATATTGTAGGACAGAGGTGGGGGTGGGAATAGAGTAGGTTGCGGGCTGGAGGCCAGAGACTGGTTCTCCCTTAGCCACCAAGTTCAGAGTGGAACTCTGAGATATAGTCTGAATTCAAACTAGGACTTTTAAATTGTTATGGAGGCGCTGGAGTAGGAGGACAGAACGTATTTTATTCAACAGTTTGTAATTCCGAATTATAATTTTTAAATATTTAGGTATATGGTATGTGGCCCTCTGTTTAAAAAAAAAAATAAAAATGTTGGGGGTGTGTCGGTTGGTCTGTTGGTGATTGTAACATTTTTAGTTTTACTTTGAGTCTTAAATACTTGATTCAGGTATTTTTATGTTTGCATTGTTTGAATAAAAAGTATAAAATTGCTCAAAACTACAGGAAAGCCATTACTTATGCATGTTAAACCATTTGGCACAAGTGCTAAAACTGCAAGCATTTAAAAAAGTCTGCAGCACCCAAGACATCTAGGTTTAGGGTCTATTCTGTATTCATTAAAACTGCATTTCAAAATTTCCATAGACTGTTATGATGAAATGGAGTCACTGATCATTTCAGTGACTCCTCGGGATAGAGATGTTTATAGATTCTTAGTTCAGAAATGATTTTAGAGTCGGAGAATTTATAAGTTCCAAAACGGACTTGGAAAAATTTAGGCATAATTTAAGGATACCTGAATTTTTTGGTGAAATCATGACGTTACCGAAAGGCAAGGAATGAAGATACAGGGTGTGGAATTTACAAAGAGCGATTGGAAGTGGGGTACCAATAGCAAAATTCCTGCGTCCAGTAAGGGAAAGGGAAGTGCAGTCAGCTACAGTTCTCTCCTGTATTAGAATCTCTGTAACAAAGGATCCTACGTGACATTACCTTAAATAAAGTAGAAGCTTATTTTTCTTCCTCACTTAGTTCAGAACGTTATTAGTTCAGGGCTGATATGGGGGCTTCTTGATGTCAGGCCCTTGTTTCCTTCTGTCCTTCCTTAGGTTGCCTTTATCTGCTCCACACATTGTACTTTAGCACCACATTTCAGCCTGGGAGAAGGGAGAAATAGAGGCAGCAGAGGGTACACACTTTGTCTTCAAGGCACAGTTCAGAAGTAGCACATACCAATTCTGCTCATGTGCTGTTGATCAGGCCATATTCTAGTTGCAAGGGAGTTTGGAAAATGTATCTATTTGGGGAGATCAAATGCCCAGCTAAAATTTGGGTGTTCTATTACTAAAAGAAGAGGGGGAAATGGACATGGGAGAATAACTTATTGACTGCCTCACCTTCCCAGCTGGAAGTCTTAGCAAGGATGCTGGCAGTGTCAGTCACTTGGAGGTCTACTGGGCAAAATGGATGTGCCTAGAGTACATGCCAGCGTGCTGGCTGGCTGATCCCTACTCTCACGATAAACTAAAGTACGTCCAGAATTTCAGAGTGCTGTTCAGTTGTAAGCGATAACATCATCGTATCACAAATGCCACGATGGAAATGGGCTGCGAAATAGATGCCACTCTTGAAAGTCTCAAGGTAGCTTTTGATTCCTATATTTGGCTGGACAGAAGAGCTACTGACAGTTGTGCAAAGTGTTTCTAACTTTATAAATTCTTTATAAAGTTACAAATTTATATATTTTTGTAACCAATTTTGTATATTTTATAAATGTATGAATTCTTTATAAAGCGTTCTAACTTTGTAAATTCTTACTTCTCTGTTTTCAGAAATTGGCTAAACTTCTGCTCTGTGGCACTGAGTTGGTGACAAATATCCAGGTAGCTACAGATATCAGAGAGATCCACAGGAGAGTTGAAGAAGAGGAGATAAAGCGTCAGAGGTGAGTTGGCCCTTGCTCTGAAGCCTGGTGGATGTGCAGATGTCTCCTCTTTGGGTCCCTAAGTTCTCCCCAATCATTGTAAAGTGGCTTTGTCAAACTTAGTCTAGTAGAATCCTCTTCTTGCCCCTTTTGAATCCTCCCTCCATCCTCTTTCCTCCCCTCCCTCCTGGCTTTCCTGCCTTCTTCCTCCTTTCTGCAAGTATTGCATTCCTGATATGTGCCAAGCTGTGTGGATACAAAAAGAAGTGAACTTGGTCTCTGGTCTTGGTGTTCACAGTCTAGTTGAGATAGACATGGAAACACCCAACCATGATTTGTGTTAAAATGAAGATATGTGTCAGGACTCGTGGAAACACATATGAGGAGTCCTTTAATTCTCTCTGGAGAGATTAGAGGAAACTCCAGAGAAGGTGACATTTGAGTTGGGCTGTAAAGGATGAATAGGAATTTGAAGAGTTGAGGCATGGGCATTTTAGGCAGAGGGAACAACTTGTACAAGGCATAGATCACATGATTTGCTTGGGAATGGCATGATAGTGAAGGTTGTATGGACAGAAGTAGAGGATGAAAAGAGATGTGGCTAAGGTAGATTGGGCTGTCCTGGTTTTAAATGAATGAGAATGACCAGACCCCAAACACTTTAGTGTTATGTACAATGTAGCAAGTATTAAAGAATAGTAGAGGCTCCGTGCTTGAAGTATAGAGGGTCAGAGGGTCACAGGAACCCACAAGAGAATGTAAGCTCCAGTCCTTAGCAGGAAGGCTGTCGTGTGCACCCATATTCCCAGGTTTCAGGGTGCCCAACAATATAACAGTTCGATTAGAAGAGCAACTCACTTCACCATTTTAGCCCATCTCAGCCCAGAGGGTTCTGAGCACACTTTCAAGGCCTGCATGGGCCTCCTCCTAGGGTCTGTCCTCTTGGAGATAATCTCTTAGAAGTAAGTACAGTCATTTGGAGTAGGGGCAGAGTCCCCGGCATCCGCCCCAGCTCCTGTGCTCAGCCCCAGGGCCTTCCTTCAATGCAGGCCCATCCTCACTATACTTCATCACACAGTTTCTTTGGGCTTTTTGGAAAGACCATCCCTATTTTCCATTGCTAATGGTGGCATTTCCCTGTGTACATTCCACTGGTCATTTATGGATAACTTGGGAGAAGAATGGCCAGACACTTAGGTCACGTTGACAATGACAATTAATCATATGAGTGCCATTTTTAAGTGACTACTGTGCTGAGCGTCATCTTATTTAGTCCTGATGACAGCCACATGAAGGCGTTTACTTTCATCCTCTCCATTCTCCGGATGAGAAAAATGGAGTTTGCCGAAGTTAAGTAACTCGTCTAAAGTTGAGAGTCACTTAGCAAAGTCAAGACTCAAACACATGTGACTCCAGTGACCAAGTGTTTAACTACTACGTGTCACCATCCTACTCAGGAATATGTGACAAATTGACTCTTGATCCATATGTGTGTGTATGTATGTATGTATATGTAGCTTTTACTGTTGATCTGTTTTTGTTAGGTGTCGCTTTGTTTATTTGGTCTCAGTTACTTATGGTCAACTATTGAATTAAAAGAAGATTTCTCAGAGCCTGGTTTGGTTTATCTGGAGCGGGGCATCTGGAGGCAGCACTTGGTACCTGGGCCCTATATTATGGACGCTGGAGCACATGCCTGCTCTGTTGGAAGGCAGCATCGGAGTTTGGCTGGCATGGCCGGTATGTTTGTATTTGCAGGCTTGAAAAGCTGGAGAACGAAGTCAAGACCAGCCAGGACAAGTTTGATGAAATCACCGCCAAGTGGGAGGAGGGCAAACAGAAGAGAATTCCTCAGGATCTGTGGGAAATGCTCAACACCCAGCAGGTGCACTGTGCTGGGCTGATAGAAGATAAGAACAAGCTTATCAACGAGTTACAGCAGGCAAGAGGCTTGGGTTGCTCAACCGCAGCCATGTGGGATCTGGCTGGGGGATGGTTAACTGGGTTATAGGTTTGCTTTTCCTGAATGGAAGAATGTGGAGGCCTTACTTCATTACTCAGAACACTGCACAACTCAGGCATTCAGCTTTTAACCAGAAGAAAAGCTTTGTGTAGGAATTTTAGAATGACTGGCTTCCTAATAGAAAGATGTACTTTCATAGCAAACGCTGTTTCAGATTTTATGTGTTAAGGAGGGGAACTTACTCTGCAGTAGGTATATTCCTGCGTTGGAACCTGGACATTAATTGCTCAGCTGGCACTTTCTAGAGGCTTTCTGGAGGCTTGCAGGGAGCTTTGTAGGAAGGAGGACTTGAGGGTCTGACCCCGTGCTGCTCCTTCAGAGCTTTGCCCGGAGCTGAGCCCGCTCCACACCGCCCGCTCACACTTTCTCCTGGCCCTTCCCACTCTCTTCTGAAGCCACTCTCTCCTGTACAGCTGTAATTCCTGGTGGCCGCAGGTGCTGATGAGAGTGGTTCAGGTGGGGTGCACGTGGCACCTCTTGCTTCTGTCTTAGTTTGTGACCAAACTTTGACATGCTTTTTTCTAGGAGTTAAAAACAAAGGATGACCAATACGTGAAGGATTTGAAGAAGCAGTCAGATGACATCTGCCTGCTCCTGGAGAGGATGGAAGAACAAGTGAAGAACGTAATGAAAAACTTTCGTCAGGAGCTCCATCACATCGAGGTAACAGGGTGTGAAAGACCTGCTTTCCGCCCTGGGAGACCCCGATAGGAGAGCTGGGCCTGTCCTCACCATCTAAGGAGGGTCCCAGATGTCTCGGTCCTTCGTCTCTGCTCTGGGGTTTCATTAATTTATTTACTCATTCAGTAGATATTCATCAAGTGTCTACTATATGCCAGGCACTGTACCGGGGCTGGGGATACAACCATGAGCAAAACAAAAGTCTCAATAAAGCTTGTATTCTGGTAGGAGACAGCTAGACAATAAACAGATAAATTACTAAATATACAATTTGACAGGTGGTGATAAGTGCTTTGAAAGAAAAGAAAAGCGGGTAAGTGTAAGAGGAAAAAAGGAGGGAGATTAGTGCCCCATACCCATCATTTATCTCATTTATTTATGGCAGTCAGGGATGGGAGGATGGGAAAGGGGCATGGCAAACAGGATTCAGGAATTAGTACTTTGAATTTGAATGAAATGTTAAGAATTGAGATTGAGACAGAGATCTTTTCAAAATAGAAGAGAGCCAAGAGAGTGGGAGACCTCTCTCTTTGGATCGTTATAGACTCATTTCTGCATCCCAGGCCTACCCGTCGTGAGCTCCAGGCTGCTTTAGCTTCACGGGAACCCCAACCATAGCAATGCACCAGCCATGGTCATGGCTGAATTATATATGCCAGCGTTTGTCCTGTGACTGCCAACAAGGGCACTGGCTTTCCTGCAGCTCCCTGCCTCGGATATTGACTAAGCCACAGGACAATTGGCACATTTTCTCTCTAGACTTGTGTGAAGTATATAGACTTCATATCACTGATTTCCCTGCAAACTCCTTACTTAGCCATTTGGTTGCGTATAAATTGGCAAGTCTTCATTTGGATTTGACCTCGTGTGGTTGGTGACATGGCACTTCTTGCACTGTTAGCTAAGAGTGCTTTGATACTATGGGACCTGCCTCATCAGAACAGACACAAGCACCCTTTTCCTTCTTGGTCTTAGAAAGCATTTGAGTTGGAGCGGCAGGAGCTCCTGACCAGTAATAAGAAGAAATGGGAGCGGGCGCTGCAGGCCCACAATGCCAAAGAGGTAGGGGTTGGGGTGGGGGTGCGTGTCGGGGCATCGGTGGAGCGTGGGGTGATTGCTCTTGTGACTGAATATGCCGGCCTTTTTGTATCTTGTGGAGGACTGTGTGGCAGACACTTGTTGTGGCAGACTGCACTTCCTGGTTTATCAGTGTGGCTTTGCAGATGGCAGTTGTCTGGTGGTGGTGAGTGCCATCTTTGCAGCTTGAGGTGGTGTCCATGGCCCTGTCATTTTCTCCTTTGTTTCCTGGGCATCTTCCCCAGCCATGAATATTTGTGGCCCAAGAAGGTACTTTAAGACAAATTTGAGAAACATAAAGAACAAAGAAATACCTTGACCAAGATTCAGTGTTTTTTTTTTTTTTTTTTTTTTTTTAGAAATACAAACATCTGATTGTTAGGTCTGTACTTAATTTCTTTTTTTAAAATTTCTTTTTGAATTACAGATGACATAATATTTTCATATTTTCATACATTGACATATAATAGTTTCAGGTATACAACATAGCGATTAGACATTTATATACTTTACAAAGTGATCACCTGACTCCATGCATAGTTATTACAATATTACTGACTATATTCACCTATGTTGTACTTTATATCCTCGTGTACCTAATTCCTTAATGGAGCATTTCTCTTGGAGTTTCTGAAGTAGGACCCCATGAAGCAATATAAAGCCTTGGGGCATAGGGGCTTCTGAAGGCCCACAGACTCTTTCCAGAGTCACCACACTTTTAGACCCTCACTGTGTCACTCTTGTCAGGCCACCTGAAGGACCGAGTCGGGGCAGCGTTGGGGCCTGACTTTCTTCCTTGTCTTCCTGTGCCTTCAGCTGGAGTATCTTATGAACCGCATCAAGAAGGTAGAGGACTATGAGAAGCAGCTAAACAAGCAGAGAGTATGGGATTTCGAAGAGTACAACTTGATTAAGATCAAGCTGGAGCAGGATGTGCAGGTGCGACTTGTTCCTCAGCCCGAGCGTCGGGGTGGCAGAGCAGACGGAGGGCACCTGCCCATGTTTCATCCTCAGCGTCTACCAATAATATCTGAGTGTTGGTCCATTTAACAAATATTTATTAATGATCTGCTTTCTTTTTAATGATCATATCTGAAGGAGCTCATGTGTAAGATACATGCAGAGGAATGCTTTCTTTAAAAAGCTCTGGAGAACTGCCAAGATGCCGAAAGGGGTCAGGAAACCATGACATGTGAGGAATTGTTGAGAGAATGGTGCATTTTAGCTGAGCAAAGGGAAAATGTCCCTGGGGCAAGTTAGCTGTATCAGAGGACCAGAACTAGGGCAGCCACCATCTAATGAGTGTCTACCATATTCCAGGCACTTAATGCACTGTATTTCTAATCTTCCCACTAATGAAAGGGAGAAATCACTTACAGCATTTTTTATATGCCAGCAAACTGAGGCTCAGAGACAAGGCTACTTATCTAGTAAATGGTAAAGCTTGGGTTCAAACCCAGTTCTTTCTGGTTCTATAGCCTGTTATCTTTCCAGTTATTCCAAAGAGTCCCTGACTGATGATTGGATATTGCTGTAGGGCAGATTCTGACTCACTATCAGAAACAAACTTCTAATAGTTAGAACTATCCAATATAGAAACTGATCATTTCTCAAAACAGAGACCTTTATCTTATAAAGTATTCAAAGGCTGAATGACTGTCTCTCTCTGGTGCTGAAAGATTCCTGCAGTGGGAATGAGGAATCCTAAAGTTACTGGTTCCTAAAGTTATTTCCAAGTCTGTGTTTCAACATTAGTTAAAAAAAATAAAAATAAAAATACATCTCTGATTACATTTAAATGTAATATAATTACATCTTAATATTTAAGCCTGGTCTATCCATTTCAGTTTCTATCTAGTAAAGCATGTTAGGCTAAAGCTTTTCCACATAGCTTCCGGTAGAATTTCAGTTCTTACTCCTCTTGTAGTTTTATATAACAGGTGAAATTTAAAAAGCCATTAGACTACAATTTTTACCAGTCTTGAGAATTTTCCTCGGCCTTTCTCATATTAATCTCATGGAAATGAGAGTTACTGACAAAGAACAGTAGAGTCTCTAATAGAGCAGAACTACTTACGTGGGCCGCATACATTACACTTTTAATGAAAATGGCTATTGTTAAGCTTTCTGAAATTATCTTGGTTCTATGATAATTTATGTGACAAAACTATACACTGTTGGCCTCAAACAGTGAAATAATGCAACTTCATGGTTTTTTTTTTTTTTTTTGCTTTTTTGTTTTGTTTTGCTTTTTCTTTTGTGATAGAGCACTTAACATAAGATCTATCCTCTTAGCAAAATTTTAAGCATCTAATACGACATTGTTGATCACAGGCCCTCCGTTGTACAGATCTCTGGAAACTTTGTGCCCTTTGACCAACACCTTCTATTTCTCCCACCCCCAACCCCTGGCAGCCCCAGTAGCACATTCTACTCTCCGTTTTTATGAGTTTGACTATTTTAGATCCCACATGTAAGTGAAATCATGCAGATCTTTCTGTGTCTGGCTTATTTCACTTAGCATAATATCTTCTAGGTCCATCCACGTTGTTGCAAATGACAGAATTTCCTTCTTATTTTTTAGGGCCGAATCATAATCCGTTGTATGTATATACTACATTTTCTTTATCCATTAGTTCATGGCTGAACATTTAGGTTGTTTCTAAGTCTTGGCTATTGTGACTCATGCTGGAGTGAACATGGGGGAGCAGATATCCCTTCAAGATCTGGATTTCAGTTCCTTTGGATTTATACCCAGAATTGGGACTGCGGGATCAAATGGTAATTCTAGTTTTAATTTTTTTGAGGAACTGCCATATCGTTTCCATAGTGGCCGCACCAAATTCACATTCCCACCAATAGAGCACAAGGGGTTCCCTTTCCTCCACGTGTTCACCAGCACTTGCTATCTCTGGTCTTTTCGATGTTAACCGTCCTCACAGGTTTGAGGTGATATCTCGTTGTGGTTTTGATTTGCATATCCCTGATGTTGACTGACGTTGAGCATCTTTTCATATACCCGTTGGCCATCTGTATGTCTTGAGAAATGTCTATTCGGGTCCTTTGCCCATTTCCTAATCAGGTGATTTTTTTTTTTTTTTGCTATTGAGTTGTGGGAGTGGAACCTTTGTTCTTAATTCAATCTTCAAATGCTCGAACAAGGCCAAAAATTTCTGGGACATGGGGAGATTATGGGGGGTAGGAGGAGGAGGTAAGACTAAGGAGGTGAGGGACAGAGGGGCAGAGAGACTGGGAGACCTGGTTCTCTCGGCTCCTCCATCCAGATGGGCTGATGGTGGAGTGTGGGTATTTGGGAGGCAGGTGGGGGAGACATTCAGAGTGGGAAAGTGTGTGCGGTTTCTCTGCATAACAGTTCTTTTCTGTGTTAGAATGGAAACCAAGAGTGCACTGTATCACATTAAACCCTAGTGCAATATGTGCACTATTTTAGTAGGTTGAACTTTAATGTAGTGCCTCTTAGCTCTGCCTCTTAGCTGTGCTTACACTGGGCATTAGAGCCAAGTAGCATCTGTTTTTGTCAGGAAAATACAGCATGCAGCTCAACATCGATTTTACTTTTCCTAACCAATTCGTAGCTCTGTATCAGTTCCTAAATATGGAACTAGAATTTTTGTAAATCACAAAAATAGAAAGGATTCAAAATACATAGGTTTAATTTGATGGATAAAGTAGAGGAAGTGAAAAAAAGAATGTGTACTTTCCAAATGCTTACTGACAGCAAGGCCACGTGATTAGTGAGCAAAGAGAAGCCTAAGAACTTTATGCACTCAGAGGGATTTTACCACCTCCGCGCCCCCGACCCCGCCAAATAAAACTGTTAGAAAAACTTAGTTCTCAACGCAGGAAGTAAAAGATTGTTGTCGTTGTTGTTTTTTTCAGGCCTTATGTGCTCATTTAAAATTGTAAACAGGGACGTGGTTCCATAGTGTAGCGGTTAGTACGTCTGCTTCATCTGCAGAAGGCCCTGGGTTCACTCCCCAGAGGAGCCATGGTCCGTGGTTTATGGCCATGTCACCCTGAACAAGCCTGTCTGATCTTGGGAAGCTAAGCAGGGTCAGGCCTGGTTAGTACTTGGATGGGAGACCACCTAGGAAGACTAGGTTCCATAGGCACAAAAAATAAAAAAATTGTAAAATGGTTTAGTTCAACTTTAGGGGCTGTTACTTTTAATACCAGAATATTGATCACAAAACATTAAATTTGAGTTATTTATTTAACAAATATTGTGAACTTACATTTGCAAAGCATGAAGATAAGCAAGATATAGTCCCTGCCCTCACTGAGCTTCCAATCTTTTGAGTAAAAAAGAAAGTTACATAAAAAGAAAGAAAGAGAGAGGGAGGGAGAGAGGGAGGGAAGGATGGAGTGGAGGGGGGAGAGAGAGAGTGAGCCACATAAATAGTATACATGAGTTAGTCATTGGGAAGAAAAGGGTAAGCAAGAGTGTAGGCTGGATATGAAATTGTTATTCTGCGGTTCCAAAATGGAATCCAGGTCCCATCCTAGGACTGAGGGTGGTGATGAAGAGGCTCACTGGCTCTCTGAAGTCAGTGGAGAAGGCCAGAGGGAAAGGCTATTTTAAATTTGTATTCTGCTGAGGCATTGATGGCAGTGGGTTTTCTGAGCCCTGTGGGCAGATGTCACCCAAAAGCAGCTGTGGTGAAGCTAGTGCTGCTTCGGGTAAGAGACAGAAGGTGTCATCAACTCCTGCCATACCTGTAACACTGAGGGACTTTGTGGTTGGTTAGATTGTAATATTTATAAATTATTCACAAAAACTAAACATAATTAGTGCCATTAGTCTTGGGAACATAAAGTACAACTTTGTAAGATATCTTTGGATAATTGAATAATAAGCAGAGACATTTAATAAAATCAATTATAATTCAAAAATATAAAACTATATTTATTGTATGACAATCAAGAACAGCTATATATTGAGATTAAAACCTGAGATAATTAAGAGTGTCACTGTTACTCAAATTATGGTGAGCATAGGTATTGCAAACAAGTAATGAGTAGTGTAATTCATGTTATTGCCTGCTGTAGCCTTTGTACTGTAAGAGGAACAAGATTATTACTTGTTCTGAGTTCAGAGACAGCACTGCCAATAGCTCCTAAGGGGCATCATGAACTGGAGCCTCCAGAGGTTATCTGGAGACAGAGCTGAGATGGAGGAGTGACTGATCTGTGATCTGGTGGAGATGGTAAGCCCGGTGAATGTGGTATGGCTAGTGCCTCCAGGCATCAGTCCTCTTAAGAACATACTCCAGCAAAGAGCAGGAACAAGCGTTTTCCACAAGAGGAGATAAAATCATGCATAAATATTCAACTGCATGCAGAAGCAAAGAGATATGAATTTAAAAAATCAGGTGAGAGTTTACTATTATTATTTGCCTAGAAAATCATCACAGATTTAAGTTCTTTCAGATCATAAGGAAAAAGACATGACCTAATTAGTTCAGAGTTTTGTAAACTGTATTCAGCTAGGGAGATATTAGTGGTAGTTTCACAAAACTAAAAAAAGTGATGCCAGTGACCTTTTTTCTTTCAAGATGTATTATATAGGAAAAATAGAGTCCATTTACATAATTATTACAGTTATTTTGATATAATAATCTGCCTTGCAGAATGAAATTTACATGAAAGTTTGCATGCTAGAGCTTGCTTTTATAATTCACACATTCTCACTGTGTTATATTTTGTGGTTAGATAAGTTTGGGAAGTGCCATCTTAGTGATGAGGGCTTATTGCAAAGCTATGAGGAGGAGGAGGAGGTCCCTGGATGCAAGGCATCTGAGAAGATACCCTGGCACTCTCGGTCTTGGGCCCCCAGATAATCAGGCGCAGGGAAGCCCGGGACAGCTATTCATTATCATTCCAAATCCAGAGCAGCTCTGGTGGCTGTCCCTCTCTGTTTGTTCATACTTTCTCAGATTGTCACCGTCCAACGTGGAGCTTTTTTACCGGACTTTGTGCTGAGCCACCTCATAGACCATTGACCTCTCCCATGTCCAGGGCCAGTCACATTAGGAGTAATAAGGCTGGTTTCATTTGGAACATGGGGACACAAATCATTGTGACTTTGCAGAAAGCTGCAGAGAGTCCCTTTCCCTAGCAGACATTTGGCCATCCCTAGAGAGGTACAGGGCTGAAAGCTACTCAGCCTGGGACTAGCTGGGATAATTGCACTTGAAATGAGCCTGCACTGTCAGCACCTCCATAGGCCCTGTGGGATGTTGTTCAAATCAGAAATTTTGAAGTTAAGTTTTGATCATGCTTAGGAAAAGTTGGGTGCAGCTCTCAGCGGCTCCCCTGCCCCACCCCAAGTACCCTGCCCAAGGGCTGGGCCTGCACCTAGAGCTTCTCGGCCTGCCCTGTGCAATGCTCAGTGAAGACAGGTTGTGGTGACCTGGGCACTTGCACACGTAGCCAGTGGGAGGGTGAACTATGAATTACTATTTGCAAAGCAATTTATTGAGAGCCTTTGACCTAGTAATTTCACTTCTGACAATCTGTCTTAAGGAAATAAACAAAAAAAACCCCCCAATTTTATATATAATTTTTCCCAGCATTATTTTATAATGAAAATTATCAAAATAACATAAACGTACAAATGTAGAGAAATGAACATATCATACCTATTTCATATGTGATAAATTACCATTAAAATTATGTTAATAAAACTTTACCAACATGGAAAATTCTTATGTTGTAATATTTTGTGAGGAAAGTTGTGTATGAAATTATAGGTAGGGTTTGATCTCAACCATGTAAAGAACACTGGAAGGAACATGCCAATATGTTAACTGAAATTGCCTTTGGACGGCAAAATTATAGGTAGTTTTTTCACCCCCTTCTATGTCTTCTTCTTTTTCCTTTACTGTACTTTCTGCATCTTCTACAATGAGCGAATATAACTTTCACAATCAGGAAAAGTTTTTACAAAGAAAAGCATATAACTAAAAAAAGTAAATAAAAATTTTACTAAACAAGTAGAGAAATTGAGAGGTACAATTAGTTATCATCCCAGTGACCAGTATGGTTCTTCACTGACCACCTGTTAAAGAATAGATGTTTCAGGACATCATCACTGATTCCCTTGGTCACGATGTGGGGAATGTGGAAATGACTCACCCTCTGATGCTGTGTCTGAGCCTTTTTTGTCTTTGGCATCACCTGGCCAGTTACCCTCCTTGAGGATGATTCAAAGATGGGTAGTGATTGTTGCCTGGAATTCCTTTCTCTGTTGATTCCTTGGCAAAGGTCTGGTGGTGGGAGATGGGAAGGAGTCTTGATAGAACATGTTCAAACATATGTTATGTGTCTGCTTTATCAAGATCTCGTTACACTTAATTGCATCCTCCTTCCTCCATTCCACTCAGGAGAGGCTGGAGCAGGCCTGTCTATCTGCTCTGCCTCCAGCTTTACCCCTCTCTGCTCTTTTTTTCACCACTGTCAAGAGTGATGTTTCTGCATGGCTGGACTGATCACTCCATTCTCCTGCTGAGCATCTTCAGTGGCCTTCCATCGCCTTCAGGATAAAGTGTTAAATTCCTACCTTGGTCAGGCCCTGCTGCTCTTGGTAGGCCCTCAGCCTCATTTCTGATCATCCCCTGCCTCATACATCACATCTTAAACTGCCTGGGGTTTCCCCAAAGCACCTCTCTGCAGAACTCTCTCCTCTCAGCTGTCCACCCAGGTAACTCCTACCCATTCTCCAGGTCTCAGGCACGCTGATGTCATCTTTTCAGGGATGCCTGCCCTGGCCGCAAAGCGCTCCTCTCATTGGTCCCGTACCATTCTGTGCTTACCCCTCTCTTGTCACCAGTGTTTGTTATCTGTCCCTCTTCTAGACAGGGCAGGACTGCGCCTTTTTCACCGACACCTAGTAAAGTGTCTGACTTATGTTAGGCACTCAATAAATATTTGCTGAATGAACGAATATAGCTAATGGAAATCCAAAAAGTAAGGATGATTGTGTCTTTCCTCCCTTAAAATGGACATGATTTGCTAAATACTAACACCTCCAACCGAAGGTCAGAGTGGGAACACTGTGAGTTTTGGTGGCAATATTAACTTTTATGGTATTTCTAGTGGGGCGCCAAAGGGTCTGGAGCTGAATGCCAGGGGGAGCTGGACTTGAAAGCTCTGTGATCTCTCTTAGGTTTTAGGTGTGTAGGATTTAGTTTGCAGCTGAACGATTTATATTTTTTCAGGTTGGCCTTTAATTTGCCTCTAATGATAGATTTTCTAAGAATTCAGGTGATGGCACTTGTCCTTAAGGTTCTTCTGCTATGACTCCAGAATAAACTACCAGGGACCTTCAGGCATAACACTTTATACCAGAGCCAATGAATATTATTATTTTTTTTAACTTTAACTTCAGATTCTTGAGCAACAGCTTCAGCAAATGAAAGCAACTTATCAGCTAAATCAAGAGAAGTTAGAGTATAACTTTCAGGTGCTGAAGAAGAGAGATGAAGAAAGTACAGTGATTAAATCTCAGCAGAAGAGGAAGATCAATCGGTAAGCTAGCATGCATGCAGAACATAATTCTTCTGGGCGCTTCCATGCTGAAAACAGGAATGAGCATGTACTCTTCTCCTTTACGGAAGTAGGAACTGTTAAAAATATAACTAGCTCTTATTAAAAGGGGTGGTTTTTTTTTGGAAAAGATAGTACATTTAACTGGTCCTACTCTCCCCCGCCTCCTTAAAAAGAATATATAGCAAAAAGTCTGTCTCCCAGCCATTTGTCTGGTTCCTCTTTCTCATTATTTGTTTTGTCCAGAATTTCTTTATGCATGTACAAAACACACACAAATATTCTCATCCCCTCTGCTTTTACACAAATGATAGCATTCTATACATACTGTTCTGTATGCTGAGAATGTTTCCATACCAGTTCATAGAGAGTTTTCACATTATTTTTTAAACTGCCTTGTACTCCACTGCATAGATATGCTGATGATGCCTCTATTGATGGACGTTTAGACTGCTTCTCATCTTTTGCTATTGCAAATAATATCAACAAAAGTATATTGTTATTACAAAAGCATTATAGAAAATTGGAAAATGCTAGAAGCAAAAGTAAGATAAAAACATGAAAACACCATATTCCTTATACTAGAGATAGAATGTATATCTTTCTGGATGTCTGTACATAGATAGACAGATAGATAGATACAAATATAGATATGCCATCCTACTGTAACTATTGTTTTGTAATCTGCCTTTTTAAAAAAGTCAACCACCTCTGCCTTTCTATTTCTGTAAAATTTCATTTTATCTAAATATCTTGATCACATTCAGATGTCTTCAGTTGCACAAAGAGAGTCTTTGTAGTGTGTTTGTCCAAACTAGTGTCTCATCTTGGACCAGGAACTGTATCAGGTTGTTAAATTAATTTCCTTAAGTCTCTGGCTTATCAAGGTCCCCCTAGCCCCACCCCTCTGCCTGATAAAACCCCCCTTTTTAAATATTACTTACTTATATAGTTACTGTATATAACCCCCCTTTTTAAATATTACTTACTTATATAGTTCTTTTCTTGGTGTGTGTGTGTTTGTGTGTGTGTGTGTGTGTGGTGAGGATATGGAACCAGTTATTTGTTCAACCGACTGGGCCATTTATCTTACAGAATATCACACTTTGTGGATTTGAATTTTTACATTTACTTGTTTCTTTGGCCCTGTATTTCCTTTAAATTGTAAATTACAGCTGCAGACTTATGCATTCAATTTACACATTTTGACCAGAATATTTCATAGGTCAGAGTGTGTGCGTCATATTGCATCATAATGGAAGACATTATATTATCTAGTTGATCCACTATTAGTGATGCTAGGATTAACCATGGGTTAGGGTAATGAATGCATTTGTGATTTTGATAGATATCGCCAAATTGTTCTTAGGGGTTGTACCAATTTATGCTCCCAACAACAATGAATGAGAGTACTTAACTCCCCACAGCCTTGGCCGTTCATCAGTAGTATAAGTGAGAATGGTATCAGTGTATTTTTATTTTGTAGGTCTCTTGTGCATGAAATTGGACATAGTTTGACAGGTGTAGGAGTCATTTGGTATTGTCTTCTTTGTGAATTATGTATTATGTATGAATATACCATGTCTACTTTTCTTCTGGGGTTGTTGGTCTTTCATCAGTTTTTAGGTACTCCTTACATATTAGGGGGATTAGCCTTTTGTTATAGGAATCGCAAATATTTTTAAATAGTTTGCTGTTTGACCTTGTGGATTTTTGCAATGCAAATATTTTAAATCTCCATGTTAGTGAATTTGTCAGTATTCTCCTTTATGGCCTGTCATTTTAACTCATATTTAGAAACGCCTTCCCTGAGGTTATAAAGGAATTGTCCCACATTTTCCAGTGATGTATTCATAGTTTCATTTTACACTTAAACTTTTGATCTATTTGGACTTGATCTTAGTGTGTAATGCGAGATATGAATTCAATTCTCAGTTTTTCCCAAATGGCTAATGATTATCCTAATACCATTCCTTACTGATTGTAGATGTCAACTTTATTACATAATTTCTATATATATTTGGGTCTTTTCTGTTCCATTGTCTATTTTGTCTTTTCAGATCTTAGTACTACACTGTTTTAATTATTAGGGCACTAGAATATGTTTTAATATCTTAGGGCTCATCTTCCCGTGTTACTCTAAAATATAACCAACTTATGATTCTTTATACCAGGGACACAGGCAGTACCAAACAAGGTAATGCTTATACAGCTTATTTGTTTTTGGTCTTTAAATAAAATCGGAGATGTATGTGTATACACACACCACATCGCTTCAAACACAGTCATTTTTCCTTATGCTTGATCCCAGTACCATAAGCTACTGAAAGATAACTGCTCCTCGGAACTTCTCACCTGTCCTTCCCCTTCCCTCCCTTCTTTCCCGTCTCTTTCTATCCCTCTTCTCTCTCTTCCTCTAAGAATTGTCTCCTAAGTTCCAAACCATTGTGTGAGGCTCTGAGGATCAGAGTAGAATAAGATGTTTTATTTAATCTTTGTTGAGGATTTTTCCCCAAAGCCCACACAGCCTATTACAATTTATGAATTCTTTCACTTGTACATTTGTGACACATTTTGGACAGATGTTGGGTGTATAGAGAAACACTGTTGACCCTTTAATCGTTACTTATAATAGAAGACGATACTGAATAAGTGAACTGGCATCTTAAGCCTGATTATCTGAGATAAATGAGAGTAGTTAGCAGCTAGTATTTATGGAAAAATCCCACTATATGCATCATACTAGATAGGGGAACAGCAAAGACAGACACAAATCAGTATAGCAAGAGGGGATTATCTGGGAAGACTTCCTGAAGAAGTGAAATAGCGAAGGGGAGCGGCATGAATTGGCAGAAAGGAGTTAAAAGTCGGCTCCAGGGTAGACAGAGGAGAACTGGGAATGTGGCAAGTTTGAGGCAAGGAGGGAGGAATAGGAAAAGGAGATGTTTGAGGAAGAGGTTGCATAGTGGGGGAAGGCAGGTTTGTAAGACGAGAGGTAGGAGGAGGTGCGGGAGGCAGAGCCTCCGTTTGATCCACGTGCAGAAAGGTGAGCGGCATCATCCCCACCACCCCGTCTTCACTGGCTCTTCCAAACGACTTCGAACTTACCTGGTTTCCCTTATCTTGAAAAACCCTTTCAGCCGACCCTGCTGCTCCACGGTGAGCGCTGTCTTTATTCTCACTTCCACGGCCATTTTCCTTTCTTCGTCACTTGCCCCTCCCTCCCTCACCCCCATTCATAATTTGACCTATGACCCCAGAATTGGTCCAAAAGTCCCCTCTGGGACACCAGTGATGCCATTCTAACCGAGCGCCGTGGCTGTTTCTTGGGCCTTGTTCTATTATTGGATACTGAATCTCAGAACTCTTCTCCTTTGGTTTTCATGACTTAAAATATTTGCTCTTCTTTCTCAATTTATTTCTAATTTGTTTCCTTGGGTGGTTCTGCTTTTTCTTGCCTGACAGGACATCCTAGAAAGCATTTTACCCC
Source organism: Pteropus alecto (assembly GCF_000325575.1). Lineage (NCBI taxonomy): Eukaryota > Metazoa > Chordata > Mammalia > Chiroptera > Pteropodidae > Pteropus > Pteropus alecto. The sequence goes on from NW_006434835.1 coordinate 15,730,717, forward strand.
TTTGCTTTTTATTTTTATTCTATTGCCCTGTACATCAGTCTCATGGCTTTGACTGTCACCTCTTTGTTGATGACTACCAACTTCATATTCCAAAGCCTGACCTCAGCTCCTTGCTTTATCTGGAACTGCCAGCAGCCCTTTCCATGGGGGAGTCACTGTCATTTCTGGCTTCTGGTTTCTGAACCCAGCCTTGCCCACCTTGCCAGTTTTCCAGTCTTCCACCTCATTCTCCTTCATCTCTGGCCTCAGCCAGTCGCTAAGGACTTGGCTTTTCGGTGAGCCTCCCCTTGCAGCCATCCTCTCCTGTCCATTCCTTGTCTTACGACCTTGCTCAGACCTTCTGCATGCACCTGGAGTTTGTTTTTGTTTTATTAGCCTCTATGATTAGATGATACATAGACCCTCTTTTATTAAATGACACTAAAACGAAACAAAACAAAACAAAACACATGGCTACTTAAACATTTTTTTGACACCTATATGTGGTAAGAAAGCCTCACAGAATGCTGTAGTTAAGAAAATGAATTGGGTATTTCTTTTTTATCAGAGACATAGTTAAATAATTTTTGCATGTTATTGAGGATGAATACGAGTGATCAGTGTTTGTGTTTTAGAGACCTGATTATTTCAGAATAATGCTTAGAGGAGAGAATTTTATTTTTGAAAATTTTAAACTTAAAATATGTTAGCCTTCAACTTCTCTATTTCTGGGTAAATGGGACACTGACATAAGATACCTTTTCAGTAGTCTGGAGTCTGAAGTATGGTGCTGGGTCTCAGAGTTGTGTCTGCCATGCATATTTCATGGGGCAAGTTTCCATGCACAGAACTCCTGTTAGCAGCGAGGTGGGGAGCCGTGACCTGCCTGGATTCACAGTGCTGGTGGCCAGGTTATAACCGTCTTTCACTGTGCTGGAAACTTTGACCACGCTCCTCCCCTCTCAGCCAGGGTAAGTGAGGTGCCTCACCTCTAGGCTTCCTTGGCAGCCTGTGTAAAATGCTCCTGTAGCATTTTTAACACTGTACTAGAATTAATGTTTGTCTTCGTCTCTGATTGGACTGGTAGTGTTACCAGATTGGGGATCTTCTCCCGGTGCGTTGTCCAGGTTCTTGATGTCTTGAACAAAGAATTGAGCAAGACACCAAAATACGGTAGAAAAGAAAAGTTTTATTAGAAGAGAAAGTACACTTCCAGACGTGCAAGCGAGGCTTGAGCAAGAGAAGCGTGGCTCAAAAGGCCTGGCAACAAAGACTTTGAGGTTTTGATCCCTATTTGCTCTGGGTGGACACTTTTTGAGTGAGCATTCTTGATCCACAATTAAGACTGGCAGGACATCGTGATTTATCATTTGCTTTCTGCATGTTCGTTCCCAGAATTCAGTGTTATAATGGACTTAATCAACTTCTGGGCATATACGTCGACTTATGATCATGGTATAATGGGGTTTAGGTGAACTGAAGGTCGTTGAGGCCTTCATTGCACGGTGCGATTTACTGGCTCAACCTGGTACCCAATTTTCTGCCTTCTTGTTTACTGCTACGAGTTACATTAGGGGCACAATGCCTTCTGGGTTGCTTAATTTTGGTCTTGCTGGTGCAGACCCTCCTACAAAAGGAAGAATTCGATGTCTTTGCAGGCAGATCGGAAAGTCCCTATCTAACTTTCCAACCTAACTCTTTTCTAAGATCCATGAACGTGCTTTTCTTAGTAGCGATGTCGAGGGACGGGAGGTCTCTTCTTCTCTATCTGCTTCCTGCTATAGAGTTCTTTCCCTTTCTGCCTCAGTCAGGGTGGGGTCTTGGGTTTCTTGCTGAAGTGCCACCTCCGTCCCTAGACAAGGAAAAGAAGATACAAACTTGTTATTTAAATCATATATCTATTAATTTCTATTATTGATTTGCTTATTAAGCGCATAAAGGGAAACGGGCTTGGTTAATATATTTCTTAAAGAGTAAAAAAAAGACCTTTGGCCTAAAGTCTCCTCCCCTCTCAGACTCCAAGGGCCCTGTCTGACTTAACACCATTTCTGCTTAACAATGGGCTGATGACCCTTATCAATAGCCAGAGGGCAATTATCAGGATTTGAGGGAGAGGGCCTTTTTCCAAAGAAAAGAGGGAAGAAAACGTAACTAGGTTTACTAAAAAGATTAACTCTGCAAGAGATGTCCCATTTCATTTCCTGCTAAAAGATTAAGAATTTTACAAGTGATGTCCCGTCTCAGTAGTGCTTTGTATTTGAAGATATCTTTTACTTCATCTTTGTATTCAAACATATCTTTGGCACAAAAAGAGACCTTTCATGTTTGATAAATGAATGAGTGCATGAGTGAGTGAATGAATGAATGAGTTATTGTACCTGTTAATAGTATCAGCTCTTTGAGAATGAAAGACTCATATATCAGAGGCTTGTGATGTGCGGTTTTAATTTTTCCTTTCTATCTGCCTTGTTTCATAAGGTCAGAAGTCGAGATAGATTATTTAAATATATGAGGTCGGTAATAGGTAGGGACACTGACAAATGTGTTGAGGAAGATTCGGTCACACGCTTGAGTAGATTTGGGCTTCTGGACCGTTTTAAATGCATTTGGTTCTGGACAATCCCATTACCTCCCAGTGCCTTCCTTTCCTTGCTCGTAACTGGAGCCGCGCTTTGGAATATATGGGAGGGTTTTCTGCCCTTCCACAAATCTGATCTTGGGTTCTGTAGAACTGAGTGAAGTAGGTGAAAGGAACATTACACCCTCTATTCAACAGCAGACTAACCTTTTTTTTTCTCTTCAACCCAGCCTGCACGATATACTTAATAATCTGAGGTTAAAATATGCCAAGCAGATAAAGCAGTTTCAGGAGGATAACCAGTCACTAACCTTAGACTACAAACGCCTTGTGATGCAATTCAAGGAGCTCCAGAAAGCCATGAGGTATGTTAGGGGCTTGGGTGCTAGGATAGAGATTGCAGGGATAGAGTAGGTGGTGGCCGTGATTTCATTAGCCTTTGATATCACCAGCTTTTTGGGAGCTGGACCAGGGCACTGAAGAATCATTTGTGCTACCTTCCTTGTCCCTTGATTTGTACGCCACCTACCTTTTCTAGAGACCTACTGGGGTGGCTTTCAATCTATCATAGGTGAGGTTCAGTGGCCCGGGGACTAGGACAGGCCCAGAATTTACCACGGCTCTGCCTTGGTTCTTTCCCTGCTGCTAATTGAAGGGACCCTAGCCAGGCCCTGGGGTCAGCTGGCCATGCTCAGTAACTCTCCTTCACAGGCATTTTGCTCTTATTGATGATGAGAAGTTTCGGGAGATTTGGCTGATGAACGAAGAGGAGGCAAAGGATCTGATAAACAGAGCCTTTAACGTGGACAGGATCATCCACACACATCATCTGGGGCTCTCTTGGACGGAGCCTGATTTCTGGTTCCTGAAGAATGTGGGGCCTATATCTCAGCAGCCGCAGAAGTCCGCCACACAAATATTAGAAGAAGTGCTGATGCAAACAGGTGACTGGAACGGAGTCATAGGGTCGTAGAGCTGGAGGGGCCCTCTGAGAACATCGGGTCAACCCATTCATTTTCCAGATAAGGAAACTGAAATTCAGAGAAGGGGAAGAGGCGTCAGGGCTGAGAGGTCCCTGGAGCATGATTGGCTGATATGGCTTTTAAGTCTCTAATTTACAGCTTTGTCCCCTACTCTGTATTATAAACTGGAAGTTAGATTTAGAAGCTTGTTTGGATTCAGGTTCATTTTATTTTTGCTAAATACACTGTTGTGTATCTCCATTGAGATAAACTAAGGTCAGGTTGTCTCTCTTTTTGTAATGTTAGCAACCATTGATAATTATCGTCTAAGATCCATTAATTGCATTAGGGATTGCAAAATGGTGATATTCTAAATTCTATCGTAATGTCATGATTCATTAGCTGGAACACTTCCAAAAAGAGAATCTTCCCCTCATCAGCTTTTTGTTACTTTGAGATACAGTTTGTACAGACAGAAGGATAGATGCTTATTCTTTCTTTACCAGTATACAGAATGAATAGATTGGGTCTCTAGTATCTTTCAAAGATCACCAATGAGGTTCTACTTTTTAAAACGCATCATTATGAACACATAGATTTAAACAAATTTGATATGTTTTGGTTTAGTGACATTATTTTCCTTACTGATGCTCAAATTGTCTCATTTTTGGCCAATGAGAGTCTCTTCCTGTTGGTTTCTGGGTCCTTTAGACACAACCCCAGTAGCCTTTGACAGCTTCCTGGCTTTCTAGAATGACTAGATGTTTCAGGCTCACATTGTACTTTTTCTGCTTCAAGTCTGGAAGCAGCCATTTCCCCGAGGAGACCTGGTGCTTTTCAATAGGGAATGGTATTTTGAAACCGTAGTCTGGATGCTGGAGTGCTCACTGTTTTGGACTACTCATTGTTTCCAGGCCCCTCAGTAGATGAGTCCAGGATATAAGATTGTGTTTTATAGGTCAAATAAATCATGTGTTCATTCGAATACTTCCTAATCATCAGGATGCCAAGATGTTTACTTAACTGTATCAAAGTCTATCTTCTTTCTCATAACTTGAAAATCTTGGTGCTCAATGACTCCAAAATAATTACTCATTGCTTTTTTGACAGTACCATAAAACAGTCTCAGAATAAAATATCGACCCTACCACTAACAAATGATTACTAAAAAGAGTTTAAATTTTTTTGCAGTTCTTTCTGCTCTTAAGATATATTCCACTGGGTATGTACAGACAGATTGCTATCTTTTAAAGCTACTTGGACCAGTTTCTATGTGGTTATGTCACCAACCGAATACACATTTAAGTCTTTTTGTCTTGTTTACTTTTGATATTTGGGATCGACTTTTACAATTTTATTTTATTTTACAATTATGTAAAATATTTACATATTTTCAAAGTCAAATGTACAAAGCAAGGTATACCCCAAAAGTGTGGCTTTTATCCTCTCCACTCCATTCCATCTCTCTCTTCTAGGAAACTATTTAAAAATTTATGGTTTATCTTTTCATCGCTTTTTAAAATTATAAACAAATATGTGTACATGTTATATAAACCCATTTTTTAGGTAAATGAGAACATATGCTTTTCTCCATTTTGCTTTTTTTTTACTGGTAGTATACCCTGGAGACCAGTCCGTAGCAGTAAGAAGAAATATTCTTTGTTCCTTTTTCATGTGATACTCTGGTGTGTGGCTGTGCCGTAATTTATTCAAATAGTCCTCTCTGTTGATGCTCATGTGGGATATTTCCAGTTTTTGTCTGTTTTTGCCATTACAAACATCGCCATAATAAATAGCTTTGTGCATTTGTGTTTTCATGTTTTTGCTAGTGAATTGTTGGGCTAGACCCCTGGAACTAGGGGTGCTGCATCAAAGGGTCAATGCCTCTGTAATTTTACTGGATATTGCTCCATAGGGATGGGTACTGTTTTACGTTCCCACCAGTAGTTTGATATCTTGTATTTTTCAAAATATTTTCATACATATTATCTCATTTTATCTTTTGAACAACTAGTAAAGCCTGGATAGTATAATGACTTTTATTCCTATTTTTGGGTGAAGAATGTGTAGTGTAGAACACATTAAGGAAAATTTTGGCTCTTGCTATCAGCTACCAGTTCTTACTGATAATATTCTTCTATGAGGCAGCCTTTTAGTTGACTGCTTCTAATCTGCTCCAGGTTTAGAAACCATATAGTAGATGTGCTAGATTTATCTCTAAAATAAAATTAAATAGGTACACGCACTCTGGAGCACCCCCTTCCTGGTCATGGCTGGATTCTGAGTATGATATTTTCGGGTAGGTGAAGTTTGGAAAAGTGAGGTGTATAGGCTGTCCAAGAATGACAGAATTCTCCAGGTGGTCTCTTTTTCCAACCCTTAACGTCTTTTTTTATTTGTTTTTAAAATAATAGGTTTTCTTCAGCGAAAGAGACTTTTTAAGAAGTGAATTTTCTCAAGGAAAGCTATTTGACTGTTTCTCAAAGTCAAAAAGCCCAAGGAATGATCTTTTCCTCTCCCTCCCTCTCTTCTCTCTATGTTCCATCTGCAGAAGAAGAGTGGGCAGAAGATACTGCCTCAGAACCAGAGTCTTACCTGGACCTGCCAAAGCAAGTTTCAGCAAAAACTACCAGAAGGATCCTGATGCTCCTGTGTGATGAGTCGGTGAGCGGCTGTGGCAGAGGGACTCCTGGCGGGTGGATTTGCCAACGTTCTGCTGTTGCTTTTTCTTTTTTTTTTTTAAAGATTTTTTTTTTTGGTTTGGTTTTCAGTTACAGTTGACATACAATATAATATTAGTTTCAGGTGTAGAACATAGTGATTAGACATTTATATGCTTTACGAAGTGATCACCCCAATAGATCTAGTACCTGCTGTTGCTTGTGACAACTCTGGCCAGGCCAGATGGGGCCTGGAGGCAGGAGTGGACCAGCTCTCAGGAGTATTGCTGGGGGACAGCCTTCAGACCTCTTGGGGCCATTCACAGCCGGGCCGGGCCTCAGTGCTGGCCAGCTGGCAAATGGGTCCTCTCTTAGTGGGTCAGCAAGGCGTAGTCCATGCTGGCCAATGGGATCCTGCTAATTAAAAAAGTAAAAGCTTATTCTTCGAGAGAAAGGGCACCAGTGTCACCTCCGTGAACCCACTTGCCAAGTAGAATGGCCACCAGTGACATGGCCTTTCCTTGGGAGCTGAGTTTGTGATTACTCTGGGTGTGCTTGGCTTTGAAGAGCTGCACTGTTTACTGGTAAAAGCCACTAGACTCAGTGTAAAGGCTGTGCTGGAGTTGGTTCAACTGGAAGTTGATTGTTGCCAAACGTGACTGGTGTTTATTTAGATTTTACAGTTCCGAGATGGTGAAAGAGGTGAAGCAAGGATCAGCAGCCTCCAGTCCCCTTGGGGCAGTTGAGACGGTTTTCTTTGGCACAAACGCTGGCTCCTGCCACTGAGGAGCTCCTGCGGAAGGAGGCGGCTGGCAGGGGCTTCCTTTATTCGCAGGCTTGCTGCCGGTGGCCACCCTTCCACTACCTGCTTTCGGCCTGTCAATGCCTGCTGCTATGTTCTATAGATATTTGGAGACTAGCATATGAGTGAAGTGGTGTTGGGTGGGTAGGCATCTGTGATTGGATCAGATTTGGACTGCTCTGGGGAACTCAGGTGTTTGCCCAGGGGTTCGTGGGTGAGGCGGGGGAACTAAGTCCATGGCGAAGGTTGGCTTTGTTCCTGGGAAGGGCTCTTAGGCACCCCAGGAGGCCTGCCTCTGGGGAACCTGATCTCCAGAGCCTCACCCCTGGGGCTCTGCTCTGTGGTGTCATCCTTGGTGGGCTATACAGAGGGAGGCTACAGACCCTGGCACTCGGTCCTGAAAGCCGTCTCTGACTGGAGACGTCATCTTCCTTCTCCTCAGGGTTTTCTCATAGAGAACAAGCTGCTGAGCCTTCTCCTCCCCCTGGAGAAGAGCGAATGCTATCTGCTGAGGTTGGACGCCATCTTCTCAGTGAGTCTCACGGGGCTGAGTGGACGTGGGATGGGGGCCTCATTTTAAGACAGCCCCCTATGTTTTTCCAACATTGCCTCAGCCCTGGGAATAGATGCGGCTCTCCCGGGCCGACTCCGGGCTCACGTTGCATCCTTCCCTTTATTTACTCTCCACACAACAGATTGTCCTGAGTCGTTTAGATGTCTCCCATCCCTGACCCTCCCTCTGCTAGCTTCTCTCTCTCATGGCCCAGCTCTCAGATTGTAGGTTCTTCCCTCCACCCCTAAACTCAGATGCATGTTCAGCTCCATTTAGCATTTTCATACCCATCAGGTCTGTATGGAGCAGTTCCTGACTCTGAGCATTGTTTCTCTGTTCTGACGCGTGTGTCTCTGATTCACTGTGTTTTCCCAGTGTTGAGCGGCCTCTACTCTGGGCCATGGCAGGCACCGGGGTTGTTGAGGAGAGCCAGACAAGCCTCTTGCTCTCAGGAGCTGAGGATCTGTTAACTTCTGGAGCCGGTGGACTCTAGATGTGGTGTTTGAGTAGTCATTCTGTTTTTCCTCCCAGGCCCTTGGAATTGAAAGTGAGGATGACTTGTATAAACTGGTGAACTTCTTCCTCAGATATCAAGCTCATCATTCATCCTTCAGCCAGGTAAGGTGAAGCGCAATTGAAAAGGGAGCATTTTCAATCCTCCTAAAAGCCCCCAGGGAGCATCGTTGCCTCTGAAGAACACTTCTGGAGAAACAGTGTGGGTTTTATGGCAGGGACAGCTAAGTTACTGTTTCCTTTATTATTATGACTTTTTCTGTTTGTGAAGGAAGGAATGGCTGGAGGTGAGAGGATATTCTCATATTGAGGTCCGAGGGATCTTTTCCTGGGCCTTCTCTCATAGCCAGGCGTCAGCCACGATGAGACCCAGTCCCACCAAGTTCTGAATATTTGATCCATAACACTTCCCTTCAAAGCAGGGCCCATTTGTAATACCTATCTTGGTTGTAATAGACTACTCTGAAGAAGTCATCATGTTAAAAACATAAGATTTTATTTTGATAATTAAAAACTTGAATTTGAAAGATTTTTTAAATTATTATTGCTAGCCACAGGGTAAGTATCCTGGATATCCTTCGAAAAAGGGTTGATTGTGTGGACAAAAACCAGAAACCATAAAGGGGGAGGGAGAAAGAAATATTTGACTGCAGTAAAAAAATTCTGATGGGTCTACGGCCATGCTACCCAGAACAAGCCCGATTCTGTCTGATCTCGGAAGCTAAGCGGAGTTGGGCCTGGTTAGTACTTGGATGGGAGACCACCTAGGAAGACCAGGTGCTGTAGGCGTAAAAAATAAAAAAATTAAGGGATTGTAAGATGACAAGGTCCTTGCAGCCTGTGAGGTCAACCAAGGGTTGCCTCTACTGTATGTTTCTGGCTTTTTTGTTGAAAACTATTTGCCCATATAAATATGGTTTTACTTCTGGACTCTCGATTCTGTTCCACTGGTCCGTGTGTCTGTTTTTCTGCCAATACCATGCCGTTTTGATTACTGTATAATTTGAAGTCAGGCAGAGTGAGGCTTTCTTTTAATAAGAGAAATAAATGTAAATTAAAACTGCTCGAACTCCATTTTCACCTGTCCGGTTGGCAAAACTCTGCAAGTCTGAGAACACATAGTGATGGCTGAGATGTTGGAAACGGGCACACTCATAAGTTGCTGGCGGGAGTGTAAATTGTTGCAGGTTCCACGGAAGGCAATTTGGCAGTGTCAGTTATAAAACCGTATACACTTTATCCTGCAGTTCCTCTTCTAGGATTTTATCCTATTGATATAGCTCAGTACATTTGAAATGATATGTTCATTGCAGCTTATTCACTCTAGCATTGCTCGAAATGGCAGAAGATTGGAAACAACCTGAATTTCCATCATTAAGGACGTATTTATTTGAAAAGATCTCTAAGGTTTATTGGTATGAAAAGAAAGCAAAGTGCAGAATTATGTAGGTACAGTTTCATTTATGTAAAAATGGGAAGGAAAAATGTTCTGTGCTTGTATGGCCATACGATGTCTTTGGAAGGATGCATAAGAAGCTGACAACATTGGTTTGCCTGTGAGAAGTAAACTGAATGAACCGTGAGATAGAAGTGGGAGGAAAACTTTTTTAAATTTGAAAATTAAAATAAAGTTTATTTTGTATTATTCAAAAGGATGTGTAAATCACAAAAGCTTTGTGAATATCCATAAAACAAGCACCTGCGAACCCAGATTTAGAATTGGAGCATTATCAGTGTTTTGAAGCCCCCATGTGCCTCTCCCTGGTCCCACCCCCTTCTCTTCTACTCTTTCTCACTATTTCTTTCCTTGTGTAAATGTCTCCCTCTGCATTTTTTATGTAACGTCTGTAACTTCCTACAATCTTTTCTCTATTTTTTTCTTCCTGTCTATGTGCACTGACACTTGCTACCCCCAACTTATAGTTACCCCTTGCAGCTTTCTCCAGATCAATGCCTGGAATTTGTCATCCCTACAGGATCGAACAAGCCTGGTATCAGCATTGGAGTCAGCAGAGCAACTAGACCTCAAGGGAGAGGGGGAAGAAAGCCCCGTGGAAAAGGAGCCAGAAGAGAAGGAGGTCCCCCATTCTCCTAGGCTTATCCACGCCAATGATGTCCTCAAGATTCTGAAGGCCTTTGTCATGGGCCTAAAGAAGCCCAGGTGGGCTGCGGTGCTGGCGGGCTTGCCTGAGAACTGGGGAAGCTGGATGGGATGGGAGGCCAAGCGGATGCCAGTGCGTGGAGAATAGGCTGCTGAGCAAGAGTTTGGGGGCGTGAGTAAAGGGATATTCAAAAGGAAGGCTAGAGGAATCAGTGGACATTATAATGAAAGAAATGGGGGGTAGAAGTGCTTTGCATTTTTTCATGCATTTATCATTCATTCATTCATTCAACAAACATTTATTGGGGTCTGCTATATGTAAGCCCTGTGGGAGTGACACCTTGTGATCAGAACAGTGGTCAAAGCATACACAAGGTGTCATGATGGTCAGAGTAGAAAGTGGTCAACTCCATTCACCATGTCAGAGAGAGCTTTAGGAGGAGATGGCGCTGGAACTGAGTTTTCCTCAGTGGATAAAGTGGGGGAAAGGGCAGTTCAGGGTGTCACAGCATGGGGAAAGGCCTGGTATATTAAAATTGTGACAAAGAGGTATGACTAGAGTATCAAGGGTCTAGAAAGAGCGTCCGGTGGGTAGGGAAGCGAGGCCAGATCTTGGAGAGCCTAACATGCCCATGATCTTGGTCTTCACCATTTAGTGGACTGGAGCCACAAAAAGAATCTTAAGCAGGGGGGCTGTTATTGGACTAGGTTTTAGGAAGATCATTTTGGTGTCAGGGAGGAGGTGATGCTGGATCCAAGGAGCATGGTGGGAAGGTTTGTCCAGGTGGGAGGTGATATCCTGGATCAGGGCTAACTTGGGGTGGAGAGATGACGACAAATTTTGAGAGCTCTTTTGGATGCATTAGTGAGAGAAATGGGCGTAATAATGAGCTTTAAAGCCAGTGAGGTAAACTGATTGAAAGAAAAAGTGTGGATGAAACTCCAGCGGTGCTCAAAAGATGACAGTGGCACCAAGAATCAGGAACACTGGTTGAGCAAGTGTCCTTGCTGAGAATCTCCCATAATCTGATAAGTTCGTATAGCTGAGTGGGAAGGTGACAGATGGAAAAACTGTGAGGGACAGGCACTGTGACTGGCATTGTTTGGGGGCCTGGGTGGTGCCAAATGGACAGAATGGCATCAGTACCCTTGACCTTCAGGGACTCTCGGCCACCAGTGAAGTTGCTGAAGGATGCGCGCGATACCTCCAAGGACTCCCTGTACTGGAAGGCCCTGGCCACGGTTATCCCTCCCACGACACAGAACCTCTGGGATGGTTTATACACAGCCTTGGAGAAATATCAGTGAGTATGTGTGTCGCGGAGCGGCCACAGTTGTTGCCTCCTTGTCCCATGAACTCTTGGAAAGAGAGGCTGCCTTTGGCAACTCTCGTTGGGTGCATGCAGTGCTGGGTGGCTGGTCTGGCTCAGTCAGGCCAGGAGGGCTGCTCTGGTGGGTGCGGCTTCTGGCATCATCTCCCAGCTCCAGCCAGGACAGAAACAGAGACCTGGGCCCTGCTTGGTAGAGGATGGAGGAAGCCATGGGTCTCTCACCACTTTTTCTGCTCAAAGCCTCATCCTGACCCAGAGGGCCAAGCTACTGATAGAAAACAGTTCTCTGGAGCAGCAGAACACAGAGCTGCAGATGCTGCTGCAGCAGTATCTAGACTCCAAGGTGGGTGACGGGGACCCTCCAGGGAGAGAGCGGGAGGCCTGGGAGGGGGTAGGACTGGACCTGAAATTAGGAAATGAGGTGTGCCCTCCCCGACCAGAGGCAAGTGAGCCCGTGGTTTGTAATAGTGTCCCCGTGATGCCCATGGCTTTGGGCATCAGTTGCTCGTTGGACTGCCCTTAGAAGCAGACCAGAGCTGGTGACATGTCACAGCCTGCCTAGCCTTCCCAGATGAGTTTTCTCCTTTGGTCCTAACAAGTGCCCCATGAGGGGGAGAGAGCAGAAGTGATTCTCCCCCCTCCACCGACAGGAGAATCAAAGCTCGGAGACTTCGTGACTTGCCCAGAGTGTAGGCTTTTCCCGCTCTGCCAGCCCAGGTTGTTGGGCCTGAGGTTTGATGGGGCAGATGTTGGCCCCCGCTTGCCAGTGATAGTTCGGGCGACTTCCCCGCGGCTTGGCAAGAGGAGAGATCTCCCTGTCTCTGCCCCCTTTGGTTCATAACACAGCTGCTGGCCCTGACTCAGTGGTGGAGAGTCCTTCACACAGCTCTGAGGCCGTGGACCAGGAGGGGTGTGACGCTAGGCTGAGCATAGTTCCTCTGTCGTCAGCTGTGCGTGTGAGAGGTGACTGAGGCCAGCCGTAAGCTGAGGCACTGGGGTTGTGTGGCCCTATGTGGTCTCAGGCGCCAGGCCACACCTGAACAGGGGATGTGGTAAGCCTGGGCATCGCGATGGCCTCTTGTCCTGTGACAGGACTCAGACAGTAGGGGACCATGTGGTCCATGCTTCATTGGATGCTACTGTACACGAGAAGATGGGGGAGGAGGAGGGAAGGGCAGGGCTGGGCTGGTGTGGGATGGCAGGTGAAGAGGGGAAGGGATGGATCAGAGTGGAAGGTTGAGAACATTCCCAGAGGTTAGCTAGCTGGAGCAAAAGCCAGACAAGAAACCCTGGAACTTGTCTTCTGAAGGAATGCAGATGTGGGCGTTCCCAGGCATCCAGAAGCATTTGGGTGGGAGATGCATGCAGATTCAGAGGCCTGTGGGAGAGCCGACATGTGCACCTGACCCCCAGAGGTCATGAAGTAGGAGAACTCTGGGGGAAACATGATGACCTTTACTCTCTCTTTTCCAGATAAACTCTGAACTGCAGGTTCCTCCAACTCAGGTGTTCCGGATCCCCACCAAATCGAACCAGACCTGACATGGCTGCCGTGCGAGAGCCGACACTGGTGTTGGTGCCGGTGTTGGTGCCGGAGCCGGCACGTGTAACTGGGGAGCTGCAGGGCCCCCGCTGCATTGCCAGAACTGCCACCGTAGGGCCTGTCAGGGTGACGAGGAGTTACCTGTACCCTGCAGTCATGATTAAAGTCTTTAAAAAGTGGCTGAATCTTTTGAAAGAGGTTGGTTGGGTCCAGTGAGACATGGGCCCCTGCCCCATCTCTGTGTCAGGAGGGGTCTTTGTCCCCAGCCTCAGACTGCGGTGGGAGAACAGGCATGGTGCTGTGAGATGAGGCCCAGGCCAGTGGCTCCCTTGTTGGTGTCTGCGAGTAGAGGCCGGAGCTTTGGGGCAGCTCGTGGGGCCTTAAGCTTTCAGACTCTCCTTGGGCCTGCAGAACCCTTTTGGTGAGCTGTTGGGGCCTCCGGGTCCACCCTGTTGTGTCCCTGGGTTGTGGTGTGAGTCTCCTCCAGTGGTCAGCCTGGGCAGGTGGCTCTGTGCCTTAGGCCTGTGTTGAACCCTGGGCCATGAGGTCACGCAAAGGAAAAGTCAGAGAGGCCCGGCTAGAACCGAGTCTGCCAGCCTCAGAGCGCTCACTGACCCTGCACCCCCACCTGTCCTCCCGCCTGACCAACTGCAGACTTGTCGGCTCAGCGTTTGATTTCTTTAATTAAGAGAAAAATCACTCAAGAGAGGAAAATCAGTCCAGAGAAACCCAGCTCACGCGGACAGGGGGCAGTACTCCAAGTACAAACTCCTGGCTGCAACTGCAGGGGCCGGGAGGGCAGCGGTTGCCTGTGGGAGGAGGGGCACGGGAGGCGACACACTCTGTAAAGCATTGAATATGCTTTTCCAAACTCACTGCTCCTGGTCTAGGCTTGCGGGCACCCACCGGGGCAGAGGAAGCTCTGGGAAGCGATCAAAACCCACAGGCAGGGCAGGGACCAGGGGCTGCCTGGGCAGAAGGAGGAGCCATGTGGAGTGTGGAGGGCAGGGGCAGAGGCAGCCACCCCGCTGGATGAGTAGGAAGGGTCTGGCCCACTTCTGCAGAACAAAGACTGGTGCTATCAGCTGCCCTCACGAGATTATATTTGGGGGAGGGGAGGGCGATGCTTTTTGCTCATTCATTCTTTTGAAAGCTCTGGCCCATGTTAGGATTCTCCATTAATTTCATTAGAGGTCTAGTCCTCAGCTAGAAGGCCTGGGGAGGGCTTGGGGCAGCTTCCTCTGGAGCCAGGCCCCGAAGAAGGGTGGCGCCTCTGCAAGGTGGGGCAGACCCCGACTCCCACCGGCACCTCACCCCACGGGCAGGGACCAGAGGGGCAGGACCTGGCAAACAGCAGGCTTGGGGAGGTGAGGATGGGCACTGGGGTGTCGCTAGCCCGGTAAGCAGGAGACGGGCTCCTGGAATCTGAGGCCTGAAGGGTGGACACGGGGCTCCCCAGGCTCCCCAGAGAGACTGAAAAGTCCATGCCAGAGGAGGGAAGGACAGATGCACAAGCCCAGGAGAGGAGCTGCGGGGAGGCCAGGGGGCCTTCACGCCCCTAGAAGCTTCTTGACCATGTAGCCGGGGAGGCTGTAGAGGAAGAGGGCCAGCATGAGCAGCCCCAGCAGTGCCAGCACGATCTTGATGATGAGCCACTTGTACCGCGTGCAGATGAGGTACTTGATGGACTTGAGGGGGTTGAGGAACCAGACGAAGGCGGTGTCGGGCCGGCTGGGGGAGGGGAGTTGCGGTCAGGCAGCGAGCATCTCCCAGGGCACCTCATCCCCTCAGCCCTTCTAGACCCCAAGAGGCCCCACCATGGGCCCAATCCCAAAAACAGTGAGTGCTGGAGCCAGGGCGTGAGCCCGTTACTAAGCGCCAGGTTTTCCGCTTATACTCCCCGTCCTGTTTGCAGGACCCTCTAGCATCTCAACCTCCTCCCAAGGCCTAGATGGCCACTGGGCAGCCATCGGCCTCTACCTGAACACTGGTGGCCAGGGCGGCTCACTCCTTGAAGAGGAAGCTGCCACAGCGCAAGCGATTCTGATTATTAGGAAGCTCTAGTTAGCGGTTCATTGCATATGGTCCAGTCACTGTTCCCTGTCACTGATCAGTTTCTCGACCTCTCCCTTTCTGATGAACATAAATGGCCAAGAGTCTCAGGAGCCCGCCGCCCCCCGCGGCCTGCCCACCGTCGAGGTGCGACTGCTGCTCTACCTTCCTCATGGCTCTCTAAGCAAGAAGTGCTCGTCGAGCTTTACATTCTGTAAAGTATTGAACATGCTTTTCCAAACTCTTGCCCTGCCGACTCCTGGAGGACAGAGACCTCGGCCCCCGAGCCGTGCTCAGTGTAAGTGGGGCAGGGCAGGGCATGGGCGCAGGGCGCCTGGTTTCCATCCTGAGCTGGGCCAGGCACATAGCACCTGTTTGAGCCTCAGTTTCCTCACGTTTATAATGGGTTAATGGTGGATCCCACCTCCGGGTTAGCAAAAGGGTAAAGTGAGGCAGTGAGGGGTGAAGCTCTCAGCACAGGGCCTGGCACCAAGCAGGTGCTTAGCAAATGTCGGCTATTCAGATGCTGGCACTGGATCAAGCTACTTATTGTCTTCCAGTGTGGGAAAACAGGTCTGGGTTAGGAGGGGGCTGCTGCAGGAAGTATTCAGGACTCGCCGGCCAGTCCTAGCCAAACCCCTTCCCCTTTCCCTGTCCGTGTCTCGGCTTCTTCCTGCCGATGAAATTGGGTTAGTCTGTCAGGATGTCGCTGCGAGAGGACGTGGCGGTGCGTGAGGAGTGCTGGACTGGCAACTTGGAAACCTAGGCCGAGGTCTAGCTCTCCCCTAATCTGCTAGGGGCGCTGTGGTTGGTTACTTCACCAGGCAGGCCCCATATGTAATCATGTAAAGTAGTCATTTCCAGTTTTGAGAGTCTGGGATGCTGTTTGAAAGCTGGAAAGTTGCTCTGTGCGAGCTGCGTGAGCTGTGTGTGCACCGTGTGCGCGTGTGTGCGTGTTCGCATGCTGCCGAGCTCACGAGCCCCAGGTCCAGAGGAAGAAGGGAGGAGTACCAGACCCAGGAGGATGCCGGGCTCAGGCCCCAAGGATCTTCTTGACTAGGTAGCCAGGCACAGAGTAGAGGAAAAGGGCGGGGAGGAGGAGCAGCAGCACGAGCAGCAGCAGTTTGAGGAGCAGCCGGCGATATGTGTGCCACAAGAAGTAGTGGGCGGACTTGAGAGGGTTCAAGAACCAGAGGAAGCTTGTGTCGGGCCGGCTGGAGCAGCAGGTGGAGCAGAGGGAGCACGGAGAAAGGACACAGAGGGTGAAGGCTCAGGGTGTGGCAAGAGGGCCTGGCCAAGAGGGGGCCGACCCCAGGCTAAGTAGTTCCCAGGAAGGGGGAGAGGGGGCAGAAGTGGGGACAAGGAGACCAGAAGGTTCTGGCCCCTCCCTCCCATCCCAGCGTCCCTGGGACCAGCATGGCTGGGGCCTGGGCAGAGCGGGCACTCACTTGGGTTTCTCCAGGGGGTCAGGTTCGTTGCGGGCCAGGCCCACTGGATTCTTTTCCGCCTCTTCTGCTGTCAGAAGATGCAACTCCGCCTCCACCTTGCCCTGCGGACAGGAAGAGAACTGTCCCAGTGCCCGGGCCGGCTGCCGGCCCCTCGGCCCCTCGGCCCGACCCGGCCCGGCCCAGCACCCGAGCAGCGGCGGTGGTGCCCACCGTGAGCTCAAACTCATCATTCTCATTGCGGGCCAGGAGGGGCCACCAGCCTTTGACGCGCTTCTGCTTGAAGATAGAAACCAGAGGCACGTCCACCTCCCCTGTGGCCATCTCCATGGAGCACTGCTTGGCCGTCTTGGCGCCCCGTGGGAACCGGTTCAGGTCCAGCTCGATGGCCCCTGTGGCAACTTTGGAGTCAGTTCTGACAGACCGGTGGGCTCACCCTGTCCCTGCCTCTCCCCGCCCCGCTGCCCCCTGCATGCTGGGTCCCAGTGCCCCGTCCCAGCCCAGCTCTGCACCCAGGAAGTCATCGGCGGAGAAGTGGTCGGCGTCCCAGATCTGCAGGGTGAGCCGGGCTGGGATCTTGTATTCCGTCTCGTCCCAGGAGAACATGGACTCCTTCTTGGAGATGACGATCTTCTCCTCGGCAGCCAGGTAGTCGAAGGGGAAGAGGTAGCGCCAGTTGAAGTTGCCCTCGCCAGTCAGGGAGTGGTAGTGGACGTCTGTGTCCTGCTTGTCCTCCTGCTGGCCCTTCAGCCACCTGTGGGGCACCACCCACTCCAGACCTGCAGCCACACAGGTGGGGCCTCTCCCCACCCCACAGTTCTCCTTGTCTTCTCCCTCTTCTCCTGCACCCCAGGAAGGTGGGCTCGCCTAGCTCAGCCCCCACCCAACCAAGGACCCCTCACCCACCGAGGACCCCTCACCCACCCCCGCACAAAAATGTCACTGGACTTCTCCCCAGTGAAGAAGTCATCGTCCTCTAGGACCACCTCATCCGTGTTCCACACGATGACCCGTAGCTCGTACCTGGGCAGGGGGAAAGGCTGATCAGCAGTCTGGGAGGGGGGGGGTTACCCTAGGGCCTTGGGCAGGGGGCTGGAGATGAGATGACCAAGAGAAGTCCTGAGGACTTGGAGTGAGGATGGCCCGGGCAGGTCGGGGCTGAGAGAGCAGAGGGGATGGAGAAATGTTGGGACCCCTGGGGGTGTGACCGAGGGTCTGCCTGGCAGTGTGGCCACTGTGAGGGGAGCCCCAGGGGAAGCCAGTCTAGCTGGAACTCCGGGTCCCAGAGCACACTCCCGGACAGGGAGTCCGGCTCGGGGCAGGCAGGGGCAGGGCCCAGCTGCTGAGGGTGGCTGAGGCGAGGCCCAGGGAGTCGGGAGCAAGGGCCCCGTCTTCAGAGGCCGGAGGCTCCATACCGGATCTGATAGAAGTTTACGTTTCAGCCCAGCAGCTGGCAGTGAACACCCAAGGAATCTAGTTTCCTTTATGTCCTTGTTGCTGATGAGGATTTTCCCCCTTGACATGTAACCGTCGTTATAAATGAGGCAGTTACGTTCCAATCATTAGGAGTGAATTTGAGTTATCCACTGAGAACTGAAGTGTGGAGCTAAGCACTGGACCGCAAGCCCCCGTTACACAGTGGGTTGAGGTGTCCCCTAGTTATGGTCCCTGGAACGGAACATTTGTGGCCTCAGACCTGGGGCTATTCCAGGCAGAACTGTCTGCGTAACGTGCCCACCCAGTGCAAGATGGAAATGTGGGGCTCCATGTTAAAAAAATCATTAAGAATTTGAAGATGCCATCTTGAAATAGGCATGGGCCCCTCTGAGCTTGAGTCCCTGCGCGAAGTCATATGCCCGTGAAAGCGGTTCTGATGCCGGACATCGAGGGTGTCAGAGTTGACAGTGACTCGATGATCCTGTCACTTTACAGACGGGAAAACCGAGGATCAGGGAGGAAAAGTGACCTGGCCGGGGTCCATGAGAGGCAGCTGGCTTGGCTCCTGATCCAGTGCTCTTTCCAGGGCTCTCCTCAACCTCTTCCAGGCTCTCGCTCCTGCTCATCTCATTGCCAGGTGGTTTAAATAAAACTTGGCAGAGCTTAATGACAGCCTGGCGTGGGGACTGTCAGAGAGCAGAGCTGGCTCTCAGGGGTTCTCTGTCTTGCGTGTGTGTATGTGTGGGAACCCATATTTTGATGAAAGTCCATGGTGGGTGCTGGTGTGTACTCATGGCCCTCACTGACTGCACAGTGGGATTGTGGCTCCCGCCTCGGAAAAGGACCCGCCAAGGGCAAGCCCCACAACTCTCTGGATGGGTTGGTCTGTTACCATGGCAAGGTCACACAGTGGGGGCGGGATGCTGACTAAGGTGACCTGGGCTCTGTGGGGAACAGCACGGGGCGGGGGCGAGGAGGGAGTGGTGCTGGGTCCGAGCAGCTCACTTCTTGGGCTTCCGGGGGGAGATGTCCAGAGGTGTCCCGGGGGCTGGCATGTCCATGGGAAACATGTCCACCCACAGCTCCAGGCGGCCCTGAGAAAGAAGGGGTGTGGCAGGTCTCCCCGCAGACTTCTCCACTGCCCAGGGAGGCCAGCTCTCCTCTCCCTCCCAACCTTTGTCCTGTCAGGACTCATTTCATCAGTTTTCATCCTTGGGTGCCAGGAATTCCTATGACATCATCACTAGCCAATCACAGCTTCTGAGAGAAACATCCCAGGTCTCCACCCCAGGTGATATGGTTCTCGGTCAAGGCAAAGACATGTGCCACTGGAGTTATCATAGAGGGACATGGTGGGAGGTGCCACAGGCTTTGGGGAATGCAGCCAATAGCATGGGGGCCCATTTTATGGACCCAGGCCTGGACTCCCTGATCCCAAATACCAAAGAACCTCAGGCGAGTCACCTGCTCGATGCCAGGCTTGTCAGGGTTGAGCAGTGGCCGCGTCTCCACGTGTTCTGGCACCAGACGGCAGCCCACTCGGGGGATGTCCTCCCAGTGCCACAAGGCACACAGCGCCACGTGCTCCTCTGTGGGCCTCCTCTGACCTACGGGTGCCAGAGTGTCAGCTGCATACATGGGCTCAGCAGAAACTCAGGAGCAAAGAGGCCCCTGAGCCACCACTGATCTGCCCATCTCTGTTTTATGGTTGGGGAAACTGAGGCACAAAGAGATAAGTGGCTTGTCCAAGCTCTCGGCTGTCCCATAGGGCCCAGAGGGGTCTGTGTCCTTGGGTTTCCTTCGCCTGTGGGGCTGTGAGGTCAGGGAAGGCAGGAATCTACTTCCTGTCTCAGCACCCTGCAGGTGGCCAGCATAGGTCCTCCCGATTCTCTGGGAAGGGTCAGATGGGTGAAGGAGTTGGGAGAGTGCAGAGCTTGGAGCCACGTGGCCTTGGGCAAGTCACTAAACTCTCTGGGTCTCAGTTTCTCATCTACAGAATGGGGAGACCCTCCCTCGTCCATAGAGATGCTGAGAGGGAGAGAGAAGGCAATGAGCGGGCAATCGCTGTGTAGCCAGGGGAGGGCGGGCAGGGGCTGGGCAGGCAGGCGTGGGCTCTGGGCTGATGAGCAGAGAGGGTCACTCGGCCCCGGCAGCGGAGACCCCAGTCTCGGCCTCGAGGTCCCGCCTCAGGGAAGCACAGGTCCCTCCCTGGCCTCTGCCACCCCCGTGGCCGCATCTAGTGCTCCATTACCATTCTCGTCTTCGATCTCAGAGGGCCCCGTGAAGACCCGGTTGGACACCTTCACTCTCCCAGGGGGCCCAAAGTGGGGGCCGTCCACTTTGCCATCCTTGCAGAGGCGGGTCAGGATCTGGCTGGGCTTCATGGGGTCCCGCCAGATATTGTAGCCATGTCTGTGGGAGGGGCATACGGGCTTGGTGGGGCTCAGGTGGAGCTGGGCCATCCCCAGGCGGCAACTGGTTAAGTCAGGAACTGGACCCTGCCCTGGGCTCCAGGCTCAGCTGAGATGCTCCGGCTGCTGGAGCCTGGTCCCTCCTGCCCTGGGCTCTGGCCTCATGTGCCCAGTGTCCCAAGGATGAGCATCTAGTCTCCTCCTGTGCAGCCCACTCCATTCCCCTATGATGCCCCCTTCTCTGGAACCTCCAGGACTCCCACGAGGAAGCTGACAACCAGAGAGGTTAAGGGACACGCAGCCTGTCAGTGGCAGAGGCCAGCCAGATCCCCAGTGGACTCTTCCTAAAGCACAGTGCCTCTGCTTCCAGCCCGCTTTTCTCTCCTGTCCTGCTCCGCTCTCTCCTTGTCTTGGAATCTGCAGTCCTGACCCCTGAAGGCTGTGCCCAGAGCCTGTAGCAGTGGAGGCTTGGCTTGGGATGGAAACCGTAACATGTCTGTCTGTCTACCTTCCCAAACAACACACTCTGAATCTTGGTTTTAGAGTCGAGGTGCGGCAGGCTCACCCCGCCCCCCGCCCCACCCAGTCCTGCCCGGTCCCACGCACGTGGAGTAGGTCTGGGTGATGCCACAGGTGGCGCGGTGCTTGCTATAGAATCGGTTCTCCAGGTCAATCTTGGTTTCCCCAATGAGGTCGTCAGTGCCTACCAGATCCCAGTCGTACACAGCCACCGTCAGCATGGATTCCATGGGGAAGGAGGCCTCGATGTCAAAGGATCTGGCAGGGTGGGGGTGGGGAGAGGGGTTGAGGGTGGGGTACGGTGGGAGGTGGTCTGGGCTGGGAAAGTAGGGGCAGGGGTGGGAGGGCCACTAGGAGGACTCACTTCCCAAATACAGGGTTGAGCTGCTTGGAGATGTAGTTCTCCTTGTCACGGATGTCGGTCTTGCCCAGCCGGATAACGATGTAGGGGTCAGCTTTGCCGTTGATGTCTGCGGGGTGCAGGTCCGTGGCCTGGGATTGGGGAGGGTGCTCCTGAGCAGGCTTCCTATACCCTCACCTTCCAGCACCCCTGCCTTACTCTCTGAGGGTCCCAAGTTGGTGAAGGGCTGGAGCACTGGACCCGAGGCAGGAGACTTGCTGTGTGACCCTGGGCAAGTTACTGTCCCTCTCTGGGTCTTGGCCTCCTTCTCTACAAAAGATGGGAACTAGACCTGATAACCTTCCACACGCCTCCCAGTAGGGGGCTGTCAGTGTGCAGTTGCTTCGACCCCTCCTGGAGGGCTGGGAAACTCAGGGGAGGGGATGCGAGGGGAGTCTCACCCGGACCACATAGACTCGGACCAGCACGTTGATGGGGTCATTGCTGGGAATGCCCTGGAACATGCCGTAGGTGGGGTCGTAGCCAGCTTCCCGGGACATGTCCTCTGGGTGTGGCACTTTGTATACGCAGAGGGAGCCCTGCAGCAAGGCAAGCCGGGGCTTGGGCTGGCATGGGGGGCTCAGGGGCTGGGGCTCAGGGGCTGGGCCTCCCTCCGTGCCCGACCTTGAACCGGCCCACGATGCGCTCCTCCTCGGTAGAGCCGTCCTCGTCGTCCCCCGTCTTGCCCCGCAGCAGGTTGAAGGTATGCAGCCAGTCTTCAAAGTTGTCAAACTCGGACTCTAGCTCCTTGGGGTACACCTGAGCCAGGCCAGGCCAGGCCGTCAGGGGAGTGAGGCCTGTCCACTGGCCTCTCTCTGTCTTGTCTCATCTGCCACCTCATGTCCCTGGGTGGGGTCTGTCCCAGACCCTTACCTTAAGTTCATCGATCTTGGGTTTTTTCTTCTCAGAGGCCTCGGACCCCTGGCCGGGGCCTGGGCTCTGGGTTTTCTTCTTCTTCTCCTCCTTTGTGACCTTTGCCCTCTCCTTGCCCTTCACCGGCCCCTTCAGGCCTGGCCAGAAACAGAAAAGGAGGCCTTCTCGTCAGTTTGGGGCAGAAACGATGGAGCAGGAAAACTTGGGCTGGACACCCAGTTCTGCCAGTAATAATTTACTTTGCTAATTTCACTTGGCAGGTCTCTGTGTACTCATCTGTAAAATGTGGGCAATACTCCCTTTCACGCCTGACTCACACGGGTGCGGGACCCCAGTAAGATCTTGGGAGTGTGTACAAAGACCGTTATCGTGCTCCTTGACAGAGTGGGGCATGGACGTTGCTCACTTTCTTCTCTGGACTCAGCCTACTTGTCTAATATTAAGAGCATAGTTCTATATCAACATTTTCTAAACTGCATTTAGCGAACACCGGGTGTAGGTGTTCTTGAAATTCTTTAGAAGAAAGGGTATTGTGATCAAATAATTGGGGGAGATGTTTTATATTATATCTTCCTTCTAGGGATTTATAACATTTGCAAATTAAAGGCACTGAGAAGTCCTGCACCAAAAGACCTCTTTAACCCATTGGACCACAGAAGCCCCCTTTCCCTCCAAAATACCCATTAGTATTATCCCACTAAAAAGTTCTGGAAAATGCTGGATGAGATGAGCTCCAAGGTCCCTTCCAGCACTGATGTTCTGTGGCTTTAAATGTCTGTCAGTCACTGTGGTTGCTGAACTAGACAGAGTAAAAGCCACTCTGGATAAGGGCCCAGGCTTGTTCGCTGGTGCCCAGGGATCCCTCACGGTATATGCCCTTGGCTGCTGCACTTGTGCGGGCCCATGGGTGGGGGAAAGAGAAGCAGCTGGTGTGGCAGGCAGGGGAACCTGCATCTGAGGGCAAGGAGGGGGAGGCAGAGGTTCAGGGTTCTAGGGGCTCACCCTCAGTGTTGTCTGTCTCCTCCTTGTCCTCCAAGTCCATTCCTGAGGCCTCTTGCTGTCGAAGTTGCTGCCAAGAGATGTGAGGAGGGAAGGTGGGCTTCCTGTGGAGGAGCCTGTTGGCCCTTGTGGTCTCAGACCAGTCTTAAATACACTAGAAACAGACAAAAAAAAAACCATCACACGTTCTGCTTACGTGGGTTAAAAAAAGCTTATGGTGTGTACAAATTACTGTACTTAGGAGTTGATGATTCTTTAAATTGTGCATCATTAAAAAATGTAGTGCCCTTTAATGTTGCTTGTTAATGGTATTACTATTTGTTCATGTCAAAAAAAAAAGTATAACTTAGTAAGAAAATGTGCTTTATTTTCTTCACACCCTATATCTCACTTACTGGAAACTAAATCACCAGGTTTCAACTAAAGTGCCACCGCCACCTGGTGGCCGCCTGTGCAAATTACAGGAGCAGAGATGAGATACTAGGTAGCCTCTTGGAGCTCCAGCTTGGCCAACTTCGATCCAGGAGGTGATGGTGGGAGAAAATACTATCAGGTGTCCCCCAATGATCTGTTCTCCTGTTCTTGAGAAGTGTTCTTTGGCACACAGTCACCTAGTTAAATATGATCTTTCTCCACCTCCCTTGCAGCTAAGTGTGGCTATGGGACTAGATTCTGGCCAATGGGATAGAATGATAGGTGCGACTTCTGGAGGAGGCCTTTAAAAGGAAAGGAGTTTGCCTCCGCGTCTTCTCTTTACCCCTTCCTGAGCACTGGTGATAGCATGTGACAGCAAGCCATCTCTAACCGTACAGACAGATGTCGGTCACAAGGTGGCAGGATCTTGGTCCCTGCCACCATCGAACCCCATACAAGCCTTCTTCTCGTTCGCACCAATCTAGCTTGCTAGAGCAGCTCAGCCTGTGCTCTAACATGGATGGCAGACGCTGCACACAGCTTAGGTCACAGCAAGTGCCTGGGGAGACAGGGTGGCTGGATCGGCTCGGATGAGAAAGCACAACTACAGGCACATGTCCCTCCTGGTCAGCCCTGAGCTAGGCAGGCAGTGTGGAGGAGGGACAAATGAAGAGGAGAAACGCACTTTCTGGAACTGGTAGTCTGGCTCAGCAGACAGAACCCGCGTGCACACAACAGAAGAATGTTTCACAGCCACAGACCGAGACGGGTAAAAGAAAACAGTATGAAGATGGGCAAATATTACTGAGAAGTCATTGCTTCCCTTTGGTCTCTGAGCACATGTTTCTCCTCTTCCTCAAATATCACCTCCTCTATGAAGCCTTCCTTGACTCCTCCAGGCATTGATTTGCTTTTGTCATCACACCATACTGTATCTGTTTACATGTCCATTTTGCCCAGTACACAGAGGGCTCCTCAGGGCAGGTATGGCATCTTATCTTTTGGCTCCCATAGCACCTGGGATGGTCATAAGGTGGCAGGATCTTGGTCCCTGACACCATCATATATATTTAAGAGATGTTTGTGGAATAAATGAATGAGGACAAGAGAAAAGCAAGCCAGGGAAGGTAGACCGGACCGCCAGGCTAGGAAAGGTGAGTCCTGAGCTCGAATTCAAGGCCGTGAGACAAAGCCGTTCTTAACTCATGGAGTGGAGGAGCCAGCTCTGGTGGGGAGCAGGAAAGCAGTTGGACAGGAAGGCCTGATGTGGAGTTGGGGTTGCCTCCCCTCACCCGAGTCCCCCTTAGCCTCCAGCCCAGGCCCAAGGACTCACCTCCTTCATGGTATCAATGGAGGCGAAGTATTTGGACCACCAGTCCAGCATGCTCTCATCGGGCTCTTCCTCCTCCGGCTCTTCTGAGCTGCCTTTTTTCTTCTTTTTCTTCCTCTCCTTCTCCTCGTCAGCCTGGGGGGTTGGCCTAGGTCTGGAGACCTGCATACATCCCTGCACCCTGGCTATTCCCGGGGCTCTGGATAGTCCGGGGGTCCCCCATCCATTCTGACCATCTGCTTCCAGGGAGCCCTGGGCTCCAGGAGGCTCTGTGGGACCTCCACCGTCAAAGGGGAAGGGCCCTGTTTTGTGGAGGAGGATGCCATGGCCAGAGAGGGTTATAACCGGTCAACATGAGCCAATGGCCAAGGCGGGATTGACATTCAGAGGCTCTGCTGCCCAAGCAGCTCTCTCCCTCTGCCTCTTTGGAGGGGGTGCTGG
>NW_006434835.1:15756177-15759293 GCF_000325575.1 Pteropus alecto
CTGTTTGTGTGGTTGTGTTGCCGAGAGCATCCAGGGGCTGGGGGTAGCTCATGCCTGATGCTGAGCCCCCTGGCCTGACACTCTATGCCAGTGTGGGGTCGTCTCTCCCCAGAGCCCCCTGAATGGTCCCCACACTCACCACATCCACCTTGATGACAGCATCAGAAGTCTGCAGAGGGGTATCAAAGAGACAGGGACAGAATTAGCCCTCCAAGGCCTGGAGTGGAGGCAGAGGCCCAGTCAGGGAGCATGGAGGAGAGGGAGCTCATGCAGGGATGCTTGCCGTGAGCTGCGTCCCTGTGCACAGGGCCAACTCTGCACTAACAGGAGCACACTGCTGGTGAGCCTGCCGAAGGTCTGCTCTGCAGATGTTTCCTCAGACCCTCTGGGGCAGTGATTCTCAGGCCTGAGATAGTTGTGAACTCCCTAGGTGATGTCACCGGGCGTCAGGGTTGGGAAGGGAGGCTGGCCACACACAGTAGGAATTCAGTGATGTTGGCTAGATGGAGTCAACTTCAACTCCACTTTTCCTCCCTTACCAGGGCAAGCGCCTTAAAAATTAAGTGGACACACATACACACACACACGATTGTATAGCTGAAGAGAACCCTGGTGAAAACACTCCAGCAGAGCTCAGGGCCTGCGGGACGATGGGCAAGCTTAGGTACCGTCCTCTGTCTGTTTGCTGAGGGCCTGAAACTAGGGGGCTGTTGGCCAGGCACTGGATCTCGTCTGCTCCACGTTCCCAAGAGCCATGTGCACATAATTCAGCTGGCTGGCTGGGGACCCTCTGGAGTCAAGGATTATGGGCTAAGAGAAGATGTTTCGCATTAAACTCAGACCTCAGAAGCTAAGAGACATCCCTAGTTGTATGAAGCAGGCGAGGTTGGAAACGAGATCTGGAGAAAGGGGTAGGGAAGAAGCCCACTTCCAGCCTCTCTGTGCTGTCTGGACTCAGGATGGTCTCTTCCAGGCTGGCCTCATTCCCACCCTCTGTTGCAGAGGTCATGCCCAAATCCAACCCCTGGGTCTCCCTCTGGCAGATAAACAGCCTCAGTCCCAAAGCCAGGAGGAATAGGAAACTTCCAGCTGGAAATCTTTCCTTAGCCCAGGTCTGGGGAGAGTTGTTTGTGAATGGCTAGGATGGGAAATCAGGAACCCTCTAGAACACTGGCGTACCCAACAAGGAATCCATTGCCTATGGTGTCATTTGTCGAAGTAAAAATAATTGCAGGCTATTACCTCAAATGGTTACTGCTCTTTCTGTCTCTCATACTCGCACGCCACACGCTCGTGCACTTGCACACATGCGTACACAAACACATGCAACTCTGACAGTCTTGCATTCCGGGACAGTCTAGGATGGAGCTGTGTGCACGTGTGGTCAGGGTCAGCCCTGGACGCTGAAAGAGGCAGCCAGGCTCTCAGTGAGTGTCACAGGCAGTGCATGCTCTTAGCCTGCGTGGGACTGACCCCACGCGCCTTACCGCATCCAGCTTCACCATGGTCTCCAGCTTCTTGATGGGCACCTCTGGCTCCATGTTCACCACGACCTCCCCTGTAGGGTGAGAGGAGGGGCCCCCGTTGCACAGTACATGGCGGCCCCGGAGGAGCCTGACTGGATAGAGAGATGGACAGACAGGCAGACAGACAGGAAGGAGCAGGAGTAACAGTGAGAATCGGGGATGGCAAGAAGGACCAGAGGCCTAAAGCTGATTCTGGAGCTTTCTGAGGGGAGAGGGAGGGATGAAAAGTTGGGCATAAGGAAAAGGAAAAGCTGAGCCAGAGAGAAGGGAGAGCTGCAGTGGAGGGAAATAGTGGAAGCTTGGCCGGGAAGAAGGCCGGGAGGGAGGCCGGGAGGGAGGCCGGGATGGAGGCTGGGAGGGAGGCCGGGAGGGAGGCTGGGAGGGAGGCCGGGATGGAGGCCGGGAGGGAGGCCAGGATGGAGGCTGGGAGGGTGGCCTGGCTCTTCTCCATAAACCAGCAGAGGAAGCCATCTGCCTTCAGACCCTCTCATGACATCTCCAGCTCTGGCTCTTTCTGGCTCTAGAGTGAAGAGCAGCCCTGGGCA
Organism: Pteropus alecto; assembly: GCF_000325575.1. Lineage (NCBI taxonomy): Eukaryota > Metazoa > Chordata > Mammalia > Chiroptera > Pteropodidae > Pteropus > Pteropus alecto. Next base: position 15,758,249 of record NW_006434835.1, read on the forward strand.
GCCTTGGCCCCCAAGATGGGACCTCCCTCTGGCCTCCCATGCTCCCATCTGGGATGTCCTAGAGGAGCAAAGTGGCGGCTGTATGGGCTGGACTGTGAGCTGAAGCCCCTCCAGTGGACTGAGTGGAGCCAGGCCTGGGCTTCGAAGTGTGGCTGTACCTGTGGTGTTCCAGTTGGGGGCTGAGCGGTCTGGGGGCCGGTAGATGAAGCGCCGAAGGGAGCTGACGGCGTGGGAGCCCACCAGGGTGTAGCGGCCAAAGGCCCGGCAGTCCACCACTCGGATGTTCAAGGGCGGGTGCAGTAGTTCGTTCTCAGGGAGGTCCTGGGGTGTTGGCCAATGGAGCCTGAGCTCAGGGAAGGGGGCAGAGACACTGGGCCGTGTCCAGCCACACCAGCCGCACCCAGCTCTGCCCGACTATTCCTGGGCCTGCACCCACCACTTCAAACCACTTGACGAGGGTGTTGAAGTTGGGGTTCTTTTTGTAATTGTGAATCAGGGACGACTGCACCCCCTTCCCTGCACACTCGATGTCCACCCGCGGCCGGTCCACCTGGGCCAGGTTCACCCGCTTCAGGTCCCGCAGGCCCCAGAACAACACCTGGGTCGGGGGGAGAAGAGAGTCCCTCAGACAAGGGAGCCAGCTGTGGGTGGGCTGGCCGCCCTGAGAAGGAACTGGGCCGTGAGTCAGGAAGGTCGAGGCCAGAAGAGTTGACGAGGGGTGGGGTGTCCTCAGGGGGCTCTGGGGTGAGGGTGGGCATGTGGGCGCAGATGGGAGGGCTGGGAAAGGTCCCAGCATGCAGCAAGGTGACTGAGCGCAGACCCGGCAGGCCCTAGGTGGGCGGGGGCCTGTGTCTCCTGCTGCCTCCAGGTGTGACCTTGGACAAGTCGCTCCCCACCCCTTGTCCCCTCAATCTCCTTGTTTGGAAAATGGAGAGTAGCCTGAGGGTGTCAAAGCTGCCTGGAGTTTGATGCCAACAGTGTGCCATGTGCCATGACCTGGGTCGGGTGAGAGAGCGGTGGGGCGGGGTGCGGGGTGCGGGGTGCG
>NW_006434835.1:15759748-15774273 GCF_000325575.1 Pteropus alecto
GCGCGAGGGCGGAGCGGGGCTGGGGGAGCCCTCGCGTACCTCGACTCGGTATTTGCTGAGCACAGGCCGGATGCCCATGGGCACCGGCATGATGGGACCTCGATCCATGTCCACCGGGCCATTGATGGGTGGCAGGTCGGCCTTCCCTGCCGGCCCAATCTGGGGAATGAGGACCATGGTGTCACAGACTGGAGGGCCTGGAGAACAGGCTCCTGCTCCCCGGGAGTTATTTGCCATGTGATCTGGGGACACAGGGAAAGCCCAATGCCCCAGGCCTCCAAGGACCCCCCCAGCTCCAATCAGACCGGCCTCACAGTATGATGGGGAGGGGGCGGGGCCCACCTGCAGCAGCTCAAAGGCAGCCAGTAGGTCTCCGGCCGTGGCGTTGCCGCGGTAGATCTGGTAGTACTCGAGCTGGGGTGGGAAGCGGGGTGGGCAGTACGCTTCATCAGCCATCTTCACCAGGGGCTTGGCGAAGGTCCGGCCCATGAAGTCGGTTTTGCCCTGATGGGACCAAACAACCAAGGGGGGCACTCGGTGCTTGAGTTTACTGAGCATCATCACACCTAGGGGCTCACTCTGTCCCTACCACAGACCAGAGAGGTAAGGGGATAGGTGCGACCACCCCATTTCGCTGATGGGGAAACCAAGTCTCACCATACTTACCTGAGGCTTGAGCAGTGAATGGCAGAGGCGGGACTCAGGACTAGAAATAAGGCCCTCCTACCTCTAGTCCCAGACTCTCAGGTACTCTAGCAGTTGAGGTGGCTTGTTGTAAGTGGCTTTCCAGCTCTGGAGGGGTCGCCTCAATCCTTCACATCCCCCTGCCCCCTACTCCAGAGGTTTCATGGAGAGCTGGGAGGCTGTTACTAACTGGTAGGTGTGGACAGGGGTCAGGGGGTCGCCAGGATGGGGGAAGGCTGGGGACAGCAGGACTTGCTGACACATCTCCTAAAGACTCCTGAATTCTTTCCATCTGTGCTGGGAGGTGGGGACGCCCGGATCATCCCCTCCCTGAGACCCCAGAGACCCACGGCATTGGAAAGGGGTCAGGCTGCAGCAACAGAGCAGGAGCCACCCGGGGTCTCCCGGAGAGGCTGGTCAGCAGCACAGACTCCCCGATTCCATGCACGCACCCCAGCTGAGGGGCTTCACACCCTGCCATCAGTGCAGATGGAGTCCAATGAAGAAGGGGTAGGTCCCTGGTGCCAGAGCCCACCCATACCATGGTGTCCTGGTCATAGATTTCAATGACAAGGATAGGGGGATCGTCTCGCAGCTCATGAGCTTCGCCGTACAGCTCCAGGTTGTCAAAGACCAGCATCTGGTCCCAGGTGGGGCACAGGGTCTCATTCAGGACCTGCAGTGTGGGGCAGAGTGAGGCGAGACAGGTAATAAGTGCGGGTGGGCAGGCAGATACGCGAGCAGGAGCCACCTCCAGTCACTGCAGCTCTCAGGCGACTCGGGGGCAGGAATGGCATGTTCCCCGACTCTTCTGGGAATCTTAAAATGAAGGCTAACGTGAAGTCTGCTCGTGTCTATGTCCCCTCTGTCCTGTGTTGAATATAACCGTGACTAAAGTCTTCACCAGTGTGGCCCGGGCCCGCGGTTATCTGCAAGGCTTCCCTCTACGGATCTGGGAGTACTGGCTGACCTGTTTCTCCAGGTCCCACAGGGTCATAGGTCCCCACCCAAATACTCTCAAAACCAGAGCCACTTCCTCCTCCCCAGACCCTTACCTCTGTGCACTGACTCTGGTTGATGAAGAAGACACGGGCAAAGGGGTCCGAGAGGCCGCTGCTGTCAGCGGCAAAGAGGCTGCGAGCCTGGTACATGTGGGCGCGGAGCTGGAACACCTGCTTCTCTGTGGGAAAGGGCAGGCTGAGACTGGGGGGCAGGTGGTTCCCCAGTGCCCTCCCGGGGTGAGGGCTGGAAGCCAGGGGCTGCCCAGGCCCAGGAGGCCCCACTCACTTGTGTAGACCAGGCTGATGGGTGGGAAGGAGTGCAGGCCCAGGCCCTGGGCCGCCTTGACCTCCTCGAAGCCGCAGGGCAGGCCACACAGGAAGTCCTTGCGTTGCTTGCTGAGGCCCAGCCACAGGTAGAGCTCCAGCTTGGCCTGCACTGTCCAGCCTGCCGAGCCGAAGCCCCGTTTCCCTGGCAGCTGGGGGTGGGCTCGGGGTCAGCTGCTGGGGCCCATGGGGTGAGGAAAGGGCAGGGGGCTGGCAGAGGCCTTGGTCAGAGCTGCCCCTGCCCCTCCATAGCCAACCCACTGGTCTGCAGGGTGGGGGTGGTCAACACAGCACCGAAGGGGAGGGGCAGGGTAGGGCCATGCTGTCCTCCCCGCTTCTTACTCTCCTTCCAGCTCTTTCTCTGAGGACCTGCTACTTGAGGTCTCAAACTCATTGGCTCAGGCCAGCCAGACTCGGGATAAGGGGCTGCTCCCTCCAAGGGGAGATTAACCCCTTGAAAGAAGCCAGATGCAGACCTTGGGCCCCAGCCCGCCGCCCTGCTGCGCCACCGCCCGCGGTCTGGCTCCCCTTCTGGCACCTTGAGGAAGAGCTTCTTGACCTTGGCGCAGTCCTTGCCCAGCTCCTCCTCCACGATGGAGAAGAGCAGGTCTTTGGAGGGCACCCGGGCATAGGCGATGCGCTTGTTGTTGCTCATCATCCAGACGAAGACGTCGGGGATGCTGTGCTGGGGCTGCGGTGGGGGCGGGAGGGGTCCCTGTGATTGAGCGGGGCCTGCCTCTCGGCTGGGGCCCCCTGAGCCTCACTGACTGCCAGGATCTCTGCCTCAGGGCCCAGAGGGCCAGGCCTGGGCCTGGAGAGGGAAGGACCGCAGATGCTGGGTCTTTCTTTTCCCACCAGACGGAGCAGGAAGAAGACAAGACAGGATGACGAGCTTGTTCATTCCTGTGCCCCAACGACTATCAGAGCAGGATGGGCCCCCTAGGTGGTCCGGCCTAACCCCTTCCTGTGCGGCCCCCACTCCGGCCACTGGTTTGGGGCAGGGCACCCCTCTGTGCCTGCCAGCAGGGGCGCACCTCATCTGCCAGGAAGCGCAGCTTCTGCAGGAAGTTCTGGCACAGCCTCAGCTTGTCCCGTACTGTGTATCTCTTCACTTGGGCCCGCACGGTCTTTGCCTGCTGCCCCATGCTCTCCTGTAGGGGTAGGGGGGTGCACGTGGGGTTCAGGCCATGATGCATGATGGCGGGGGCTGTCCCTGCGTTCTGGGACCTCAGAGACAGATATACTCCCTCCTCAGTTTCCCCTTTTCACCTCCAGACCTTCCCTCCATCCCCTGTGTCTTCCGGCTTTGGGACCAGGGTGTCCTCACCAGCTCCCGCATGCACGATTTGAGACGCTCTCGGTCAAGCCTGGTACGTGAAGAGTGGCCCTGGTCCTTGTCGGCGAGGGAGAGGAAGCGGCTGTGGGGTGGGGGGAGCAGGGCTTAGTGGAGCCCACCCACAGCAGGAGGCCTGCAGGCACCTCCTTCTCTGCCCAGACCCCTCACTTCCAGCCCCCCAGCCCTCCACCCCTCCCTCTCACTGGCAGCCACAGCTGAGTTCCTCCAGGACACCCCGCAGTCGACGCTCGGGGTAGGACTTCTCTGTTTTGATCATCTCCTGTACGTCGTTCAGGCCTTCTTCCTGTGAACCAGGAGTGGGGTGCATGCTGAGTCATAGCCACTCCCCGCAATCTCCCCAGTCCATCAGGGAGAATGGGGGGCTAGTGACCTGGGACCTCTCACTAGAGTCACCCCGCAGTGTCCCACCATCATGAGGAAACCACCAATTTCCCAGGTTCTGTTTTCAGAGCCTGTGGACCTTCAGCTCCTGAAGGAAGAAGCCACCTCTGTGCTCTGAGTCTATGATCCTGGTCGATTCACAGGAGTGAGCAGGACTCAGGACTAGATGGGCTGGGGACGGGGAGAGACAGGGTTTGCCCAGCCCCCTTCAGGGAACCCCAGGACGGATGAGCCAGAAGTTCCAGACTCCACTCCGGGTAGCCCTCAAGCCCTGGGCCCACTCCTGGGACCTGGGGGCGGGGACAGGAACATGGGTCCTGCTGGGGCCACTCCCGCAGTCTCCGTCCGCCCACCAGCCCCGCACAACAAGCTGCTGGGCAGACAGGCCTCGCGTGCTGCAGAGGAGGCTTTCCAGCTGGGCAAGGCCCCCGACGTCCCGCACCCGCCCCGTCCTCTCCCGCCAGGCCTGGCACTGACCAGCTTGTCTGCGATGTGGTCCATGATGCTGGCATTGTAGAGGCGGCGGCGCTGGTCCGGCCACCAGCTCTTGATGTAGATACAGGGTTTGCGCTCCAAGTAGGGCAGATGGAAGTAGTTCCTGGGGTGGGAAGGGGTGGGAGGTTGGTGACTGGGGGCCCAAAGAGGTGGGAGGGCCAGGCCTTCAGAAGGGGCCAGGCAGCGGGCAGGCCCTTCAGGACCCTCGGTGCCACCTGGCTCACCTGTCAGTGATCTGGGGCCGCATGGGTGGGGTGGAGGAGACTGAGGCCAGGTCTCCACCCTCCTCGGTCTCATCATCACTCGAATTCTGGATCAGATCTACTTCCTCCTCGTCCCCGGGCTCCTTCCGAGGCCGAGGCCGCTGGGGTCGTGACAGGCCATCAACCTCATTCCCATAGTTGCCTGGAGGCAGGAGGGGGTGTCTGAGGGTCTGGAGTCCGTTCCCTACCTGGCCGGACCCTGCCCTGTAATCTAGGAACTGCCTTGGGATGGCGGGAGAGTCAGGGAATGGGGAAGCAGGTAGGGATTGGTGCCCGCCTGGATGTGATAGAACACTCCCCAGAGAACAGTCCCCTTGCGCCCCTTGTCTGCAAAGATCTTGCAAGGAGCTCTGATGACCAGAGAGCTCCCTGGCTAGCCCAGGACATGGCCATTTTCCCACTCTCTCCCCACTGCCCCTTGAGGGCCTCACCCCCTCTGCAGGGACGGCTCCTTTCCTCTCTGTGTCCCGAACACAGCCTAGGCTGTAAGTGAAACTCAGGTCCACACCCTGGGCGTGTGTGCACTACGGACGTGCACTGTGCGCCGTGTGTGTGCTTGAGGACACGTGGAGGAAAGTGGTCAAAGTTCCCCTCGCCCCAGGGCTGTGGTGCAGGGCTTAGCAGAGACCACCCAGCAGCTCTGAGGCCTGGAGACCCTTCTATGAGCCCAGCACTCACCTATGGTGACCTCGAAGGTGATTGGCTTGTCTCCGTTTTTCCGGTCAATCATTGAGGCCTCCAGGAAGGCTCCAAATAGAAAGAATTCTTCCATTTTCCCCATGCAGCTCTGTGGGGAAGGTGGTCGAAGCCATCCGTAAACCGTAGCAGGGATGCTGGGCGAGGGGCCAGCCCTCCTCCTGCCATCTCACAGACAGGCCTTTGGGCTGATGGTGGAGATACCCCACTCAGTTGTGGAGCTGGGCAGCCCAGACCCTGAAGGACCGAGGGCCGAGTTCCTTTTGCCCTCCAGCCTGAACGTCCCTGAAGCAGGGGCTGGCTCCAAACACCACAGGGACAGCCCTGGCTGGGAACGGGGGAAGTGATGAGGCTCCATCTTGGGACCTCTGGGCAGAACACGGGCACAGGCAGGGCAAGGGGGCAGAGGTGCCGCTGGGGGCAGATGGGGGGCTCCTGCTTCCTGGGGAGGCAGGCCTCACTCTGGGGTCTGGACCCTGAGGCAGACTGAGCAGCCACAGGCAGAGCCCAGGCCCCGGCTGCCATGGCGGGGAGAGAGCTGAGCTGAGGGCCCTGGAGGACAGCGACCCCCTGGGGCCTCACCTCTGAGACAGGTGTGGCCTGCTCCACCTGCACTTCCGTGGAGCTGGTGAGCTCAGGGTTGGAGGTGTCCAGGATCTCTACAGCCAGGCCCAGCATGAGGCGGGCGCGGAAGGACACGCCCTCACCCAGGCCCTCGTTCAGGTCCTGGTGCTCGTCCAGTAGGGTGTAGTTGCGTGTGGAGCCGTACATGTTCACCCAGGCAGGGCCCAGAGTGGGCAGGAAGCCTGAGGGCCGGGGAGGAAGAGGAGAGGCCTGTGTCACACCCCAGGGCCTATGAGGGGGTAGAGGGACCCCTTTGTGGGGCTCCCAGCCTGCACTTCCTGGTTGCTGAGCTGAGGACTCCATGCCTTCCTTGGTGAAATGTCTGAGGCAAGAGAAGGCCTGTGGGGCAGCACATGGCTCACAAGAGGTTGCAGGGAGAGCTCGTGTCCGCTGCGCGTGGCAGGTGTGGGGCCCTTTCTTGGGTCATGCTCCCTGCCTCCTGGTACTGGAGCAGGGGCTGCCTGCGATCTCTTTGAAAGACAGATGCCAGCTCCTCCTACCCCGCAGCGTGGCTTCCCAGCCCTCTGCCCTCTGCGCAGGCCCCTCCCCTCTTCTCCAGCTGTCCTTCCTGTTCAACACGCTTCCTCCGCGAAGCCTCCCCAGTTCCCGGTCCCGGCTAACTTCTCCCATCATTGGGATTTGTCGTGTCTCACGTGTAGCACAGATCTAATTCTGCCTATGTGTTTTGTTTGTCTGGTTTTTATTCTGCCTAGTTAAAAAAATCTTATAGCATTTTAAAAATGAAGATACACTTCATGTATCATGAAATTCACCATATTAAAGTATGCATTTCAGTGGTTTTTAGCATATTCATTATGTTGTACAACCACCACCTAATTCCAGAACACTTCCATCCCCCTAAAAAAAAATGGTTCCTATTAGCAGTTAGTCCCAATTTTCCCTCCCCCACTTCCTGGCAACCACTAATCTACTTTCTGTCTCTATGGATTGACTTATTCTGGACATTTTCTATAAATGGAATCATACGATACGTGGCCTTTTGCCTTAGGTTTTGAGCATTTGGTAGCACATCCATCTCCTAATCCCCAGCAAGTGCCATGAGGACAGGAACAGATTCTTCTCTTGTCCTCGATCCCTGGTACCCAGCATCGTGCTGGGGTCCTGGAAGGGCTCTGTCACCATAACGAGTCTGTGGCTAGGCACTACGGCAGCAGTATACGCATGTGTATAATACGCATGTATTCACACATATGGAATTACTATTTTCATTTTACAGATGAAAAGACATGTACAAAGGTCACACAGGTACCAATTGTCAGAGCTGGGGTTCAAGTCTAGGCAGCCTGGCTCGGGCAGGCGCAGTCAGTTCTGTGCAGACCTGAGTCATGATTTTCCCTCCTTCCCTTGAGGCGGAAGCTGCTGACAAAGCCCTCACTGTGCCCAGTGCCTTTCAGCCGAGCTGAGGGATGGCGGAGGTGGTGTGAAGGGGGGTCTCATTTACACTTCCCTTTCAGGCCCCCCACCCCAGTCTCCTACTGCTGACCTTTGTCTCCGTCATTGGAAATCTTGCGCAGGTCAATGAAGTGGGTGCCGATGGCCACATCGTTGACCTTATCCGAGTCCCGGATTTGCACCTTCATGCGCTTGCAGAGTGGCGGGAACAGGTCGGTAAAGACGACCTGCTCATTCCAGAGCGGCTCGTAGCTGCTTTTCTGCACTGAAGTCTTGCCCTGGCGGGAGAAAGTGAATGGCAGGGTTTGTGTATGTGCACATGCGCGAGCATGTGTGCGTTTACTCAGGTGTATGTGTGTGTGGTGTGCGTGTGTGTATGTATGTGTGCTTTGTGTATGTGTGTGCATGTGTATATGTGTTGATTCATGTGTGTATGTGTGTGCTGTGTGCATGGGTATGCATGTGTGCTTTGTGTATGTGTGAGTATGTGTGTATGTGTCGATTCATGTGTGTATATGTGTGGTGTGTGCGTGTGTATGTATGTGTGCTTTGTGTATGTGTGAGTATGTGTGTATGTGTCGATTCATGTGTGTATATGTGTGGTGTGTGCGTGTGTATGTATGTGTGCTTTGTGTATGTGTGAGTATGTGTGTATGTGTTGATTCATGTGTGTATGTGTGTGTGGTGTGTGTGCATGTGTGTACACATGTGCGGTTTGTGTGTATGTGTGTATCTCCTCCATTCTTTCCTACCCGAGCCTCTCAGACTCTCCTCCCATTTGGTGGTCCCCCCTCAGCTCTTGGTCTCTAGGACCCAGAGGCAGGGAGGACATCCCAAGGCCTGTCCACGCTGAGATGATGCCCAGCCTGGCCTCACCCTCGGCCCCTCTCAGCCAGAGCTCCCTCATCGCTCACTCTCCTCCCTTTACCAATGCACCAAGGTGATCACAGGCCAGTCTCCTGGCTTCCGATTTTGCCTCATGTCTGCTTCCAGGCCCCTACGCTCATCTGGTGCCTGTCACCCAAGCCCCAGCCTCTGCTCCCTGTACCCCAGTACCTTCTGGCCAGCAAAGAAGACTTGCACATAGGGGTCGACCAGGTCCCTGTTCTCCCCGATGAAAGCCTTCTTCACGTTGGCCATGAGACTTGTGTTCATCCGGGGCAGACCCTCTGCTCGGTAGATTTTCACGTAGAACCGAGCCCACTGGCGTTCGGGGGGCACCCCCTCGGGAAGCAGCAAGTTCCTGCTGGCACATGCAGCTAGGGCACCAGGTCCCGGCACCCCAACTCCTGCCTTAGCATCTACATGCTTCTGGGGCCTAAGACAATCTCCATGAACCCCGCTCTGCCTCAGTCCTTTCTCTCCTGGGAGGAGGGCAGCTGGTGGACACTGAGGCCAGCCTTGGTCTTTCTAGAAAGACCTGGGCTGTCTAGGGGTGGGTGAGAACAAGGCTAAGGGAGATGGAAGGTACCATCTCTGGGCCAAGTTGACCCAGGGGCTCCCTTTAGGGGGAAGGAAGGGTTGGGTCGGGTCAAGAGGGGTTAGGGAGATCGGGACCTCACCCTTCAATGTCATCCTCATCTGTCTCGTTGGCCTTGTGGGGTGTCTTGATGTTGTCCCCCTTGCCCACCACGGCAACATCGCACTTCACGTAGCCCTTCAGCCCAGTGGAGATGTCATCGGGGTCAGACAGGATGGCCCACTTGTGGTGAAACTGGTGCTCTGTGGTGGCGAGGATCAGGGACTGCACCTGCCGCCCCCACTCCAGATGGCACTCTGCCCTCGGGGCAGGCTGAGAAGCTGCAGAGCTGAAAGCCTTCTTGGCCCCTAGAGCTCAGGCCATGAGCCATCCTGGACCTAGGGGCCACAGCTCTGCCTGTGTCTGGGCCAGAGGGACAGAGGTCCCTGGGCGGGGACAGCTGGGGCAAGGCCCTACATCCAGATGTGTGATGCGACTTCAAAGTGAGGCGCCTCCTAGTTGGTTTCTCTGCCTGACCCCTGCACTCACCCGTACACGGCTGCCAGAAGAGCCTTCCGAGAGGCTCCCTGTCTCTCACTCTCCCGTTCAAGCCTATCTGGGCTCCCCGGTGCTTGGGATAAAGACCACAGACTATAGCACTGCCCGTGGGGCCTCCTGATACAAATCTCCCAGCTCACGCTGCTCATTCCACCCGGCCTCTGTGCTCCTGCCAGGCAAACCTGCTTCCCCCTCTTTGAACCATTCACATCTCTATTCCATACCTTTGTGGCTGCTGGTCTCTGAGCTTGGAACGCCCTCATCCCTGATCTTCCTCTGCCCCCACCCTCCTCCTCCCTGGTCAACTCGTACTCCTTTTGCTCAAGTGTTTCCTCTTCCATGCAGCCTTCCCTGACTTCCTCAGAATTGCCGATCCTGGCTCCTTGGGCGTTCTTGCTGTTCCACAGGCACACCTTCTATCTCCCTGTCACTGTGATCATCTACTTATTGTCTGTCTCCAATTTCAGACTGAAAGCCTCCTAAAGACAGAGATGGGTAGTGTCACCCCAGTATTCTCAGGACCTCGGACAGTGTGGAGGAAAGGGCAAATGTCCGGGGAGGAGGCCGCTCTAGGAAGGGCCTGCCCTTCGGGTTTACTTCAAAGCTGTTTGCAAGCAGAGGGAAGCCTTGGCTTTGATGCATGAAGGACACATGTTCTTCTTCTGGTTTTGTTTGGGCACTTACACCTCCAGGGACTCAGAACGTCCCTACTCTCCTCCCTCACCTACACCATTTACCATAGCTCAGACCTGTCCCCAACAAGGCTCTGTCCCCAGTGGGCTCCATGTGCACAGAAATCAGTCTGTCTGGGATTAGGCCAGCCCAACCGTGTCACAGGAGAGATAATGCCATAGTAGAGTCTAAAGAGAGAGACCAGGATGGTGAGAGGGCAGGAACTGGGTGGCGAAAAGTTGCTGGAGGCCGTCAGCTGAACCGGCACATCTCAGGAGGAGGGGGCCATGTCCTGGGCAGCCCCAAAGCTTCGAGGTCTTTCCAGAGCAGATGTTTGTGGGATGGATACTGAGCTAGATGGCTGGATGGGGAGATGCACAGAGGATGTATCTATGCATAGAGGATGGGCTGTCTAGCTGGTGGAAAGGTAGACGAAAGGATGGATGGATGAATAGACGGTGGATGGATTAATGGATATATGGATGGGTGAGTGGATTCGTGGCTGGGTGGTTGGATGAACGGATAGAGGGGTAGGTGAACAGACGTGTGCACTGGGGAAATTTAGCAAGGAAAGAGAGTAAGAGTCAGGAGGGACATGAAAATTGCCCTCAAATTTAAAGGCTCTTTGAAGAGGAAAGGATTTAGTCTTTCCGTCAGTGAAAGGCAGACCTGTGAACATGGGTGAAGGTCACAGGGCAACAGAGTTTGATGTGATGTAAACAAATGGAGATTTCTAAAATAGGAGATAGTGCCCGTTTCTGGGAGGTCTAAGCAGAGCTGAGTGACCAATTAGGGATACTTTCTGAAGGACCGCTATGCTGGGTGAACACTGGACTGATAACCTCTGAGGCCATTCCAGTCCTAAGGCTGTTAGATCTCACTGACGTGGTACTGTCACTGTCAAAGGGCCAGAGCTGCAGGACACCATGAGCCCCTGAGCTATACACTTACCAGCCTGAAACGTCATTTCCCTGCCTCGGGTCTGCCTCCGCCTCCTGCCCAGGAAGGCCGGTAGGGCGGGGGAGGTTGCTAGCATCTACGGTAGGATGAGTGGAGCCTTGTCTGACCCCTCCTCGTCTCCAGCAGATAGTAGCAATGAGTGAACAGTTTCCTGCTGTTGCCTCTGATGGTGTGGTCCTGCCAGGGTGAGAACAGACTGTGGTCTCCCAGGAACCCCTTCCAGCTCCATGAGATGTTGACATCAGCCTGGCAAGGCTCCCAGCAGCACCCAGGAGTCCAATGTCCCCGGCAGCATGCTCCCAACAATGCCCTGGCTGGATCAGGAACTGGGGACTCATCGAGAAGTTTAGGCCAAGCTGGAGATCATCGGTGCCCCAGCTGCAGGGACCATGTGACTTCAGGCTCTCATGAAGGGTACCAGGCTCAGGGACAGATTCTGCCAGAGCAGCTAATCTTGGGGTGGGTTACCCCAGTAAAGAGTCTGAGCTTTGGGCCCACACAGACCTGGGTTCATATCGTATTTCTGCCACTGACTCACAGTGTGGCCCTGGACCAGCTATGCAAGCTCGCTGAGCCTCAGTTTCCTTATTGTGAAATGGGAACAATGATGCTTATGTGGGGTTGTGAGGGTTCAACCTGCTGAGACAGGGTGCTTAGCCCAGGGCCTGGCACTCTGTAGGTGCTCTCTGAGCAGTGGCGGCTCCCTCCCCAGGACTCCATCGCCCTGGAGCCCAGACGTCCACATCAGGCTCCTCACTGTCTCTCCCGCCTCCTGCTGACGGTGTAGGGGGCTCTGCTCAGTCCCTGCATGGAGATCCTCCTCGGGGACGCCAGTGTCCTTCCAACCAACAGCCCACAGCTGTGTGTGCTTCCTGGGAAGCCCCAGAGCGGTAGGCTGACCCTTTTCCCCACTCCCTGTAGCGCTGATGGTCACGAAGGCCACTCTCTCGAGGGCCACAACATGCGTGGGGCAGTAGGAAGGCCCTGGCCTGGCAGCGGGAGACCCAGATGGTATCCCAGACTCTGAGAAAGCCCCTTCATCACCTGGGGCCTGCTTCTTCATCATCACAGAGAGATCAGACTAGATGTTTTCAAGTTCTCTTGCAGCTCAAGTGTTCTATGATTTTTTGTGATTTTAATGTTGAGTTTTGGACTCAGATTCCCTGGTCTGAGTTCTATTTGGTTGAACCATAAGAAATCACCGATTTATTTAACCTCCAAGCCACTTAACTTCTCTTGGCCTCGTTTATCTTGTCTAAAATGGGAAGGAGTGCCAATGCCCACCTCATTATACTGTGAAGATCAAATGTGACAGGCTGAGTGACATTGCATTGTCACTATCAAAGGGCTTCATGGGGTCATTATTGTACCTGAGTGGCAAGTTCACTTCAGGGACATGGGGTGGGGCTCAATGCCAGGTTGTATGCTAGCGGTTTCTGAGTTGGCCAGGTGGTCAGTTGTCACAAGCCCTCTAGGCCACCCCTGGGAACTGGGAGTTCTCTCACCGACCCCATGCAGTGTTGGCCCACGGGCACCCACAGAGCTGCTAGTCAGCTGCAGCGCCATGTGGCTATTCTCAGATGGTCTGGGTCCCTTGATGGACGGTCAATGAAAGTGTTTTTAGAGCCCAGTGTCCCTCAGAAGCTGCCACACTTCATTTGGCATTGAGGACAGGGGGCTTTGTGGGGGCTCTGGAGTCACATAGCCTGATTTCACCCCAATGACTGGGCGACTGGGGATGCCCTGGTATTTCTCTGAACCCTCAACTGTCAAAGGGGTGACGCCACCAATCCCACAGGGTTCCTGTGAAGTCGGCAGACTGGGCACGGTAGTCACTGTGTTTGTGTACAGACTGACACCCCATCACTCTGCACGCCTGATGGCTGTGCATACTCATGGCCCCACGAGTTCATGGTCCCGGCTATGCTGGGTCCAGGGACCGCCAAGGCAGGAAGGACGGCATGCGCCACGCTCTTCAAGCCATGTGCACGTGTGCGGACCGGGCCGCACAGCTACTCACCAGGCTGGGAGTACACGGTCCCCACGTCCATTTTGAAGGACCCCACCAGGGTGCCGCTGCGTAGCAGGTTCTTGGAGTGAATCACCTTCCGGGCAGAACCACCAGCCCCAGTCAGGCTGGGCAGGGCGGAAGCTTTCCAGGGGCAGGGGTGGGGCCAGCTGATGGTGGCTCCACTTTAGTCTTTCTGGGGACCCAAACTTTTTGGCGAAGTGGGAAGGCATTTGGTGGGGTCGGGGGCAGCTTGCTGGGGCTCAGCATCGGCCCCTCCTGCCCTGGCCTGATTTTGCTGGCTGCCAGGTATGGCTGAGAAGAAGGTTGTACACTATACAGAGGCACCTGGCTAAAGAGGAGAGAAGGGCTCACATGCAGCCTGTGCCCTTGCCCACCCATGTGTCTGGGTGCGGGGCTGTCTTTTTCTGGTTGGTCCATGGAGAAGGGGAACCCTTTTCAAGTTTGCACAAAGGTACAGTGTGAGCTAATGTCCCTGCATGCCGGGGGCTGCTCCCCACTCACCGAGATCTTGATGATCTTGTCAAACATGACATCAGGAGAGACGTGGAAGTCGAAGACAAAGTACTGGAGGGGAGAAGGACCCAGACCTGCTGTCAGGGGTCGGCAGGGGCTAACGGCCCGGGGCAGGGTCAGGCCCCTCCCCCCCGGCAGTGTCTGTCTGCACCCCGGCCATTTCCCCTGAGCCTGGAGGTTTGGATGACAAGCAGTGGCAACCATTGGTCCTCCCTGACCCCAGGGGCAGGTGGGAGGTGGGGTCTCAACAGGAGGGCAAGGGCCCAACCCCTAGGCAGGGCCAGTACCAGCTACTATGGGAAGGGGAAGGAAATGGGAGCAGTCGATGGAACGGTCCATGCTGATTTTCTGTGCTTCGAAGGGCCCTGGGCTGGGGAGCTGGGAAACTGGGGTTCTAGTTCTGGTTTTACCCCTTTCTGGCTGTGTGGCCCTGGGCAACAAATTTTCTGAACCTCAGCTTTCTGAGTTGAAAAATGAGGATAATGACACCTAACTCAGAGTCCTGTTATGAGGCTTGATGAGACACTATGACATATTCCACTGAATCTGAGATGCCACTGACTGTAAGCTACACTGTGACTATATGAGCCATGTAGACACTGCCATTAAACTGCAGTGTTCCACTGCCTAGACGTGTGGCCCAATTTCAGGAATGATACAACGTAAAATAAGGCGAACTTTAGAACTAATGAGCTATGGTGCATGGAGGCACTTAGTCCGCTGGAAGCGTAAAACGCTGTGGGCATGAACTGTCCCCTCAAGCTGGGAGCTGCCA
Organism: Pteropus alecto; assembly: GCF_000325575.1. Lineage (NCBI taxonomy): Eukaryota > Metazoa > Chordata > Mammalia > Chiroptera > Pteropodidae > Pteropus > Pteropus alecto. Next base: position 15,773,956 of record NW_006434835.1, read on the forward strand.
CTGCCAGTTGTAATACCTACTCCTTTCTCCGGCCTTGGTGTGCAGGCACCAGGAGTGAGGGTGTGGGGCACTGAGCAGAGGCACTCCTGCTTTGGTGGCCTTGTGGGCAGGGAGAAGGACGAAATGTTCTTGGGATAAGTGTCTGAGGAGAATCTCCCAGCTGCTGGAGTTTCGCACAGACCACTCTGAGTAAAAGTGCTGGCTTTAGAGCCAGACAGGCTGAGTTTTTACTGTTGGACTGCTCACTTCCTTTCCTGAGCTTCAGTTTACCCCTCTCTGATGTGGGGAGAATGATTCAGGGCCTCCATGTTGAACCGC
>NW_006434835.1:15774287-15787836 GCF_000325575.1 Pteropus alecto
AAGGAGCTGGGAGGCATGGTTGTAAAGCCTAAATGAGATGACCTTTGTCAAGCATGCAACCAGGTGTGCATGTGGTCAGTGCACATTAAACACCAACTGCTACGTGTGGTAGTAATATGTCCAGGTGGTGCTGGCCATGGGGGAACTGAAGCACTGGAAAGACAGGTAGAGATCCAGACGCACAGATGGCAACTGATGCCTTGGGACTGAGGGAGATGCCCAAAGAGCATGTAGGAGGGAAGCAGGTCCAGGGCTGGACTCCAAGAAGAAGAGCATTTCCGCAGTAAGCAGAGCGAGTGAGGCCGAGAAAGGCAGTGAGGGGAGAAGCTAGAGAGAAGGGGAAAGCAGGGGAGGGCCCCAAAGGTCCCTAGGGAAGGAGCCAGCAAGGGGGCGGAAGGAGCCAGGCAGTCAAGGGAGAGGGGCGACAGTGGACATTGTACTTAGGGACAGCAAGACCCTCGGTGCATTGAAGGATGGGCAGTTTTAGCGAAGCCGTGGGGCAGAAACAACTGTCTGTAGAGACTGAGGCATGACTGGGAGGTGAGGAAGTGGGGTGGAGACAACTGATGGAGTCAGACGGAATGAGAGGAGAGAGGTGGTCACTGGGAGGTATGCGGGACTGAAGAAAGGCAGAGCTAGATGGATGGATGGATAGCTGCATGGATGGATAGATGATAGATAGACAGACAGACAGACAGAGAGACAGATAGATAATAGATGATAGATAAACTCCTAGTTCCTACCCTTGAGCATATGTGGTGTTCCACAGTTGTAATTAGAAGAGAACACGTGAGAGTAGAACACGTTATAGACAAACGAGGAGCCAAAAAAAAAAAAAAGCAGAGTTGGTGATATTGGGTGGTTGAGGTGATGCCAGATTTGTTGAGATGTAGAAAGAGAAGAAGGCAGGGCAAAAGGAAGAGGTGGTTTAGACAGAAGGAAGATGCCAGTGGCCAGGATCAGATGCACCCACGGCAAAGGGGTCTTGGTCTGGTCAGATTATTCTGGGAGGCTGATGGTTGTGAGCCTCCCTTCACGTAAGACAGGTCTGGAGCCAGGCAGGAGGGCCAAGGCCAGGCCAGGTGCCTCAGAGATGTGTTAACCCCAGGAGAGCGAGCTAGTGAAGCTACAACTAGAATTTTGCACTCCTTGAGCTGTCTGTGGTCATATTCCTCGTATCTCCTGAGCATACTCCCTTTTGTAATCACTTAGGAACCTGCTAAGTCATGTTGATCATTCTCACTTCCCTCTACTGTGATGACTGGGGCCATAGGAAGGTTCCCACGAACTCAGAATTAGCCAAAAGCAGTAAATCCCTGGGTGGATATTTGTCAGTGAATAGGGATGTGACATAGGAATTGAAGAAAGGGGAGAGAAAGCCCAGCTTTGGAGCTGGGAAGAGTCATGGGAAGATAGTATGGAGTGGTGGTTCTCAATATGTGTGTGTGTGTGTGTGTGTGTGTGTGTGTGTGTGAGAGAGAGAGAGAGAGAGAGAGAGAGAGAGCGCGAGAGCGAGAGAGCGAGAGCGAACGAGGGAGGGAGGGGGGAAGGGAGGGAGATTGAGAGAGGCGCCCGAGAGAGAGCAGCAAGAATGAATATTAACCTCTGGGGGGCATTAAGCAATGTCTGGAAACATTTTTGGTTGCTACAGTTGGATGGAGGATTGCTATTGGCATCCAGTGCGTAGAAACCAGCGATGCTGCTCCACATACAATGCGTGTGACAGTCCCCTACACTGAAAATTATTCAGTCCAAAATAGCTATAGTGCTGAGTTTGAGAAGCCTTGGTTTAGAGGAAATAAAAATTGAATATATCGGAGCTACTTGGGTTTGTGAAAAAGAACAAAAACGTGATCAAGAACAAATTTACGATTCCTTTGACTGGAATGAATAGTCTTAGTGGATATAAATATGGAGTTTAGAAAATGGTTTCTAGGCTGGAACCAGGACATAACCTTCTAGGGCAGAAACTGTCGGCTCTGCAGCCCCTACGTTGGCAGGCATGGGCCTGGCCCACAGCAGATGCTCAGCAAATGTTTGTTTCTTCCCTCAGGTGAGCGTCCATCCAGCAGAGTTTTACTGAACCCCTCCAGGTACATGCCATGCTCTGGGCTGGGCCACAGCGATGTGGGAGACTGGGAGCCTCCAGTCTGCCAGGGAGACAGAGACAGGAAGGACCAACCACAATTCAGAGACGCCAGTGTCAGGAAGAGAGACGTGCACTGACCTCTGACCCAGAGAGTGCAGGGAAGGCTGCTCAGTGACAAGGACATTTGAGCTGGGCCCTGCAGGCGAGCAGGAGTTTGCTGGGCAACCACAGAGTGGGGAGAGCAGCTGTTTCCTTGGGAAGGAGGAAGTAATTGAATGAAACATGAGGTTCGTGGGCCTGGTGCAAGGTGAGCCCTTGAGTCAGTCAAATGGGGCTTTGCTGCTATCAGATGACCATGGAAGGCCATGGGCTCCTGTCTCCATGTCTGTTAGGGGAAAGTAGACCTTTATCTAAGCTGGAGGCTTTTCCAGTCAGGGACGTGTCCTGCCGTAAGGTCAGAGATGTCGAGCCTGAGTTTCCTGACTCCTGGGAAGGTTGCCACGTGGGGCTAGTAGGAATGTCCTGAGCACTGACGCTCCAGCCCTGTGGGCCAGTGGGAAACCAGCTGTGAGAACAGGGGCCATTTGTGGTCACAGAGGAGATTTCAGCCAGGTCCCAGCCCTGGCCTGGGTCCCTGTGAAGGGCAGAAGTCTGCCTAGGTTTTTTTACTGAAGATGCATTTGCAGGGTTGGGGGGGCCAGTCCTATAGCTTCCCAAGAGATGCTCTCTCTCTAGTTATGGGTGGCACCCTCAACCTTTGACAATCCTTAGGACAGATGCCAAGACACAAGATACAGATGCCTTACTTGGGTCAGCCTGGCACCCTCATTGCCTGATTCACTGGGATAAGCAGTCTGGATGTCCCCTCCAGAAAAAAGACGGCCAGGGACCCCAAGCCAGTGGCTTCTGGGTCAGTCTGATGTGTGCTCAGGTATCTGTCGGGGACCTGGGCATCCCTCACCAGAGCTGATTAAGATGGGTTCCCCTCTGGAGCCTAAAGTCAAGATGATGTGTCTGGGTGGCCATCTAAGGTGGCTGACAGAGCACTGGGCTGAGGCTTGACAGTCTGAGCCTTTCTCTGTCAACAGTACTTTGTGATCTTGGCCCTTCCCATATTGAGGCCTCAGTCTCCTCTTCTGTAAGTTGGGGAGATTGAACTAGAAGGTCTCTGAGGTCTTTTGACCTCAATGTCACCTCAAAAAGCTGCAAAGAGTAGGAGCGGGTACTGGGCTTTTTTTTCTCACACCCCAAGAGTCGAGTTCTCTGGAAGGAGCCCCACAGAGGTTCAGGCACCCACAAAGGCAGCCTAGCAGAGAGGGCGAGCACACAGGACCCGACTTCGGCATTTAGCACCTGGGCGAGGTCTTTCTCCAGGAACCTCCACGTTCCCTGGTATAAAATGGGATTGACGGTGACCACCTCTGATGGTTGTTGTGGGAGTCAGAAGGGATGATGCACCTGAAGCATTTAGAAGAGTGCCTGGCACAGGGCCAGTGCTCATCAATGTGCCAGCGCCACTATGGGTGGGGGCTGGAATGAGATGGCACTGCCCCAGGGCCCTGGCCTGGGAAACAGCTGGGCCCCGGCCTTTGGGAGCCTGAGGTTCATGGAGACACTACTGAGAGCTGAACGGGAGTGACTGGGCAGTGTTCCTTTCGAAGGGTGACCTCTGGCCAGGCTGGGATCTAGACTGAGGATTCAGAGGATGTGGCCCTGCACGGCAGTGTGCTGGGGGTTGTCACAGGGTGGGCCACTCCTATTGAGTCTGGGTCGGGGTAAGGCCCAGCCTCCTGCCACATTTTGGGAGGCTTTCCCCACCTGGACACTGACCTCATTGTAATAGGGACAGTTAGTGGATTCCTTCATGGATGTGTACTTCTTGTCATCGCCCACCTCCACGCACACCACGGGGTCCATGTTCAAGCCCACCAGCTGCCGAGCCTCAATCACTGTGATGCTGACCTGCAGGCAAGAGGGGGAGAGAGGCCAGAGGGGAAGCTGTGTGAGCCCTGGAGCTGGCCTTGGCAGAATCGGAGCCCTTGCACAGGCTGGACGGTGCAGGGAGCAGCGCTGAACTTGAGTTCCAATCCGAGCACCATCTCTAATCTGGGTGATGCTGTGTTATTTCCCTGCTAAGCCTGTCTTCATTTATAAAGGAGGGGCGTGGGCTGGACAACCTCTAAGTCAGTGTGCACTAGAATTCCTGGGGGAAAGGTGGCGGTTAAAAACCCTGTTGCCCTGGCCACGTTCCAGACCAACCCCAATTCAGTCTGGGCGGGGAGGGTAGAAGTGTGTGGGGGTGCAGCATCAATATTTTTAAATATCCCAGGTGATTCCAAGCGCTGTGGTTCTCAGCCTGAATTGATGTCTCTGCCTCATAGAAGGCTGCCAACCCAGTTCTTAGGCTTCATGCACTCAAGAATTAAAGATTTCTATGTCTCCGTGCACATGTGCTGAATTTCCTGCTCTAGCATTTCTCATTTTAAGCCTACAGGCCTTGCTATCTCTTTATCTTTCTGTAATTGGTCCCCCTTTCCACATTACTGGTTTCTCCCCTTTGGTTTAATTTCTTTGTTTGAATGCCCAGAGAGGCTCTGGTGCCTCCCTGAGCCACCTTTTCTGCTTTGATGCTTGCAGGCTGTGAGCGCTCTGTCTTTTCAGTGGTGCCCAGCTCCCCCAGAATCTGACTTCTGTACTAGGAAGTACTTTTTCAGTTGTTTATTCATTCAACAAATATTTACTGGACACATACCAAGGGCCAGAAACAATCAATGAAACAAACTCCTTTCCCTTGTGGAGCTTACTGGAAATGATTACTGGTTCATAGATTTTAAGCTGAGAAAAAGAAATTATGCACACACACACACATATAAAGAGAGAGAAAGAGATGTTTGTGTGTGTGCTTCCCCTGAACCCTCATTGTGAGCCATCAGCTCTGGCTTGGGGTTTTGAGGTATTAGGGTTGCCATGATAACATAGAAAGAGGCGCAGATTTGGGGCTGCTAGATTGGCACTGAGCCCCAGACCTGATGACGCATTACCAAGTGTGACAGGAGGTGGCCATGTAGGCTCACTGAGCCTCAGTTTTCTCAGCTAGAAGTGGAGACATCATCTATCCATAAGGCTGTGTGAGAGTTAAATGAGACAATGCGTGTCAAAGTGCTTCATAAACAGTAGAAAGTTCTAGAAAATGTGAAATATTGTTACAAATGGCTTCTTCAAGAGAATCTACCTTCAATTAAGTGGTTGGTCTCTCAAGTAGGTAGAGTCATGTATGATGCTTTACGAGTGCTTCAGTTGACTCTCTTGAACTTGCATTTTAACAAAATAGCCTTTGCTAAGCTAGAATTAGCATTTACTTTAGCACATTTTTCTAATGAAACTGTATGGGTTGCTTTTCTTGCTTCTTGTTTTGGAGATTTGGTATTTTAATTGCTGTGCTTTGATGCAACTTCTAAATATGATTTTACTCAAGAGGATTGTTTTCCCTTTCCATAAAAAAAAAAAAGAATAACCACTGTGTTCATCAAAGTCTTATAAATATTCTAAAGGCCAAGAAAAATCCACACATCAAAACTAAAGATGATAAGAAAAAGAGGATAAGAAAAATGTTGCCAGGAAAGTATATAGCAATGGAAACTGAACATTTACTAACTGAAGTAACACTTGAACTAAGCAAGCAAGCATTTCTATCTGGAATTTGGAGTGCCAAAAGAAATGGAGTTTAGAATCTGGAGCTCTGAAGAAGTTCATTTCCTCAGGGAACTAAAAAAAAAAATAGAGCTAAGTAACTTAGCTCTGAGAGTTTACTGTAAAGAGAGCAAATAGACACTAGAAGTCCTTCCAGAATAGTCTTTACATAGTTGTTTATAGAGCTTTAACCTCTATGAAACTTTTTACACCAAATATATATTTTTAAAATTTCATCATTCCCACCTCCCAAAAACTAACCTATCCTCTTTTCTCCATTAAAAAAAAAAAAGATATTCTTTAACTCAAGACTGGGAAGTAGATAAACCCAATTTTGGCATACTAAGATAGGCCATCAGGAGATTAACCTTCTTCTTCTTCTTCTTCTTTGGTTATTATTATTATTTATGCCTACAGCACTTGGTTTCCCTGGGGTCTCCCATCCGAGTACTAACAAGGTCCGACCTTGCTTAGCTTCTGAGGTCAGACATCGGGCTTGTTCAGGTTGGCGTGGCCACAGACCATGGACTGTGGCTGCACTGGGGTGTGAAACCAGAACCTTCTGCGTGTAAAGCAGATGTGCTAACCGCTATTCTATGGAACCACATCGAGATTAACCTTCTTAATGTGAACAGTTGGTTGGTTTTTACATTTTTCAAAAAGAGGCCCAGCCACGATGACAGCCTTTTGCCCCCTACTCCTTTTCGGGACCCAAAGTTTCTACTTCCTCCATTGAGCAGGGTCAACAATGGCAGACAAACTCTGGTTGGAAGCTCTGACATAAGAGGTTGGAGGTGGAGAGGGGAGGAGGGCAGAAGGTTTAATGGAGCAAAGTAGGGGAGGGGTGGAGAAAGGCTCCAGAGGGTGCTCTCTGCTGGCTCAGCCGAGGCCTGGAGGGGGATCCTGAGGGTGTGAGACTGAGGTCACTGGGTGGTGTTGGTGGGGGAGGGGAATGCCCTTCCTGCTGGCCTTCTCCCCACCTGGGGCTCGGGAGAGAGGAAATGTATCACTTGGGCTTGAAATTTAAAAAGAAAAAAATTCTAAAGGAGGGGACTGGCCATCTTTCCTTCCCATTCTCTGATCATCCACAGAGGCCTTGATTTTTCCAGGATGGAAGATGAGGAGACAAATAGAGCCATAAAGAGACCAACTGACCAGCTGACCAGGGAGACTCTTTTGGTAACTGACTATTTCACCCTCTCCTTCCAAGATAAAGGACATAATCCCCAGGTGACTTCATGAAAGCCATTGTAAGGGACAATGCTGAATGTCAATCTATACTTCTATACTCTGTCCTGGTAGAACCCAAGAGTCATGGTGCTTCATGACCTGTTCCTGAGCTATCTGATTGTGCTGCAAGGACTTCAGCTGGGAGCTGGAGATGAGAGGTGGTGGGTCCTTTGGTATTGCTCTTCTGAAACGTCCTTTGCCTTTCTTCATCTCCCAGTGGCAGGGATGTGACATGACCAGCTCTGCGTTTTGAGAAGATCACAGAGGATGAAGGGGGGGAGGCAATCTGAGTGCAGGGAGACCAGACAGGAAGCGGGGATAATATTGCAGTTGAGGCTGGGGGTCTAGGGTCAGTGGCAAGGAAGGTGACATGGAGGCAAAAAACTAGAGAGATGTTTCGAGGTGAAAATGTATTAGGTCTTGGTGCCAGGAAGCAAGAGCAGGGAACAGATTCAAGACTCCGTGACCCACAGAAAACATCTCTGCCAAGTGCCGAGCTTTGCTCCCTCTGATGGGGAAGTTGCACATTCACGGGGAGGAGACTGTGGCTTCGCGCTTTCGAGATGCCAATAATCAGGAAAGGGTTTGCACATTATATGTATTCTAAACAGAAGAAACAAGGGGTGTGGGTATGCCATGGTTTTTTGTTTTGTTTTGTTTTGTTTTTTCGCCATTCTGAGCCCTCAGGATACCTCCTGGGTCTGAGTTCAGCTAAGTCTCTCTCCATTTACCAACTGGGTGCCCTTTCTGAGGTCTAACTCAGCAAAGCCAAGTTCTCCAAGACAGTAAAGGCCCTTCTGCTGGGTTTTTTTGCTTTATATGTTGTATTTATTGGAAGTAAGAATAATATCACATTTGCATCCTCATAGCTCTCTCAACATGTGTTAACACTTGCAGTTGAGATGTGAGTGAACCTGCTAGGAAATACTGTGTTACCGAGTTAAATATAACTGTTTTGTTTAATTCAGAATGTTTATGAAGTCTTGGGAGGGAGAATGTCTGGTGTACTTAATAAAAGTCTCTAGGAGGAAGCAGTTTGAAAGAGCTTTGGAAAACAAGCAGTAGGGAGTATGCTGAAGATGAGCAGGGACCAGAGAGAGCGATTGTCTAAAAGGTTTAATTAGAGAGAAATTAGTTCCTCTGACTAACACGCTTGGGTTTGAACCCTGGCTCTAGCTGTGACCTAGGCAAGCTCCTTACCCTCCTAGGGCCTCAGTTTCTCACCTACGAAATGTAATGATAGCTATATTTGGAGGGTTATAAGAATAACATTAACTTAAATGGAAAACACACACACAGCCTCTAGCGTAGTGTCTAGCACATAGTAAACCTTCAAAAAAAGAACAGTTTCATCAATAGCAACAATGACAACTCCATTTTCTATGTGACAGGCTGGTGACAGGCTGGTGACATTGTAGAGGGAACGGTATCTGACTATGGGGTCTTTGTTCTTTGGAATTTTCCTGTTCTCAGCACACAGAGGAGTAAAGCTCTGAGCCCAGTCCCCTGGAAAAGCCTGCTCAGAAGCCTTAGGACACTCTGTGCTTGGGTTTTGGCAGAGAGGCGAGGGGACGACATTTCCAAACCTTCAAGGAGCCCAGTGGCTTGAGGTTGTCTAAAACCACAGGGACAGGGCCACTTGACACTGCCTGGGGCTATTTTTCAAGCCCCTGGGAAGATGGTCACAGACTGGATGAAAACAAACTGAAGCAAGGATTAAGGGAGACAGGTGTGCCCAGAGAAAATGAGACCCGATGTACCCAATACAAAGAAAGGTGGCATCTAGTCCATTATATCATACCTGAGTGAGGTGAGGTGTGGCTGTCTTTAAAGAAGGGATGGTATTCATGGGGTCTGGGAAATGGGCATAAAAGATAAGCTCTATCCTGGGAGAGGAGCTCACACTGATTCTGGGGCCTGGCACTGGTACCGAGGGCAGGAAGTGTAGTGGTAGCCAGGTGGGGTCTCCTGTAGGCTCTGTCCACCCTGACCAGCCAGCATACTTACCCAATGCTAGGAATACACCCACAGTCTTCTGACCTATTGCTGGGTCTCATTAGTCCCCAAGGGAGGATCTAGAGCAATGGATGGTCCCTGGGCACTTTGTTTCCGGTTTATAAATGGGTACTAGGTGCTTCTAGCTTGTACATTAGTCTATTGTGAGTTGTGTTCATGTAACTCAGTCTCTCAGGCTCCGATCAACTCTGAGAGAAGAGACAAAATTGAAGGTGTGGCCCTGCGAAGTTGAGGATCAGGTCCCAGGCTGAGAGGACTGCATTGGGGTCCAGTGGCCTTGTATGGCCCTGCGCCGGCAGAGACCATTTATGCCTATGACCCATCCTGCTTGCACTGTGGCCACGTTAACAATCCTACAGCTGCAAATCTCTCCCTATCTCAGCCATTTTGCCTCTGGTTTTTAGAAACATACAAACAAAAAAGAAATTGTTAATTTCAGAAAAAATACAGAGAAACAAAAAGAAGAAAAAAGAACCACCCACATTCTCACCATCTATAGATCATCAGGATCGACATTACTTCAGCATTAAAATAATACAAAACAGCAATTTAAAAAATACACCAAAATACCTTTCTTCAGAGGCTCTTATTTTAACTGTTGGAAATTCTGGGGGTGGGGGGTGGTGCTCCTTGGTCTCTATGATTTTTCCAGTACTTTATGAAGTCCAGTGCTGGACACGAAATCCTGGGAGGGCTTTGACCAGCATCGACAGAGTTCTCAAGCTCTGTTTTGGGTTTGTACTTCTCTACTTATGACACTTCCATGTGTGACTCCAAGAATAACCTTATTTTTTTAAAACTTATTCAGCTTATGGTACTCTATGATCCCCAGATCCATGCCTCCACAGAGGCTATAATGCACATAGGCCAGAGCACCCCCACTCCGACCCCCACCTCACCACTAGAGCCGTCTGAAAGGCATGAGGCCTCTAGTTGCCACCCTACCTGGTAATCCATGGGCCGCCCAGCACTTGGCTCCATCTTAATATCTGGCTTGGACCTGAGGAGAAGAATGTGCTGTCAGGCCTGGTGTAAGGGGGATTGTTTGTAGGGGAGGAGGAGGGCGCTGGCAATGATTAGACTTTGGAGAAGGTCAGAAGGACAGCATCGTGGTCTTCAAACACTCCAGAACTGCCGGACAGAATGGGGATTCGTTGTTCTCAGAGGCCCCAACAGAGAAGTAACAGAGAAACAGATATTAGGTCAGCAGGTTCAAATATGGGTTGGGCAGCTCTGGGATATCCCTGGGCCTGGAGGTGTTCGGTGATTTGGGAACAGGCCCGCAACTGCTGCACTCTGCGTTTGCAGGGAGAGAGGTGAGAGAGACATCCAGGAGAAGAAGGCAGGGATAGGGTTAGGATGAAGCTCTTTACGGGTGCAGGCAATTGGGGATGTGGAGCTTCTACCCACTCACCGCTTGTTGGAGACATTGGTGGTGAGAGCCGTGACCGAGGCTAGAGACACGGAGTCGGGATCCAGCCCATCCCCCAGTCTAATGGCCAGGCGGTCAAGGTCCTCCATCTCCAGCACCGCTGGTTCATCTGGGGAAGAAGAAAGGCTGATCAGGAGGGCTGGACCGTGGATAGTGACGATCTTTCTCTTTTTTCTGTGGCATCCAGGAAGCTAACCATCAAATTCAATATTTACCTGGTAGCATCTGCTAAGAATGTTTTGGCCTGAGTATGTACAGTGTTTCCTACCTAATCTTGATCTTTGTTTTTAATTATATCTGGTCTTGCTTTTTAAATTTTAATTGGATATAACTCTTCTATTGTATATTACATTAGCACTGAATATCATTCATGAAAGTAGGTAGGGGATAAAAAATGCATAGTTATGGACTTCTTGTAACGATAGCTAGTGTTTATTAAATGGCTACTACGTGTCGAGCACAATACCAGGTTCTTTATACACATATCTCTAGTCCTCATAGACACACCCTGCCTTAGGAAGAAACTTATCCATGTAAAACAGCTGATGGAATTCAGAACCTAACCTGGTACTGATGTGTATTAATCCAATGAGATGAAGGAATAACAGTTCTGAGAAGCTATCCAAAGTTGGAGAAGGGCACAGCTGGAATTGGCACGGAGGGAAAAGGGAGGGAGAGAGATTCCAAGGCCAGTGGGCCACACAGTGGATGCTGGGGAGGGCACTCAGGAGCCCTGAGGGTGGGCACAGTGATCAGTGGGACCTGGGTCAGAAAGCTACACGCATCTCCCTTATCCGTTGCATTTTCTCCTGTCTTCCTTGTCCTCCTTGACCTCTCGTTAACAACTGTCTTGCTCCTTCCTCAGCCCGCTGCTCCAGAGGGACCAGTGACACAGGCCACTGCAGCTTCCTACGGTTCACCCTGCCTTTCCTATCCCTCCCCCCACCTTCCCTGCAGCCGGGGGAGATGGCTTAGGGAAAAGCATTCTCGGGCCTCAGATTTTTCCCCCAGATATAAGGAATTGGCCAAACACGTTTCGATCTTTGTGACTCCCTTGTCTAATTAAAATTCTCTAGGCTTCCCTATGGAGAAAAAAAAGAATGGGAGCAAAGAGGGCAGGAGGAGCCTGTTATAAACAGGCCTGCTGAGCTGGAGGCCGAGCTCTAGGCAGGTTCCACCCTCAGCCCTCCCAGCGCCCCCTCCCCAAGGACCTCGGTCAGGACCCGGCTCCGCCGCCAGCCAATGGGAGGCCGGGCTCCGCCAAGGTGGCTCCGTCAGCCAATCGCAGGAGAGCCTGTTGGGGCGCTGCCGGCGGAGGGGAGGGGTTTGGTCCCTGTCTGGTGTGGAGAGGTAGTCCAGGCGCACCCGAGGGGTCGCACTGGACCGTGTGCAGGGGCGCACGTTCGTACCTTGTCTTTGGGGTTCCTCCTTGTGCGACCGGTTCTTGCCCAGCTTCATCGCAGAAAACACACTCCTCCCGGCTCTGTGAGAGGGGCCGCCAGAATAAGCAGGTGGAGGGTGATGGATCCAAGGAGGAAAACACACAAACACAAAAGACCAAACCGCGAGAGGGAAAGGGAGATCCAAACCCCAACCCTTCATCTACTGGCCCCGAGATAGCTTCGGGGCCAAACTTTCCATACCGGGAGCCATGAGGCGGGATTAGGGTAGAGTAAACCCCACATTTCGTCCTTCCCCATGCCTTCACACCACTGAGGAGCAGGTCAGGACCCCAGCCACCAAGAAGGAGGCCTTCCGCTGGAAAGAACCGTTTGAACCGGAGCCCCTGGGGAGTCTGGGCTGATCTCAGCTCCGCTCAGTCCAGTCTTAGAGCTCCAAACTTTGCCAGTGCCCCCGAAGCTCTTCCTCCCTGTTTCTGACCCCACTTCAGCTGGGTGGAAAGAAAGCCAGCTACCGGAGACAAAGCATCAGAACAGAATGTCGGGAACAGGACACAGAGGGACAGAGGCCAAGGAGGGGCTGGAGAATGTCGCCGAAACTAGCTGCTCAGTTCTCGGGTGGCCCTGGTGCTCAAAGTCTGTCCTGTCTTTCCCAACCTCTCTGGGCCCTGGGATTCTTCTTGGTCTCCAGTGAAAAGGAGGAAATAGGCTTTTTCTCTTCTAACTTGGGTCTTAGCTTTAAAAAGGCTCCTTCTGCCTGTTCCCTCTCACTGCAGAATCCCCGCTTCCACCAACCCCCAGGAACGTATGGCAGACTCCATAGTTCCTACCTCTTCTTCTGGCTTGATGTGGCTTTGTGCCCTCAAGTGAAGGGCCCTGCAGTCAGGGGGGTTGAAGGAAGGGGGCAGGGGTCCTCACTGTTCCTTCAGTGATGTCCCTGCAGCCGAACCTGTAATCCCTTGTGCCAGGAGGGACCAGGAGTAGGATCAGCAGGGGGTAAAGTGCAGTATTCCATTACCCCATTAATATTGCATGAGCTGGATACCTGACTCTCTCTACTTCCCATTATCCCTCCTCCTGGGTGTGGCCCTGTCATCCTGTAGGCTTAAGTGGGACGAGGTGCAGGCTCCAACCCTGAGCTCATAACAGCAGAATGTACCCATCTTTGGGTCATGCATATTCCTGTGGAGGCTTGACTATGGTTCCCAAGACCCTTGTCCTTTATGCCGGGTAATGTGAGATTAGGGGAAACCTTTCTGTCCTTGTAGAGATGGCCTAGAAAGCTCAAGCCCCTCTATTTGGGGTTGGGGAGCCAATTTCATCCCCCAAACCTGTCCCTATCCTACCTAGCCCTTTTCTTTACCCTTCATACTCTGGGCAAGACATGGAGGGGTGTGTGTCCGTATCCCAATGAAAGAGCAACCAAGAACCATCTCTCTCATGTGGCACCAGCTCAGTTTAAGAAGCACTGGCACGTTCATGATTTTCTAAGAAGGCATGAGGTGGGTGAAAAAAGACTCGGATGATACTGATCTGTCTGCACTTTGCAGCATCGTGGTGTCTGAGACGTAATAATGTGAAGAGGGGAAAGAAAGATGCTCTAAAAAAAGAAAACGGATGCTTTTGGAATTATTTTTAAGTTTCTCCCTTCTAATAAGGGGATATATCATATATAAAACAGCAAAAAAAAAA
>NW_006434835.1:15787858-15793908 GCF_000325575.1 Pteropus alecto
GTTATATAATCTTTCTTGAGCAACTACTGTGGGCTAAAGACTTTTCCAGATGTTTGCTCATTTCATCTTCATAGCAATCCAGGAAGGGACATATGCTTCTCATTCAGTCTATAAAATCTGAGGCTCAGAGAGTTGGGATGGAAGCACAAAGCACCCGTCTCCAAGGCCAACAATGCTTCCATGGCGTCCTCGATGCTGTGACATTGCACTTCTCTTGAGTGTGAATCCCATCATCTTGACCATTTAGAACTTTGGCAAAAAGTCCCCAGGGCCTGCACTGGTACGTATAGGTGTGGGCCATCTGTTAGCACAATTTGTGTATGGAAATGTCATCTGTGAAGAGCCCCACAGATCATGCTCCTGTTTACAAAAAAGGGGGCTCATTCAAAAATAATCTAAGCATCTACACATATTTTGGAAGAGACTACTATAAATATTAAGTTATTGATGACATAACATTGAACAGATCAATGAACTCATTAGAAACAACTGTGTGATGGTGAGAAAGGGACCATCCTGCCTGGATTACACTGAACCACCTAGTGAGATTTCTCCCTGCCTAGTGGCCTTAAAAGTAGGGGTGCCACTAGTGTGGCACTCTACTTCCTGTCTCAGTGTTGGGATTCCTTTCCTCCCAGCCTTGCTGCTCTCCTGGATTACCCAGGAGTTTCCTGGAGGATCCTGTGCTTGACTTCATACAGTCACTTTTTGGCCATTCCTGAGCCGTGCCATCCTTAGAGTCCCCAGCCCCACTCTATGCGTGACCTACACGATACCATCGCATGCAGCTTGCTCCAGCCACACAGCTCCTCATCCCATGCCTGCTCTTGCTCTCATGCCCCCCTGGGAGGTGCTCTGAGACAGGTCAGGTCAGAAGCAGACCCTGCTTGGAGAAGCAGGCTGCTCAATATCCTGTGACGGGATCTGGCCATGCAGCCAGAGGCCCAGAGGTGCGGGGAGCAGAGAATCGTGGCTCTCTGACAATGGTCCAAAGGACCCGTCCAAGTGGAAAAGGGCCTGGGCTTACTTTGGGTACCTATGGCCCTTGAATTTAAAAGTCACTTTATTCCTTAAAACGAACATATTTGTAAGTAAAGATTGATAAATAAACTATACTTATGTAACCAGTGTAACCAGTCTCTACTATACCCTAAAGCAATTCAAAGATGAAACTCATCTCCCCAGATCCTGCATAATTTTAACCACCTCAAATGGGGCAGGTTCACTGGAGGTATTCCTGGGTCCTAGGACTATCTCGAAACGATGATTTGTCCCTTTATGACAAATGCAGAATGTGTAGGGTGAATGTAATTTCCAGAATTCTTACTATAGGCTCTGTGCCTGCTTGTTTCTCCTAAACTTGCTCTTCAATTCATCTGAACTGTGGGCAATAGAGTGTGATGTCATCCACTATCACTGCCCTTTGTCATTTCCGATTGACGACACATCGGAAGTCCATTATAGAAGAAGTCTCTTTGGCCTATTGCAGCACCAGTTCCCAGAAAAGCAGCATGCTTGCTTCTCTTGACAAAGAGTAAAGGTTATTTTTTTTTGGACATAAATGTTAACTTAATCAGGAAAATTTGGAGATTATCCTCTTGTAGACTTATAGATTTTAAAAATGTAAATTGTGGATTAGGTTACTGGTAACCTGAGGGTTGTTTTTTTCTTTAAAATAAAATTCTGCATTTGGTTTAGTTGAGTTCTCCAATTACTAAAGATATAATATAGTGAGAAACAGACAAAGAAAACAAGACAATAATTAGCTCATTAAAAAACTACTTTGCAACCAAGTGGCTCCTCATTCACGGCTGCAAGAAAGCAGGGGAAGCAGGAGCCTCTAGGACCTTCTGAGGATTTATGGTCACATTTGGGCTTCTCCATTCCTGGATTCATCAAAGTCAGAATTCTATGTACCTAGAGTTCGGACAGCAATTTCTCACTAAAGAAAAGATTTTAAACTTATTTCACTCATTGTAAACTCTTTTTGCATTTGTTTCTTTGCTTATTCCATGGCTCAGATTTAGAAGGATGTTACTGTGTTTGGGCGATGCACTTGGGGTCTTAAGGGAGAGCTTGGTATTCACGATGACTGGGGACATCGGCCAGACTAAATGTCATGAGCTGGGTCTCACTAGTTTGGTCTCTGTGTATTAGTCTGCATATTGTGACTTAGAAGGGCATGACTGGAAGTGAACAGCTGGCCATGGCTGCCCAGGGCTTCTGCCCTTGACTGCCTTCAGTGGGACTGTCTAGGCTCATTAGCTCGGACCTCAAGTGATCAGGAGAAACAAACTTCTACCTAACAGAAATAGGACCTGGCGCTCTTCTCTGCATTGTTTAAATGGCCAAATTTTCAAAACTTGGGGGAAATATTCCCCAAGTGCCCCTTGATGGGCTTATTTCTCTTATTTTCCATCCCCTAAGTACAAGTAATTTAATAACGGTAGCCTTTACAGTAGTCTTTCAAAGTGTGCTGAATTTCAGTTAGTTTCTATTACTTCCCACATCTTGGCAGGACAGGTTGACCCTTCACACAAGAACCTGTCTCCAAAATGGCCTGTTTGCACATGCGCCTTGCCATACCAGCAAGCTGGGGGGCCCTTGTGTACTGATCCCCACATTTGCCAGGGGAGCTGGATCCTCAGTTCTCCCTAGTGGTCCAACCCCTTGCAAATCTCAAGCAAACAACATCATGGAAATAGATTTCCCATCTCCCAAAGCAACCTATCCCAGAATCTCATGTACTCACAGGGGGCAAGAGTACCTGCATGGCTCCATTCTTAAGTTTTCCCCACTGCAACTTATACCTATTTCCACTTATTTCTCCTCAGCGGAGTTAGAAACTAACCAGTTTTGCTACACGATAACCTTGCAGAGATTTAAAACTAGTTTCCACACCATTTCTACTCCAGGCTAAACAGTTTCAACTTGTTGAATCTCCTCTTAAAAATCCCATTTCTCTACCCTTTCGATTGTCTCAATGCTCTACACATTAAATTAGAATAATAAATGCCAGTCTACTTTATCTCATATGTTAATTGGAAATGGCAAGAGATTAGAATGTAGTGCTAGGGAACCAGCATTTACTGTGGTCCCACTGCACTGTGGGGCACTTTTTAGTCCAGCTGGGGCCAGTCAAGGGATGAAGCCAGTCTGAATCCCAAGGAGCCCAGGACACTGGGGAGCTGGAAATGAAGAAGGGCCTTAAAGAGCATCACATCTGTCAGACAGGGAGCCTGGGGGACGGACAAGTCATTTGTGTCTCATATGGGTCTTTTACATCTAAGCGTCCGTACAGAAATCCAACTCCCTAAACCCTCTCCCTAAACAGGACCCCCAGCTCAGTGTCTGCCATCATCTCCCACACCCTTAGGATTCTGCTTCCTGGCTCCCTCTCCAAGCCACATGCTGAGCCTGAGGCATCCTTCCTTGCTCGGATCCTGGCAAACTCCAGCCCTTCAGGTCTCTGGGCCTGAGTGCTCCCCACACGGGGTTGTCACCTTGTTGTCAGGCTTTTGCTCGTGTGTAACTTGTGAGAATTGGAATTTGATATGCTTTTGTGAAAGTAAGGAATGAAGTTGAGTCCCCCAGTGTTTTTAATGGAAGCAGATACCCCAAGCCCACACCAGTATTGATCACTTTGGACCCCTATACACACAATCCTGCTGTCCTCATGATACCCCCATGTCTGCTAATTTTTAGCTTACTGGGACCACAGTTTGGGGCAAATCTCTTAACATCTTGGGGGATCAGTTTCCCTATCTTGAAAACAAAGACCTCATTCCTGGCTTTTTAGCTCTCATTGGTGTGTTTGAAGAATTAAATTTGATTTAGGGTATAGTCAGATGCTCTAAACTCCCTGGGTCTATTGCAGACTGGTCAGAAGTTAAATCCCTGTGTTTTTGTCTCAGCTCTGCCCCGGGTCTGGGGCAAATCGCTTCTCCTCTCCGGGACTCGGGTTTGCTGTCTGTCAGAAAAGGTGTTGGAGAGAGGCCCCTCCAGCATGGTCAGTGGACTCCGAGTGCCTTGTGAATTCCCTGTGATGCTAGAGATTCCTTGAGAGGACACAGGTTTCTGCAGGAGCCTGGGAGACACACATTAACCCTGGAGCCTGGAGCCTTTCCTGCCCCTTGTGTTCAGCCCTCTCATCTGGAGTCCCCTCCCGCTCTCCTCTCCCAGACCGTGCCTGATCTCTCCCTCCCCCAGGAAGCCTCCGAGGGAACGAAGATGGGGAGGACCACCAGAGAATGGTCATCCCTCCTGAGCTTCCTGGGGCTTTCTGTTCCAGCCATACCCCCTTGGCCACTCAGTGTCCTCTTTGGGCCTCCAGGGTCCTTCGGCCTCCCCAACTCCTTTGACTTCAGTCACACCCTCCCTCACAGGGACCCCTGAGGGCCTGACCCGCGGGAGTGGGGAGCCGAACAGGGAAGTGGAGGAAGCAGCGAGACACTGAAAGGAGGGAGGAGGGAGCGGAATCTGTAAGGCTCAGCCACCTGCCCCCGCCCCCAGCACCTCCCTGTCCCTCAGCCCCCAGGTGGAGAGACCGCCATTGCCCTGCAATCCCATGGTGCTGGCTTCACCAGGACAGCCCGTACCTAAGCCCTCTGACGTGGGCCATCCCGAGGTCCACACCCTGTGGTGAGGACTCTTTGAGCCCCGTGGGCTCGGCCCTGGCCTGGGACACCTACTTGTGCTCGCCATCTCTGCGTCCCTTGGTCTTCTCTCTGCCTTTGCTGAGTAGGGGGAAGAAATGAGGAGACAAGGAGATGTATGTGACACGGTGCGGACCAGAGACGCTTGCAGACTTAGCCCCTGGCCCTGCAGACCCCACGCTCCCCAGGGGCCTCCTCATCCCAACGATTCCTCGCCCCACAGCCTCTCGCTTCAGCGAGCCAGCAGGAGGGGACCTGATAGGCCTGGGAGAGGGGTGTGGGGCTATGGTCCATTTCTTAGGGAGGGACCCAGGAGTGGGCTGGATGACCACTATCTCAGCCCCAAGCCCAGGAGAACCCTGAGCTCTGCTCTGCTGAGGGAGGAGGCCTCAGGGTATCAGTTCATCTCCACACCCAGGCCAGGGTCTGCTGATTTCCAAATGTGGGTCACAGGTACCTCGGGGATGACACAAGGTTAGATGAACCTGGCCATCCTCCAGGCAGGGACTATCCTACGCCTCCCCACCTCCTCCCTCGATCCCCTCCAATGGAGGAGGATGGGGGGGCTCCCAGGCTCTGAGGGATTCTGAGAGCAAAGGTGGGCCAGGGAGGTTCTGAGTGTGCAAAAGTCAGCGAGCTTAGCAAAGAGCCAGAACAGTACTCTTTTCCCAATTTAAGGAGGTTTTCAGAAAACCCTTCTGGAATACCCTTTCAATGCTTCCCTGATGCTGTGGCCATAAGGATGAAGAAAAGAAAATGAATAACAATCAGCAAATTTTTTCCTCCTCATGCTTTGTCCTGGCACAGAACTTGCCCGGGTAGGCATGACTCCCTGTCCCAACAATTCAGGACCCAAAGTCCTAGAGAGGTGACAGCTGAAGTCCAGCTATGGTCAGTCATCCTGGTCAGTCTGCAATTCTTTTCCAACAAGTTAACATTAGCCAGGTCTCTGGCTGCCGAAAGCGGCTGAGACCACCGGGCAGAGAATAGAGAAGGGGAGAGACTGTCTCAGTAGCCCTGCTCTGGCCCCAGACCCAGCTGGTCCTGCTGCTGGTCTGGCGTGGGCCCCCACTGAGACCCCCTGAGAGCTGTGTGGGACTTGCTTCAGTGGAGCTGGGGCTCCAACGAGCTTTTGAGAATGGGGGCCAAATAGGAGATTTACTGGCCCCAGCCTCCTGTTAATCCAGGCAGGGCTGCCTCTCTGAATTATCGATCTAGGTTTTGAAGGAAGTTTGTTTATTTGTTCATTGTTTTTAAAGAATGCTGTGACCCTAAAGAGTTTGAGAACGTTTGCAGTAGAGGAACCAAAAGGGGAAGTGTATCTCCTGGCAGTGGGCAAGGGCGGGGCGGGAAGGTGGGCTTCGTGAAGCTGAAGGATAAAATGTGATCCTTTTC
>NW_006434835.1:15793927-15829717 GCF_000325575.1 Pteropus alecto
CACAGAGAGGTGTCAGGCTGGCCCAGAGGGTGCTTCTCAGGCACACGGCAGGCCGGAGCACAGCATGTACCCACAACCTGGACACGTGGCACACACCGCCTCTGATACATCTGCCTGTCCGCTTCTCAAACAATCCAGCCTACTGGACTGACGAAGGGGCCATACACAGGTGTAGACCCTGGGTGCGGAAATGGGAAAAGGAAGAAGACTCTCTGTGAAAAAATAATATTCTCATGATTTCACGACAACCACTACTGTGACTACAACCAACATGAGCAATAATGACTGCAAGGCCTGTGCCGAGCACTCTGACATGCTTTGACATATCGCATCCGTCCATCTCATGAGCTCGAAATTATTATTACCCCCAGTCACTCAGCCGCAAGCACTGGGGGTGGGATTTGACCTCATGGCGGTCCTTGTTGCTAGGGGACCTCTCCATGAAGCCCTGGACGGGCCTAGCTTTCCTCCTAGAGTCCACACTGTTTTTAGTATCTCAGTCTGGCCAGGTAAGTTCTGTACCTCAGGCAGTGTTCCCTCCCTGTGAGCCCCAGAGTCTTGGCCTTGCTTTCACGCCACCCCTCCCTCATGCTCCCATCCCCACAGCTCCCTGTGCACGGTTAAGAGCAGCCACAGGGCAGAGGATCAGAATGGCGGCCTCTGGGGAACTCTAGGGTTTGCTGGGATGCAAGTGCTTCACGGTGCCAAGCCTCCTTGAGCACTCAGTACTAGGTGGGGGATGCGGTGGCGGGGGACTGCAACCTCAGGTGAAATGGCTGGGTTTGGGAGGAGTCTCCTGAGCACTGCTTCACACCAAGTCCCAGCATGGTCCTGACCTTGGCTCCTCTGGGCTGCTGGGGAGCTGTGACACGTCTGGAGCTTGGCCTGGTGAAGGGTGCAGAGGGGTGTGAGGGGGACATGGGAACTGGTAAAGCAGCACTCTAGGCGTGAGGCTGAGTGTGCTGACCCCATATACCCATGTCTATGTACACCCCAGGGCATACACTCCATGCTCGTCTGTTAGAGCCCCCAGCCATGCACACCTGCCCCGCTGTCCTCCAGCCCCCGGCAAAGGAGGGAGGTATCTGGCTTCCTCTGGAGCGGAAGAACGATCCTTAAGCAGAATAAGAAAAGTGTCTCCCCACTGATCCCCCAAGATGAAGCCTAGCAGAGAGGAGCCCAGCAGGAGCCCCTACATTCCCAGGGACACCAGGAGGGTTGGGCAGAAGGAGGTGGGCCATGGCGGGCAGGAGGGCCAGGCAAGTGGAGAAAATGCGAAGGAGAGTCTGAGAATACAGGGAATTCACAGGAGAGCCCCGAATCTCTGGAGTGCAGCTGCAAGAGGAAAGCGGGGCTCTTTTCTTTGTCCTCTCTAAGGTGTGGCTCCTAGAGTCACGTCAGCAGCAGAATCCAGAAACCAGCCCTGTGTGCAGCAGCTTCCGGCCTCACACTCACACAGAGGGATAATATATGTGCATGTGAGTGTGTGCACTTGACATGAGCACTTGTGTGTGTATGTGCACGTGTGTTCTGAGTCTCTCTTTGGAGACTAAGGAGGATGTATACGGACATGCAAGGGCCCAGAGCTCTGATTTTGTGCTTCTGAGAGCAAAGCACCCATGGGTTGGCGATTCCTTCCTTCTCTGCAATACCGACAGCGGGGGCGGGGTGGGGGAGAGGGTATGGGGAACCCTGAGAGTAAGTGACACCCGCCCTGGCCCCGGGATGCTGTGAAGCTCCAGCTTTGTATGAGTGGGATGGCCAGGGCTGAACAGGAGCTTCATCCACATCCTGGCCGCTCTTGTGGGG
Source organism: Pteropus alecto (assembly GCF_000325575.1). Classification (NCBI taxonomy): domain Eukaryota; kingdom Metazoa; phylum Chordata; class Mammalia; order Chiroptera; family Pteropodidae; genus Pteropus; species Pteropus alecto. The sequence continues at coordinate 15,795,737 of NW_006434835.1, forward strand.
CTGAGAAGAACCGGCTCAGCACTGCCGGAGCCACGGCTGCCCTTTTGGCTACCCAGAGCTCCCAGAGAGTTGTTTCCCATGGGTGCTACCCGCAGGATCCAGAGTACTCCAGGGTCCCTCAGGATGTCAGAGTCGGAGGGGAGCCAGGACGGTCAACCCATTCCTGGTACTGACCCCGAGGGGTTCGTGACTTGCCCAAGGTCACTCATCTAGTTTAGTTAGTGGCAGTCAGGATGAGACTTAATGGAACTTGGCTCTCCTGGTTCAGAGCCAGCGCTGCTTTTCCTGCGATTGATGGCCCATAGATGGCTTCCAACCTTGTCCCCAGAAAGCTCTTTCTCAGAGTCCCCTGCAGTCTCAGACAGCCCCTACCAAGCTCTTTTCTACAAAGGACAGAGGACAGGGATGGTTCCTTTTGTGTAGCATCCTGGGCTCCCCACCTGGTCCCTGCTCCTCCTCTCACCATTTCCAGCCAGATTCTTTTGCATCATCCAGCTGCCAAGAACCTGTTTGTCAACAGTCCTTATATAAGGTAGCACTCGGCACCCCAGTTACAATCTGTCCCTCTGTCATCACTTTGGCTCTCCCGGCAACAGGTTCTCATTGTTCTGCGCCCCATTTGACAGGTTAGGGGAGACGGTAAAGAGGGTTTGTGACTGCACAGGGGTCGCAGGCTGGTAAGACCTTATTACTCTGACTCCCCAGCAGGCTTCCATGGTCCCTTAAGCATGTAGCTGCGTGTGTGTCTGGATGCGTGTGTGTGTGTCTGTGATGTGTGAGTGTGAGTGTGTGTGTGTGTTGGGGGGGGCCTTGGTTCAAGTGCAAAGAAAGAAAACATATTTGTTCAATAAAAGTATCAAATTCAGTTCCACTAATTTAGAATCTGTGTTTCTGGGGAACAGGAACTGAATTCATTTTTCTTGGAAGGGAAAAGGTGGAGGGAGACCAGAGGGAGATGATTGCAATGGCAGGGAAACATCTCCTCTTCTCAAAACGCACCCCATTCTTAGACGCATCGTCAACTCACCTGCATTTTACACGTTATCCCCACTGACCTAGGAACCTACAGACAGCGTTTCACTAGCCGAGATTCTGTCTCTCTGGACAGAATCTAAGAGGAATACCATTGTGTTTCCTTTTTTTTTTGTAAAAATAGCATATTTAGAAAGCACAGGTCTGGACACAGCTTCCTGTGACCTGTGTGGCAAGACATTTGCAGGTGTGAATCCTGGACACTGAGGATGCCAGGATGCGTTTTTCTCAACAGAAGAGAGGCTGGGTCCTAACCAGGACCTCTGGCTTCTCTCTGGCAGGAAGAGGCTGCCCTCACTTGGGCCTTCAACTGGGCCAGGGCAGAGGCCAGGCTGCCTGGGGCTAGTCCGGCGCTGCCGGATCTTGGACCAGAGAGATCAGGGCCTCTGCCTAACTGCTTCTCCTAATCTCTGAGGAAGCAGAAGGTCTAGCCGCTTCCTCTTGTGTGAGGGGTCAGCCTCCTGGAACTTGCCTCTCTCAGGGTAGGGAGAAGCCTGGATCCTCAGGCAAAGCCCAGCCACCCTGCTGCCTCCTCAGTGAGTTCCGGAGTGGGGGTTGCTGCAGAAACACCTTCTTGCCTCTCATATGTCTCTCCAGCATCTCAGCCCTGTACTCTGAATCCAGTCAGGCCTAGAGGGGCCTTCCAGAGGGACTAGACATCAGTCCTATGTCTTTGGGGGCAGTGGGCACCCAGAGAGTCCAGCCTGTTACCTGCGGAAGCTCTTCTCCCCCGGTGGCCGGGAGCTGGGGCGGGAGCCGGGGAGCAGCCCGTCTGTCTCCTGGCTTTCCTTTTCTTCCTCTTGAAGGGACTCATCCCCTAGGAAGTCCCCATCGTCCCAGGAGCCCACTGTGCCATCTGTGGCCTGATACCGGACCTCCACGCACAGACTGGTCTGGAGGGAGAGAGACAGGTGGTGAGCAGCTGGGACTGCAATCATAATCCCACATAGTCCTCTGCTTTGTGCTGTCTGCAAAGTGCTTTCCCACCCTTGACTCGTCGGAGGAAGGCAAGCTGGGTATTATCCTCCCTCGACTCTCTTTTTGCAGATGAGGAAACAGGCTCAGAAAGATGGACATGCACAGACTCAGTCAACTTAATGGGCTCCCATGTTGGGTTCTATTCCTCCAAGGTGGGGACCTGCCTTGGACAGCTGAGTGGACCCTCTGAGTCCGCTGTATACATAATCAGGAGTATCATTCAGTGTCCGCAGTGGGTACGTCATCCCCTCTCCCTTAGAGCCAGGGTTGCCTGCAGGGATGAGGAGTGGAATGCGCCTGAAATCAGCTGACTCCCTCACTCCTGATGGTCATTGGAGATGTGATGAAGTGAGCTGAGGGTGCCCTTCAGGAGAGGAGCCCAGGCCCTGGACACCTTCCAAAGGCATGAGGTCAGCTCTTCCTCCTGCTCATCCAACATCCTCCCTTCTACCTTGGAAATGAAGGGACCTGGGGGTGCCCTGGGATTTTTCCTCATGGAAAGTGAAGCCCCAAACCTGGGCCCAGGCTGTGCACTTAAGAATACTGACTGGGCTCCTCACTCTATGTCCTTGGGCCACTTACCTTCTTTTGGCTCCCATCTCTCCCCAGTGCGAAGGGAAAACTCATTCTATCGCTTCTTCAATTCGCACAGGTGCTGAGAGTGCCCCCCACTCACACTTGCCCTTCCTTACAGGTGCGGGGGTGACTCGCTTTTGAGACCCACACGGCCGACCTTTGCTAAGTGGGTGGACCTCCAAATGCCCAGGCTCAGATTTCCCAAGAGAAGGAAAAGGTGCACACATGTCTGAACCCTCACTGTGCTAGACATTGTGCTAACAACATTCATCTGATCTCAACACTTCAATCTGCCCTACCTAACATAATAGAGAGGTTAAATTACTTGCTCAAAGTCATACAGCCAGGAAGTGCTGGAGCTGGGATTTGAGCTTAGCCTGCCTTCCTCCAAGGCCCATGTCCTTCCCACTGAACCAGTGTGGCCCCTTTGCTGTGGCCAAGTATGTTGTGGTGGGAAAATGGTGGTCTGGAGTTGGGAGCCTGGGGTCCCGGTGCTCGCTCTGCTGTTGACCAGCTGTCTGACCTTGACTAAATCCATTCTCCATCCAGGATGTCATAGTCCCCATCTGTAAAATGGGCAGCAGGTGGGTGGTAGGTGGGCTAGATGATCTGTCAGTCCTTTCCTCGCTGAATTCCTAAGTTTGATTCTAGAAACACGGGGCACGGGTCGCGGGCTGTTCTTTGCCCACTTCCCCCGTTCTCTCTCACCTCACTTCTCACTCTACTCTCTTCCTCCAGGCATCTAGTTCTCTTCCAAGTCTTCTGTTCTCACAGGTGTGTAGCTTGCTCTGCATCACCTCTCCCTTCACTGGAGTGACTGAGACCCCAGCGCCCTGACTTCAAGAAGCTCCCTCCCACCTGTACCTACCTACCCATGGAAAGAATTACCTGGCTGGGGCCAAGCTGAGAAGCCTCAAATGTTCTCCTTGTTCTCAGCAAGGAAGTGTCTTGAGACACCAAGGCACCGTGGGATTTCTGTCCCACCGTTGACACTCCTCAGAGAGGATTCCTTCCTTTCTGGCTCCCTGTGGCCTCAATCCTGCCTTCTGAGGCTATTCTGCTGGCTACTACATAGGGCCAGATGCAGAACTCTGGTGGGGGAACCATGGTATAGTTCCATGTTACACTGGGTAAACTGAGGTCGGGAAACAGTAGCTAACTATTATTTTACATATCTATTGAGCACTTACCATGTGCTTAACTATTCTAAGTACTTCCCGTGCATTCTTTTAATCCTGTGACGTAAATACTATAATTTTGCTTACTTTGCAGATGACATGTAACCTGCCCGAGTCACATAATTAGTAAGTAGCCTAACTAAGGTTCGCACCCAGGAGCCATGCTTCTCACCACTGTGCCAAACTGCCCATGAAGGGACACAAATGAGCCCCAGGGGACAGATGCGTCAGAGCAGAACTGGCGTCTGGGCACCCAGATTGGTTTATTTCCTTTCTTTGTTAGAATATGTTTTAAATACCTACAGACTGTGCATTCTTAGAGCCTGTGTGCTCTTATTCGAAGTGCTGGGATGCGATGTGACAAATAAATGAGCCCCAGGGGACAGATGTGTCAGAGCAGAGCTGGCGTCTGGGCACCCAGATTGGTTTATTTCCTTCTTTGTTAGAACATGTTTTAAATGCCTACAGACTGTGCATTCTTAGAGCCTGTGCGCTCTTATTCGAAGTGCTGGGATGCGATGTGACAAACGGAATAGAAAGTGAGGTCCCTGCCCTCACAGAACAACTAGTCTTAAAGAGGAGCCGAGACAGGTGTGCAGAGTGAAGACCATGCCTGCAGTGGGCAGCAGGGCTCAGCCTGGCCTTTGGATGACCGGAGAGAACTCTTCAGTGGTTCCTGAGCTGGGTCCATACGGGGTCTTCGGTGGAGAAGGGAGGGCATCCCCAGTTGCCCTTCTCGATCTCTCTCACTGCAAGAAGGGCTGCGATGTCCACCTTGGGACAGCGGACCCTGCCATGCCCGAAGGGCTCTGGTTGCAGCGATCTGGCAGAGTCTGACTTGAGTCTCCTCCTCCAGCCTCATCTCTCTATTTATGATGAGTATCCCCCAGATCACACTCTGGATAGGGGAAGGGAGGTGAAGCAGATCCCCAAGTGACCCCATAATAGGCAATATCAGGGACTCTCTGGGGCACACCCACCTTGATGATAGCATTATTGTCATCAATCAGTGTGTCGGTCACCTCCACATGGTTCTCCTCCACCACCTTCTGCAGCACCATGCGGAAGGTCCCAATGAGCCTGTGAATGGCAGGGGACATGGTGGCGTCAGGTGAAGAGGCCAGAGTGAGTAGTCCAAGAGTCTGTGAGTGGCTGGAAAGGAGGTGAATGATCTGGAGAGAGGGAGGGTTTGCTCAGGCTCCAGGCTGGGGTGGGAGAAGGTGGCCCTGAGGCCAGGTGGCAAGTCCAAGAGCGTACATGACCCCTAACAACTAGGAGTTTGACTTGAGGGCAGTGAGCACCAGTTGGGGGAAATGTTCACAGACTGGGGGACGGGGTGGTAGTGGAGCCTTTTGCTTCTTAGATATGTGAATTAGGGTTCAGCTGAGCCCCTGCAGAGCAGAATAGAGGCTGTTGGGAAGGACCAGAGGTTCCTGGACACACCAGTAGCTCCTCCCTCTCCCACATCCCTAACCATGAGCAAGGTGCCTACCCTACACTGACACCACTGGCTCATTCTTCCATTCTGTCTGAGGGCAAGGACCTATCTGATTGCAGGATCCTCATATTCCCAGCTGCACAGCATGGGAGAGGCAGTGCAGTGCTGTGAAGAGTAGTCTTAAAGTCAGAGAGACTGGGACTTGAAACCCAGCCCTGACACTTACCAGCAAGTCACCTGCTTCCCAGGCGATTTACTTACGCTCTCTGAGTTCCAGATCTCCCCCAAGAGGAGCTAAGAACGCCTACTTGACAGAGTCATTGTTTATGGGACTAACTGAGATCCCCTGTGCCAAGTTCTTATCAGAGTGCCTAGCACATAGTCAGTACCCTAAAAGCAGTCCTGATGTTATTGAGGGGGTGCCCAATACTGTCAGCCTCTCCAGGACAGGGACTGTTTCTTTTTTGATATTTTATTTTATATTTCTGGCACACGAAAGAGCTCAATACCTGCTGGCTGAATTAATGAACAACAGTGGGTGCCCCATAAATGCTGACCGAGTTGACTTGAACCCCATTCCACCCTGTGGTTTGAAGGTTATTGCTCTAGAGAGAACAGGGATTCAGAGAGATATTCTCACAAGGTGACACTGCCTGGGGTAAATTAAAACACACACACCATTTCTGACTAACGGGGCAAAAGCTGAGGGGGACAGCCACAGTGTGTGAGTACTGGAGGGACTTGGGGCCCTCTCATGCCGTCCTTCATTTACAGAGAAGGAAGACGAGGCCGAGAAAACAGGATGAGACGCAGCTAATTAATGGCAAATCCAGGTGAGGTGAGGTGTCAGGTGAATTATGACGTTAACAGACATGTTTGATCTCAGACCATCCTGAGTGCCATAAAGGATAAACAGTTTTTTGTTTTTTTTTTTAAAGCCTCACATCTGTGTGAGGGCGGGGGGAAGTGGCAGGAGCAGCCATGTTGGATGAATAGGAAAGGCTTCCTTCCGGAGCTCAGAGCCCCACCTGCCAGCCCACCCTCCCTCCCTGAGGGCAGAACTGCTCACAGCATTCTTCCACTCCACAGCCTGAGTAGGCTTCTAGGAGCTTCTCAGACCTGGCCCTTCTTCAGCCTCACCTCTTTTGGTTCTAAATCAGTGGTTCTCAAACGTCAGCATGAACAGAATCATCTGGAAGGCCCATTAAAACAGAAATGATGGGGACCCACCCACCCCTAGTTGCACTGGTAAATGTTTAATGACTGGCTGGGGGAGGGGAAGGGCAGGCCTGACCGGAAGCTTTTGTGACTTCCACATTGTACGTGGTCCTCTCACCCCCATGGCCAATTTCAGGCTTCCGTGTGAAGTCATTGAACTCAGAATTGGGAGAGACTTGTAGCATCTTCCCTCTGAAGCTGGTAAGATCTAGCTCCAGCCCACCACTGGCCCAACTCCAGGGAGTCTGATTCAGGGTGGGGCCTGAGGAAGTGTGTTTCTGACAAGTTTCCTGGTGATGCTGGTGATGCTGGCCCGAGAGCACACTCAGAATCCTCTGTTCTGCCACTGCCCTTTGCCAGCTGGAACTTTGGCCTGCTTTAGTTTCTACTAGGAGCCACTGAGCACCTGCTGGGTGCTGGGCGCTCGGGGACATCTTTCTCTAGATTTCCTAGGAGGCCGAGGAAGGCCCAAGGATCAGCAGAGATGCTGCAATGTGACAAGACACCCCCAGGGGGCAGGATGGGGTTATTTCCCCCACTTACCTCCTCACCCCTGCAAGTGCTCAGAGAAACCTCCAGCGCCTTCCAGGCTTAAAGGTCAGAGTCAAAGACCTTTAGACTTAAGAGGGGCTGGAGAGGGGAGCTGGTCCAGCATTCCATGAAGAAGGGGTTCCTCACACATCCTGCCTGATGCCTTGTGATGGGATCTCACTACCCCACAGCTACTCTTACCGCTCGTCCATTTTGGCACAGCTTAAGCCGCACAGTAAGCTGTCTGCCTCTGGAAAATCCCCCACTCCTCACACCCTGACCCACATCCTGTCCACATACAGACTAAACGCCATCCCTAAGAGGAGGCAGTGTAGACAGTGGAAAGAGCCTGGACTCTGGAGTCAGACAGAGGTGGGTTCGCCCAGCAGGGTCTAAGGGAGATTCTGTTACCTGGCGGCTGTGTGACTTTGGCTAGTTCTCCAACCTCTCTGAACTTTGGTTTTTTTTTCCCATCTCCCCAGAGGAGGTGATGCCACCAGATTCATTGTGCGGTGGCGAGAACACTGGAATGAAACACCAAGGCACTCGGATGTCGGCTGTCTGGAGGGCCTACGCAGGGCTGGTCTCCTTTACAGGATGGGCTCTGGGGGCGGATGCTTAGCTTCACAGAGCGGAGGCCAACCGAGGCCCAGAGGGTGGGGCTGGAACCTTGGGAGATGGCTTGGCCAGAGGAATCGGCTTGTCATCCCTCTGTGTGATGGCTTGGGGGCTTTAACATCTAACAGTTCCCCATAACCTACCAAATAGAAATGAAAAATAGTATTCTTTGAAATAGGCAATTGATATATCTTAGTCTTGTGTAAAATAGGAAGAATTTTATTTTATTATAAAATTTGTATAAAACTTTGCTTTCTCTACAGGTCTATAATGTACCATCTAAACAAAAAACAGTGCTTGCTATGAAAATGAGCTTCAGAACAAGTGCTGTAATGCTGCTTCCAACAGAATGCTGCCCCTTGGCCACCTCTGTGGACAGGAAGGAAACCCTGGCTCTGGGGTGCGTGGTGCCTCCCCAACCAACCCCTCCCACCCCAGCTGCCCTTTGCAAACTCAGTGGGGTCTGCTTATTGCTCCTGCGTCTCTGGGTGGGTTAGCGCGAAGCAGCCTTCCGGGGCCACCGAGGAGGGGTAACTCACATGCCCCTTGGACAGAGGGGTCCTTCCCTGGAAATGGAGGTACAGGCCCTTTGTTCTGGGGAAGGAGGTCTGGCTGGAAGCCCTGGCCCTGCCCTGAGCCCGCTGTGTGACCCCAGGTAAGGGCTTGTCCGGGAGTCAGTTTCCCCCAGGCAGTTAGGTGAAGATGTTGGAACCTAATCCACTGTCTTCTGACAATCTCCCTCACGTAGCCCATTCAGGTTACTCGTCGAAAAGAGACAGCACTCCCCATGGGGCCCACAGCCACCCAGGAGGCTGTGCTGGCCTCCAAGGAGGATTCCCAGGTGATTAGCCACCAGGGAGGGGGCCTCAGGCACAGCGCACAAACTGACCACAATAGAGCTGCTGCCAGGCACCAGGACCTGTCAATAATTCATTGCTTTCCCCTGGGAGCTGGTGTCAAGTGCCCAAAGCAGCTAGGTCCCTACTGGTCTCCTGAATTATTCAGGAGCCCCAGGAGACTGGCACCTGGGTCAGGCCCTCCCCCATCTAAGGTCCTGGACAGGCAGAAGGAGACTCATAAGATCCTCTGGGCCCAATACCTCATCCTCAAGGGGAAGTCCTCATTCAGAGCAGCCCTGAGGGTCTCCTAGCCTCTGATGAGGACACTTCCTCCCTTCACATCGAATTTCCTCCTCCTCCCAGCAACCCCCGGAACCATGGGTGAGGGGCCAGTTTCCAAGAAGCTCTCCATTCCTAGGACAAATCCCTTTCTCTGAGATGGGCAGTGACGAGATTAGGCTCATAGGTTCCATTTCTCACACCAGCCTCCTTTATCTCAGTTTCCCCAAATGCATCATCAGTCATGTGACTGGCTCTCACCCTGGAGTGCCTTGAACTCTTCAGAGAAGACAGAGCCGCTCTGATTCCTACTCCCAGACCCTCCCACTCTATACACCCTCTGCTTCTTGACCCTACAGGAGCATTTATTCATTTACTCATTGTGCAAAGCCATGGGGGCTTGCTGGGTGCCAGGCATCATCCCAAGCAGAGGGTGTGGTTTTGCTGGATGATGAGCCCAGTGCAAACTCCAGAGGCTTCCCCTCAGCTCAGCTGCCCCATGAGAAGGAGCCTGGTGACTGAGCTGGGCCACAGTGGGGGCAGGAGGTTGTGGCCTCAACCATCCCTCTGGCTCGATCCTGGCAAACACCAGATAGGCCTTTTCTTTGGCTCTGGGAACAGAGTCCTAATTCCAAGGTGTGAAAACGTGAGCCCCTCCTGACTTCAAGCACTCCACCCTCCACCCTGACCCCCAGACCCCCCAGCAGGCCTGTGTCAAAAGGCCCTGTACATTCCTCTGACCGCCACTCCTTCCCCCATCCCAGCTCTGCAGCCAGCAGTGCTGACATTCTTCAGGCTTCTGAGGAAGTGGTAGGGCCCCCTTCCATCAGACCCAGGCACCCCCCACCCCTTGTGGGGTATCCCGCCTTCTCTTGGGTGGGGACAGAGAGGGCAGGGAGAGGGAAAGAAGAGAATTAGAATAAGACACCCCCCATCTGTCTCCCTCTTTTTGGCATTTTAGAACAAGTAATTATAGCCTTAAACGTCAGCATATCCATTGTTATGATAGTCAGTTTCCCAAACAATTTACCAAATACTTCTGCTTTGTTTATAGCCGGAGTTTTAATGTCTTCAAAGGTTTCTAGTATTTCCGTGGGCGGCCCAGCAGCTTCTATCGTAAACGATTTACCAGTCCTTCCCATCCTCAGCATCCACCATAACTGCTCACATACCCTGATTTCTTGGAGTTTGAGGATTGAGGAGAGGAAGAAGACACATCCTAGCCCGGCTCTACCGTTATCGACTCATGTGGCCTCAGTATCCTCTCTGAGGCTCAGTTTCCCCATCTGCATAGCGAGGGTTGCACTGGCTGAGCTCTGAGGCTCCTGGATGCTCTGCCACCTACCTATGGGCCCCCACTGGGGTGCCTGGATGCCCTTCCTGGCCCTCAGCTTCTGATTCTGCTTTTTCCTCCGCGTCTACATTGTTGTGCACATGGTCCCTCCTCCTGTTCCTATTTCTCCTGTCCTCACAGGTCACTCGGCGTCTCGCCTCAGAGAAGAAGGCCATGCTTCATCTTGGGGGCCCCGGTGGGTGTCTCACCGACCTTTCTTATGGCTGCCAGAGACAGCTGCCTGAATGGTGTGACATCCTGAGAGGCCAAGTAGGACGGCCCCTCTGCCTTAATCACCTTCACCGTGGCCCTGGCAGCAGGCCTGAAATGCCCACACCCCAAACTCAACTCAGATCTGCAGGTTTTCAAGGAAAACTACAGAATCCTAGCAGCCCCGCCGGTTCAGCCCTCCCTGATTCAGAAACCCCCTCGAAAACGTTGCGGCCCCACCCTCTGCCAACCCTCCCCCATCACAGCCGTCTCCCCGCAGTGCAGCCTGGTCCTGGTCCTGCTTCTAGGCACACATCTCTTTCCTCTTCCACATGGCAGAAAACCTTAGGGGACAGGCACAGTGCCTTAAACCCGCATTTAGTTCCTCTGGTGTCTAGCACAGCGTCTGCCCGGTGCAGAGTATTTGCTCAGGAAATGTTTGATGAGTGACTGAAAGACTGGAAGGAGGGATGGATGGATGGATGGATGGATGCGTGAACATGTCCTCTGTGATTTTCTCCTCCAGGCTCTCATTCCCTTGTTATAAAATAAGATTTAGTCCCTTCCCCCAGTGTCTACAAGCCAGTGCCTACCGGCGTTGTCTCTAACTGTCATGAGAACAGTGGAAACTTTGTCTCCTGCTCTGATTGTTCTGCTTCTGTGAATACAACCTAGCATTAAGTCAACGTTTCTCTTGTTTGTAGTCTCCCCTGTTGCGTTGTACCGAGCTCTTAGCGAATAAGACCCCCACGCCTTTTCGGACGTGTTGCTGTTCAGGCGCGATGCCCTCCAGCTTGTATGAGAGCAACTGGTTTTTGAACCCAAGGTAGAAATGACATTTATTATTTTTAGTCACCATTCCAGGCCGTTCAAATCATTCTGAATTCTGCTTGTCACCCACAGAGAAGGCTGGGAACTACTTTTCTTGAACCTCTAGCGGTGACGGTGCTCACATGGGAGCTGCACTTCATCGCAGAGTGTAAGCTCTGTGAGGGTAGATGCCTCACTGTCCTCAGCGCCTGGTTCTGTGCCTGACGCCCAGTAGGCACTTAGTAAACATATGGGGAATGAATTAATGAACAGACGTCTGTCTCACTTAATTCTCACAGCTTACCCTTGAGGTAAGCACTTACCCTTTTTCCAGGTAAGTATATTGAATTCGAAGAGGTTATGTAACTTGTCCAGGGTCACACAGTAGATGGCTGGGCTGGGATCTGAGAGATCAAGCTTGCCTGACTCCCAAAATCATCATACCAAACTTCCCCAGAGCGCTTGTCAGCCACAGGTGTGACAAGTTTGCCCTCAAGGCGACAGATGGTCTATGGAGGATATTATCAGCCATTGCGTTAGCTTCTCTAATGGGTAACTGTTGTCCAGCCTGGTGTAAAGGGAAGACTTAAAGAAGGGGACAGGAAGCTGTGATGGGACTGGGGACAGAAGGAGGAGGGTGAGGTATGCTTGGCCGACAATGCTTGAGAGGGCTGGGGGACTTCCAGGACAACATGAGGAAGCAGGGAGGTGAGCCTTTGAAGATCAACCCCAGGGCAAGTTATGGGTGCGGGTCTCCTTTTAAACCCAAAGGAGAGGGCAGCTCGAGGAGCAAGGCCGGCCCCCAGCCCCTCCGCCCCGCCTCTCCTCCCCCACCCCATGCTTACTTGTTGCTGAAGACTTTGCTGTAGTTGAAGATCTGAATCTCAAGTATCTCATTGTTGTCGATGCTGCTGGCCACTGGCCACCGGAAGGTCTGGGGAGAGAGGGACAGCTGTGGTCTTGGGTGGGAATGACAGGGAGAGGTGTGGGGACTGGGAGGGGATCCCTGGTAAGGTGGCCCCTGATGTCAGCCCACTGCTGCACAGTGACAAAGTTCACACCTGGAGTCTCATTTAATTCTGACTACCGCCTGGTGGCATGGGTGTTGTTGCTCATTCTTCTTTCAAAGATGGCGCTGGGAGGGTTTTGGTGACCTGCCCAAGGTCATATGGCAAGTATGAGAACCTAATGCTGACCAGGACTCCGGACTCTCAGCCCAGCGCCCCTTCCACTGCCTCCCAACTGCTGGGCTGGACTCGAGAGTGGGTGGTCCAACCCCGGGCTGATCCCAGGCAACAGCAAGGGCCGTGTGCTGCCAGCTTGGTTTTTGCCATGTTATTCTGAATCAGAATCACTCTGACCTGTCCAAGCTCTGCCTGGAGCAGGAAGTGTGTGCTTTCAGGTCAAACCACCTCTCACACTAGCAATGTGAACCTTGGGGACAGATTTTAACTGTTTACCTGTATTAGGGTCAGGACCTCAGAGGAGGGACAGCCTGTCTCTAACTCACTGTTTCTAGATTAACTCTCACCACTTCTATGCTGGCTTCATTACTTAATCAGTAACAATGATGAATAGGAAGTTGGGTGGAATTTTTCCTGATGCCCTAGAAGTGGCAGTAAAGGCCCAAAACAGAGGCCAAAAGGTACTAAGGACCCATCCCCTAAAGAGAGCTCTCAATAAGCAGGGCCAGGCACCTCCCTCAGGGCTTCCTTAAAGGCCTGCCACCCCAGCCATCGCCCAGCCCTCCTCCTCCCTAGGATGTGAAAGAAGACAGGAAGGGAAAGGTAGAAAGAGTAGCCTCCTACGCGGTGTGTTTTGGTGCCTGCAGGAAGGGGAACCTGGCATGCAGGTTCCCAGTGACATCTGTCCAGGCAGTGGACTGACTGGTCTGTCCCCTGAGCCTCTCGGGAGACCCACAGAGCACCGCAGGGCCAGGGCGGCAGCCGTGAAGGAGCCTGGTGTGCCACGGTTGGGTGCAAATACGTGGTTTACATTCTGTGAACCAAGTGGATGCTGTGAAAGGGAGTCTCTGGTGCTCCACCCCAGGCTGAGAGAGGTCCTCAGCTTGGATGAGGCTGTGATGTTACCCCGCTGGTGGCAGGAGCTGCGGTGGGGTGGAGCCAGGTCTCCTAGGTGGGGACTCAGTACTGTGTGGCAGGCCACTCAGGTCTCCCACAGAGCCCACCCACACGGTGTCCTACGAGACAGCCAGAGTTTGTAGTCCTGCCATGTTGATGGCTTCTAGAGCTAGCTGGAGCTCATCGGAGAAGTGGTCACACCACGAGGAAGGGTCACGTCCATGGCAGAGACCAAGAATCAGACCATGCACCCCGACTCCCGGCTGGAGTGGGAGGAGATGTGGAGGGTCTGGGCCGGCATCCCTACCCCACCCTGCATCTTGAGCCACAAGCCTGAGGAAAGGGAGAAGACCAGGTACGCAGCGGATGACAGGTAGACTAGTCAAGCTTCTGAAATCAACTTCGAGTAACTGAAAATGATCAGAAAGCCCTGAGGTCTGCTCAGACTGCCACCGAAGGCTGGCATTAAGGGGGATTTTGACAGCAGGTAGAAGGCAGTGACTTTCACATTTTGTTTCATTTTTATACCTCGCCAAATTCAGACTGCTCAATAGGCTAGAAGTAAATAATCATCATAGTAATAGTAACAACAGTTGCCATTTATAGAGAACTTTTCATCAGGCAGGGGTCTGAATGCTTTAGATGCATTAATTCATTTAGTCCTTACTACAACCCAAGAGACAGATAACGTGTTCTGTTTTACAGGCGGAGAAACGCAGGCTCAGAGAAGTAACGTGATTCAGAGAACCTGGTCCTTAGTGGTTGAGTAGGCCCTGGGGAGGCTCCTAAGAGCCAACCCTGCAACTGTGCCATATCAAAGCTATGCTCCCTTCTCCCAGAATGGGGACTGGGAGCTTGGGGGCACGAGGCCAGCCTGCAAGCTCCCTCCTAGTGTGGGCAGGGCCTGTCTCAGGAAAATGGGCTTAATGTCCCCTCTCTTCAGGACTGGCCAAGTCTCAGAGAGGCCCCTGACACCGCTGATATTTCAGCTGGAGCAGGCAGGAGAGGGTGGAAGAAGCAGGGAAGGGCGCGGGCCCAGGGTGGGGCGGGAGAGGGCTCTGAGCAGGGCCTTGGACACAGAAGCAGAGAGCAGGAGCAGCCTGCAGGCCTCATTAAGCAGCTTCTGCTCCCGCTGTGAGTATGCAGTTTTCTTAATGAAGTTGCTTTACTGGGCTGTGGGGAAATAAACCAGCTCACGAAAACGCGACGCATTCGCCATAGTGCTGAGCGGGAGAGGCCTAGGGGAGCCACCAAGATTTCGGTTTTCTTGGAATAAAGGGGGCAGGGGTGTCTGATTCGCCTGAAGGTCTGTGGGTGGGATTTTGGCTTTAGAAGGAGAGAAAGATTAAGAGACAAAGGAAAAGACTGTGGAATGGGACTGAAAGGGTGCGTTGAACAGCGACGTTAACTCGGTCCGCACAGGAACAGCTGAAGTCATTTCGAAGGAAAGGGACCCAGAGAAGGAAACTGCTTGGGACTTCTGTTCGCCCGTCACCAAGCACTGACTTGCCTAGTGATCGGGGTGCAGTGTGTTGGGTCAAAAGCACCCGCAGGAGTAAAAAGCTGGTGGTCGTGGGCCGGTCTGCTGAGTAGAGAGGAGGGGAGTCCGGGAGGGTTGGGGACGGGTGCCTCGGGGAGCCCTGCCTGGAGATGCAGCTCCAGAGGAGGCAGACCTGGGTATGCGGCTGAGCGAGGCCTTTTGGGAATTTCTGCAGGAAGGAGCCTCAGGAGGGGGAACAGGAGGAAGTAAACGCTGGAGCAGGGCTGAGCCCTTCCCGGAGAAAGGCAAGGCCCACGTGAGCCTCGCAAGCCTCTTCTTTTTTGAAAGTGCTTTTTTCAGGTACAGCTGACATTCGAGTCCCATAAGCCGCGTTCCTCTCCGGAGTGTTCGTCCGGAGTGTTCCTCACTTTTCTGGCTCCCCATTCGCCGCCCACACCGCATTTGTCCTTCGTTTCTCCATTTTCCTTCTCTCCTGTTTGCTTCTCTGCTACCTTCTCGCCGCGTCCATTTTAACCTCACATGAATGAGTCTCTCTCTCTGTATTTCTCTGTCTTTGTCTCTCTCTCTGTTTTTCTCTCTCTCTGTCTCTATCTAACTCTCTGTCTCTCTTTCTCTTAGAGGTTCTCAGGCCTGTCTGCACATTAGAATCATTTCCGGAAGCTTTAGAAAATCCCAAGGCCTAACCGGCATTTGATTAGCGTGGACTGATTAAACCAGCGTCTCTGCGCCAAGTCCAGGCATGGGAAGAGCTCCCAGGTGATTCCCCGTGGGGCCGAGTTTGACGACCACTGCTCAGGGGAAAGTCCTTCCCCATGAAATCAAAGAGCAGCTCCCTCCCACCCCCCACTTCTCCGCCCTCTCCCACTGCAGGTTGGAACAGGTGGGGCTTTGCAACCTGTAACCACCCTCCCAGCTCAAGGGAAGTGACTTAAAGATGGGAC
This sequence comes from Pteropus alecto, assembly GCF_000325575.1. Lineage (NCBI taxonomy): Eukaryota > Metazoa > Chordata > Mammalia > Chiroptera > Pteropodidae > Pteropus > Pteropus alecto. The sequence goes on from NW_006434835.1 coordinate 15,811,300, forward strand.
TCTGAACCCAAGGGTGCTCTTTGCCACTCCCATTTGGCCTCCTTAGAAGCATAGGCATGGGCTTCGGTTTGGTTTGAATTTTCCTTGGCTGTTTCCTGTTTTCCCCTCTCCTTTGTCTAAGGGGTCTCGGGGCCCCTGGGAGTGTGGAGCTGTGACCCAGTTCGTCAGCTCTAGGCTTGGCCGTAACCTGGCTGGCGCTGGCCAGGGTGGAAGAGTCCTTCGTCCTATCAATCCCAGCGATCTAGGACTCCTGGAGGTTTCCCTGATGCGGGGTGGAGAATGACCTGGATTATCCTGGCCTTTGCAGACTGGGTCTGGAACCAATCTAAATCAGCAACCCAATATCCTTAAAGGGACAGTCCTCTAGATTTTTGGGGCGTGGGGTAGGGGGAGACATCTTAGGGTGTGTTGCAAAGCTTTAGGGTACAATGGAAAGACCCAAAACTCAAATTGGGTTCATTCTTTTGTTCATTCTTTCACTTGGCAATATTCTGGAACCCTGTGCTGGGTGCCAAGCCAAAGATGAGCCAGACAGGTACATTCCTGGATCCACGGAGCTCACAGCCCAGGTAATAGCAAAGTGAGCTGATGAGATCAGGTCTCCTTGACCCCCCAATCACTAGGCTGGTGACTTCCTTCTTTGGGCTCAAAAAGCCCATTGTCCATCTTCGTTCTGGGTCCATCTCCCCACTAGACTGAGCCCCCTGAGTGCAAGACTAAGCCTTGTCCTCTTTGCCAAGTGGCCATAGGCTGTGGAGTCAGATGGGCTTGGGTTCAAATTCTGGCATATGCCTACTTTCCACCTGAGACGATACCAGCCCAGTGAGTTGCCGTAAGTTATAGTGCTGTGTAAAACTCTCAGCCCATCCTACCACACGCTAAGTGCTTGGCGAATAGCACTTGGTCTTCTTCCTAGTCCCATAGGTACTATTATTATTCTGGCCTCTCCTGTGGGGTCTGGGCCACTTGGGGCCTGGCCGAGAGCCAAACCAAGTTGGCTTGAGGTGGGTCTGGTGTGGCCATTTCACTTCCCCCAGGGCAGTGGTCTTTGCTGGCTTCTGGCCTGGCACCAAGCCTGCCTCTCTCTCTCTTTCTCTCTCTCTCTCTCACCCGCTCTCTTGCTCTTCTCTGGATCTGTGGGTTAAATGCAGGATCTCAGGTTCCAGCCTCTGGGAAAGGGGACACCTCGTCCAGGCTCTGTTTCCACCTACTGTCCAGAGCATTGTCTTTCTTCCATTGCCTCCTCCTCCCGACTCAGGTTCCTCAGCCCAGCCTGCAGCAGCCCCTCTCATCCTTGTCTGAGCAGAGGAGGGAGAGACATTTGTTTTCTTGTCTTTTATTTCATTTTTTCCTAGCTGTGAAACAGTCCTGCAAGGCAGGCAGAGCGAGGGGTATATCCCCATTTTTATAGAAAGGGAATCTGAGGCCCAGAGAGACTGAGTGGCCAGCCCAAGGTCACAGAAGACTCTAGCCCAGTTCTCATGACCCCCAGGCTAGTGTGTTTTGTACCTCACTGAGCTGGTTTCCAAAGGCCCTGGATACAGTAAGGCTGAGAAAAGAGACTTTCTGGGAAGACAAGAGGCCTTTGAAGGTTTTGCAAGGGCAGCTGAGGTTACTTTTTCAAGCTTGCTCTAGACCAATTGACAGGCAGGTTTCTTCAAGGGCCAGCGAGGGAAGTTTGGGACTTGTCTGCTCCCAGATTCTGTGGAGACAGGTGTAAGCATCGGTGTAATTCCAGGCTTTCTTTGGCAAGACCTACGCAGGGGGCGTGGAGAGACCCCAGCAAGGTCCTTCAGGGGCGGCGAGGGTCAGGCCCAGGAGCAGCTTCCTACTGCTGCACCCGGAGGGCGCTTAGAATCCAATCTAAGCGTGGACTTAGAAACCTGGCTTTGCTACTTACAGCTCTGTCACCTTGGGAAGGATACGTGTTCCGAGCCCAGGTTTCATGCCCTGTAGGCTACTGTGGAGATCGGATGGAAGGGGACTTGCTCTGGAAGCAGCACAGCGTTGCTGCTAGCATCTGCTGTCATGATCTTCCAGTGGGGCTGCCGGGGTGCGGTGGGGGGTTAGGGCCCACAGATCCCTCTAGTGTGGGAGGGCCTGAGCACCACCAGTCATTTAGCAGCATTGCCCCCGTTCCACTAAGTGCCAATGAGTTCTCCATTGTGACAACCAGAAACTTCCTGTCCGCTCATGGGCGAGTAGAATTTTCCCCAGGTGAGAACCCCTTCTCCCTCTCTCAGGGCTGCTGTCTGACACGGCCGTGTGCTTTTGCTTATAACTCCCTGGCTTCTCGCCTCCTCCATCTCTCCGCACTGACCTGGGGCTCCCCCATACCCAAGCGCCTGCTCAGATCCTCCTGTGCTGTTGGGCCTGTTTCTCCCTCTGGGATATCTCTAGCCCAAGGCCTGGCACACATCAGGTGCTCAGAATGTGGTCCCGTGCTTGGGGGCGGCGGGAACTGATTCCACCTGCCCTGGGCTGGGTGGTGTTGGGAAGAGGAAGGACACGGTGATTAACTTTGAATGTCATGTATACCTATGGCTCAGGTGTCCCAGGGTGCAGTTAATGGAAAGGAGTGGAGGTGCTTTTGGAATGGGCATCAGGTTGCTGGAGGCCTGGCCATGTCCCCTAGGAGTCTCGGTGAGGAGGAGGGAGTCAGATGTTTTTGCCTGGCCAACTTGGGGCAGAAGCCCAGGGAGGCAGGACTGTGAGAGACTGGGCCAGGCTGTCTGCATCTTCATCCAACCAGCCCCTGCCTCTCAGGGCCCTGACTGAGGAAATTAGCAGAGGAAGGGAATGGGCAAATTCTGTATTGAGGTAAGACTGAAGCCAAGATAGCTGGCTTGGTATCTAGCAATAGTTCACTGTCACGATAATCTCTCATGTTGTTCATCATTTTACAATGAGACTTTATACCCATCACCGGCTCCATTTGACAAAAGTGGAAAGTAAGGCTCAGAAACTGAGGTAGAAATTCACACAGCCAGGAAAGAGACACGTCCAGAAAAGAAGTTTCCTTGGAGAGGGCACAGCCTAGGGGATGTGATGACCACTGGTTGCTCCCTGGCCCAGGTGAGGTCAAAGCCTTGCTCCTCTGTGTCTGCAGCTCTGGGCCTATGGACCACAACTGCACCAATTGGGATGGGCCCGGGGTGAGAGGAGACAGAAGTTCTGGGTGGCCTCCCAGGCTGATGGCTGCTCAGCTAAATGCCAGCCTCTAAGGAAATAGTCTGCCATGGAGCCCTTCTCAGCCCAAACAGAGCCAGATATAAGAGGCAAAATCTAGGGAAGAAGAAGTAAGCTATTCTGGGGGGGGTCACAGCAGAGCTTCTTCTTTGTGCCAAGATGGTGCTTTAGACTCTTGATTCTCATTCCAAAGTCAACCCTGGAGAAGCTACAGAAGCAAGAGGGAAATATGGATTCCAGGAAGTAACAAACAAATAGACAAACAGACATGAGAAACCCAGGGAGACCAAAGGCTGTTTGGGCTGATACATGAGTGTGGAAGATGGAGGCCGCCCAGTTGGGCCGGGGTGAGTGGAAGCTGCAGTGGAGAGCTGATCGGAGGAAGTCCTTTTATGTTCTGCTCTTTCCTCCGCCTGGTCTTACTTGGGGCAATTGTTGCCTGTTCTTTAACTAAGGAAAATGGTGACGACAGCCCTGGTGGGATGAGGATTGATGGAAATAGGTGTTGATAGACCATCTGCTCATCCTTGCTCTCAGTGAATCCCCCAAGCTAGTTTCTTATAAATTCAGGACTGCCTTCTGTCAACCATGTTTCTCCTTAAAGGCTCAGAGATGAGACCCTGACTCTGTTTCTCTGGTGAATAAGGCCCTCCCTGGTACTCATGCCCACCATATGACTCCTAGGGACTGACACAGCCAGCCTTCCATGCTTCCCCGATACTTGTTACCAGACAGAATAGCTCATAACAGGGGGACTTGAACAGGGTAATGTAAAGAGACACTTGGAGAGGGCCTTCCTATAAAAGAAAGACAACACACTAAACAGTATGTCCCAACTGGGGCAGGATCATGAGAACAAATGGACCATAAAGAAATATATTAGCAACAAAAAAAAAACAAATTAGTAAGTTAGGAAGATCAATTTGAGGAAGTCCCTCGGAAGACATCAGGAAAAGATTTATAGACAGTAAATAAATAAATAAATAAATAAATAAGCAAATAAATGAGCTAAGAAATGGCAGCTAGAAGTAGAAGTACTGACATCTGATAATTGGAATTGCAGAGGAGAGACCAATATAAAAATCGAATGGAAGGAATATTTTTAAAAAATAAAGAATTTTCTATAACAAATGAAAGATGAAAGGCTTTTGATTTGAAAGGGCTCGCAAAATAGTGCAAACCAGGAGAGATAAAGAAACCCACAATTATATGCATTATACTAATTTAAGAATATCAAAGATAAAAGAAATACACTTTTTTTCCCCCCAGAGGGAAAGAAAAGGTCATCCACAGAGTTACGAGAACCAGACGGCCATCAAGCTTCTCAAAAGCAACATGAATGATGTTTTTGAAGTTGCGAAGGAGACAAAATAGTGCAAACCAGGAGAGATAAGGAAACCCACAATTATATGCATTATAATAATTTAAGAATGTCAAAGATAAAAGAAATACACTTTTTTTCCCCCCAGAGGGAAAGAAAAGGTCATCCACAGAGTTACGAGAACCAGACGGCCATCAAGCTTCTCAAAAGCAACATGAATGATGTTTTTGAAGTTGCGAAGGAGTTTTATATTTAGTGCAACTCTTATTCAAATGAGAAGAAATAAGAAAAATACTCTTAGATTTACAAAGCTTGTTACACAAAAGCACAAATTAAAAACGCTTTTGGAGGAAGTACTCAAATGGGAAGAAAAACAATTCCAAGAGATGCTTTGAGAGATATAAGAAGTAAAGGCGGTCAAATATCTTGGTAAAGACTATTGTTATCTTAAAAAAAAAAAAGAAAAAAAGAAAAAAAGAAAGCTAGAACAAATAAAAAAAGAAAGAACACACATCCATAAGAACCTTGAATTAAAATTCTAATCTAGATAATATCAGCCTGAGGGTGTGGGCTGAGGTAGGGAAATCGAAAAGGTATGAGAGAATATTAAAGTACTTGTCATGTTAAGGGAAATTATAATTATTGTTTTGTTTAAGCTATTAATAGAGATACATAAACATGCTAAGGGTAACTACCTTGAAAACAAAAATAGAATGTATCACTTTTCAACTAACAGAAGAAAACCTAATCCATCCAATGGAGAGCTAGAAATGAGAAAAAAGCAAGCAAACCAAAAGTACAATAAATGGAAAGTGGAAAGTATAAGTTAAGGTGGTGGAGGAAACAAGCCTTATAAATATAATTAAGATGGTGGTAGCAATGATAATACATGTAAATGGTGAAACTACTTAATTAAAACACAAAGACTCACATATAAGGTAAGGAAATAAAACCTAATAATGCATGCCCTAAGAAGATACACTTAAATTTAAAAACACAGAAATATTAAAAATAAAAAGATGGAAAAAATACCAAGAAAATAAAAGGGTGAAAAAGATATATCAGGCAAATGAATCAAAATAAGCTGAGATAGCAATCTTAATATCTGACAAAATAGAAACTAATGAAATAAACATCATAAGAGACAAAAAAGATATTAATTACTGGTAAAAGGAAAATAGACAAGAAGGTATAGTCATCATGAGCATATAGGCAACTAATAATACAGTTTCAAAATTGTAGTAGTAGGTTTTATTACAGCCATTTTTTTGAAACTGATAGATCAAGCAGAGAAAAAGAAGCAGAAGATTGAATAATATAACTAGTAAGCTTATAGAAAATAATATAAGCTTGAGTATATATTGTACTATATATAGAAACCTACACTGAACATATTCCTTTTAAACAGAGGAAACATTTGTGACTGTGAATCAGGCCATAATAGAAGTCTCAATAAATTCCATAGGATCAATATCTTATTACTATGTTCTTTGATTGATTGTAATGCAATAAAAATAGAAATGAATAAAATAAGGAGCTATAATGTCATATATATTTGGAAAATAAATAACATATTATATAACTCTTGGGTTTAAGAGAAAATCATAAAGGAATGTTAGAAATATTTAAAACTGAATAATAATGAAAACACTACATATAAAATTTTATAGGATACAGGAAAAATTACACACAGAGCAAAAATTATAGCTTAAAATACATTTATTAAGAAACGAGAAAAATTAAAAATAACAGATTTACTATTCAAAAAGTTGGGAAAAGCGTCACAGAGCAAAAGAAAATAGAAGGGAAATAATTAAGGAAAGGGCAAAAATCAATGAAATGAAAATAACAACAGGAAAGATGAATGAATCCAAAGCTGATTCTTCATAAAGTTTAATAAGATAAACAGATCTTTAGCAAGACTGACGAAGAAAAACAGAGAGATGATTTAAAAATGAAATATGGAATAAAAAGGGGGAAATAACTATAGGCACAAAAAGATTTTAAAACATTTTCAAAATATTGTATGAAATATGTGCTAATAAATTTGAAAACCTAAATTCCTTTAATATGAAGAACACAGAAAGGGTATCTACCATCACCATTACTATTTAATATAAAACTAGAGATCATGGCCAATACTCTGTGGAAAGATAAAGAAGTAAAAAGGTCAGAATGGAAAGGAAGAGACAAAACACTTCTTTTTGTCGATAATATTATCATATACACAAGAAAAACAGAGTCAATAGACAACCTATTAAAACGAATAAGAAAGTTCACAAATTGCCAGATAAAAGAGAAACTTATAAAGGAAGGAAAGCATTTCTCTATGCCAGCAGTAATAAACTAAAAAATGCCATTAAAGGTACCATTCATGATTACAACCAAACTATAAAGCATCTAGAAAATAATTAAAAATGCGTAAGACTTCTATGTAGAAAAGTTTAAAATCCTAATAAAGGATGGTAGGTAATTCGAATAGACGATTTAATATTATAAAAATTGACATCTTCCTAGGTTAATTTTTAAGTTCAGTGAAATTTAATCAAAATTCCAGCTGATTTTTAGAAGAATTTGGTAAACTTACTTTAAAATTTATCTGGAATGATAAAGTTCCACAAATAGGTCAACTTTAAAGAAGAGTAAAGATATTGAGACATACAAAAAAGCCATATTAATTAATGCAGTGTGATAAAGTTCAAGAATAGACAAATAGGGATAGAATAGAAGGCTCAGACATAGACCTTAACATAAAATAAATGGAGGCAAGATGATTGCTTAGCAAGCTAATGTTAGGAAAAATGACTCTTCGTATGGAAAAAAAAATAAAACTGGACCCCCACCTAAAACCACATACAAGGTAAAATATACAATCATAAAATATACAATCATAAAATCAGAAAATGTAGGAAATATATTTAACCTAGAGGAGTGTAAAGACTTCTTCAGCAAAACTTGAAAACACACCAGGATTAAGGATTTCCAGTCAATGAGGGGCACCAGGGACAGAGTTAATAGCTAGATGGCAATTGTGAAAGGATATTTTCAATATCTAAACCAACAAGGGGTTATTATCTAAACCGTACAAAGAGCTCTTGTAAATCAATAAGAGAAAGATAGCTATACTGATAGGAAAAAAAAGGGATAGAGAATATGAACAGGCAATTTACAAGCAGGAAACTTTAAAGGTATCATTAAAACCGAAACGAGGTACCAGTTAGACTGGTGAACTTCAGAAAGCTGGGTAACACCAGGATGTGGGAAACAGGAATCCGCATGCACTGGTGGTGGGAGTGTAGACCATGGCATGGCAGTGCCTGGTCAGATTAAGTGTATCTATCACGCAGATCTGAAGGGGGCAGGCATAAGAAGAGTCACCGCGTTTCTGGTGGTGGGGAGCGGGGGGCAAGCTGGGGGTTCCTCACTGGGGGTGTGAGTAGGTCCGATGTATACGGTGACCATCCCATCCCGATTTGACCAGGACTTTTCCACTTTGAGCCTAGGAAGTCTGTGTCTCAGGAGGCCCCTCAGTCTTAGGCAAACCAGGATAGTTGGTCACCCCAATATGTGTTAGATTGTTCCACGGAGCATCATGCAGCAGGTAGAAGCAACAGGTTAGCATAGCAAGAGGGATGGAACTTACAAATCATGGTCAGTATAACAAAATGATATAAACATAAATTATATGCTCACAAGACAATAAAAATTTTACAAGAACACACAGGACCAAATGATACACGTTAAACACATTAGAATGGTTGTAGGAGGGAAAGACTATGGGAATAAAAGACAATACACACATACATAAATACAAATATACATAAAAACAAGAGTGGGCCTTTTAGGGATTCATGAGATAATGTGTCATACACTGAGACAAAACTCAGCCCTCTGAGCCTGAGATTTAAAAGTGAGTGGGGGATGGTGGGGAGCCTTCTGGGGTGACATAGTAGGAGGTACCTCACTAGCTTTTGGAGAGAAAGAGGTGAGGTCCCTGTGAGACTGGCTTTGCCGGAAGCCAGGTGGGCTTAGACTGAGCCCTCCTCCTGCCCAGGGAAACACAGGGAGAGAACCCCTCCCCAAGGCCTGCTGGGCCCTCAGCTGGGGCCCTTTCTCCGGAGACAACAAAAGGCCCTGAGCAGCAGGCCTGGACTGCCACTGGGTCAGTTGTTCACCTATGCAGAGGCCCCTGACAGGAGTCTGGGTGGATGGGGAGAGGAAGGCTCCCTCCCAGGAAGCAAACCAGAGATGAGGAGCCCTGAGCAAGCCAGCTTCCCAGGATTTGGGGCCAGTGTGCCCCCAGAAGGCAGGGAAGTGCTTGTTCCCCTCTGGGCTCAGGGCTTGAGCTGTCTGGAAGGGCATCCTACCTACCTCATCAAAGTCAGCCACATCTTCACAGTTCTCCAGGACCCGGGAGTAGAAGGATTGCCCTGGGTGGAGAAAGAGGAAATTTTAGAGTCTGGTCTCCCTGGACAATGAGCTTGGGGTCACACCTCTTGATCTGATAGTTGTCATTTATAGCATTTGGGTTCACACGGCACCTGCTGTCACCCCGGGACCCCGTGCCTTGTGCAGCACTCACTAGGACGAGGCAAGTTCCCACAGTGTCTTATCCGACCCACTCAGCAGCCCCGTGAGGCAGGCAGATCGAAGGCCATTAGCTCCATTTTACAGATGGGGATACTGAAGTACGAGAAGGCACCAGGGTGGCGAGAGAGAGATGTGGGAGTGGCGCCTCGGCCTCTTTTGTCTGCCATGCTGCCTTCCCAGTGGCTTTCTTGGCTGCCTTTTGTGGTCCCCTCAGCTCTGCTGGTTTTCCCTGGCCTGCGGCTGCCCTGAGCAGAAACCTGGACCTGAGGGCAGTGGGCGCACCGCTAAGTGACAGCTCCCTTCCATGAGCGTGTCCGTGGCCAAGCCCAGGAGCTCCTGCCCAGGAGCTCCTGCCCAAGCCGAGCCCCGGGACAACCAGGCACACCCAGACCTTCTTCCCCCGAAAGCCAAGGACCTTCAGCTTCCTCCACTCTCTCATTGGTTTTTCTGTGAACCCTAACAGACGGGAAAGCCTCCGTGGTTTCTCCCATACAATGTCCCTCCTTCCCCACTGGCACAGCTAATAGGGAGGGTGATAGGGACACACATTTCCCCAGACCCTACCATTACCCTACATCCACACATCACCTGTCAGGGCGGGAGTAGAGCTGCTCTCTCTTCTAGCCCACCCAGTCAGAACGGGCCCAGTATGGTTACGTGAAGAACCATAATCAGGTGAGGGTAAGGGCAGGTTTGGGGAGAGGGTGGGCAATGTGCGGGAGACGCAGGCCAGTTCAGGTCACTTTGAGAAATAATCGGTGGCGTTCACGAGGTAACAGGCCATGTTCGTCCCTGCATAGAGGGACAGAGAAGGTACGCAGGATCGCTGCTCTCAGGCAGTTGACGATCTAGTGGGAGAGAGCAGGGAACCGGAACAGGTGGCCAGCTCGACACCACACAGTGCGTACCCCACAACACAATTTTACACGAGGCAGAGAAGTGGTACAGAGAGAAGAGGATACATGTTGTTTTGGGGGGACGGAGTCGGGGAGGAAAGAGAAAGAGTACGTGAGCAGGGCTTGTAATTTCTATGATGAAGGGCAGGGGAGTGAGAAGTTATCGAAAGCAACATATTTTGACTTTTTACTGTATACATTTGAGTTAGTTTGGGTTGTCACTGATGAGAAGGCTGGGGACCCAGGAGAGGACTTGCAAGACATGCAGTGCTCTCTTCCCCACAGAAAACCCAGGGGACCAGGCATGACCTGCACTAGGCCAGGGGAGGTGAGCCCCCTCTGACCCTCTGCTGTGATGGGGCTGGGGATGGAGGAATCAGCTTCTCTCCTCTGGCCTCGGTTGCCCCACCTGTCTCGTAGGAGGGTTGGTACAGAGACTTCTAGGGCCTGCCTGGTTTCTATGACTCAATAACGAGTCCTAGCTCAGTACAGGCTAGCTACACCTTGACTAAGAGGACAGTGGGTAGATGTCAGAGGCAGGTGGATGGTCTGAAGAAGGGTGTGTGTGTGTGTGTGTGTGTGTGTGTGTGTGTGTGTGTGTGTGGTAGGCATGTGGGGAGTGACTGCATCTGAGATAATGAAGGAAAAAACTATAAAGCAGAAGCTATATACACAGAAAATAGATGTAAGTAGACAGATGGGGAAAGAAGATTCTTTAGCACTAGCTGGGGACAAAACAAAACAAAACACCAAAAAGAAAAACCTCAGCAATAAAGCGCAAGACAGTAGGAGAGTAGAGGGAAATGCGAGAGTTGGTGCCCGAGCTTCTTTTCATTTTTCCCGCAGGCAACACACAATATAAATTGAGAATCAGGTGAGAATGTCTGCGGATTGGGGCTTCCCCAGGGACCTGCCCTCTGAATAATCAAAGGCCTTTTCATCCTAAAAGATCATAATGAGCCTCGAATATGGCTGTGCTCAAGGGTCTCCTGGAGGGAAAATTAAGCAATTCAGTGGATAGGGGCAGGGGACTGTCATAGATGGTGTCAGGGTTCCCATATGCATGAAGCCACAGAGGCTGAAAGCCGCCCAGCCAGCTTATTTCCTACAGCCTTGTTACAGAGGACATGAAATGCAGTGAAATTAGTCATTGTAGAACTTCCACATCGAAATACGGTAAAACCTCATTGCCTTAGGCCCTGGGGATTTAAATGTGATGAATATTGTCAAATCGGATGAGTTTAATTTTACCTCTAGATATTTGAAAAAAAAAGGGAGAGGGGTTGCTGAAACAAATCAAATGGTACAGAAACAGTGGAAAGGGAAATTTAGTAAGAAAACAGCATATCCTTAAGCATTTCTGAAAAGATGCTGTTTAGGAGGGTTTGTACAAATAGTGGCAGGGATCATGCCAGTGATCCTTTTCTATTCATTAGGACCGATGTGGGGGACCTCTGCTGTCCCCTCCAAGTGATCAGCGGGGATCGCTAACCCCATCTCTCTTTTCAAGTTCGTCTCCACTCGACACCAGTCCTGTTGAAATTTCAGCTCCATTTTAAATGACTTTCAGACAAAACCATTTAAAATCCCAATATCCAATCACCTTTCTTGCCACAGAGAAGAATGAGAACAAGTCTTGAGAGAAAGAAAATAGCCCTTCTCTGCGATGGAGAGGCTTTTGTGGTTAGAGTGAGGAGATTAGATGGGGAAATTGAACAGCATCCTTCTTCGTAGGTGCTCATGAGCCGTTCGGTTTGAAATAAACTCCTCTTCGAGTCAATAAATGACTTTGGGTAGCCGACTCTGGGCGTGCAACTGTGATAAATGCCATGACATCGGATATGCCCGAGTGGAGGGGCTCAGGAGTCCAAAGCTTAATAGAAGTAACTTGTATGTCATTTGCCATTTTAAAATATCTGGACTGCAGCCACCCTCTGAAATGAAGGCGAAGGCAGCTCTTGTTTCCTATGCAGGATGGAATGCTAGCCTTTCATGGGACGTGACTTAAGGGTACAAAACATCTCGTCTCCATCAAATGGCTCTGTCTTTCATGCAGTTTACCTCGCTAGAGCTGGACCTTGAGCAAAGGCAGGCATGTAAGGACAGGGCTATTAGCCGGTGAGCACCCATTCATTCCCACCTGCAAGAGGGTCGTCCGCTCAACACGGCCATTGGGCTCTGGAGGGGGTGGGGGCTGTACAAAGACCATTCAAATCAGGATGCAGCCTGAAGAAGGCGGATAGGTTAGACATTTATGAGGCAAAATTTGGTCCTTGGCGAGCAGAAAGTGTAAATAAAGTGAGAACTCAGGAAAAGGAGAAAGGTCCTCGACTTAGCAGATCAAGGAAACCGTTGAAGAGGCATCGGCATTTACACTGGAAGATTGGAGGGTCTAGCTTTGCTGAGAGATTGGGGAGGAGGGAGGGAGAAAGGACATCAGGGCAGTGGAGCGGGACACAGGACAGGGGAGTTCTGATGGTGAAAGGAAAAATGAAAACGGTCTCCCCTCGGGGAGTAGCCCGCAGAAGGAAGACCTTGGGAGTGGTCCTGGTGTCCTGATGGAGCATGGGGTGGGGGACATCTAAAAGGGAAGGAGAAGGTTCTGAAGACAAGCTCAGGGACATCAAGGTTTCGACCAGAACCTAGCCCTGTGGCTTATATCAGTCCCATTACTCTTTTCCTGGCATGAGCTAGAAATAGAGTAAAACACTCTGCTTGTGATTCAGACCTGTCACTATTATTCCCTTTTGTTATTTAAAATCATCGAAACTTCCCCACCTACACTGCCTGGGATAGACTGTATGAAGGGTGGCTCAGGCCAGCACCCCATTCCTAGATGCAATGCCGTGACATCCCCAAATCTGCTTGTCTTCCGTTCTTCCACAGCAGCTCAGGGGTGGTGGCCCTGCTGCGTTTTCATTCTACCTAGTTCAGATCAGCCTGTTCGTTCTGGAAAGCCAGCTACTCCCACCAGGGCCAGGTATCCCTGTGTGCAGAAAAAGAGCCAGGCCTAGACAGGTTTGGAGCCTGGTGCTGCAGCTCAGGGCTGGGAGGCCTGGAGCTGGCTATTCGATCCCTCAGGGTTTCAGAGTCATCTGTAAGCAGGGGCAACTATCCTGGATCAGCCTGCATCCTGGAACCACAGTGAGGATCAGCAAGAGACTATTTCTATGAAAGTTTGAGTGAAACATCAAGTCCCCTACAAGCACAAGGGACGGACCATCAGGTAGTGGTAAGATCCATGGGCCAGACCACCTGAGTTCAAACCCCAGCTCTACTACTTGCTGGCCATGAGCCTTCGAAGAAGTTAACTTCTTTTTGCCTTAATTTTGCCTTAATTTTGCCTTAATTTCCTCACCCATAAAATGGAGGAAATGCTAGCGTTTATATATCTGGTGCATCGTTCATCACCCAATAAGAAATGGCTGTTATTCTACTAACGAGTCCTATAGATAGTTACGTCTCAAACATAAAAATGGTCTCCTCTATTAATGAATCACATTTTGCAGCACATTTTTAGTAGTATATAAAAAGAAACAATTTTCTTCCCCATCTTATATAAGAAGTTTTAAGAATTTTAGAAGTGATTAGCTCTTTTTTTTTTTAAACTAGGTAAAATTTATATACACCAAGATTAAGGGCACATCTCAATGAGTTTTGATAAATGTATTTGTCTCTGTCGTCACTACACAATCAAGGCGTCATTTCCAATCCAATCAAATAGTGTGACTCTTCTAACTTTCTTCGTTTTCAAAGTTGCTTTGACTATTCTAGATCCTTTGCATGTCCTCCATATAAATTTTAAAACAATTTTTAATTTCTACAAAACAGTCTGTTGTGTCTTTTATTGGAATTGTGTTCAGTCCATAGACCGATTTGTGGAGAACTGGCATTTTAGCAATTATGAGACTTCCAATAAATCAACATAATATATTTTCTATATCTTTGGGTTTCTTCGATTTTTCTCAGCATTTTTTTCTTTTAGGGCAGTCTTTCATGTCTTTAGTCAAATTTATTTCTAAATCTTTTATGGTTTTATGATATTGTAAAAGTAATCGCTTTTTTCCAATGGGTTTTATTTCTATAGAAATAGGTGTTTTTTTGTATATTAAGCTTATATCCTAAAACCTTGTTAAATTCACGCAATAATTGTGGGAGCTTTTGTGTCAATTTCCTAGAACTTTCTACATAACCAATTAGGGTTTTTTTTGGTGTATGTAGAAAAAGGTAAGTTTTAATTTTTTCTTTTCAATCCATATGAATTTTTTCCCCCTTGCCTTATCGCACTGGCTAGAACTCCAGTACGGTGTTGAGCAGAAGGGATGAGAGTGGGAACCTCGCTGATGATCTTGCTCATGATCTTAATGTTCCATATTTCAGGATTAAGTATGATACTAGTTGGATGTTGTTTGTAGTTGTTCTTTATCAGATTGAGAAAGTTCTCCTTTATTCTTAGTTTGTTGTGAGTTCTTATCATGAGTGGGTATTGGATTTTGTCAAATGCTTTTTCTGTATCTATCGGTGGTTTTTCTCATATTAATATGGTAAAATACCTTGATTTTTCAATTTTAAACTAACCTTGCATTCCGAGATAAAGCTCACTTGTTATGGTGTGTTTTCCCTTTCATGTACTGTACTTGATTGACTAATATTTTGTTCAGGATGTTTATATGCTTGTTCATGAGGGATATCGGGCTCTAATTTTTTTTTGTATAAGGTCTTTATCAGGGTTTAGGAAGATAAAATAAATTATGAAATGTTCTTTTTTTTCCTGAAAGTTTGTGCGAGATTACTATTCTTTCTTCCTTAGATGTTTTTTAGAATTCACCAGTGAGATTATTTAGATTTGAAGTCTTCTTTATGGGAAAGCAGGTTATCATCACCATCCATCGTCATCATGATCAACACTGTTATTCCACATTTGATTTCTTTAGTAAGTATTGGGCTCTTCAGATTTTCCATTTCTTCTTCTGTCAGTTTTGGAAAGTTGTCTTTTAAAGGATTTGTCCTTTTCATCTTAGTTGTAGAAATTTATTGAGATAAAGCTATTCATAATATTCTCTTATTTTCCTTTTAATGTAATGATATCCCTTCTTTCATTCCTGATATTGATAGTTTGTAGTTTCTTGCTTTTTTTTTTTCCTTAGCAGTCTGTTACAGTTTACCTATTTTATTAATTTTTTTCAAAGAACCCATTTTTGGCTTTATTAGTTTTCTCTGTTTTCTATTTCTTTTGTTTTATTCTCCTTGGGTTTAAGTTTTTAGGTCATTATTATTTTTATTTATTAAAATATAATTCACAAACCATAAAATTCACCCTTAATTCACCACTAGCTAATTCCAGAATATTTTTATCACCCCGAAAGGACCTCCCCCCACCCCCCATAGATGTTGTTAGCAGCCATTCCTTGTTCTTTCCTTCTAGCCCCTGGCAACTCATTCATCTTTGTGTCTCCGTGGATCTGTCTGTTCTGGGCATTTCATATGGAATCATACAATATATGGCCTTGCGTGTCTGGCTTATTTCACTTAGCATAATGTTTTCAAGACTTGGGTTTCATTTGCTCTTCTTTTAGTAGCTTCTTAAGGCAGAAATCTAGATAATTAATTTCAGACTTTTTTCTTTTCTGCTGTGTTTAAAACTATAAACGTTATGTTTTGTTTTCATTATCATTCAGTGAGAAATATTTTATAATTTCCCTTTGTTTTCTTCTTTGACCGCAGGTTATTTAGAAGGGTATTGTTTAATTTCCAAATATTTGGAGCTTTTTAAAATTGCTTATTTTTATTAATTTCTAGTTGAGTTTCAGTGTGGTCAGAGAACATAGTTTGTAAGATGTTAGTCTCTTAAAATGTATTGAGATTTGTATAATGACTTCAGCATATGGTCTATCTTGATGAGTGTTCCATGTGCATTTGAGAAGAATACGTGTTTTTCAGCTTTGGGGTCTAGTGTTCTAGAAATGCCAATTAGGTCAAGGTGGTTGATGGTTTTGTCAGATCTTCTCTATCCCTAATGATTTTCTTGCCTAGTTGTTCGTAATTGTCTCTTGTCATAACAGTCTCCCCTGACATGAGGAACACATACTCAGTTTTATAATGACAGTCGATGACATAGTAGAATGGAGAAATTTAATTAAAAAAGAGTTGTCTAGGAAAGCAGCTATTTCTGAAGTTCCTTAAACAGTACGTCCTCTGAAAATCACCAGCATTTGCAACCCTTCCCCCATTTCTCAGCTAGATGGAGGCCCCATCTACCTCTAACTCTTTATTTCCTAATAATCTTATTCAAATTCCATTCTACCTCCACTTATTTATTTCCCCTCCCACACCCTGTCATATGCAGGTACACACAGCAGAGACTCAGGCTTGGGTCAGGGGTTCATCTGAGAGGGACAGGGTAGGGATTACAAACCTCACCTCTCTGGCTCAGCTCAAACCTGTACTTACTTCCAGATGCTCATTCAAACTCTGTAATGAACTGAGAGCTCTGGTTCCCATTTTTCAGACCCAGGCACTAAGGCAGAGAGAGAGAGACAGAGAGAGAGAGAGAGAGAGAGAGAGAGAGAGAGAGAGAGAGAGAGAGAGAGAGAGTAGTATTTCCTTTTGAGCCTAAGGCAGTACTAGCTACACACTCAGCAACTCCTGGGTCCTAGGTTTGTTCTCCCATTACTGTGACTGATGGAGGAGCCTGTGGTCCCAGTAATCCACAAGCTGGGCAGGGTAACTGCTCTGTGCCAGACACTGGGGATATAATGAGGCATGATGAGAGAAAGACTCTTTTTGAATCCTAAATGGGGTAAAAACATTGTTAAAACTGCAGTCCTGATTGTATCTTAAACTTTGGCTTAAAAAAAAAGCTGGTGAGTGAAAACTGACCCCTGACTAAGTTAATGAGTCCTTCTGCTTTGAAAAAAATAAAATAGAATAGAAACAAAGACTGTGTGGGGGCGGATCAGTCCAGGCAGGAAGCAGACAAAGGGCCGAAGGTAAAAATGATCACGTGATATATTCTGCCTCAAAAAACCTTTCTGGAACTGTCAGTGTGAGAAGCAGATCGCTGCCTGATGTTGTCTGGATCGGGGGCTGCAGAGAAGCCCCGTTACTGACAGCGCAGCTGCTCCTGCCACACCTGCAGGCCGTGCTCCTTCCTGGCACTTCTATTTCAGGTCTGCTCTGGGCCAGGCATTGCCCTGACCCTGAGAAGCCAGCCAAGGTGGCTGCCCCAGAAGAGTCCTCCCTGGATGATGAGGGCTCTAGGTGTTTTCACTCATCATCGCCACGTCTGGCAGAATTCGGGGTCTTAGCAACTGGCAGGAGTCCAGAGGAGGATCCGCGAAGGCCCCCCGCTCCCAGTCCCTGCAAATCCCCGGATACGTAGGGTCCCCGGGGTCACAATCTACACTATTCCTGTCTCTCTAAAATGCCGAAGCATGAGGAGTCGGCGATAATTAGCGTAATCCTTACATTGACACAGCACTTTACAGTTTGTAGATCCTTTCGTGTATATCACCTTTCTCATTTGACCCCAAAGCGGTCTTGTAAGAACTTGAACGCGGGCATGTCTCATCTTCTCCTAGACCTTCGCTTACCACCGAGACTCTCAATTATTGGGCTCCGACCATTTTCCTGGGCACTCACCGTACAGAGCCAGATTTCTGATCCTAGGGTTTTCACTGGAATGACCCACAGGCAAGACCATCTTCCCTGTGCTCCACTTAAACCTGCTCTTCCTTGCATGCTCCCCAGATCTACCGGTGGCCTCGCTGTCCACCCAGGTACCCAAATACGAAATCCAGAGACACCCTCATCCTGCCCTCTTACTCCCAACCTCGGAGCTGCTATCCCTCTCAGAACCCATGTCACCCCTTCTCTCCAAGCTCACAGCCCCCTCCCCACTCCCACCCCCACCCCTAAGCTCAGCGCTCTGCCTGCAACACGGCCCCGGCTTCCGCCTGGTCTCCTGGTCTCCAGTCCTGACCTCCAGAGTGTTGTTTCCAAAACCAGATCTTCCCATCCCATTCTCCGGCTGGGAGCTTCGGAGACTCCCGTCCACCCACGAAGCAAAGCTCAAACTCCACAGTGTGACACTGAAGACCGTCTGCGTTTGGGCCCCAGCCTCCCTTCTGTCCCACTCCCACCCCAACCCCAGCAGGCACTCCCCAAACCCTCGACCTTTCTGTACGCCTCCGCACTTGAACTATTAGCCCCTCTGCCTGGAATGGGGTCTCTTGGGGGTTTTGTCCCTGCCAAAATGCTATCCTCTCTCAAGGGCCAGTTTCAATGTCAGCCCATCCTCTGCTCAGTAAAATGTCCCTGGGCGTCGTGAACTTTCCCAGCTTCATCTGCTGGCTCCAGGGTGGCTGACTTTGAAGGGCACCGGGGCTGGCGGCCTGCTCCCACCTCCCTCCACATGCGCTCT
>NW_006434835.1:15829758-15851397 GCF_000325575.1 Pteropus alecto
TCCTGGTCCATGGGCTTCCCTTGCCTCCTGCTGTCTTGCATCTGTACTTCCCCTTCCAGAAAACTCATCACATTCCCAGTGACTCATGCAATGACTATCTTTCCCTTGAGGACAGGGACCATGTCTGTCTCATTTATTGCTGTCATCCTAGTGCCTAGAAAAGCACCTGGCACATAGCTAGCCCTCAATGAATATTGTTGCCTGGATGAATGGAAGGATGGGTGAATAAATGATTTAATATTTGACTTATCAAACGCATTAAAATGTAGCTTTTAATGCATGGGAAAACATTTTTTGACATGGTCCAGACAATTAGAATTTTGATCACAAACTGAATATCTGATAGTATTAAGGAATTACTAATTTTTTAGGACTTATAAAATATGTGGGTTTTTTTTTGAGGCTTTATCTTTTATAGCTATGTACTGAATATTTATAGATGAAATAGTATGGTGTTTGCGATTTGCTTCCAGATAATTAGGGGTGTGGGAGTAGGATGGGGTATTAACGAAACAAGATTGGCCAGGAGTTGACGGTTGTTAAGACTACATGGGAGAACTTGGGGGCCATTATACTATTCTCCTTACTCTTGTCTATAGCTGAGGTTTTCCGTTATAAAAAGGTAATTTTTTTTTTTTTTTAAGATGAAACCCAAGGATAGGAATAGGTGGGAGGGATGCAGCTTTTATGTTCTCAGGAAAGGTGGATAAGATAACCAGGGCTTTGCAATTCAGGGAAATGATTTGCAAGTCTGTTCTTGAGCACATTTCCAGCTCCACAGAAGACGGTTTTCTGGTCATTTCCATATCACGAAAACACATTCATCTCATCAAAGCAGGAAAAGCCTGGGGAATTTTCAGCGGCTCTGCCTGCTCCCCCAGGTCTCACCAGCTCGAACCGAACCGAGTGGGAGGGGGACATTTATCACCTGGGGCTTCAGGCGGAGAAGATCCCCTGGGTGGTGAGGGGCCTGTGTTCGCTGCAAAGAGAAGGAGGCAGGGCACAGCCCTCGGGGGACAGCGAAAGCACGGAGCTGTGTCCACAGCCAGCTGTGCGCTGCAGAGGCTACCCTATAGGTCCCCACTACCTGCTGCCTTCAGCGGGGCCAACACCCACCCTCCATCCTCACAGAGAGGAAGTGCTGGGCTGGGCCAAGTGCACACACAGGCCCGGGCATCCCAGGAGCATCTCGGGGCTGGGAGCACTGAGATATTCTGCCTCCTTCACCAGGGATGGCAGACATCTTCAGATAGAAGTTATATGATCATCAAGAGGGAGCGCTCCTCCATTCTAATGGGGAAAATAAATCTAATTTCAAGTCTGAGGTGGTCCTCGCAGCCAGCAGTAGGGGGAATTTTGCCCCAGTGCCCAGGCTGGGGGCCTAGCCCCTTCCCAGCACACAGTCATCTCCACCCCACCCCATGCTCCTTTCCTGGCTCATCTCCCTCCCTCCCTCCCCACTTCCCGAAGCCTCTGCTCCAGCCAAACCCAGTAGCTTCCCTGTCATTGTGCTTAACTGGGACTGCCTTCCCCTGGCCTGTGGCCCTGTCAGCCCCTCACCCAGAATGGCCTCATCCCTTCTTCTGCATCTCCAGCTTAAGTTCATCTTCCTCCCCTCCTCTTCCTCTTCCTCTGCCCCTTTACTGAAGCCTTTGCTGATCTCTGTAGCCGAAGTAAGCGGTCATCCACCGAACACGTGTGTCCTACCCCTAAGCACACCTTGGCCCTCCCGGTTCCGAAAATGTTTCTCCATTAGGTCCACACATGTTTTTTCTTCCCTATCAGGTTCTGAGTCCCTGGTTTGCATTTTAAACTCCACCCGGTACCCTGCGTTGTACTTAGCGATGCTCGGAAAGTGTCCATTCAGTGACAGTGTGGGGCCACAGGCAGCTCCTCTTGCTTCTGGCCTTTGCTAGAGGATGAGGTCAGCCTCCCTCTGTGGTCCTGGAAGATCCCCTGGGCTGGGAGGTCAATGGAAGGAGTAAGGGCCAGAGTTTTGATTCTTAGCTTTCGAGGCCTCTTCCGGTCCCTGATGCCCCTTGCATAGAAATAGGGTGGGTGGGGTTCACAGTTGGGAAACTGAGCCAAAGGGTGGCAGTGCCACAGCAGAATTTAAACCCACTAATGAGTGACTGTCTCCAAGACAGAAACCGTTTGGTATTCATTTGGATGACCAGGGCCCGTGCTCAGCAGGGGGCTCGTTAGGATAGCTGAGATCGAACCTGTCTTGAGGACGCTTGCATGTTAGTGCGGCCGGCACGCAGAACTGGGGCAGTTTCTAAAGCACAAAGCGCCCTAGCTGAGCTGTGGGAGAGCATGTACACAGTACTGCAAGGGAGGGGGAAGGCTTCACGAGGAGGTGACATATAAGCTCAGCCTTGAAGGATGAACAGAATTAATAGGAGTTCTCGGGGTGGAGGATGGGGGGATGTCTCAAGGCCTGGAGCTCTACAGGGCTTGGCGGTCTTTGGGGGAATGGCAGGAAGTTCGATGATGTCGTGAGAACACAGTGGGGCGGAGCGGGAAGAAGAGTAAGGAGGGAAAGTCAGCCAGGCCGAGGGGGAAACCTTGATAAAGGGGATCGTTGTGCCAATTCCCAGCTCAGGAGAATTAAGTGGAGATCGGATCCAGCCTCCAGACATCACCCATCTCACACATCAAATCCCTGAACCCAGTATTTTGGCGAGAAACCTCAGGGATGCAGAGTAAGGAGAGATCACAGAGCTGGCCCAGAGGGTCCGTCACTGGGTTCCCTGACAGCCCGGGCACCCCTCAGATTGGACTAGAGGAACTAGAGACCCTTCCCGCCCTGTAGTCTGTGGCTCTGATTGATGCTGAGAAGTGTTTTAGGAGTTGAAAAGGACAAATCCTAAGCTAATACCACCTCCCTTTGAATAGCAATCTGTGGTTAAGATGGCTCCTTCTCAGACGGCCCACTCCTGATTCTGACTGCAGGTCTCTGCATTAAACAGGGACCATTGTCTCATCTTGTTCATGGGAAGCCGAGGCCCTGAGGTTCTGTGACCTGCGTGTGTGAGGGACTGGGGACCAGGCCTTCTGGAGTCTCCTATCTGATCCTGCAGGGCAGGGGCTGTGTCTTCTTCATTCCCAGGGTCTCAGGCCTTCTACAAACATTAGCACGTTCAGCAAATGAATGAATGCATGAATGAATGAATGAATGAGTGCAGGACTAGGTTAGGAGTGGCTCTTTGGGGCAGTAAGAGTAAAGAGCTAGGCACGGAGCTGGGTAGTATGCGCTGAGCAGCCTGAGAATGGTGTAGCCGACTGACCTGGGGTGGCAGGAAAAGAGGAGGGACAGAGGTCTTGGGGGGCCTGCCCCAAGGAGAACCGGTACGGCCGCCCCACAAACACATCAGTTATTTCAGGGTTCTTTCCTCTGACTCTTTCAAATACCACTTCCTTAGTACCTTTTAGGTGTCAGGAACCATGTTAATGCTAATATATTATTTTATGAAGAGAGGCACACTGCTATTATACTCACTTTATCAGATGAGGAAACTGAGGGTCAGAGAGGCCAAGTAGGTTGCAGGACCCAAGTAGGACCCAGGGCTTCTGGTCCCATACCTAGAGCTTTTTCTATCACAGCCCCGTAGGGCTCCTTCCTAAGTGTCCTGGCTGGCACAACACAGAGTGGAGCTGCATTTCAACCAGCTCGTCTGGTCTACCTGGGCCACTGCCCACAGGCCCAACGCGCTCAGGGCTCCCTCTCCCTATCTGGAATGAGTTTCACTCATGAGATTAGGGGAACCTCTGACTGTTCATCATTTTCAAGCATATTTGTGTGTGCCAGAGGACTTGGAACCTTCTAGAAGGGTTGGTTCCTTCTAAATTATTGTTAGGATTGGTCTTTTGAATGACTATTGTTGTCAGTTGCTGGCTGCAGCAGGTGAATGGCTGAGGCTTCTCTGGTTGTTATAAAGGAGTTTTTCTGGAAAATTGCTTGCCATCTGCCCAGCGCCCTTCCCTGGGCTCTGCCTGTGGCCACCTGTGCAGACACAGAGCTTGGAAGTGGGTTTCTCCATTCAATCCAGAGGACACAGGTTGCAAAGAGACTAATCCTCATGTGGTCATTTGAGGTTGGAGGGAAAGCCCCACGGCTCAAAGGAAACGGTGGGCGTTAGGTAGGCGGGGCATTCGCCCCAGCTGACCAGGAGGAGATAAAGGGGCTTGAGGGGACTGAGCCGCCAGGGCGAGGTCCTGTGAGCTGGAGCCATCGTGCCTCAGCCCCTCCACTGCTGCCATGCAGATCTCTTTATGACTGACCTTGGTTTTTCTGCCTGCAAATGGGCTGGTTTGTGCAGTCCGGGACTGTCCTGTCACAGATGCAGAAACATAGCGACCTGTTGCTAAACAACCAAATACTATGCTGTCTGTCCAACACAAGGACACATTTCACAGATGAAAGGACACACTTGCTTTTTCTAAAGCCAGCTGAGCCGACAGGTGGCATGCGGAGGATCCAGGGTGCTTCAGAGAAAGCAGTCATCGGGCTGGTGTGGAAAGCAACAGGCAGCCTACCTCCCCCTCCTGTCCCCACGGCCGGCAGGGACACAGCAACCCCCGACTGCTGTTGTCCCTATGCACAACAGGCCACAGTGTAGACCACCCAGGGCCTCCTGCTCAGAGCTGGCAGCTGAGGGGGTGACGTGGTGCCCAGAGTTGCTGCTAGAAGTCCTAGGGAAGGCTGCACCATGGCCTCACCTCTCCTTCCTGACGCAGAGGCGGGCATGTGTCTGGCCAGGGCCCCGATACTTACTTTGTTCTCCCAGCTCCTCCCCAACTCTCCCATCCCCACCCCACCCTCAGACCCATCTGTGGGGTGAAAAGGCCATGTCTAGAGGGTACTCTGGCCTTTGGTCAAAGGTTGCCTGAGATGCCCCTTGCCCAGAGGGCTGGGCTGTGGTGAGGAAGAGGCAGAGGTGAGTAAAAAGCAGAGGTAAACCTGGTCTGGCCTTCGGGGGCAGCCCACCTCCTGTGGGTAAAGGCAGACGTGCCTCCTTGGCTCTGCCTGTCTCTACCACCTCAGTGTCTGCACCCAGTCTGGGCTCCTGCCTCATGGAACTTCTGTGTTCCCGCATTTCAGCTCCTTTTCCAGACTTGGGCATCCTGCCCCTTCTGCCTGTTCTGTCTTCACCTCCTCGCCTTGCTCCCTCTTGCTGGTCCCTTGGGTTTCAGCTGAGGTATCACCTCTTCCTGGAAGCCTTCCCTGACCACTAGCCTGGGTCAGGATGCTGCTTCTGTAGTCTGCATGCTGCACTTGTCCCCGCACACACCTGTAGTAATTGTCTGCCTATTGGTCCTCCTACCCCAGCGGATATGGGCTCCTTGAGGGCAGAGCATGGGTCATGCTCAGCGCCCAGCCTTGGAACATAGATCATAGTAAATGGTCACTGGATGCATAAGTGGGAAGGAGGGCAGGCAGAGACCTGACAGAAGGGAGACTAGTGGGTTCAGGATCCCTGCCCAAGATAGATCTACGGGGAGCCCACAGTATCTCCATCATGATGGGGCCTAGAGAGCTACTGGCTGCCTGGTTTCTAAGAGCCGCCCTGAGACTTCCAGGCTGCAGATCCCATCCCTGCCCCGTGCCCAAGGAAACCAACCTTTGGGAGGGAGAGGAAAAGAGGGCGAGGGCCCAAGGAGGTTCCAAAGGGCTGGGCCCCTTAGCCCTGGGTCCCCCTGAGCCCAGGGTGGGTCCTCACTTCTGCCTCCCCAGAACCCCTTGCAGGCACAGGGCTCTGCACTGCACCTGGGCACTGGCACATTGGCAAATGCAGGAAGAGATGGTGATGTGGACATGGAACATGGGGGTCCCTGATTTTCAAAAAATCACAATGGCCAGTCAGGCCAGGGGCAGATGGCTGTCCGTGAAAAGCCTCTTTGCTCCAGCCCAGCTAGAACTTTTCCCATCCATTTTCCTTGCCCTGCCCTAATCCCAGAGCTGGGGTCCCCCTAAGACAGGGGCTTCCCTACCTCGGAAAGTCACTTTGGCGATCCGGTCACCCCTGCCCCGCAGCTCCGAGACCGTCTTGAGGTGGACGAGCAGGGCCATGCTGATGTGGAGAGCCTGGGCACTGCCAGGCAGGAGCAGCTGGGAACGAGCGAGCCCAGCAATGTGGCTCACACGCCTCCCTCCTCTCTGCTGCTGCCTCCTCCTTCTGAGCCCCCTCCGATGCTGCCCACAGAGACCAAGGCAACCGAGTGGAGCTGCTTCTTCCAGCGACTCACAGAGACTCACAGCCCTGCCAGCTCCCACCCCTCCGAGTTATCAGCCCAGCGCGTATCCGTGTGTGTGTGTGTGTGTGTGTGTGTGTGTGTGTGTGTGTGTGTGGTTGTGTACCCAGCGTGCAGCCTGGGAGTGCAGACATAGAGTCAGAATCCATTATTCAGCAGCCGCCTGCTCCCAGATAAAGCCCTGCCCAGCTTCAGGTGTCTTCTAGCTCCTGGAGCACAGCTGCCTGCCCACCTCTCAGCAGGGCTCCCCCTCACCCTGTTAGGGGAGCTCTTCTGCCACAGGAGTGGGCAGGTAGGAGTGGGCATGAGTGCGGAAAGGGGTGGACCTGTGGCTGGGAGCAACCCCTCCCATGGGAAAGAAGG
The DNA here is from genome assembly GCF_000325575.1 of Pteropus alecto. Taxonomy (NCBI): domain Eukaryota; kingdom Metazoa; phylum Chordata; class Mammalia; order Chiroptera; family Pteropodidae; genus Pteropus; species Pteropus alecto. The sequence continues at coordinate 15,836,377 of NW_006434835.1, forward strand.
AACTTCAATGATCTGTGTGCACAGGATACTGAACTGTTACACTGGTGTTTCTGGGTGATGCATGCCGCCCCCCCCCATAGTCAAGTTGGCCACCAGGACTGCTGGTGCCCACAAGACTTGAATGGGTCAGGCTTGGCTGCTCTGGATGGGTCACACTATGCCATGTAGAAATCCTAACCCAGGGTCCCCCAGCTGGAAAATCAGCGTCTACCAGATAACATCCAGGTTGTGCCTGGTGGCCAGTCCCTCAGAAACGAGAGCCCTAAGAGAAAAAGGGAATGTATTTCCCTATCTGCGCTCACAGAGATTTACCCCCAAGAGGCTGGGTTCTGCCCTGCTGCCTCGGGATCACTGGACCTGGGAGGGTGGAGGTGCTGTAGGAGGGGAGCTCAGAAGCCAGGCCGAGCATGACTGGAGATGCGTGACTGTGAATGCTTCAGAAGCTTATGTTCTACTAAGGACAATGCTTGAGGTCCAAGGTGCTGACTTAGCCATGCTAGGACCTGGGGATGAAAAAGGCTGGGGATGGCGAGACAGGCTGGAGCAGCTGCTATAGGATGTTGGTGGCAGAATCTCCAAGGAGCAAAGGAGAGCTGCCCGCTTCTTTCTTCCAGCAACACTTCCCAGGAGGGCTCACAGGGCAAGCGACCCTGGGGCTTGTGATTCTCTGAGTTGGAGGCTTTGCAGAGCCAGCTGCAGCCTAGCTCTTATTTTTTGCTCTGCACGAAACACCCCTATCCCACCCTGCTTTCTCGGACCTCAAGCAGCCAGAGGTGGGGGGACTAAAACACAGACCAGGAGACGCAGTGTGATGGGTCAGAAGCCATGAAGGGGGGGACAGAGTGGGCACTCAGCCTTATCCGGGAGGCGGGAGGTCATGAGAAACGCCTTCCCAGAGTATGGCACGCTTGAACTGAGGGTTGTTCTTTTACAGCTTTTACAAATGTTTTTATTATTGTAGCCCATTCTCAGCACAGAGGGTTTAGAAATATACAGCTATGACTGCATTTTGAAGGACAGGGGAGGATTCTTTCCACCTCGTTTGTTGCAACCACACGTTCGTTCCCCTTCAGTTCTTTTTCCTCCCCAGGCCTCGATTTTGCTGCTTCTTGAGCCTCACGGAAGCCCGTGGCTCCTCTCGATTCCATCATTATCTGTCAGAGAAAGCCTTTTGAGAATTCTGGTTGCAACTGCAGCCCGTGAGCTCATTAGTGTCTGTAGTCTTCACCAGCTGCCATTTAGAGTCAAACTGTGAAGAATAATACTTCTCATCTGACAGAGAAATGAGACTGTGAAGGACAAGGGTAAACTGCAGGCTGTTTTTGGGGGGTACCAGGACTCTTCTAGGGTTGTTGAGAAGGAAGGTCTGGATCCGAGTCACAAACAGCATGGCGCTTTGGAGGCTGTCACCACATCTTCACCCCCCAGTTAAAGGCCTAAGGTCCTGCCCTAGCCCACACATAGCCCAGAGCTTGTGTGAGGGTCACTGGAGAAATCCGAATGTAGGGTACCAAGCAGTTATAGGATGGAGGCATTATTACAAAGGAACCCTCACTGGGACCTTCCCAAGGTTTGCGCTTGGGGCAAACACACCAACCCTGTAGATTTAGGTGGGACTAAACTGCGGAATTGGGGACAAATATAAATCATACGCCCTGACATTTTCACTATCTACATTTGCCCCTTACTTATAAACCACTCTCAAGGAGTAGTTTTGGGGCAAGACAAGGTGAGAAGTCCCAGGGAGAGAAGGGAGATTAGTGAAAAACTATCCTCTTGCGGAACTGGGGCTCAGCGGGCAGCATCGGGGAGCGATGACTCCTGGGGCCCCATTCAGGCTATCGCAGCTGAGCCTTGATGAAGCTGCTGCTTTATGCCTCGCTGCCAAAGCGAGGGCGTTTCAAGCCGGGCCACCTCGAGTCCTGCAGCTGACAGAAGGCCAAGGGCGCATCCCACCCAGCCTCCCACCGAGTTTTCACTCCATCCCGCATCTGAGCGACAGGACGCCCCGCAGCAGAGCCTAGAGATCAGCCTATTTCTAAATGTGAAAGCTGAGCTTAGGTGGAGGCGGCGGTTTGCGGTGGCGGGGGCGGGAGGGGGTCCCCCAGGAGAGCACTCCAGCAGGCTGCTCCAGGAAGCGGACTGCGAGGGGGGCGCAGGGCCCCAGAACGCGGCGGCTGGGCGGCTCCATTGGCGTCGCCAGGCTCGCGGTTGCCTGGTGACCCGGGCTGTTGACCATCCCGCGGGGAGCGCCAGAACGCAGGGCTCGCTGCGCGCTCGCCGCACCCACCATGGCCTCCCGCAGCGCGGGCACCCTACTGACCGAGTTCAATGCCGCCTACGTGCCCCCTGCCCTCATGCCCGGGTAAGACCGCCGCACCCCCAGGCTGAACCTGCCTGTCGGGGCCCCTGGGGCGCCCCCTCCCTTCCCCTTTCTCAAGAACCCTCCTGGGTCCTCGAAATTCCGCCCCTGAGCCTTTGGGGTTTGAAGGAACCCGAGGTGCCAATTTTTCACCTAGCTCGGTGATTTTCCTAGGATTTGCGCCCTCAGAACAGGCAGTGGCTGGGTGCTGGAGGGGGCTCTCCAGATCTCCCTTGGTAAAAAAGTTGGTCCCTAGTGAGTGAAGAATACACCCAGCCAGGGATAACGTAACCTCCAGTGGATGGGGGCTGGGTAAGGGGGAGGAGACAGACACCGTGCGGAGGTGGAGTTCGGAGACACCCAGGCAGGAGCGAGAAGGTGTGGAGTCACCGAGAAGGGAGTAGGTTCTTCGGTCCTCAGCACAGTGTAGGGTACCCAGGATTCGCGCAGCATTAGTGTTTGTCGTTTGAAGAAGTAAAGGAAACTGGGTGGGCGCCTGGGGACGAGGCTCGAAGAATCTGGCAAGACAGGACAGGCAGCAATGTTCAGCAGCGTGCTCTACCCCGGGGCTTGCCTTCGGTTCTCCCACAGAATGCTGGCTTCGAAAGCTTCCCAGGCCCCCGAGCTGCTTTGCCATTAGCATTTTCAGATGCAGAGTCAAACCTACCATTTTTTTTCCCTCTGAATGTTTTCCAACTCCAAACATCCAAGACGCAAGTCTGATTGTTTCCTTCCTGCCCTTTCTCCCGAAGTGTCTTGAGATTTCCACTCCCAACCTCCTCTTCTGGGGAGTAAGATCTTCTTACCTCTCCTTGTGGAACACGAGCATTGAGGGCAGGGGCTGGATTCTGAGAAGCAACCTGCACAGTAGAAGCACATCTGTAAAAAATGAATCAATGAATGAATGAGCAAAAAAATGAAATTAATATCTTGAGAGTTCTGTAGGCAAGTCTTCCTGGGGGTAAAAAACAAACAAACAAAACAAAACGGAAAAACAAACAGAAAAACCCCACATGCTCTCCTTTGCAAACTGAACAGACTGCAAAATGAAGACAAGACCTCACGGTATATTTTGTATTAAGTTTGGATTGTTTTGAAGCAGGATAAGCAAGACATTGGGGAGCTGTAGTATTAACATCATTTCTGCCCATAGAGGTAGTGCAGTAACCTAGGGGCTAGTGCTGCAGTTTTAATTCAGCCTACTTGTGGGCAGGACCTTGGAGAGCTCAAAAGTTACTTAGGTTCCCATCAGACAAAGCTGACTTACCAAGTCACAGTCTCCTATAATTCTTTCATTTATTTAGGCATTCGTTTGATAAAAACAGGTTGAGCGCTTGGGATGTGCCAGATGTTGTGTTAAGACAAAAGTGGAGGTGGGGGGGCTGCCTTTGAGGGGTTCCCAGTACGATTTAGTTTAAATCCGTCTTTGCAGCCTTGGATAGTGTTTACATAGGTCACATTCTGGGTGTGTGTCATGAGGTTTGACTTCATACCTTGATATATTTTTTCCTTAAGCCCCCCACAGCCTTCAGTTAGAGCTTAACCCACCCCAGTGGGTTCCTCCACTCTGTTTAAATATGTGTGTGTGTGGGGGGGGGATTGTTTCAGAAGCATCTCAGATGCTTCTGTATCCATGCTACTTGTTTGCAGTTCCCTTGGAGCAACGTGTCCTGTGATTGATCTAGAAATTGTGATAACAAGTGAATCATAAACAAGGCTGAGCCTGGATTTGCTGCTTTCTTGGCTGGAATTTTCTGGAAGGGGTTTGCTCTCCGTAAAGATCCCCATCAATGAGGAATGAATTGAATTGTCTTATGTTTCTAAATGCTACCTCACTGGCAACGTTGTTAACTTAATGAAAGAATCCAAGCGTCCCTGCCACACTTGGATAATTATTATTTTTGTGTGTCTTTTCAAACATTAATCACAGGATTTTCAGCATAGCCAGTCTCTTCTGACACTCATATCATCTCCCTTACCAGTTTTATTCATAGAGGCAGAGAATATTCATGATGTTAAGGACCTAGGGGATTAAGTAATCCAGCCCATCCCGTCAGACGCAGTCTCTGAGGTCTGGAGGGGACTTGCTAGAGCCCCTAGCTTGTGATAGAAGGGCTATGCTGGAACCAGGTTCCTGACATTCCACGGTAGCACTGTGAGCCCTGCCCTGCCCCTCCATGAGCACCTACTATGTGCCAGGTAGGTGCTGTTCTGGACTTTTACCAACTTAAAAATAAACCTTTACCATACTCCAGATGAGAAATGAGCAGCTGGGTCAAGGTCATTTAGCAAGTTGCCCTGTTGGGTCTTTGTGATTTCAACACCCTGTTCTCTCCAGTCTCCAATGGTTAGTTCTTCTCCTTGATTAGATCTCTGCAGCATTCAAGGACTGACTGTAGGTACCAAGGGAAACAGGATGCTGGTCTCCAGACTAGCTGGCCAGGGTGCTCCCTGTGGTCCCTTGCTGCTGTCATTGGCACAGCCCTCAGGCATCTTGCCACTCTCTGGCCTGTGTACCATCCCTGCAGTGAGCAGAGACCTCTTGGGTCAGAGTCCCTGAGATTGTAAAGCCTTTTTAAGGGATAAGACTGGCCTTAGTGAGACTCTGTGCCTCCTGCTTGTAGGTTGGATCTGGGTGGCATCCATCCCCTTGCTCCCTGTCTCCCTCACCTCGCTGGGCTCCCAGTGCAAACACTTGACCTGTTGTTGTGCACTTAAGCCCAGACTACTACTGCCCCCGAGGCTCACAGTTCCTGCCTGGCGGCTCTCACCAGGAGGGAGGGCAGGGGAACTTGCATCCAGCCCCTCCCTCCATCTGTCCGGAATGGCAGCTGTGCCTATGTCAGCCGCTGAGCTAAGCTTGGATCTCGGGGGCCTCAGGGCCCTAAAATCGGTGCACTCCACACTTGCTGTTGTTAAGAGGGTGGACCCACCCTCTGTGTCTCCTTCAATAGACATGCAACACCCAGTGGTGTGCGGTAAATGTTTAACAACCCACTCTCTGGAGTCTTAATTTGTAGCTTTCACTCATATCTGTGCTCTAAATACTCCCACCACAGCTGATTCCAAGGTATCCACATGACATCACTGAATGGAGATTTGGGAAGAGATTCAGAGCAGCACAGCACCATATAATAATTCCACCATACAGATACAATAGAAGAAAATTACCTCCAGAACACAGACAATAATGAAATGCATAAATAATTAGGAAGTGATGAGTTTTGAGTACTTATTATCTTTGTTTTTAATAACATTTCTTTAATTGTAACTTTATGTAATTTAATTTTTAATACTGGCTTGTTTAACAACAGGCTTACACAAATCCTGAAAATTTAGCAATCTGCTCTCTTGAGACTGTCTGGGCTGATACAAACTGCCCCTAGCACACCTCCGCCTGCTCCTGCCAGCTTCTTCAAGCCTGAGACCTCATCTCTCATGGTGAGAGAGGTGCAGGCAAGGGGAGTGGCAGCTGCATCTCTGAAGCCCCTTCCATTTCAGCCCAGACTCTGGCACTAGAGGTGTGGCCCCAAAGACAGGTCAGTGCATCCTGAGGTCTGAAGCAAAGGCTATCTTCCCAGGAGGAGACTCTGTGTGCTCAGATAGGTAACCTATGCCTCTGACACAACCCTGAGAGCCTTCCTAAAAACAGGGGGTCAGGACTCCCGGAGATCTGCGTTTTGTAATAGGGACCTTCCTTCTCTCTAGAAGAATCATCAGCCCTTAAAAATGTGCTCCATGTGTCAGTTCAATTCAACACGTATTTACAGAGTATCTACTGAGTGCCAGGAGTTCCAGGAATAAAGATATGGGTAGAACACAGCTCTCTGTTCCCACAGAGATTATAATTCAGAGAGAAAGAATATACTAGGGGCCCAAGTAGTTACAACAGAGCAGAATGTGACCTGAGATGTAGCAGAGGCACAAAGAGCAAAGACAGTTCAGTAGAGGGGACAGGCACGGCCCGGGGATGGTCAGGGAAGGTTCCACAGAAAGAGGGTATTTGCAATATTCCTTGAAGAATGGATAAGGTCACAGCGAGGGCAGAGGAGGAGAGCAGCGTCTCCTGGACGGAGGGATGGCCTGAGGAAAGCTTGGGGTGGAGGTGCCGGTAGGAGATATTTCCAAAGCAATAAATGGCCTGTTTGCCTTGAGTGGAAAAACTGTGCCTGAAAGTGGATAAGACTGGGAAGACATCCCGCACAGTGAGGCCTGTGTCAAGCAGGGCCTTGAAGGCATGGCTAGTTCGTTCTTAATTTCATAGGAGGGTTTCTGCCCAGGGGAAGAACCTGAGCAGAAGTGTGCTCAGCACCAAGTGTTGTGGAGAAGAAGGTGCATGTGGAATGAGGACACGTGAAATAGTCGCAAATTAATTAGTTAATCGGGCTGCTCATGGGATCCCTGAAAGCTCAGGGTAATTAATTTTCATGTTAGCGATGGGGCCAACCAGTGCTATTAAGAGGCGGAGAGAGACTGCTCCCTCCACACACGGTAACCACGATAGACTTTAGGGTGCCCTTGTGATCACTGCCCAGGGCCTGGCTGAGCGCTGTCTCCTAGCTCGTGTGGTGTGGGTTAGGGGCCCGGGAGCATCGGAAGGACCACAGAGGAGGTGTGGTGGCGACGCCAGGACTGCTCAGTGCCCCATTATGAGACCTGCCATTCCCTTCTGTCCCTCTCCACCTTCGCCTGCCACACGACCAACGAGACGGGCCTTCGGAAGGCTCTACCGCAGGACTGCGTGCGGTCGTGCTCAAGGCCCACAAAGGCACGTGCACACAAAAAACAGACCTTGCTAGCCAAGGCCCGCCCGCTGAGTGCTAAATAAGCGTGAACGTTTGCACATGCACGCTCGTACACACGCCCCTCTCTGAGCAGCAAGTTCTGAACGACTCTGGGATCTAGGCGGAACCTCAGAGGACTGCGGAGGAGATGGCTTCTAGTCTATTGGAATGCAAATACCGTGGCATTCAGAGCAGGTGGAAAGGCAGGGAGCAGAGGAGGAGCATGGCAGAGAGCATGGGGGTGGCGAAGAGAAGAATCACAAGGACACGTCACATTTCTATAGCTACTTTCTTCGGAGGAGCGCAACCGCCCCTGTGGGTGGGATGCTTTGAGACAATGCCAAGTCCCTTTGAAAACGGCGTTCCAGGACCTGGTGCCCCCAGGTTTCTGGACCTCTGCCTCCTCCAGTGAACATTTACTGAGCCCTTGTCACGTGTCAGGTGTTGTGTAGGTGCCGGGGAGAAAGGAGAACACAGATTAGCAGAGGAAATGAACTAACATGGATCTGTGGGGGATGAAGGGTGATAATACTACTGTGAAGTGGAGATTCTGGTAGAGGGTGTGCGGTCAGGGCAGGCGGCAGGGAGCTCTGGCTTTGTGCGTGAGTGGGGAGTGCCCCGAGGGGCAGGCAGAGGTGCGGCATTCCGGGCGAGGAAATGCGTGTGAAGGCTTGGAGGCATCGAGAGCATGTGGGATCCCAGGGCGTAGAGCACCTGTGTTTGGGAAAGATTGTTCTGGCATCAGTGTGGATGGCAGTCTGGAAGGGATGAAACTTGGTCTAGGACACAAGCTTGGTCTAGGGCAGTAGCTTGGTCTAGGACACAAGCTTGGTCTAGGACAGTAGCTTGGTCTAGGATACAAGCTTGATCTAGGACACGAACTTGGTCGAGACTGTCCAGGTGAGCAAAGAGGGAGGCTTGCAGCAGTGAGACAGAGAAGGACAGTTATGACTAACGCGGGAACATAAGCAAGACTTAGGGAGAGGCTGGATGTGGAGGACAGCAGGGTGTCCTGGTGTTCTGGTGGATTCCGGTGGAATCTGGTAGATGGGGGTGGCGTTAACCAGGGCAGGACTATCTAGAAGCAGGAGCAGACAAGTTTCATTTATGCTCAGTGTGGCATCTGGGCAAGTCCTGTGTGGCTGGCTGGGTGTGCGGATCGGTAGCCGGGAAAAGGCTTGGAGCCAAAGACAGATCGGGATGTCCTCAGTGTTGGAAGTCTAACATGGAGGAGCTCCCCCAGAGGGAGGGCTGTCCTTGAAAAGAGAAGAGGACAATGCCAGCACCTGGAAGATGAGCAGGGGAAGGGAGCCAGACCCCAGTCAGCCCCTCTCCGCAATGAGGTCCTCCTCAAAGCCTCCCTAGTTGGAAACCTCTTTATGGAGCTGCACCAACAGCACCACCCCAGGTGGGAATGGGCCTGCCCCGCTTGCCCTAAATAGCATTAGAGGCTTGGCCACCAGCACGGCCCCTGCACACGCACCCCCGTGACTAGACGTATACTGAATTAAGTCGCTGAGAAGTGTAGGTCTTTGCAATTCCTGAAACCTAGTATTGTGCCAGCACATAGTAGGTTCCCACTAAAATAACTCTGAATGCCATCTGACTCTGTTTTTTAAAAAAAGAAACATGTATAAAGAGAAAGCAAAATACCACACTAATCTAAACACCTAGAATTAAGCAGAGTTAGCATTTAATGAACTTTATTCTACGTTTCTCTTTATGTGTATATTCAGATAAAAGATGAGATGGATGAGTGATGGATGGATAGAAAGATAGACAAAGTAATTTTACAGAAATAGGATCATACCGTATTTGTTATTTTAACGTAAAATGAAAAGCATGAAATTTAATCTTCAGTTAAGTAAGAGAGTAAAGTAAAATGGAAAAATAACTAGACTTTAGATAAATGCTAATTCATCACAAGACATATTAGTTCGTAAAAGATCCCTTTAAAGGAGAGAGAGAATATAAAAACCATTAAGGAGTTAGAGTCATTTTTTTTTTTTAAATAATGACATGTTTCGATTTTAGATGCCATAGGTTGACTCTGCTTTAGAAATTCTTAATAAGTGCACGCCCATCTCCCCTCCACGTGCTCCCCAATTTTTACTGTTTCGACTATTTTTTACTTTGACAGGTTGTATAACATTTGCATTCTGTTCTGCAACCAGCCTTCACCTAGTTGCTGTTCCTAGTTCTGTGCTTAAATGGATTTGAAGCTGACCCAGTCATTCTGCCAGAGGTTCTGCATTACCGTGTTCTTTCTTTTGAATCATTTCTAAGTTGGCAGGATTTTGTCACACTACTTTCAAGAGGCAAGGGGTGCTTTATTTCCTGAGTTCTTTCATGCTGAGAAAGGCTGGCAGCTGCCCTTGAGCCTGAACGACCCAAGGCCAGCAGGATATTGGGCCACGCTCTTTGCCATACAGAACGCTGCCGATAACCTTTCTCTGGTTTTCATTCTGTCGCTTTATTATCTTTTTATTGGGGTTTGGCAGCACCTGACAACCGGCACCTCTTTCATTCCTTATGTTCTGAACCATTTGAGAAATAAGATAAAAGAGTGAACGCTGATATTGGGAAATGAGGCTGACACTGAACTTCAGAACGAGGGCAAGTTTGCACTGGGGCCGAGCGAGTCCGCCCTAAACATGGCGTGGAGGAGCCCTGTGCGCTTCCCTGCTTCTCAGGAAAAGGGGGAGGCGGGGAGGCTTCAACAAGCCTTGTATTTTTCCCTTTCAACCGACCAGCCGGATGTTCCTCCATCTCCCATGTGGAAGAGCGAGTGGGGGATGGAGATGCTTCTGTGGGGAGCCCTCCTCATGGATGGACTCGTCAGGACGGAGAAGCATCCCCCTACCTACCTCTTGGCTTTGGTTCCTGGATTGACCGAACTCATATTTTTGTTAAGTCTCAAACGCAGCACAAAGAACTCTCAGGAACTCTGCTTCTTCTTCTCAAGTTATCTTTCTTTCAAATGAGTTCCTTCATCAGTGCAAATGTGACAGAGACAGCGTGAGCAAAGGACGTTAGATTTGGCAATCGGATGACCTTATGTGGCCTTAATGAAAAAATGCAGGTTCTCATTTTGGTGGTGAGTTGGAAGTCAGACTGAGGGAGGTCATGGAAAGAGTAGGCGTGGAAGAAATAAAGGAGAAAGTAAGGAGGATTCCTCAGAGAAACGCAGAAATAAGGGAAGAGAAAGAATGGTACATGAGAAAGAAGCAAGGCTTACTACAGAATTTTGCAGTCTGGGAAAAAATACAAAAAAAAAAAAAAAAGTCGATGTGTATAGGTAGAAGGGGAGAAGCCGAGAGAGAAGGAGAGATAACAGGTGGCCAAGACGAAGGATGGAGGCTGAGAGACACAGGGAGGGATGGATTGGGGCAGAGAAGCCTTGGGTGAGTGGGGGGTGGTGGAAGGTGGGTAATGCCAGACTCAGGATAGGGCAAGCCACGACAAAGAGGAGGACTCTGTCCTGGAAGTGGCCAAGGTGACCCCACAGACGCACAGGCACTCACCAGCCCCACCATCTTTCCAGGGCAGGAGACATAATACCACCAGCAGGGAACTTGGGAGGAGCCAGCAGAAGGGTAGAAGCAGGTAGAATAGGGCTAGGACCAGGGTCAGTATCAAGAGCAGAGATACCAAGGGACAGGAGAGGTGAGGCTGGAGGAGGGCCTGAGTCTGGTGGAGGGGCTCTCCCCTCCTCCGTCTGCTGGCTTAGGCTACTTCAAGCGCTGTAGGATTCCTGAAAGGCACAGTTGCTGAGGGCGGGTGGGACCAGGCACCAGGGAGGGACTCTGTAGAGAGCATTTGGAAGGTTCATCAGTAATCACCGCGCTTCGCTTTCTTGCCTTGCACCTGGAGACGAAAAGAAGGAAATCATGCACTGTTATGAATTCTAGGCCAACGCGCCTTCTCTTGGTGAGGAGACTGAGACCTCACAGGAAGCACTGACTTCAAACACCTCTGTGTTCTCTAGCCCAGGACCTTGCAGTGGCCGGAAGCTCCCCGCACTTCCTGGAGCTTTCCTGGGAGTGTTTTGAACTGAGAGAAAGTAAGACATGAAGCATCACAGCAGGGCGATCTTAAGAGGTGTTCTGGAAGTCCCTGGAGCGTGGCCCCCGGTCTTCGGGTGTCGATATGTGTAGGTCCAACTGTAAACATCACTGGTACTGTGGGCCCGTCAGCCATTCACCCTTTTCTTTGTTTAATAAACATTACCCACCCACATACCAAGTGCCAGACCCAGTACTGAGAACAGGGGATCCAAAGATGAGTAAGACGTGATCAGACTCTGCCCTCAAGGAACTTTCAGTCCCGCAGAGGAGACAAAGCTGTGAGCAGATGAAGCAGTACCTAGTGAGACGTGGCCGGAGGAGGGGCAGCGGGAACTGAGACCCACCTGGGCCTAGAAGAGGCAGCAAGGAAAGGCTTCTTCAAAGAAGTGATACTTGGGCAGGTCTTAGAGGACCATTTAGTGCTGGGAGGCAAGGAGCAGGGGCTTGGGGTGTGGACAGGTTTCGCTCTCCTGATGGCAGAAGGCAAAAACCCAGGGGTGAGGGGAGGGAGAAACAGAGAGGGAAGAAGCGGGGCGGGGAAGCAGTTACACGTAGAGAACTAGGTGGGACGGAGGGAAGCTGATGACGCCGGAGAGGGAGGCAAGGGTCAGATCACAGACGGCCTTGACCTCCATGCTAAGGACTTGACTTTAGAAAGCTCGGTCCAGTTGAAATCTGGAAGTGGGTGGGAGGTTGGAGCACAGTTTGGAAGCTGCTGCCACAGTCCAGGTGCGAGGCCACGTGGCCTGAGCTCAGGTCAGGGAGGTGGAGCCGCAGGGCCCGGCGGCTGATCGGATGTGAGGGACGCAGCGGAGGGAGATGGGTGCCCAAGCTTCCGGCTTGCACACCTGGGAGGTGGTCTTCAACGAGATGGACTAGACTCTTGGGGAAAGTGGGGGTGGAGGATGGTGCCCAGGGAACACCCAAGGGAGATGTCTTGGGTGCAACTGTCTCCAGAAGTCTGAAGCTTGGAGGGAACTTCTGGACTGGAGATGTAGATCAGGGGTCATCTGCACACAGGTGAAGGTTAAGGCCCCAGCACGGATGCCCCGTCTCAGGGAAGCTCAGTGGTACAGAGGACATGGGCAGAGGAGGAGCATCATGAGGAGGGGACCAAGGAACAGTCAGAGATATAGGTGAAAACCAACAGGAAAAACGAGATAACAGTACGATAAATACCAAGAGTGGTGCTTCGAGAAGAGAGAAGGCGGTCGACCGTGTCCAGTGCTGTAGGAAAGTCGCTGGTGACCTTGTCAAGAGCCATTTCAATGGTAGCACGAGGAGCACGGCCAGCTTCCAGGGGGTGGGGAGCAAAGGGAAGCCCTCGGGCTGTGCTGACAGGAAAAGCTTGGATCTCTGTCGGACGCTGGCGCTCGTCAAAGCCGAGACTTTTCCCTTGCTTTGCCTAAACGAGTCTTTGGCTCTCTGTGTGAGTCCCACTTAACCGGGGGCCTTGAGAATACTGTGTCTGCTTGTGCTCTCTGTGTCTCCAAGAGTCCCCACTTGCCAGTCTCCGGTCCCTCTTACTGGCCACCTTGGTTACAGAGGGCGCTGGCGCTCCAGACCCTCGTCAAGCTCTGCAGGCCGTCTGGGTGGTGCCTTGTGAGGTCGTGGTGCCGGAGCAAGGCTGCGGCATTCCAGACCAGGCCTCGGACACTCACCACGTGCCGCTGCTGAGCCTCCACTGCCTATACACTCTCTGCCTCTTAATGAAATAACTGCAGAAGCTCGGAGCTGCAGGAGGCCTCTGCGCCTTCAGGCCAACCCCTGTGTACATGGAGGGCCATCGAGGGAGAGTGATTCGCTTACAGCCTTGCTGAGGGGGTCAGGCCCGAGCCCTGGTGTTCTGGCCCCTGTGAAAGCCTCTGGTCTGGAGACGTGACCATTTGAGAGGTTTAGGGGAGGGAGACACCCAGCGTCTCCTTCACGTGTACTTCGCCAGAGACCCGAGCCGGGCCGTGTGCCTTAGGAAGCCTCTCAAGGCCCAGAGGTGGCCCACAAGGCCCACTGACCTCGCCCCCAGGTTTCAAGGGCCTCCAGTGGGACTGACCTGGAGCCCTTTCCTCCCCTACGGCCACCACAGGTACCAAGGCCACGTTCCCGGTGTGGCTTTCTCCTTCGGCTCCCCGTACGGCACCGCCACCCTCAAGTACTTCCAGGACCACCGCAATGCAGGCCTGGAGAGGAGCCGCACTGCCCTCAGCAGAGGCGGCCACTTCCCGACCATCTTCTCCCCGAACCCCAACCTTGTGCTCAGTGACCGTTCCCGCACCAGGGACCGCTGGCTGCACGTCCCCAGCTACACCCGCTTCAACCTGGACAGTGGCCGCTCTACCGACTTCTCCCGCTTCTACCAGGTGGGCTCCCTTCCCCCGACCATGGGGAGGGGTGGTGGCTGGGGCCAGGGGAGATCTCTTACCCTCCAGAGCACCTCCATTTGCTCATTCAGAGCCCCTGAGCCAGCAGGGCACCCGGTGAGTTTGGCTAGGGGCGGTGGGGGGAGGACTCAGGATTCTGCTTCCCTAATCTCCCCTCACCCAAGGGCTCCAGCGACTTGTCCCTGCTCCCCGCACTGCGGGGAGAGCTGGAGCCTGTGGGTGTGTTCCCACCCTTGCCTCTGCCCTAAGGCCTCTTGGCCCTGTGGACCTTTGCTTACCCCCTGCCCGAGTAAAAGGCCGAAGCTTCATGCCCATGATCAACCACACATGCGCAAAGGCCCACTAGGCCCCCACCTGGCTCCTGCCCCAAGTCTGCTCTCAACCGTACTCATTTACCCGACACTTCCTGCTCCATAGGCCTCTGAGGATGTGCCCCAAGTCGACCTCAGCTTCAGACAGGACCCTAACAGCCCTCGAGAGTAGAGGCAAATGGAGGGGACCTGCCCACAGCCCAGTGTTCTTGTCCTGTTCCTCTGGCTCTTAAAGCCGCCTCTGGCTTTGGTTCAGACACGTCCCAGTGGGCCATGGGCGCACAGGTACTCAGCTACCTTAGAGAGGGCAGGAGCTCATTCTTTGCTTGTTCCTGGAAACCTCACTCTCTCCCTCACCTCCCTTGCAAACATCCCTCCCGCCTGATTTCAAGGACACAGGTGCCTCCCGGTCCCCAGGGTGGAGAACTGTATGAGAATGCAGCCTCCCCAGGGTGAGGACCAAGTTGATGCTTTTGGACCCCAGGGGCGGTGGCACTGTCTCAGTGGGCCTGGGAAGGCCTTTGCCCTCCATTTTGGCTCTAACACAGAGCGTGCCCAGTCTAGGAGTGAGCAAAATGAGAAGGGAGCCCAGAGAGCTTGCCTGTGCCTCCTGCTGAGCTGGCCCCACTTACCTTACCTTTTCTGGTCCCTTGTCTCATTTACTCTCCATAGCAAACCTGGTGTGGTGGGTGTCATTATCCCATTAGGCAGATGGAAAGTGAGACTCAGAGAGGACACCCAGCTGGGGACCTCCTCCAGGAGCATTAGGGGAGACGGCCCCCACCCCCTGCCCGGGTACAGCCAGGCAGGGACTGCAAGGTGCCCGAGGTCACTGCTGCACACTAAGGACCTGTCACCTCTTCTTTGGTCGAACTGTAGATGGCACAGCAGCATCGGAATTACTATCGAGACAAGACAGGCTTGGTGCCTCGGGTCCCCTATTTCGTGCTGCCCGTGAAGGAGTGGGAACGGTACCCCATCCCCACTGACCTGTGAGTGCCTGCCCTCCCTTCATTCACACATTCAACAAACATATGTCCACCAGGCATCTGTTCTCGGCCAGGCATGCAGGCACCCACACGGAGAAGAGCTTACAGTGCAGAGGGTGACAGTCACAGA
>NW_006434835.1:15851465-15861453 GCF_000325575.1 Pteropus alecto
GAGCGTTTTCCTGGCCAGATGCACTGGGAGTTTGGGAGCAAACCCGTAAGCCTTGCTAGCCTCCCTGAATCTGTAGGCTTCTTCCCCTGCAATGGCAGCCTTGCAGCTACGCTGGTCCAAACGCAAGCGCAGCTGCTCTGAGCAGCAAGAAGTTGCTGCCCTCTGGCGGACGCAGAGGGCACTACACAGAGCAGGGAATCCATCTCCCCAACCCTGTCCAGACTGGCAAATGTTCTCTTAGGGACTTGGAAATATCCACCTGTCCGCCTAACAAAATATGAAAATTTCTCAATGCCTGCACCTTGCTGCTTTTACCTGGGAGAACTTCTTTTCCCAGGGAAGGTCGGCTCTGCCCTGAGAGATAATCTGGGCACATGATTTCCTTGTTCCCCTTCCTGACATCCAGGCAAGGAGATTGGAAGTCTATGCCATCAAAGTTCCATGTGGGTGAGGGGGAACCCGTAGGTCAGTGCACAGATCTTGGGTTTCCAACTCCAGGCTGAACCCTTACTAGCCTCAGGAACCCTGAGCCTCGCCGTCGTCATTATTGATAAAGCAGTAACCTTTTCCATAGAGTTTAACGGTTTTTAAAGAAATGGATTTAATTGCCTCTATAGGTTCCTTTCTGCAAGATAGATGAGCCCAATTTATAAACAAGAAAACCGAAGTTTAGCGATGCCCTCGGGAACTGGTACTGGGTGGCAAGTTTGGTGGGAGGTAGATCCTGGAGGAACCCAGGTCTCCCGATGTCAACTCTAGGACTCTGAGTTGGCCATCTCCACTCCCTGAGGGGACTCTGAGTCCATCTGAACCCGGAGACAGTGTAGGACCTTTTCTGGGAACAGATCTCGAGACTACTGCTCTGGGCAGGACCTGTACTTCCCACAGCTGCATGGAGCCTGGGACGCCCTGGCTCCATTGCTTCTCCAAACTGCCTGGCAGCCTTTGCTGCTGCTGCTGGCTTCACACAGAGGGACAGTCAACCAGGTGGTTGGGAGAAAGTTGATTGCTTCTGTGGCCTGGGGCAAGTCCCCGCCCTTCCCTGAGTTTCATTGCCGTCACCATCATCACCATCATTGTTTCTCATAACATTCGTTGAGAGTTTGCTCCTTGTCCAGCATTATTGTTAAGTGCTTCATATGCATTACCTAATTTATTCCTCAGAACAAAGCGAAGAGGGAGGTCCCACCATTAGTGCATTTTACATGTGTGCACTTCTAACAGGAGGTGGGCCAGAAACTATTCCAGGTCTGTCTGACCCTCACGTCCTTGCTCTTAACCACTGTACTATTGTGCAAATACAAGTTATTCTTATGTCAACTGCAGGGTGACTTAATAGGTGTTAAGATGACGAGCAGCCAGCAGGGTCAGTGTCAGCATGGCTGGGACACGGGCAGGTGGGGCTGTGGTTGGTCAATTTCCACCCTCCTTTCCTGGCACCGTGTATAACACTGGCTCCATCCTCACCCTCAGGCCTCCTCTGAGCCCGAAGGATAAATGGCACCTTTTAAGAGTATCCCCTGAGAACCTGAAGACCTACCAGACGTTCCCATCAGGGAAGAGGGTCTCCCCACAGGAGCGGCAGAAGAGAGACTCCTACTTTGAGTTCAGAGCGTGACACCATGGCCCTGACCACGTTGGCTCTTTGGAATAAAATCTGTAGCCATGACTATCCCATGCTCCTCTCCTCTGAGCCCGAAGAGCATTCGGCTACATCAGGACTACCCCTGAGGGTAGCACCATACTGTGTCTTAAGGGCTGTGGAAAGCTCAGCCCAAGGGGTTCGAGCCAAGAAAAAGCAGTGTCCAGCGACTCATTTGGCTCACCCACCTCCCCCAAGGTGGCAGAGCTAGAAGGGAGGACTGTAGGGCTCCTGAGTCTTGGTGGCAGGTTGCCCAGGTACAGAGATAACCTTCCATCTGCTTCCGCTGGTATAATTGAGGAAGCCCTATTATCCTGCATCTGAGAATGAGGGCAAAGTGACCCCAGAACAATTGCGCTGCATGTCATATGCAAAGGAATTCCCATTTGTGCTCTGGCTCAGCATTATTCAGTCCAGACACGAAGCTATAACAGAAGTGGTGCTGTTGATGAAGACACCAAGGCTCACAGCCGTTGAGAAAGTCGCTTAAGCTCACACAGTTAGGATTTGAATCCAGGTCTTCCTGACTCCTAAGCCTTGGTTTTTCTACTGCACATCTTGCTTGTGGTCCATGTAGAAACTGTGGGGCCACCAACCGAGGGATGACACAGCCCTGGGGACCCTGAAGGACCCTGTGCTGTCTGGAAGAAGTGTCCCTTCCTGCATTCTGCCCAGACCGACGTGGACAAGCTGGTTTGGCATTTTCCCTTGGAACTGTTTCTAGAAGGGGGCAGGAGGCAGTGACCCAGGACTAAGCCACTCTTCAAGGAAAATCTATGTTTCAGGAGACTCTAGGCCAGAAGTGGCCACTGGGAATGGTTTTCGAGGTCACATGCCTGAGGTGGCCTGCAAGGGCCAGGTCTGGAGCATCTGTTCTCACCAGGCTGATGCTTCTTCACACTGGAACAGGGGACAGGATGCTGGGGACAGCTCCTCCATGAACAGGATTTTTATCCACAATGTCTTTATCAACAACACCACTTTCGTTATAGCTTAGGCATGGGGACCCTAGGCCAGGTGTACACCTACACCACAGGAATTCTCCAGCATCCAGTGCCTCCCGGGTTTGATCAAGGGACTCCATCCAGCAACAGGACCTTTATTACCCGCTAAAAGCAGGGGGACCACTGTAGGTTCAAGTACACATGAGGATGAAACAACCTTTCCCCTGTGAGCCAGCATTTAGGCCCCTCCCCCCAGGACAATGTAAGTAAGAAAAACCATGTGCCCATCACATAGGCATCTGACAGTTCTCAGAGACCTCCATAAGGGGCTTCTCCTATGTCCCCGAGTATCTGACCAGCTGGACCTGTAAGGGTCCCTATGGGGGCCAAATTCATTCCAGGGCTTAACCAAACAACCAAGCAAATAAACTCTGATTGCCGGTCATATACTGTCACATCCCGAGGGCCTGGTGGTGCTAAGTGGGGACAAAAATGTCTAGGGCTAGGAAGCCAGGCGCCAAATGGAATGACCGCTACAAACACCCTTCTGTACAAGCTGCACTGGGAGATGCTGGAGAGGGGCTGGGGGCGGGGGTGCAGGCCCCAGTGAAGGAAGGGAAGAACATATATTTTCCTGGGGAACCTCATCCCTTTGGCTTGATCCCTGCTGTGATGTGGTTTGGGATTTGAACCCTGCTCTTGAAAAGACTGGCCATTCCAGCTTGCTTGATGTCATCGGCAAACTTAAGCCCTGGAATGAGCAGTTCTCAATTTAAAAAATGCTTCTATATGACCCTGCATTCAAAATATGATGAACCGATGGGGCAAAGAAGAGGCTTTTCTTTTGCTTTATTGAATAAACAATATTCTAGAAGTGAGGGAGGACAAAGATAAAGTCATACTTCTAATCACCGTCCTCTGGTGCCTGGATGGGATTGGATTCCAAGTTCCAGTGGTCCCCATGAGGTCGCCAGGTCAAGTATTGGTGGCCACATCAACATCCCCAGAAGTGAATTCGAAAGGAGCTGAAAGAAAGTCCATGAGCCCCCCTGAGCCTGCAAGTCTAAAGCGCCCTGACTTCCGAGTTCGCTGTAGTCCTAGAGGCTCCCTCCCTCGCCCACCTCTCATTGACTCCTCATCCGCCTCTCGTGTCCCTTTCTCGGAGTAATGGCCAATTTGCACCTCTCCCAAGCCAACCCAAAGCCTTCTTTAAGCAACTTTTAGCATCATTGGAACGTAAAGGGTAGTAGAACCGTGTGGTGCCGGAACTCATGAAGAGAAATATGAGAAACGCAGAGAAAAAGTCAAGGAGGACAGGATTCTGGCCTCGATTGTGTGCTGGGCTATTGCGGAAGAAGAGGAATTACCCTTGGTTGGAGTGGTCCCAGGTGTGGACCCTGTTACAGAGAATCTGCCTCAGCCACGGCCCCCTGGCGGCCTTGCTGGAGTGGAGAACCCTCTCTCTCATCCAGGTGTTTGAAAGGCGGGTAGACACCTGACCCAGGCTGGGCCAATCAGATTCTCTCTCTGAAAATCTGAAGTCAGAGCTGAAGGACATTACTCAGGAGTCCCTGACTGAGGGTCATTCAGAGCCAAGAAGAAGGAAGCTTGACCACTGTGGGGCGGCCACATATGGCCCCGTGTCTGACAAAGCAGAGATTGCTGGTTTGCACACAGAGCTAAGTACGGAGCTGCTGAGGAGAGAGGCAGAGACTCTGGGCCCTGAGCTATCCCGGGTTCCCGACCCAGTGCTCTCTGAGGTCTAGGTGCCTTTGTTCTTTTTTGACTGGTTTGTTAAATCATTTTGAATGGCATTCTTTGAATTGCCATCAAAACTGCATAGACTATGAGACCACTCCTGAGACTAGGTCCCAGGAGTAGCAGACACATACAAAAAATGCCAGCTCATCACCACAGGGGTGATGGATCGTGACATGGGCTGCCCCTAGGCGTGGGGCAACCCCATAACTGGAAGGCTCCAAATGAGACTGTTAAACACATCAGAGGAACATGGAGGTGCCCATCATCTCAAGGATATTTGGACCAGATAAGATCATTAAGGCCTCTTTCTGCCCGAAACGAGGTTTGGAAAGGATTGAGTTCTCTGGGCTCCACCACCAGCATCTTCACACCTCTCATCCCCCAGGCAAATAAATCTGCATCTCCTAATAACCCCTGGAGGCTGTCGGGGGAGGGGAGAGGACTAGCGGAGGCAAAGGCAACTCCCCAGGCCTGGGCATTGGGAGCAGCACAGGTATGCTGGCTGGAGAGGGGCAGCACCTGAAGTTTGGACCACCCACATTGCTTGCAAAGCCTGGAATGCAATCCTGCTCTGGCCTTTCAAAACCCTACTCCTGGCTTCTTTCTAGGTTACCTCATTTCTCAGAAGCTCCAGTTTTGCTGATTCTGAAAGAATCTGCAAAGCGCCCTGGAAACTCACGGGACCCCTTTGGGAAGACCGATGTGCCCCATTGGCCAAGCGGAGACTGGGGAGCCCTTCCTGCCCCCTACTATGCTGGGAATATCCCATATCCCACCCACCCCCACTCCAGACCACCTTACCTCATGAAGTCTGGAGCCTTGGCCATCGCATGTTCGAACTCGGAGAAAGACAGCATGTTGTCATTGTCCAGATCTAACTCGTTCAGGACCTGGCCAGGAGTGCAGAACCAACAGAACAGCGAGGCGTTGGGTGTGAGAAAGGGAGGTGGGGGCTCGGGATGGGGAGAAGTACCACACGCCGAGTGCTACCATAGGCCAGGCTGTCTGCCAGGCGCTTAGCACACATACCAGTGACCCCCCAGCCCCCCGCGGGGCAGGCGATCTCCTCCCACTGCCACTCCCACCCCAGACGAGGACATCGAGGTGCAGAGAGATGAGGTCATGTGCGCTGAGGTCTGGGCCTTGTGGGCCAGTCTCACTTTGGGAAGAGTCTCCTTGGACTGTGGGGCCCAGTCAGGTTGAGGAGGCAGCGATGACTCCCCATGGTTTTAGCTTTGCTTCTAGTTCCCATCCAGACCAGAAACCCTTGAAGATTTTCATGGTCTTAGAACAAATGGATCGATGCCCTGCTGGGTTCACAAGGCTGTTTTCGTGTCCTGTGACACTTTGGACTGTCCCTCCAAGACATCTGGCCATTGTGTTGTGCTGGGATAATGTGGGAAAGGAGACGTTGTGACATGTCCATCTGATGCCAAGCTGCTGTTGGGCCACCTGCCTGCAGTGTGGGTGGGAGGGACTTGGTGGGTGGCTTGGGCACACTGCTGTGGGAACCCTGAAAGGGAGTCATGGAAGCAAGTCATGATCTGGAGGAAAGACAGACAGGTGGGACATAGTTGCTTCCGGCCATGTGCCCATCCCTCAGGGCACCTCGCCCTGCCTGCCATCCGGGTGTTTGGGCGACGGCTCGGCCCACCCCAGCCCGAACGGGCCCAGGCACACACGTGGCTCGTGAGGTCGGTCAGCAGGTCCTCGGACACGTCATCGCTGTTGAGCAGTCGGAGGACAATCCTCTGCAGGTCCTCCTCGTCAATGAAGCCATTCTCATTAAAATCTGCAAAGAAGAGGCACCAGCCAGGACCCCACAGATTCCTGTCAGCTTCTGGGATGCCCTGTAGAACCCAGCTGTCCCAGGTGGGCTTAGAACCTGGCACTCGGTGAGACCTGGGCAGGCCTGAGGAGCGGGGAGCTAGGGCAGCAGGGCAGGCTGCCGACGAGGGTGGCGCTTAATAACGTGATTGACAACAACAATAACAAGCAGCAGCATTGATTGAATGTGTACTCCCAGTTCAAATCTGTCCTGAGAATTTCCCCTTGTTTTAAGTCACCGTATCTTCACAATCAACCTTTTATTAGTCTCACTTTTCTAAAGGGAAACTGAGGCACAGAGGTAATATGGTTGTCCACACTGTCAGTAAGTGGAAAGGTGGGGATTCAGACCCAGCTAGGCCGGTCCCCGAGCTCTGTGTCAACAACAGAATTATGGAAACGTCAGTAGGTCTTTAGGTGGCTAGGAGCAGGTCAGCATGGAAGAGCAGAAGGACAGCTGGATTTGGAGCTTGAGGACCTAGGTGCAAGAACCTGCTCTGGTCATCCTGCAGGTACAGAGATGTGCCAGCCTAGTTCCTGCCCACAGGGAGCTCCCGGGCTGCAGGTGAAGGGGAGACTGTCTGGCACCCAAGCAGCTTGGCTCCAGGAAGAGAGGAACAGGCACCCCAAGGACTCCAGGGATTTTCAGATGGGCAAGTTCATGTCTGGTTGGGGTGCAAGCGAGGGAGACTTCCTGAGGGCGGAGGCATCAGAGAAGCACTAAAGAGCCTGCAGAGATGGTGATTGGAAGAGGTGCCAGGGTTTCTAGGGCCAGTGGCAGAGAAGGAGCAGCACTGGGGTGATCAGTCCTGAGTGAGGGGACTAGAGGCTTGGGAGAAGGTCAGAGGTTAATTCTGGAAGGTGGTTCAATCTTCGAAGGGCCTTAAATGCCAGAATAGGCAACCCTCCCTAGGACGCCCGAACACAGATGTACCAGGCCATGGTCTAAGCGCTTTATATTTCACTGCATTTAATCCCTATAACACAGATGAAGAAACTGAGGCACACAGAGATTAAATAACCATATTTCCTTAATCTCATTGCAACCTCTTGCCTTTAAATGTCCTCAAATTTATACTCCCAGCCTGGGCTTCACTGTGAACGCCAGATGCATATATCCACCTGCTTTCCTGCCTTCTTCATATGGTCTCATAGGTCCTTCAAATTCAACTTGATCAAACCAAACTTTTCCTATGCCCCACCTCGCCTTGGCCCCACACCTGCTGCACCCATGGCTGGGCCCTTGGCAAGTGGGTAACTCCGCCTTTCCAGTCTCTCTGCCAATAAATTTGGAGTCATCTTTCCCTCACTCCCCGAAGCTCACTGGGTCAGCAAATCTTCCCAGCTCCACCTTCAAGGGACAGTAAACCCACCCTGATGACTTCTCCCCAAGCTCACCGCCTCCCTCCTGCTGCAGCCGCTATCAACGACCATCACTGTAGCAGCCCCCAAACCAGCTTCTCTACTCCCGCTCTGGCCCCTTCGGTCTATCCTCGACTCAGCGGCCAGTGACCCTGTTCATCTTTCTTCATTCCTCCCTCAGCATCTCTTCTCAAAGCTTCCGTCTCAGCCAGAGGAAAGCCTAGGCCCTGACAGTGGCCGGCAAGGGCTGCCCAGCTCTCGCTCTGCGTCCTTGCCGTTCCGCCGTCAGCCCAGGCTCGCTCCTGCCTCAGGGCCTCCGTACTGTGGTTCCCCTCCCTGGAACACTGTCACCCAGCACTGAATGTTACCTAACACACTACATGTTTCACATATGAGCTCGTTTACTTCCCTCCACCAGCATGTCCATCCCACAAGGCAGAAAGTTTTATCTTTCGGGTCACTAATATATCCCCAGCTCCTAGAGCAGTGCCTAGAATAGAATAGATGCCCAATGAATATTTGTTGAGTAAGCGAATGAATGAACTACCCAAGGTCACACACCGATAAGTGATGGAAACAAGGCTAAACCCAGGCAGTCTGCCTCTATGGGTACTCATGCTCTTAACCACTCATAACCACTTTTATTGTAAACAAGTACCCAATTTTTAGCTGAGCATATGACCATCTACAACAAGCACTACATTTCCCAGCTTCTTCTGCGGCTGGATGTGGCCATGTGACTGAGTTCTGGCCAATGAGATGCAGAGGAGGAGCAGGCAACTTCTGAGAATGTCTTTAAAGGCAAGGTGTAGCCCTTGTGACAATGAGGTGACCTTGAGAATGGAGGATAAAGCAACAAAATAGGAGGGACCCGAGTCCTTAACATCGCACAACCGCTGTGGGCAACTGCCTCTGGAATTCTCTCTCCATGCTAGAGAAAATGCATGTAGCTGCCAGCAGTCTTGGGAGCTGTCTTGCATAAGCCACTTAGGGGTTCTTGTCATTTGCCACCAAATTTAATCCTAATTCATTGTCTGAGCCTCAGTTTCCTCATCCGTAAAATGAGTAATAGCAGAACCTCCACAAAGTCAGTGTGAAGGTTAAATAAGAAAATAGGTG
The DNA here is from genome assembly GCF_000325575.1 of Pteropus alecto. NCBI lineage: Eukaryota > Metazoa > Chordata > Mammalia > Chiroptera > Pteropodidae > Pteropus > Pteropus alecto. The sequence continues at coordinate 15,860,121 of NW_006434835.1, forward strand.
GACGTCAGCTGGTGTCGGAATATAGAAGAAGCTTATTAGGTATGGTAGAGGCTCAATTCTCTATCACTTGATGATTGTTAAATACAAAAAAATTGCAAACTTCAGACACTATGCAATATTCTGCTTTGAAGAAGGAGAGCTAGAGCTATATTGGGCCCAGAGTGGAGAAGAGAGTTTGCTGATGCCACAAGCTCTACAATAATAGAGCCGAGCCTTTTGTCTCTGTTCCCCAGGGCAGGATATGGGTGTGTAAGGTGAAATTAACCACCTCCCTCCTCAAGCGGGTGGCTCTCCCCTGGCTGAGTGTTTATCAGCCCCAGACACCAGAGGTTAAGGCCCAAGATGTTCATCCAGTCTCTCCCCGCGCAGCTCTGCTACCACGCACCACGGGTAATGACTGAGAGCAGGTGGAGGGGGCTGGAGGGACCGGAGCTGAGACTGGAGGCAGTGGGCAGCCTCAGTGACATTGCACTGCTGGTGGAAAGCTCTGCAGCCTCTCCCAGAGACCTCGCCAGTGTCCCCAGGCGTCCTGCTGGCCCAGCTCCCATATGCAGAGACTGCAACAAAGTGACATGGCTTTGGTCCTAAGCCATCTGGAAGCAGAATCATTTGCTGGAGTAAAATGTAATCTTGGACAGTTCTCCTCCTTGGGGGTGCAAGGGCAGAGCAGCCTGGGAAAGGGCTGGGGGCTGGGAGCTCTGGGCCACCGGCCAGCCCATGGGGCCTCAGCAGTCTCAGGACCTGCAGCCTTGGGCCATTCTAGGGAGTGGAGGGCTTTCCTCTTGCTATTTCCCAACGACAAGGGAGATTAGAGAGCTGATGGGGTCAGGGTCCCCCCAAAACATTCTTATCATCACCATCCCAACCTCTCTGTCATTGCAATTTACAAAGTACTTTCACAAAATTTAGCCCATTTGATGGAGTGAGGCAGGGCACGCTTTCACTACTTTTTCCCATGAGAACTGAGGTCGCCTCCCTGGCCTCCCCACTAACATCCCTTGTTACTGCGTCAGACCTTGGGAAGGTGTGGAAGGTCTGCCTTTGGTGTCCTGGCACCTGCCTGCGGGTCATTCACATCCGGTGGAAGCTGTGCGGATGGGAGCAGGAAGGCAGTGCTGGGATGTTGGTCTGTGACAAGTAGAAAATCTCCTCAGAGGGCCGAGAGCGGGGAATCGATCAGTTGGAGGCTAGGCGTGTCCCTCAAAGCAGACCCCAGGAAGTACCTCCCAGGTAGGTGTGCCTGGCCCTGCCAGATTCTTGTCCAATAGCCATTCACTCCTTCCTTCCTGTTAATAGAACTGCAGCCCTTGTTCAGGATGACATCATGTTCACC